>NC_083231.1:70581367-71193065 GCF_032191835.1 Heteronotia binoei
GTTTGGAAGCCCTCCTCCCGCCTCAGGGCCATCAGAAAGCGGGGAGGGGGGGAAATGGCCGCTGGGCACTTTATTCCCTATGGGGACCGATTCCCATAGGGTATAATGGAGAACTGATCTGCAGGCATCAGGGGCTCTGGGTGGGGTGGGTGCTGTTGTTTTAAGATGAGACCCCAAATTTGCAGCATAGCATCCGATGCCGCTCCTCGAAAGACCCTCCAAGTTTCAAAAGGATTGGACCAGGGGGTCCAGTTCTATGAGCCCCCAAAGAAGGTGGCTCTGTCCTTCATTATTTTCAATGGAGGGAAGGCATTGAAAAGGTGTGCGGCCCCTTTAAATGTGATGGCCAGAACTCCCTTTGGAGTTCAATGATGCTTGTTGCAACCTTGCTCCTGGCTCCGCCCCCAGAGTCTCCCGGCTCCACCCCCAAAGCCCCCAGATATTTCTTGAATTGGACTTGGCAACCCTAGTCTCTCAAAATAAAGATAATGTATGGATGATATTAAGAGCTGGAAAAATCTGCATAAATACATTTGAAAATAAGATTTTTCTGGAAAAAAAAATTCATTAATCACTGGTAGGGTTGCCAGTTCAGTTCAATTTTATTACTGACAAGAGTTGCCAGTTCTGGCTTGGTAAATTCCCAGAAAGTTGGAGGTAGTCCCTGGGGAAAGCAGAGTTTGGATAGAAAAGAAAGCTCAAAAAGGATGTGCTTCCATAGAATCTGCCCTCTAAAAAAGTTAGTTCCTCCTGGGGAACTGTTCTCTCGAGTTTGGAGATTCTGGGAGAACTTCATGCCCCACCTAGAGATTGGCAACTCACAACCAATATCATATGAGCAATAGATACAATACACTGATATATGATCCTTTCCCGGAGTCCTGACATGATTTCTTGAATGCTTCTTTTCTTTATAACCTTTCATATCCCACTATTAGTATCCACTGTGTAGATGCTAAGGTAAAAAAAAAAATACTATTTTATCCAAATATTGTGCCATTAAAGTTAACTGGGTGTTGCCATAGGAACAACACTGAATTTACAGAAATATGATGGAAAAAATGATCCCAGAGTATTAAATGCTACATATGCTTTACTGTAGCATAATCTCACAATGATATTTTTGAAGAGATTTCACAAAAAATATAATATTGTAGCATTTGCCTGCAAGTGCAACTTGCACAAGGCTGCAAGTTGGAGAATACTACAAATTCTCCTAACTTTTTCAGACATTTTCACATAGTCCAAATTTGCTGTGTCAAATTTATAAATGTATGATGGATCACAACTCAGTTTTAGATAAGTGTCAGTACACTTATTTGTTAGTTTATCTGTATATTGTTCTCCTACTACTGAGGAACAGAATTTCCAATGTACAAAATTATCTTGACATTGGCTTCCAGTAGGGGTGTGCATTCGGTTTGGCTGAACCGAATATGCCGCCGAATACCCCCTGATTCGGAAGTATACGACATTGTATACTTTCTGAATCCAATTGGAAGGCATTATGCGGGAACCGTATAGGACTCCCCGTATACTTCCAAATCAATTTTCGGAAGTATACAGAACTCAATGTAAAATGCGGGAAAGGAGCTTCTGCAGCCTCAGGGAAGTTGCTTGCCTTCTTTCCTGCCTTTGGAAGCCTTTTCCCGCCTCTCCCATAACCTCTCTGGGATCAGGGAGGGAAAGGAGCCCCAGAAGCCAATCCAAATGCATGCTTTGCAGGGCTGTTGTGTAGCTGATCGCTGGTTGCAGGAAGGGCTTGAGGCCCACTTTCAGACTTTCACCCAGGATAAGGTCTACATGATGGTGACCATGTTAGACCCCCGTTTTAAGGGCACGATTGCCAAGCAGGCCAACGAGCTTGATCACTGGCAAGATGACCTCTCCCAGAAGACGGAGCGCTGCAGAGTCAGAGCAGGCCCAGTGCCAGTAGTTGAGGAGGAGGGGTTGGAAGCAGCTCATCTGCCACTTCCACTGCTGTTCATCCCCAACTTCCCCAGCTAGGCAGTGTTTCCCACCAGACTCACACCAAGAAGAGTGCCAAGATGACACTCATCGGGCAGTTCGTTGGCCCCTCTGGGAGCGGTAGGCCTCTGAGAGCGGAGACAGGTGCTGCGATGGTGAGGGACTATCTTTCAGAGCCCAATGAGTTGCAGGAACCGTCTCCTTTGGACTACTGGGTCATGAAGGAGGGGGTCTGGCCGGCCCTCTCCTCCATGGTCAAGGCATTCCTCTCATGCCCACCGACCAGCGTGTAGAGAAAGCGCATCTTTGGCAGACATTGTCTGCCCACATCGCAATCGGCTGCAACCCTGGACAGTTGAGCAGTTGGTCTTCCTGAAGGTCAGCTTGCCTCTGTTCGGCTCCCTGAATGTAGACTTTGAGAGTGAATGAAGTGAGCACCTACTTGTGCCTGCATCCTCTCTTGGTCCACGCTTGGAAGGTAGTTGTAAAACCCTCTCCCACTAAACATAGAGTCCAAAGACAGCCCAAAAACTCACAAACTGATTGGCAGTGCACCCCCCACCCCTCATCCATCCCCAAACGAATAGTGAATGCTGATTTAAAATCTGCAAAGCAATCCAAATTTCCCCAGTTCCCATCCACACATGCCTAATAATACTGAAAGGGCCATTGCAGCCCCTAACTGTAACCGACAGCACCCAGAGGCCCAGCCAGGATAACCCAGTTTTTTTTCAGGGCAGGAGGAAGAAAGAGGGAGGTGCCAGTGATCATGACAGGCAGCCAGCAGCCATACCAATGCTGAGGTCCCTCTAATAGGACAGTGATAGCTGGTGTGTTGCTGCTGAGCTGAGAAAGAAGGAATGATTTCCTTCCTCTCACACAATCTGAGGCCCTCCCAATGATCTTCCTCATTTGGGGTGCAACTCTGCCTCACCTCCTCATGGTGCACCCTGGGTAATGCAAAAGAACCTGGACCAGCCAACCATCCATCACTCAAGGTAAGTCTAAATGCTTCTTGCTTTGTATCAGATACAGAATGATGTAGAGCTAGGTGTGGTCCACCGCTTCTCTTGTTTGAGAGTTGTGTTGTTTGGGACAGGGCTGGAGAGCTGACATCTGTAGTTTGCATGTTCTGTGGCAGGGAAGTTGGCATATGGGTGAGAGATCCAGAACCAACATGCTTGTTGTGCTTGGCCAGCTCTCCCCGTGTTGTTTGGCGGGAAGAACTGGTATCTGGGTTTGCTGCAGCCAGGGTTTGCTCTGCAGACCTTGAGCAGATTGTGTTTTGTGTGGCAGTGACGTTGGTAACTGGGTTTATATTGGTTCCAGGCCTGCAAGGTTCATAGAGTAGATAGATGGATGTAGTGCATTTGGGTGCTATAGAGATTCTCTGGTGTGAAGTTAGGTTTGGCTTTGGGTGCCCCAGGAATTGGACCCCCTGGTCCATTTTTTTTTTAGCCTTGTGGGTTTTGTGTGGGACAGTACCGTGAAGCTGCAGAGCAGTTTGGGGGGCTTTCCTCAAAACCCCCTGCTCCCCAGAGCCACTTTTTCCACGATAATTATAGTGGGGGAAGTGGCTCTAATTGTTTTTTTCTCACCATTGGGAACAGTGTTCTTTTTGGGGTGCCCACAGATGGATGCAGTCTTTTTAGGCCAGGAGAGTGGCATGCAAGGGAGTCCCCTGAAGCTGCCCTGCAGTTTTTGGGGCCTATTCCTCAAACCCCCCTGTGGCCAGAGCCACTTTCCCCACAGCAATTATAGTGGAGGAAGTGGCTAATTGGGCTTTCCTCAGCTTTGGTGGCAATGGGTCTTTTGGGGAGCCCAAAGACAGGAACCTCCTGGCCCAATCTTTTTGGGACTTGGGGGCTTTGTAGGGGAGAGTTTCCTGCAGGTTCCCTGCAGTTTTGGGGGCTCTCCCTCAAACCCCCTGCCCCCTAGTAGCCTCTGATTATGCCCTATGTTGCCGTTGATTTCAATGGCCCATAGGGTATAATGGTGTGATAGGGGCACTCTCTTTGGGTGCCCCTGGAATGGGAACCACTGGCCCAATCTTTTTGGGACTTTGGGGGTTCATATGGGAGAGTCCCCTGCAGGTCTCCTTCAAATCTGGGGGCTCTCCCTCAAACCTCCTCCCCTCCAGGTGGCTTCTAATATACCCTATTTTGCCTTTGATTTCAATGGCCCATAGGGTATAATCGGGCTGTATATTCGGAAATAACTGTATATCTCCAGTATATATGGCTATTCCAAATACCGGTATTTGGAGATATACGGTATTCCGAAAATTTTGGCCCCGTATATTTCTGAATCCAATTAATTCGATTTTTTTTTGCACACCCCTAGCTTCCAGTGTCATGTTGCACTACCACCAGCTAAAAATGAGAGGTTACATAATGAAACATTAATTGTATGATTTACACTTGCTGTAGAGTTGCCAGGAAAGTTTCAGCATATATGGAATAAATCTGCTTTCCCAGGTTAAGTCCACTTACCTCACAACTGCACACCTTAGCTAGGGTCAGCAAAGGAAGAAGCAGTTCTGTGATTGAATGGCTCTGTTATGGCTAACCAAATATAGCAAGTGGCATTTGCATGTTTAAGAAAGACTGAGAGGCCCATCAAACAAGTATGGTTAGGAATGCCTAAACACATAGTCAATACTAGGGTTTTAATGGCTCACATGGCAATGGAACTGTAGAGTTGCCAGCCTTCAGGTGGGGTCTGGAGATCTCACACTTTTACAACTGATCTCCAGCTGACAGAGATCAGCTCCCCTGGATAAAATGGCTGCTTTGAAGGGTTTACTATGGAATCTTGTGAGCCCTGGCTTCACCGCAGTTGACTGAACAAATCCATACCACCTTGGCAGGCAAGACAAGTGTTCCATATTAGTGAAGTCAAGATGAACTGGAATTTTTACGTAAAGACAGAAAAAGAACTCAGGCTGGCATCAATCTAGTTTGTTTCAGGACCGTGTTTTAGATCTATGGCAATGTGACTGATTCCAAACAAGCCTCTACTTCACAGTGGCCCTGTGGCTGTCATAAAATAAGTCAGGGCTCACAAGATTCCATAGAATCTGGAGACTGTTTGCATTGAATATTATTTCAGTTTCCTGATGGTTTCTGGAACTGTCCCAGAAGCCTTTCAGGATGTAATAGCAATCTATGTGTGACTTCACTTAATCTATTTGGAGGTTCTTGCATTATTAGATTCATCAGGCAAGGGGCAGCTATGGTTTTATGTTAATATATAAAGTAAATCTGAGAATGGGATTTAAAATAAATTCACATGGGGGACAGCTTTTGACTTATACATGCAACTATAGAACATTCTATCAGCTCCAAGTTATAAGAACAAACGGGTGAGTTTGTAGATGATAATCCATACAGTACATCATTGCAAAGCTTCCATATTGGATTGGCAGTAGTGAGCTACACATAAGGAGATGGAATCTGACACATCGTATCAGGTATGTGACTGTATCACTACACACTGGCAGCAAGTCTTGTCAACTAATGAGGGACAAGACAAATGTGGACACTGGTACCGTTTTAACACAGAGCTTACCACACGGTCACGTTCCCGTTCTCTCCGCAACGTCCATCGGATTTTCCACTATCTGCGCCGGAGTTACAGGAAGTGCTGCGGCTTTTGCGTAGCAAATTTAAACTGGGTTTTAGCGGTTTACGTTTGCTATGCAAAAGCCGCGGCACTTCCTGTAACCGGCACAGATAGTGGGAAATCCGACGGATGCTGAGGAGAGAACAGGAACATGACCACATGGTAAGCTGTGTGCGAAAACAGTCTCAGATGCCACAGAAGCGGCAACAACAAAACATAATATCTCATTAACCACCAAAATGAACATTTCAGAAAGCATATAGGGGAAAAGAGATTTGGTTTATGAAGTCTGATGGAATATGGATGACACAGAGGGCTACATGCAATTATATTAAACTGTGATGGTTTGTTAAGAGAAAAATATGCCCAATTTAAGGAGAAATCTGGAAGTCTTCTGGTATAGCCAGGTTAAGAAAAATGAACTTCAATTGACCATTGTATTTATGTATTAATTTAATTTAAATAATTATTACCCATTAGCTCCCATCCTTTGGGATGCATAGCAAGTTACATAAAAATTACCAAATTCACAAATTTAAAAACACAGTACTTACAATATGGAATGCAACAAACAATGCATAGAGCTGCTTAAAACTTTTATTACTTCTTATTATTCAGCAACAGAGATATTTGTAAACAACCTAAGGATAAGCCTTGCTGGGTCAAACCAGTGGCCTGTCTAGTCTAGCATCTTGTCTCACACAGTAGCCAACCAGTTCCTCTGATGTTGCCTCCTAGCATTGGGATTCAGAGGTTGAAAGCCTCTGAAATTGAATATGAAAGTCCCCTCTGTCACCATGGCTAGTAGCCACTGATTGACCTGTCTCCATGAATTTAATTACATTTTAAAGTTGTCTATTCCAATGGCCAGCACTACATCCTCTGGCAGCAAATTCCACATTTTAATCACTCACTATGTAAAGAAGTATTTCCTTTTTTCTGTGTCAGCTCTGGAACTACGCACAATTAAAGAAATCTTCCAGTGTAGTCAGAAAGCTGGCTTTATTGGTAGATAGAAACAGTAGCATTACACGTCTGTGTCAGAACTGGTTCACCTTTGGGGTGACCAGTCCTTTATACCTTATCTATGGTCATTATGCAGCCTTCCAAAAGTACAGTGCAAAAAGCCCACGTAAAGCAATACAAACTGGTTCCCACCAACAGCTTTCTCTTATTAAACATTTGGCAGCTGAGCTGTCTCTGAGAAGAGATAAAAGCATCCTTGAGAAATAGACTTCACTCCTTCTGCAGGGCAGAAATGGATACATATAATTGTTACAAGGAACAGAGCAAAGCCAAGGCACCATGTACCCTCCCCCATTCTGAAGACATCCAGCACACAGACATAGAAAAATGGCAAGGCCTCTTGACAGTCTGCCCTGAATCTTCTGCCCATTGCCTTGAAGCCCTCAAGTTCTAGTATTTTAGGAGAGGGAGTAAAAAAATTCTCTTTGTCAACACTTTCCACCCCATGAATAATTTTCTAAACCTCATATCACCACTTAGTTGTGATTTTCTAACTGAAAAGTCCCAAACTCTTCAACCTAGGGAAGATGCTCCAATCCCCTAATCATCTTGGTTGCCCTTTCCTGTACTTCTAACTCTGTGATGTCCTTTTTGAGCTATGATGACCAGCATTGACACAGTGTTCCAAATTAAGTCTTGTCATAGATCTACACAGAAGTATTGTAATATTGATTGTATTATGTTCAATCTCTTTCTCAATAATCCTTAATGCAGATTTGGCCATTTCCACAGTGGGCTGACACTTTCATTGAACTATCCATTATGACCCCAAGATCTTTTCTCCTCTCAGTCTCAGTTAGTTCAAACCCCATTAGCCTACACTTGAAGTTAGGATTTTTTTTGTCCCAACGTGCATCATCTTATACTTATCAACATTGAACTTCATTTGACACATTGCCATCCATTCACCCAATTTGTGGAGATCCTCTTGGAGCTCTTCACAGTATTTATTTACCTTAGATTTATTTCCCGCCCTCTCCGTGAACGTACTCAGAGTGGCTAACAATTGGGCAAAAAACCATTACAATACTAAAATCACTAAAATACAAACATTGTGGTACTACTCAAAATAAATAGGCGGATTCAAAATCATTCTTCAGCAGGCAATTTAAATTCCTTAAAATGTCGGTAGCCCTTAGGATGTTACACAGTTTTTCATAGTTGGTATTGCTCAGTCACTATTAGAGTGGCCTTCATGTTCACTATTATAAATAATACTCATCCTTAGTTCCAGATCACTGACGAATAAATTAAATAGTACCAGCCCCAATACTGATCCTTTTGGGACCCAACTTCCCTCTATTGTGAGAACGTTCCATTTATTCCTACTCTTTGCTTCTTGTCATTTAACCAGCTTTTAATCAATAAGAGTACCTATCCTCTTATCCTATGACTGCTAAGGTTTAAGGTTTATTTGATTTATATCCCTCCCTCCCCGCCGAAGCAGACTCAGGGCAGCTCACAACCAGTAAAATCAAAAAATTCACTCATATTACTTACATCCCAAATTAAAATTAAACAATTAAAACAGTCTGGTGCTAATATCATTTGGCATTGTTTCATTTCAGATGGCGTTCAGTATATTTTAGTGTCATTCCATATTACCATATCAGTCATTCCAGATCAAGTAAAGGCCATCTGGAATAGTGTTGTCCTACAGGCCTTGTGAAACTGGCTGAGTCCCACAAGGCTCTAACTTCTTCCGGCAGCTGATTCCACCAAGAGGAGGCAGCAATCAAGAAGGCCTTCCCTCTAGTTGACTTCAATCTTGCCTCCCTCAGCCCAGGAATCACTAACAGATTTTACATCCCAGATCTAAGTACCCTCTGAGGAACATGTGGGGAGAGATAGTCCCTAAGTTTACTCAAGAGTCTTTAGTGAGGTGCCTTTTGAAAGTCCAGATGTATAATGTCTACTGGATCACCATTGTGTACATGCTTGTTCACTTTCTCAGAGCATTCCAAAAGGTTGATTTGGCAGGACTTCCCATTGCATGAGCCATGCTGATTTTCCTTCAGCAGGCTTTGTCCCTCTATGTGCTTAACAATTCTATCTTTGATCAGTTTCTATTAATTTGATCAGTTTCTACTAGTTTCTACTAATTTGCCTGGGGCAGCCATTAGGCTGGTCAGCCTGTAATTTCCTGGTTCCCTTCTGCATCCCTTTTTAAAAGTTGGTGTAAGAGCTCTTCTGGATCAGACCAATGGTCCATCAAGTCCAACATTGCCAATATCCAGGTCTCTTGGAATTATAGCTATCTCCAGACAGCCAGGATCAGTTCCTCTGGAGAAAATGGCAGCTTTATAAGGTGGACTGTATGCTATCACATCCATGATGACCCCCCCCCCCCAAACTCCATCCTCCCCAAGCCCAACCTGGAGCTGGCAACACTAGCAACAAACAGCTTATAGAAGCCAAGACCTTCAACTAACATTGCCACTAAACACCAGTATTTAGAGGTTTGCTATTTCTTATTCAGGGATACCAAAAGTAGTTTTAAACATTTACACATTCCCCCCCCCCCCCCAGAATCTGTCAAAGCTATGTACCTTGTTCACTGCTTCAGGAAAGTTGTTTCATTTAAAAAGAGTGGCTTGGAATGCCTGAGTCTGAGCACTCACTGACCAAAAAGATGGACTTAGAAACAAATCCTGAAACCATGTAGAGAGCTTGCACATGAGCTCATAAGGGTTCAGCATGACTTTTCTGATATGATGGTCACAGGTCATGAAGGGCTTTAAAGGTCAAAAGTAGTAAATTGAATTGAACAAGGAAGAAAATCAGTGCCAGTGTAATGACTTAAAACTCAGGATAAAGATTCTTGAAGATTAGATACAAATGGTTAATAATAATACATATCAACCAAACATCCAGATCCAAGGCCTTCATTGTTTTTAAGGATTTTATTCTTTTATAGGCCTCTCCAAAGACTTCTAAGGAGGCTATCAATATTAGGAATACCATTAAAATATAAGATTAAAAAAAATCAAAAGACAGTTAATCCCAGCGGTTTTTTACATGGAAAAATAAATGGGTTTTTTTACATGGAAAAACCTAAATAAAAGTGAGATAAAGAAATCCCTTACTGCAATATAAACAAAAGAGCAAAAAGCTAGAGTGAAGTAGAACATTTTAGACCTGACACCTACCTTAAACAGATATCTTTAAAAACATTATCATTTAAAAGCACTTAATCTGCCCCCCCCCCCCAAATAACAGCTTTAAATAATTCCTCCATTTAAACCTTGCGGGATTTTTTTCAAACTCAAGAACAAACAGAATACAATTACACTTAAGCCATAAACATCTGGAAATGATGACCTGCAAGCAAAGGATCATCTCCCAGAATGCAGACTCTCTGCTTGCTCATGGCTTTGTTTATTGACATTAAATCACACTCTATTTTCCTATCATGTTTTCTAGCAATTTCAGGGTCAAAAGAGAAAGAGTTTTAACCTCTCATGGAAATGATTGATAATTATATGTTTGTTGTCTTGCAGGACTGCTTGCCTTCCATAAGAGAATGGCAACAGGGGATGCATGTTTACTCCTACAACATTTGGTTTTACAAAGCTCAGAAAATCTTGTTGGAAAAAGTAAATATCTTTGTGAACATGTTGGTGCCAATGTCAAAATAAATTTAAGTCTTGATGTCGGATCTGGTTCTATGGATATCATTGTTCTGAATATATAGTACAAGAACTAATTTTATATTGGGTTACCAATCTCAAAGTGAAACTGGCACTCTCCTGGAATGACGACTGATCCACAGACAACAGAGACCACTTTCTCAAAGGAAAATTTATGGCAGGGTATGAGCTTTTGTGAGTCACTGCTCAGTGACTCACAAAAGTTCATATTCTTCCATAGGGGTCATTTTGTAGAAAAATTGGTGGTGGAGCTCATCCAGGTATTTTTATGCAGCTGCACATGCTATTCAATGGACAAGGAGGTGGAACTCTCAGAAGGAGGAGGTGGGACTCTCAGAAAGGTTCAGGAGCTGCACTCCTGTGAGCTCCCACTGAATCCGAGGCCTGTTCTTCCACAAGTTTTTGTTAATTGTTAAGGTGTTACTGAACACTTGTTTTTTCTAATGCTACTGACAGACTAACATGGCTTCCCATCTTGATCTATCTGAAGGAAATGTAAACTTTGGAGGCAAATATATATTGGAGACAAATATATATGGCAATTTTGGTAAAATATGTACAGTGTATGTATGCATAGTGTTGCCCCACGATTAAGAATCCTGGCAAATATATGGTCCCAGAACTCTGCCATGGAATCTTGTTGGATGACCTTTAGCCATTCATACGTTCTTCCTAGTCTTAGTGGTTGTGAGGGTAAGATAGATGTTGACAGAGATTTAGGATCCCTAGTGATCACTGGAGAAAAATGGGGTGTAAATAAATAAATAAAATTTTGCCTTGACTGCCTACAAGATCTGTTTCCTAGTTATACCAGGTTCAAAAAGATAAAGGGATGGTGGCTAACAGGAATTATTTTATCCTACTTCACTATGCGAATTCACTCTCCCCTAATGTGGCCTAGAAGAGTCCTAAACTGATGTCAGAATTCTATATAATGATGAAAACCAGGGATGACTGTGAAGATATCTAGGAGGATCTCTGCAAATGGGTAAGTGGCCAGCAATGTGACAGATAAGAGTTCAGTACTGGCAAGTATAAAATGATACACTTTGAAACAAAGCATACCAATTTCATTTATAGGCTACTGGGGTCTGAACATGCTGGGACTGAGAGGAGGAAAGATCTTGGTGTCATAGTAGGTAGCTCAGTGAAAGTGTCAATCAGGTGCTCTGCAATGGTGAAAAAGGCAAACTCTGTTTTGGAGATTATTAGGAAATGGACTGAAAATAAAATGGCTGATATGCAATATTCCCTGTATAGATCTATGGTACAGCCTAATTTTGGAATATGTTCAGTTCTGATCAATGAACCACAGAACTGGAAAAGAATACAGAAGAGTGCAACCAAGATGATTAGGGGGGTGGAGCACCTTCACTATAAGGAAAAGCTGAAATATTTCAGTTTAGAAAAAAGTTGAATAGGGGAGGCACACAGTAAAGGTTTTTAAAATTATTCAGAGTGAAGAGAGTGGACAATGGCTGGGTACAGATGGGTAGCTTGTGGCGGCAGCCTGCCAAGCAGTATAGTGATGGCCACAGGCATAGGCAGCTTTAAAAGGGGATTACACAGATTGGTGGAGGTCAGCTCTATCAGTGGCTTCTAGCCATAGTGACTAAAGGGAACTTCCACATTCCCAGTGGCAACCCAGTGCTAGGAGGCAACATCAGGGGAAGGCCTTGGTATCTATGCCCTGGTGTTGGCTTTCCAGAAGGACTGGCTGGCCACTGTGTGAGACAGGACCCTGATTCAACAGGGCTCGTCTTATGTTCTTATGATGCCTGCAAAACAGAGAATTATTATACCTCCCTCCCCCCATTTTTAGATACAGAAAGCAAACTGCTGTGAATGAGAGCCATGCCTATTGTGACCCTGGATCCACTCAAGGCAGCATTCACTGAACTGACTGAATACAATTGCAGTGTGTGTGTTGTCCTTTTCAAGACTTTCTGTTCTTGTAAACTGATTTCACAAGTTCAGCAGCCCCACCCCCCACCCCAGCTAAACCATAGTAAATCTGGCCTTTAGTAAATCTTCAGCTCTTAGAGGGCCATCCTAAACAGATTTATACTTTTCTATTGAAGTCAGTTGGCTTAGATGGGTGCATCTGTGCTTTAAATGGCACTGCACACTTCACTTCCCCATGGAGGTGACTTGATGTAAGGGAAACCCAGATTAAATAACTATAATAGCTATTGTCCATTCAACATATAGGTAGGGCTGCTTAGGCTTTTTTTTTTCCTTACATGAGACACAGTGGTGACTCATAGAAGTCTTACAGCTCATACTGATTTGGGTTGACCAAGAGATCATTGTTCTACAGACACCTTCATGCAGTGCATCTACTGTCTGGTTGAAGTCAGGGGTGGAATTCTAGCAGGAGCTCCTTTGCAAATTAGACCACACACCTCTGATGTAACCAATCCTCCAAGAGAGAAGGCTTTTTTTTGTAAGAGGTGCGGCCTAATATGCAAAGGACCTCCTGCTAGAATTCTACCCTTGCAGGGGTCTAATATCTGGATGGCTCTGCTGTGAGCAAGAATAGAGCTTGATTACTTTTGTTTCTTCCAGCTAGAGCATTCTCTATAGACCAGGGGTGTCAAATATGCAGCCCAGGGGCCAAATCCGGCCTTTGGAGGGCTCCTATCAGGCCCCTGAGCAACTGGCTGTCATCTGCTTCCTTCTCCCGCTCTCTTGCTTCCTTCTGCATAACAGTTTGTTTTGCCAGACTTGTTCAATCACACAGGAGCTACAGAGCAAAGCTGCTATTTTCTCTATTGGCTGAGGCTCCTCTGTCAGGGAAGAAGGGGGAATGGAGAGCTTGTTTTTCCAGAATCTCTCAATTGCACAGCAGAGCTACTTAGCCAAGTTTTTCTTCCTTTTATTGGCTGAGGCTCCTTTCCCCAGCCCCTGGGGAGGGAAGGAAAGAGACACAGTTTCCTTTGCCCCGTTCCCTGGATCCCATGGGAGAAATAAAAAGAAAGCACCAACATGCTAACATTTTAAGCATGTTTTAAGGTTTTTTTTAAAATGCCATTGTGTTTGTTTGTGTGCTTTATAAAGTTTATATCTCTGCTACCTGATCTTAAAAAGGTATAGTCCAACCTGACATGGCCCAGCCCAACAAGGTCTCATTTATGTCAGATCCGGCCCTCATAACAAATGGGTTCGATACCCCTGCTATAGACAATACTAAAATGAAAGCTTTCTGGTATACATAGTATAGAATGGGTAGATTCCTCCCTCACCCCCCAAAAAGCAGTATGAATATTTGAAAGATTCTCTAATCCATGCAAAACCCATAAATCACAATTTACACTACCATATTAGGTTATTAAGTGATTGCACACACTTAGTCAGGCTGTTAGATATACTGTAGATCTATGATATGGGATATCAAAGATCAACTTCCAAGCCATGCATTTCATGTTTTAGGATTTTTTAAAAGTTTATATAATCACATTGGAAATAGATTTAAGTAATTCCATGAAAAGTTTGGCCACGCTTCTAAAAGAAGAAAGATTTATTGGGGGGGGGGGGTGCATAAAAAAGCCCATCCAGTTTTATGTCACTCAGGATCATCATGTTCTTTGATAACAGAATACCAACCAAGCTTGAGATCTGCATCTACACTTCAATTTTTTTTACTCTTAAATTTCTTTCTGGCTTATCAATACCACTACCAAAAGGCTTAGGAAGGTCTGCAAAAGCTGCATCTTTCACTGTTGCTCCAAGTGAAAACTTAATTGTTCATGGCCATTGCAAGAATCAAGCTATGCCTGCAGGTTAGTGATAAATTCTTCTGCAGAGCCAAGCAAAGTAGGGAATATATGCAAATAGTATCATCTGGAAGAGTAAAGTGCCGAATTATATTATACATATTATGCACATAACTTAATTTCATTTATGTCTTAAATTGAATGGCCTCATCAAAACGAGAAATACTATACCTGAATTTCATGCAATATGGGTCAATTTAAAGATTCTTAATATTAACCGTGTCCTTGGCAAATTTCTTTCTGTCATTTGGATCAAAGGCATGTATTTGAAACATTTTCCATGGCTGTTCTTCAGCTAGAACAGTAGTGTTTTCATAGGAAGCAAGTGCTAATGCCATGGTAATTGTTCAGGAGGGAAAATGTATTACAATCTCAGAATTAAATTCGGTGAACAATTATTTCATTCTTTCCTCTGGCTGTGCTTTTATTTATTGATTTGTACAATTCCAAAGTATTTGACAACAAAACCAATTACAGAGCAACAAAACAATGGTGTAGCATGAATGATGACAACTGGGAGTTATGCACAAAGTTCTGAATTATTCAAATTAAAAATTGAGAAATACATCAATAATAATTTTAAATGCAATCTTCAAACAAGGAAATAAGCAACATGGGGGTTGATTATTAAGATTTGTTTTAATGTCAGTAATTAGTTTCATTTTTTTGGTAATATTTTTTGCCTCTTAGGCTTATAACTGGCTATTAGTGGTGACCAGCAAGATGAAAATTATAGATGCCACAACATTAAAATCATTCTTTTCCTCATAGCTAGTTATATTCAGATTTATAGATGATTTAAGGTACAATCTCATGGAGATGCTATCCCCATGAAAATGTTGCTGTTTAGCTCATATAATCAAGATATTTTGAGAGCAGAGAAAGAAAGGGGGTTAACAATGCAAAGGGATAAAGTAAGTTGGATGAGAATATTTTGAGTTTTAAGAGGGGGCACCTGAAACTCCTTGGCACATTCAGCTCACCCACCCCTCTGTTCTGCTTGCCTGCACAATCATCCCCCTCCCTGCCCAGCAACATCCCCCATGTCACCCTTTAAAACCAGTCACCTGGCCTGGCTAGGGTCCAATTCAAGACATATCTGGGGACTTCAGGGAGCCAGAAGACTTTGGCGTGGAGCCAGGAGACTTTGGGGGTGGAGCCAGGAGGAAGGTTGTAAAGTATAATTGAACTCCAAAGAGAGTTCTGGCCATCACATTTAAAAGGATGGCATGCCTTTTAAATGCCTTCTCTCCATTGGAAATAATGAAGGATAGGGGCACCTTCTGTGGGGGCTTATAGAATCAGTCCCCCTGGTGCAATGTTTTTAACACTTGGAGGATGTTTTGAGGAATGGCACTGGATGATATGCTGAAAATTTGGGGCCTCTACCTCAAATGGCAGCTCCCCCAGATACCCATGGATCAATTATCCATTATACCCTATGCCTGAATCAGTCTCCATAGAGAATAATGGAGTGCCCAGCAGATATTTCCCTCCCTCCTGCCACTTTCTGATGACCCTGAAATGGGGGGCCCCCTCCAAACCGGGGATCCCCTGCAAAAATCTTATGTAAGAATATGCAGAAAAATAGACAACAAGAACTACAAAGACTAACGGGTTGTGAAGTTACCTCTAAGGTAAAATACCTAGGGGTAGAGATAACAATGAAAAATATTGATTTGTTTAAGAACAATTATGAAAAGCTATGGCGTAAAATAGAAGAAGATATGCTAAAGTGGAACAAGCTCAATTTGTCACTGTTGGGTAGAATAGCTGCAGTAAAAATGAATATTTTACCAAGGATTATGTATCTGTTTCAAACCATCCCCATTGTGAAAGATGCTAAGCAATTTGATAAATGGCGAAGAAAAATTTCGGAATTCGTGTGGGCCGGGAGGAAACCTAGAATTAAAATGAAAGTCCTGATAGATGCGAAAGAGAGAGGTGGATTCCAATTACCAGATTTGAAACTGTATCATGAAGCAATTTGTTTAGTATGGTTAAAAGAATGGATAACGTTATTAAATAAAAAACTTCTAATGTTAGAAGGCCATGGAAAAAAATTCGGCTGGCATGCATATTTGTACTATGAAAAAAAGAAGATGGACGGTCTTTTCTCTCACCATTATATAAGGAGTAGCTTATTAAATGTGTGGATAAAGTACAAGAAATATGGTGATGAGAGGAGACCTTTATGGATAGTGCCGGCTGAAGTGATAAAGTTAACGGCCAAAACAGTCAAGGAAAAACAACTATCATACAACCAGTTACTAAAAATACAAAGCGGGAAAATAGAATTGAAAACTGCAGAAGAACTAAACTATAAATATGATTGGTTTCAAATGCAACAAATAAAAAGTTTGATGGAGAATGATATCAAAGCTGAAGGAATAAGGAAAGAACAAACAGAAATGGAAAGAGTTCTGCTTGGAGATAATGAGAAATTAATTTCAAAAGTGTACAAATTACTTTTACAATGGGCTACAGAAGATGAAGTAGTGAAATCTCAAATGATAAAATGGGCAATTAATGTAAATAAAGAAATAAAGATGGAATCTTGGGAATATCTGTGGAAAAATTCCATGAAACTCGCAACATGTCATAGTATTAAAGAGAACTGTTTTAAGATGATGTATAGATGGTATATGACTCCAAAAAAATTAGCAAAGATGAACAATAAGATGCCAGATAGGTGCTGGAAATGTAAAAAGCATGAAGGTTCTTTCTACCATATGTGGTGGACTTGTGAAAGAGCTAAAATGTTTTGGCAAATGATTCAACAAGAGATATCTAAGATCCTGGGATATGAATTCAATAAAGAGGCAGAGACTTTTCTGCTGGGATTACAAATGGAAAAATTTCCAAAAGAAGATAGAACATTAATATGGTACTTGCTCTCAGCTGCTAGGACATTGTATGCGCAGTTGTGGAAGCAAGAAAAAATACCAGAAAAATGGGACTGGATTATGAAAGTTATGTCATGGAGTGAAATGGACAAATTAACAAGAAAATTAAGAGACTGTGATTTAGAACTTTTTAACCAAGAGTGGAAGAAATTCAGAAGATATATAGAGAAAGAGTGGAAAATAAAAGGACATTGGACAATTTTTGAGGATTAAGATTTTTAAGATAACAATATAACTCTTGAAGGGGGTTCTTCTTCCCTATGTTTCTTTTTTGTTTCGTTTTTTTTCTTGATAGTTAAGGGTACCTTTAATATCTGTTTTTTTAAAGAAAATAACACTGGCGGGGGTCAAGTAATTGGGGGAGGGGTGGGAGAAAGTAAGATGTGGGGTAGAATGATGGTTTTTTTCTTAATATATATTAAGCTTTTTATAAGTTGTAGTTATAGTTCTACTACCATATGTTACTAATAAAATTGTTTATTCACATTGAAAAAAAAAAAACAAACCGGGGATCCCCTGCTCCCACCTGGGGATTAAGTAACACAACAAGAGACCCACATTGGTAGGTAGCAAGAAAATAAAGCACAAAGCTTCCGTGATAACCAGCCTCAGACACCAAAGAAACAATAACAATATTATCAAAAGCTTAGTGTATTCTATGTAACATAAAGCACAGACACAACTCAATAATTTAGGAAACAGAACATCCCAAAGTAGCCATCATAAATCAAGTCCAATTTTTAAAGCAGTCCAATGCAGTTTCCTTGATGAAAGGTCTGATGTAGCCCTGGAGAAGAATGATGAGTGATGTTGCTCACAGTGACTTGAAGTTTGGAGACTTGAATTTCTTGGCATTCATACCCTTATATCTGAAATTGATTACTTGATGCTTGAAGAAGCAATTGTGAAACAAAGCAATAGTACATCTTTGTTGCAATAATTGGACTGCTGGCTGCCTTAAAATTTGAATCTACTTGGACATCACTCATCATTCTTCTCCATGGCTACATCAGACCTTGCATCAAGGGTGGTGGGGAGAGAGCTGAGACATGAGGAGCAGTCTCCCTATGTCTCAGCTGTTTACCCACTTTTTTTTCCAGTCCATTTAAGCCAGGGTAGTTTAATGGGACTGAAAAAGAAAATGAGGGGAAAAACTCACACATGAGGAGCAGTCTCCCTGTGTCTCAGCTGTTGCCTCAATATTTTTTGGCAGTCCTTTTAAACAAGCCCCAAAACAGCTGCATGGCAGGGACACCTCTTTACTGCACAGATGTTTTGGGTCTTTCTTCTGCAATATGTTTAAAGGACTGCACAGGATAGTTCAAAATAGTTGAGCAGAGAAGATACCATCCCCACCAATCAGATGTTTTTGTGGCTTTCATGGGGAACAGTAGGCAGGGGTTTAAAGGGACTCTGAGTCTTTTTAAACCCCTGCTGTCTACTCCATCCACAAACCACTATGAACTGCATGGACTGCTCTAAAAGTTCATAGAAGTTTGTGACATTAGACCCATCACAAACTTCTTTTGCGAACCACAAACAAGGCAAAATTCATGATGAATTTGGGTTCGTGCCCATCCCTATGAGAAAGTCCCTGGGCATGATAGGCATATGATGTTACATAGCTAAAATTAAAGCCTGTGACCAACAGAAAATAAAGAGGACAAAATGACTTATGAAAGTGTGGGGAAAACTGATCAACCATTTTCATTCTTGTATAATGCAACACATTCCATAATAAGGTCGCCTTTTGATATTGTGTGTGTGTGTGCATATTTGTTTGTTTATTCAAAGAGCAATGTGCATTATGATGGTGTTAGGGTAATTTTTAACTCCTGTTACCATTCTGGTCCTCTGCTATCAAAGGAAAATACTTAGTAAAAGGTGAATGAGGAGCAGTTGATGAAATCGCCAAATCAGTCCCCAAAGTTTTGTTTTTCTTTTTTATGGCTTACTTTGGAATCTGTTTGGTGAAGTATGTATTTGGGCAGTGACTAATTACCTCTGGGACTGGCCAGTTCCTTGATGGGTGAGCTTCTTGCAACTCTACATACACTGTCTTGAAGTTCATGATTAAAGTAAGACAAGATATAAATGTGCTAAATGAAATAAAAATATGAAAGATCAAATTAGACAAGATGATAGGAAGTTAATTATTAGATCTCAGTGGCAATTTTTAGAAGTAAAATGCAGCTATGCATTGCTCCAATTTATAGCAGGACCATGGTATCTCTGTGTTAATTATTCTAACACTGAACAATTTCATCTATGAAAACAGATACTCCCTCTTTTATGTAGCAATATCCCAGGATTGAGGGAAAGGCAGTGATTCCCTCCCTCAATGATAAGAATAAAAATAGGAAAGGGAGAAAGAGACTACAGAATTAAAACAACAAAAGAAGCAGAAAAGCTTTAACCATAGAGTTTTGGGGATTCCTGGAACATTGTCATGACATGTGTAGTCTTTATGATCATCTGGTCAGAAGGGACATTCTAGCATAATGGGATGCCATAAGATACTTTACCTTTCCCCCCAATGCTTCTGGAGGTTTTCAATGATTTCATGGCAGCCCTAGGCTAAGGCATCACTGTGCAGGCTTCTTGCCTGATTAATACTTTGCAGCAATAACACATTTTTCTTTAAATAATGACTTTCTATTATATTTCTATGCAATAACAAAATAGAATAAATTAAATGCAATTTCTTTATGTAACAGTGAAAGAAAGAAGAACAAAGTAAAGTTTAGCACAGTACTTACTACTGCGTAATGGAGCAACAACACCACCACCCAACTTCCTTATATTAATGGCTTATCTTTAAAAACATTGAAAACTTCAGGATGGACAACCTGTAAAACAGATGAATGAAAGGCAGAACTCAACAAAGGCAGGGAAATGATTGCACTGCTCCATATTTATATGGGATCCAGACATTCCCCAACAGGACAATAATTGGTTGAAACACTATGTTTAGTTAGT
This sequence comes from Heteronotia binoei, assembly GCF_032191835.1. Lineage (NCBI taxonomy): Eukaryota > Metazoa > Chordata > Lepidosauria > Squamata > Gekkonidae > Heteronotia > Heteronotia binoei. The sequence continues at coordinate 70,601,297 of NC_083231.1, forward strand.
TTATTAAGCTGTGCCTTGCCAGAGACGGAGCACATTGCGGAGACCTCTGGAAGAGAGCAGAGTGCGCTTCAAGGGTGAGGCTTGGCAGCTGGGGGAATTGCTGAAAACTTTTGAGTTTGTGTGAAGGGCTGAAGATGATTGGGGCTGATTGATTAGAGTGGCTGTGCTGCCCACCCTCTTGGCATTATTAAGCTGTGTCTTGCCAGTGGCACGAGCTGAAGGGCGAGAGCTAAAGGGCTCTTGGCCTGTGGCTCTTAGCCTGGGGGCTGTGTAAGGACCAGGAACCCAGATCCCTATTTCCTTGTGTTCCCAATAAGGTAAGTAGACTCTCCAGGCGGGGAGCCACATAAACAGGGTTTAAAAAGAGACTGCATATTTTAAAAAAGCTATCATGAAGGTAGAATGCCAGCAGGGGGGGTGGGGGCTTTCCAGTGTTTTGCATTGAGTGTCACATGTATGACTATCTGCCCACAGGACAGAAGTCTTGGATGTGTGCTCGATGCAAGGAGCTCCTGGACCTCAGGGAATGAGTTCGTACCCTTGAGGCTGAGGTGACTGACCTGGAGAAACAGAGACAGTCAGTTAGGCACTCACAGAAGACTCTCAAGGACGTGTTAGTTGAGCCCCGATCTGAATGTGGCAGCCCCGTTGCTGCCAGGGAGCATGAGGGTTGAGGATAAGGGGAATGCACCATCAGAAGGGACCTCTTCTTCGGTTGGTGAACGGGAATCCTTTTGCACCAAGGAACCATCCCTGGGCGGGGAGAGAGGGAGGGTCTTGGTAGTTGGTGATTCGATCCTTAGGCAAGTAGACAGCTGGGTGGCAAAACCGCATACTGACCGTATGGTGACTTGCCTGCCTGGTGCAAAGGTAGCGGACATTACGCATGTAGTAGATAGGCTGATAGACAGTGCTGGGGAGAAGCCAGTGGTCGTGGTGCATGTTGGCACCAATGATGTGGGGAAATGCAGTCGTGAGGTCCTGGAGGAAAATTTTAGGCTGCTAGGTGGGAGACTTAAGGCCAGGACCTCCAAGGTAGCCTTCTCAGAAGTGCTACCTGTTCCACGTGCAGGGCTGGAGTGACAGGCACAAATTAGAAGTCTCAATGTCTGGATGAGACAATGGTGCAGGGAGGAAGGGTTTAAGTTTGTTAGGCACTGGGATGCTTTCTGGAACAAGCAGGAGCTATACAAAAAAGACGGTCTCCACTTGTCCCTGGATGGAACCAGGCTGCTGGCACTTAAAATCAAAAAGATGGCAGAGCAGTTTTTAAACTAAATCTAGGGGGAAAGCTGACAGGAGATGAAATGTCTCTGGTTTGGGAAGACTCATCTCAAAGAGATGAAGGGTTAGCTGATACTTTTCTACCGGGTAATGGAACAGAGTCATCCACTGAGATGGTGACAAACAGAATGGACTGCCTGCCAGAGTCTCAAGGCGGCAGGAGGAAGGCGGCGGGTTTAGCTTGCCTAGGAAATTATAGATGTTTGTACGCAGATGCTAGAAGTCTTCGAAGTAAAATTGGTGAGTTGGAATGTTTAGTGTGGAGAGAAAACATAGACGTTGTGGGAATTTCAGAAACTTGGTGGAATGAGGAGAATCAGTGGGACATGGTGATTCCTGGATATAAGTTATACCGGAAGGATAGGGAGGGAAGGGTTGGAGGTGGGGTGGCTCTGTATGTCAGAGAGAGCATACGGTCCAGTAAGACTGAGGTCAGAGAATTAGACTCCCTTATAGAAATGCATTGGGTTCAAATAGAGGGCCCAAAATGCAATTTAACTATGGGAGTGTCACGGGCTGGGTCCGGGTCAGGCAAAGTCCAGGGGCAGTGCAAGGTCTGTAGCTGGTGAGCAAAGAGGGTCCAAGGCGCCAAAACCGAATCACAGTCCAGGTATCGCAGGTCAGAGGTTCAGAAGCTGAAGTCAGGGGGTCCAGAAGCCAAAGTCAAAAGCCGAAGTGGATGCTAGAACGTCAGGTAAGTGACTAGTTGCTTCCACAAAGCCTCCGCCCAAAGCCCACAGCTATATAGCCCTCTGCTGTCTGTTGCCCATTTGGGCTAATTGCTGGCTCAGAGAGGCAGCCAGGATCCTGCTGAGACTCAAGCATCCTCACTCCTAGAAGGGCCAGAATCCTTTCAAAACTCAGGGCTCAGGGAGCATCTTGCTCGTGAGCGTGCCGCCCTCCTCCGATCCCTGAGGTCCTGACGAAGGCAGTCACGCACATGAGCCACCCGAGAGGGCGAGGCAGGGGGGCTTGGATCTTCTCCAGCAGTAAGCAGGGGGACTGGTGCAGGTGGCAGGGGCACAGTTTCTTCTGCAGGCTCAGCTTCTTCTGCAGGGTCCCCAGCACCCATGACAGGGAGTTTGTTATCACCCACCAAATCAAAAGACAGAGGACGACTAAACTATGATGGAAGACTTAAAGATGGTGGCTAGACAAAAAAACTGTGTCGTCATAGGTGATTTTAACTACCCGTAGATTGATTGGGTCAATATGTGTTCTGGTCGAGAGAAAGAGACTGAGTTTCTAGATGCTCTCAATGACTGTGCTATGGAGCAGGTGGTCATAGAACCTACCAGGGATGGGGTGATCCTGGATTTGGTCCTAAGTAATGCCCAAGACCTGGTGAGAAGTGTAAAAGTGATCGCACCGCTTGGGAGCAGTGACCATAACGTTATTGATTTCACTATTTGTATAAATAGGGACTTGCCCCAAAAGACCAGCACAACCACGTTTAACTTAAAAGGAGTAAATTCTCTGAACTGTGGAGGCATGTGAAGAGGAAACTGAAAGGAAAGGAAAATGCAGTCAAAACCCTTGGGGAAGCTTGGAGGCTATTTAAAACTACAATCCTAGAAGCACAGATAAAATATATATCACAAGTTAGGAAAGGTACAAACAGCTATAAGAGAAGACCTGCATGGTTACCAACAAAGTAATGGAAGCTGTGAAAGGTAAGAAGGACTCCTTTAAGCGGTGGAAAGCTAGTCCAAGTGAAATTAATAAAAGGGAACACAGGCAATGGCAAATCAAATGCAAGACTGTGATCAGGCAGGCAAAAAGGGACTATGAGGAGCATATTGCAAAAAACATAAAAACCAACAATAAAAATTTCTTCAAATATATTAGAAGCAGGAAACCAGCCAGGGAGGCAGTGGGGCCCTTGGATGACCAAGGGGTCAAAGGATTACTGAAGAAGAATAGGGAAATGGCTGAGAAGCTAAATGAATTTATGCCTCTGTCTTCACTGTGGAAGATGAGAAGTGTTTGCCTGCTCCGGAACCACTTCTATTGGAAGGGGTGTTGAAAGACCTGAGCCAGATTGAGGTGACAAGAGAGGAGGTCCTACAACTGATGGATGAATTGAAAACTAATAAGTCATCAGGTCTGGATGGCATACATCCAAAAGTTCTGAAAGAACTCAAAGTTGAACTTGTGGATCTTTTAACAAAAATATGTAATCTTTCATTTAAATCTGCCTCCGTCCCTGAGGACTGGAAGGTAGCAAATGTCACCCCCATCTTTAAAAAGGGTTCCAGAGGAGATCCGGGTAACTACAGGCCAGTCAGTCTGACTTCAATACTGGGAAAGTTGGTAGAAACCATTATCAAGGATGAATGAGTAGGCACATTGATGAACACGAGTTATTGAGGAAGACTCAGCATGGGTTCTGTAAGGGAAGATCTTGACTCACTAATCTGTTACAGTTCTTTGAGGGGGTGAACAAACATGTGGACAAAGGAGACCCAATAGATATTGTTTACCTTGACTTCCAGAAAGCTTTTGATAAAGTTCCTCATCAAAGGCTCCTTAGTAAGCTCGAGAGTCATGGAGTAAAAGGACAGGTCCTCTTGTGGATCAAAAACTGGCTAATTAATAGGAAGCAGAGAGTGAGTATAAATGGGCAGTCTTCGCAGTGGAGGACAGTAAGCAGTGGGGTGTCGCAGGGCTCAGTACTGGGTCCCATGCTCTTTAACTTGTTCATAAATGATTTGGAGTTGAGAGTAAGCAGTGAAGTGGCCAAGTTTGCGGATGACACTAAATTGTTCAGGGTGCTTAGAACCAGAGAGGATTGTGAGGAACTCCAAAGGGATCTGTTGTGGCTGGGTGAGTGGGCGTCAATGTGGCAGATGAGGTTTAATGTGGCCAAGTGCAAAGTAATGCACATTGGGGCCAAGAATCCCAGCTGCAAATACAAGTTGATGGGGTGTGAACTGGCAGAAACTGACCAAGAGAGAGATCTTGGGGTCGTGGTAGATAACTCACTGAAAATGTCAAGACAGTGTGTGATTGCAATAAAAAAGGCCAACGCCATGCTGGGAATTATTAGGAAGGGAATTGAAAACAAATCAGCCAGTATTATAATGCCCCTGTATAAATTGATGATACGGTCTCATTTGGAATACTGTGTGCAGTTCTGGTCACCGCACCTCAAAAAGGATATTATAGCATTTGAGAAAGTGTAGAAAAGGGCAACTAGAATGATTACAGGTTTGAACACTTTCCCTATGAAGAAAGGTTAAAACGCTTGGGGCTCTTTAGCTTGGAGAAACGTCGACTGCAGGGTGACATGTTAGAGGTTTACAAGATTATGCATGGGATGCAGAAGGTAGAGAAAGAAGTACTTTCCTCCCTTTCTCACAATACAAGAACTCTTGGGCATTCAATGAAATTGCTGAGCAGTCGGATTAGAATGGATAAAATTAGGTACTTCTTCACCCAAAGGGTGATTTACATGTGGAATTCACTGCCACAGGAGGTGGTGGCAGCTACAAGCATAGCCAGCTTCAAGAGGGGGTTAGATAAAAATATGGAGCAGAGGTCCATCAGTGGCTATTAGCCACAGTGTGCATATATTTGTGTGTGTGTGTATATATATAATTTTTTGGCCACTGTGTGATACAGAGTGTTGGACTGGATGGGCCATTGGCCTGATCCAACATGGTTTTTCTCATGTTCTTAGTTTAGTTTATTTGATTTGTATCCTGCCCTCTCTGACAAGTGGGCTCAAATCCTTTCAGCTCAATTCTTTGGGTAGTGACATGGATATGTACTGGTTGGACAATGTGACTTTTTGTCTATTCCATTTTCTGTGGACTTACTCTCTACCTTTGCCTCCCTCACTCAATATACTGCTCTCTTCATAGAGCTGAAGCAGAAATAGTGAAGCATCAGAATGCAGAGAATCACAACCTTCCCTCAATATGTCTGAATTTTATTAATTTTCCAATTTTGATTGTGTACAGTAACTGTTTTAAAGAGTAAGATGTATTTTATTTTTATTCTAGTCTTAATCCAAGCATGCATGCCTTATTTTTAATTATTATGCCTACAATTGAAAATATAACTTCATTAAAAAAAATTATCATTGTACTGTGATATTTATTTTAAAAAATGCTTAAGTAGTTATGTTTTAGAATGAAGTATCTACATTAATAAATCTATTACTTGGGCTAGATATCAGATCTAGCACAAGAGAATGAACATATGAACACATTAAGCTGCCTTATACTGAATCAGACCATTGGTCCATCACAGTTGGTATTGTCTACTCAGACTGGCAGTGGCTCTCCAGGGTCTTATTCAGAGGTAAGTTATCCCATTTCACTTGTATGGATTAAACAACACACATTATAAGGGGGGAAGATTAGTCCCAGGGCATCCAAGGTTTAAATAAGTCATAAAAATCAGCCTGGGTATGGTTGCCCTCAAAGGTCGGAATGAAGAGACTGACAACATAGATTTTTGGTAAAATGGGCCTTTTATTGAACATAACCAAACTGTAACTAGCACGGCAAGGGTTACCAGAAACCGGACAAGCCCCGGGGTCATCCCACGACCCTTCCTTGTCCCTGTATGAGTGAGCCACTCTGCCCCTGACATGAGCCACAGGTTTGGCTCATGACAGGCCGGCCAGGCCAGATCATCCTATCCCACACTGGCATAATCACCCAGGAAGAGCCAGTCTTGTGGGGAGGGATCGCACAACCAGCATTCTGCAACATTGAGCCGTGGAGCCCATCTGCCACCCCTGCCGATCGCTTGCACCCAACTGGTGCGGTGCCCTGGGTGCTCCTCTGGGCTTCCGTAACAACTTGCTCATTCTGCCAATACTTAACCAACTGCTACCAACTATCCCTCTCTAACAAGCAGTACAAGGTAGGCAAAAAACACCTCACCACCAGCCAATCAGGTGAACATGAAAAAATTCCTACCTGGCCCCTAATAAGGCGAACGGTTAAACCTGTACTGCTGAAGGGTGGGTGGGTGGGCCAAGAGCCACAAAATGACTGCGTGGCTCAGGGCAGGGCCAGGACTCTTATAGACCCAGTGCTCCACCCTCTACTAAACCCTGGATGCCCGGGAAAGAGTGAGCAGTCTCCTCCTCCTCCTCCAAGGAGGCAACCGCGGCCCCCCCACCTATGGCCGCTGTTGCGGCGTGGCGGGGAATGAGCCGAATTGCTTTCACTCAGCCAAACCCTACCTTATGGAGTTACTTACTGTAATGATAAAACAGAAGAGTAACCACATATAGTTCTCTGAGTTCTAGGAAGCAGGTTAGGTTAAAAGGCAATAAATAATAAACATTCCAACTTGTTTCTTTATTGCAACATATAGGGCCTTAAGTTGAATTGAACACTATAAAATCTTTTACAAAACCTGTATCTATGATAGTTCGTGGGCCATGGAAGATGAAAATCAATATCTCCCCCCCTTTATTGTAATATACAAGAAGCACTTTAAAATCTCTCTCTCAGATTTTAAATTAAACCTTCTGCATTAAATCTTTAGAAAATACTCAAGAGAACAAGAATATTTTTTCTTTGATGGGCATTCAATAAGTACTGACCCTAGAGCAGATTTGTAACATAAATTATTATAATTTAGAAAGAGAAAAATTAAGGAAAATCCTAGTATTCTTCAGCAGCCATGTTCACCTCACAAAAATAATTTAAAGGAGGCATAAGTGCAAAAATATTAGGCTGAAAAGATTAATGAGTTGCATTCATTTATTCACGTCTTCAAGAAAACCTTGGTATGTGGTTGACAACAACAGATATATATGGTTTAATGAAAAAGGAGACCATTGGACAGAATTCTTGTAATTTATACTGTCAAATGTATCTTCAAGCACTCCTCATATCTTCAGCCTTGCTAGATGCTTTGCTACTGACCTTACTCTAATCTTCAGCTGAGAAAAGAAAATATCAGATTTTTGTAATCAACAAAAATAACAGATAAAAAAAATCACAGGCTTCTCCTGCTAAAGGCTTTGAAGGTTGTACATTTAAAAAAGTAACCCCAAGAGTTAAAAGTGACTAGAAGGTTTTAAGACACTGATGGTCCCAAGTGGATGGTGGTGACAATAATAAATATTGACAATTGGAAGCCAGAGCTTTATTTTTTGTTTGTTTGTTTTGCAGTCTAGTTGCTATAAATTTTATGTACTATATATGAAATTATTAGAAAATCAGAAACATGGAACCTTCAATTGGAGCCACCTGCAATACACAACAGCCCCACACATTCACTGCACGTGTGGGGAAGGAAGCTGTACTCATCCATCACCTCTGTGCAATCACCTGGTCATCTGCAGGGTGCTATTATATGGGAAGTGATTATGCATAAGCCCCATCCCTCTGATCATCTTTTCAGACATTGCTGACCATAGGGAAGAAGGATGTGAACAGCCCATGTCCTCTGCATGGTAGCCACTGCAGACAACCACGTGATCACGTGGAGTCCAAGGGGAGAGCCAGAAGGCTCATGTCCATTCTCTCTCCCCATACATTCAGGGAACATGTGGGGCTGTCTAGACTAACATGCAGAAAATAGAAATAGGAAGTGGATGACACCTCCATCCATTTGCTAAATTTTATTTTAAAAGTTTGTAATATGGGAGGGTGGGGAATGAAGAAATGGTTCTGGCTCTAATCCTCTGTTATTCTGTTGAAAATCACTAAGAAAAACACCCCTGGATAGAAAGATGCTAGTGACCCAGTGAGCCCCTGATTATTCCTGTTCTAAGAACCACTCATTTAGGATGAGGTTCTATGATTGATTTCTTAGGGGACACATAAGCAACAGATAACCCTTTCTTCACATTAGTACAACACTCTAATGGAACTGACCAGGAGAGAGGAAGAACATAGATAGGGCAAAAAGAGATTTATTGGTACTAACCTCCAGCTTCCAAGTTGCTGAGAACATGTGCTAGCAATGATTTATAATGGCTTAGAGCACCATCTAGCTTCCAGTGTACCTTTCCCAGTGAACATAAGACCAGAGAAACAGTCACAGAAAATGCTTCAATAGGTTGAACTGCTTTCAAAAATTTGCTGAAATAAGACTGCACAACTTTTATACAGCATATTTCCTGTGTTCCAAATACTTAACATAGATTCTCTCAGCAATCATTACAACAGTCCCTAAAGGTAGACCAGAATTAACAGAAAGAAAGAAAGAAAGAAAGAAAGAAAGAAAGAAAGAAAGAAAGAAAGAAAGAAAGAAAGAAAGAAAGAAAGAAAGAAAGAAAGAAAGAAAGAAAGAAAGAAAGAAAGATAATGTTATGGAAGTAACATAGTTTTTACTTTTATGCATAGACCTATGCCTGCCTATTCCAGCCAACTGTAACATGGGACAGAAACAGACCTAGTTCCTACATTTTGCCCCAGGTCCTAGCAGGGCTCACTGCAGAAGACAGGTGAGACACTAATGATGAAATTATACAAAAGAACTGTGCCGCAGCAATACTTCTGAGTGGAGAGCAAGTCTGCCTTTTATATGGAATAATACTACTTCATTTTAAATTATTTATTAGCATATATCAATTCTATCGAAACATATAAATAAATAATTGTGCAGAGTCATAATAATGTCATTTATCACATTCTCTATATTATACATTTACAGTCTCCACAAAACATACTATCAATCTTCCAAAAATTAATAATGCATGAGCTGTATTTCCCCTATCTTCCTCCTACAAATATTAATCTATTTAATCTCATCTCATTAATTCTATCCATAGGACATGAATCTTTCCCTTTCCCTTCCAGTATTGCAGGAATTTCCCCATTGTATCCATTTCCTGCATATATCTATTCCTTCTCTAAACTTTAACATATGCTATCTTGAAGCAAAGCTATGCACTCTTCACTCTTAAAATCCCATCATAGTGGATTTTTTTTTTTTTTTGTCTTTTCCGGTATTGCACTCTTAACCCCATTCCAGCCACTATTAAACAATGCAATAGTTCTCTTTCTTGCCTTCTTCCTAAACTCCTTAAAAATCCCCAAATAATGATACAGATCTGGAGGGACAATAATCTCTTATGTCTCATTGAGGTATATTTATGCTGCCCAGTCCCCATATGATAGATTGCCTTTGGTCAATGCCCCTTCATCTAGGTTGTTCAGGAACTCACCATTTTATCTTTTACTTTCAGCCCAATACTTCACTGTTCAACCATGAGAAGGTTAACCAGAGCCCTACCCACATAATGCAGGTAATTGATTATCCCCTTCCTCTCTGTTCCATATTGGATTATTTGAATTTAATTAAATTTTCTGGGATACTCTGCATATCCGTGTGCTGAAGACCCCTCTCAGACCCATCTTGCTTGGAAAATTCACATTATCTAAATTCTTCTCCAAAAAAATGCTACAGAGTCAGTTTCCTAAGAGACAGATTTGACAGGGATGAGCCAGCTGACCAGCATCTGATGAACCTCTAGAGTAAACAATCCCTATATTCTTGAGAACCCAGAGTCTTTTTAGACCATTTTTATTTGAAAGTCTACTTAATCATCAGTATATCCAGTACCATCCAATAAAATGCCATTTTTTTAAAAAAAAATGGCTTTTTCACCCAGTCACCCAACTTCACTACTTACTAAGCCTCTGTCCCACATGGCTTTTATCCATTTAGGCCTCATGATCTCCATGATTAACAGCATAGCATTTTCAGTGGTCTTGGGAAATTCCTTTTTCACCAACAGAAAAACTTATTGGGTCCAATTCAGCAGGTTTGCTTTCCACAAGACAGAAGCATAATCAAAACTGGAAGGTCAAAACAACAGAGGTGAGAAATTCAAAATAATCCCTAGAGACAAGATTCTTCTGATTAACAGATCCTGACTATAGACAATATTTTAAACTGATCTATGGCATCTGACACAGCATCACAATGTGCATGTTCTTACATGAGGGCATTTGAGACATATTTCATTGTTCCACAGATATGTCCCATACTTTAGTCTAAAAATTTATTTTAATGAAAGGCTTTCTCTTTTAAATTTGGCAATAAAATATTTGTAGCTGGTGTATAACTTTTCGTACTCACAGTATTTTAAATTGTATAAATCATTTTTAATTCTGGTAGATAATTAATTATAAAGGCAGCCCTCACCCACAGTTTGTGGAACAATTAAATAAAATGCAATCAGATAATGTATAGTCTGCCCTATTCCAGGGAAGGGCTCAGGGCAGATCACAACATTCTAAAAATAGCGATGTATTATAGCCCACTTTTCTCTACCTTAATGTCTCTCAAAGAGTTTTACAATTTCTTTCCATTCTTCTTCCCACAACAGGTACCTTTTGTGGATTGTAGGATTGAGAGAGTTCTGAAAGAACTATTACTAGCCCAAGGTCACCCAAGCAGGCTGCATGTGAGAGCCAGTTTGGTGTAGTGGTCAAGAGTGCAGACTCTTATCTTGCAGAACTGGGTTTGATTTCCCTCTCCTCCACTGGCACCTGCTGGAGTGGCCTTGGGTTAGCCCTAGCTCTGGCAGAGGTTGTCATTGAAAGGGCAGCTGCTGTGAGAGTCCTTTCAGCCCCACCCACCTCACAGGGTGTCTGTTGCTGAGCAGTAAGTTAAAGGAGATTGTGAGCCACTCTGAGACTGAGTGGAAGGTGGGATATAAATCCAATATCATTATCATCATCAGTCATGTGGATGAGTGGGGAATCGAACCCAGCTTTCCAGATTAGGATCTGACATTGTTAACCATTACACCATGCTTGCTCACATTAAATAGACTGCATGCTTCAGTGCAGACTACACTGATTTTGCACAATATTACAGTTTCCTCTTACTTTGTGGTAACAACAAACATAATTTACATTTTTTCTTCTTTTTGACTTTTCAGTGCAATTGGTTGGACCGACTATGTAAAACTGTTCAGTGACAGTTTTGCTCAGCACATTTCACAGCAAAAGCATTTATTTAGGGCTACATTTAGCGCATGGAGGAAGCAAATCGCCAACAAGTATTCTTGCATTTGAAACTCATTGGCTCAGAAGTAGGCTCTGCTGATTTCAATGGGCTTACTTTCAAACAGACAGGCTTAGCTTCATCACCTAAAGAGAATAATCACTGTGCAGCTGACACTTGTGAGTACATTTCTTTTGTCCCTTGTAAACTGTGGTGTATAGGAACAACAAGCTGGATCTTTCTCATCATGTCTCTGTGAGAAGAAAAGGTTATCTCAACTGCCACTTGGACAGTGGCACTGTGACAGCAAGGAGCCATCAGCTCTCTTTCTTATGTCAGGCTGGCAGATCAGAAATGGAGCTGTCAAACATCAAAAATGGAGACCATTGTCTTGACACACCAGATTAAAAGAAGTGCAGGCAGGAGGGCTGGAATTACTCACAAATAGGTCAAACTTCACATTTGGATCAGATAATTTTGAATTTCAGAAGGCATTGCCAGCTGGAGTATTCTGTGAGCATTCGAATAAGACTTCTTTATAGTAAGGATGAATGATTTGATATTATAGAGAAAATCATACTGGCAAAAGTAGGGAAAAAAGATGTATGTATAAGTGCTCGAATCTGAGATGTTAGTGGAAGAGAAGGCTTTTTTTGGCTTCATGCATTTTGACTGGAGCCGAGTTAACCAAATTCATCTGCTTAAGCAGCCTTACCTAATCTGACTCTCTGCCACAAGCATCTCATCCATACAGTCTGACATGTTCAAGTGGGCCTAAATTATAAGGCATTATTCTCTGGGACTACATCCCCCCCCACACACACACCTGGAAGGCTACGCTTACTCCTGCAATAACCTCCATGTAAGACAGAATTTTATGTCACATTTATATAACTTAAGGGATGAATAGCATAACTCATTCTCTAATGTGCATCTCCTGTGAATGAATTCAAGTGAATAGGCTAAGAGAGAAGCTTTATGGAGATTAAAAGATTATAGTCCTTCTGCAAGAAATAATTAAAAGGGAAGGAAGCTTAATTTCTGTAATGCTTAAAATGTAATAGGACTAAATAGAATCTTTGCATTTTTGTTTGCCAGACAAATGAATGCTATTATGTGGTGTGGCTAGTGGAGTATCAGTGTTACTTTGAATTAATATGCAAAAAGAAGAGAAATGTTCATTATTTGGTGACAGTCAAAATACATATTCTAGCCTGCCTCATTGCCTAGCAAATGAAGGTATGGTTTCTCCCCACCCCCACCCCTAGATTTCTATGTGTAATCAAACTCTAAAGCAATGTTACCAACATTAAGAATCTCAGGAATTTCCAGAGGCAGTGGTCTTGTGACATATTTTATATTCTTAAAAAATCTGAACCTTTATCCCAGTCATGGATTTGTAACTGCATTATGTCCTCTGTTAATTTCTACTGTATGGTAACACTGAAATGGTAATTACAATGGTACCACATGTGACTTAAATAAAATGTGTACACTGTCAGCTAAACAGCTAATCTTATGAGTCATCCAGGACATATGCTTCTTGTTCTCTTACATAATGGTATACTAGTGAGAGGCAAATTAGACTAGAATTTGGTCTGTAGGACAAATACAATGCTGGAAAGGTTTTTTTTTTTGGGGGGGGGGTTGCTTTTGTTTTAAATCAGTTATGGTGTAACAACTGTCATTTATTTTATTTTATTTTACTTATATCCCGCCCTCCCCATCGAAGTAGGCTCAGGGCGGCTCACAACATAAAAACATCACAATAGTTAAAACAATACATATTATAAAATAGCAGATTCCATAAAATTATACATTCAATAATTAAAATCAGCATTTCATTTTATTTCTTGCTAAGATCTAAGTATTATATCTTATTCAATTTTTTCAGTAGTGACAGCATTCCATCTACGATGTGGCTCCATGTTAATTAAAGGCCAGCTGGAAGAGGATAGTTTTGCAGGCCCTGCGGAACTGGCCAAGGTTCCGCAAGGCCTGCACTTCCTCTGGCAGTTGGTTCCAACAGTGGGGGACAGTGATCATAGAATCATAGAGTTGGAAGGTACCTCTAGGGTCATCTAGCCCAACCCCCTGCACAATGTGGGAAACTCACAAACACCTCCCCCCTAAATTCACAAGATCTTCATTGCTGTCGGATGGCCATCTAGCCTCCAAAAACCTCCAAGGTGTCATGCCTGCCCCTGACCCAGCACCTGCTAGCTCAGAGCAGGCGCCTTTAACAGCCCTGGACGTAAGTCCTGAGGAGGCAAGCCGGCAGCAGGAGCCACCTGGAACTGATCAGGCCATGCCGGGCCCCAGCTCATCCCCTCCTGAATCTCCACCACCTGTTAGCCGGCTCCGTGAAAGGAGACGGCAGGAGATTAGAAACAGAAGGAGTGAAGCACGCATGCGGGGGGAGAAGAGATCTAAGCCCGGCATACTAATGGGTTAACAAGCTAGCACAGTATATCTGCAATCCTGGCCCTTTGGCAAATTGTGCTGGCAACGAACGATCCTCCTGGGACGTGACCACGCTCTGCACCCTCTTGACTCCTGTGAGAACCCGCATATTTCTGACCCAGCTTGAACCTTGGACCTCGGAACTCTGGACTGTGACTTTGCTCTGTGGACTTGCTTTGGTAATTTGACTTCATTCGGCTTTGCTCTCTCTGGCTACCCGACCCCCGACATTCCTGCGTTTACGCTCTCTGTCTCATCCCTTGGCTCGGACTGATTTATGGTTTTAACTAATTAGACTGTTTAAGATAACGCCTGTGCTGCTCCCTGAAAACCTCAGCCGGCTGCAAGAGTTCTGGCTGACTGCCGGGATGCCAGCAGCCGTCTCCTACCCGAGGTTCGAGTCGTGACACAAGGAAGGAGAGCCCACCACCTCCCGAGCAAGCCTGTTCTACTGAGGAATCAATCTAACGGTCAGGAGGTTCTTCCTAATGTTGAGCCAGAAGCTCTTTTGATTTAATTTCAACTCATTGGTTCTGGTCCTACCTTCCAGAGCCACAGAAAATAATTCCACACCATACTATAGATGACAGCCCTTCAAGTACTTGATGGTGATCATATCACCTCTCAGCCGCCTCCTCTCCAGGCTAAACATCCCCAGCTCCTTCAACCTTTCTTCATAGGATTTGGTCTCCAGACCCCTCACCATCTTCATCGCCCTCCTCTGGACTCGTTCTAGCTTGTCTATATCTTTCTTAAAATGTGGTGCCCAAAACTGAACACAATACTCCAGGTGAGGTCTTACCAGATCAGGGTAAAGCAATACCATCACATCACATGATCTGGACACTATACTTCTGTTGATACAGCCCAAAATTGCATTTGCCTTTTTAGTCACCACATCACACTGTTGACTCATGTTCAGCATATGGTCCGCTAAGACCCCTAGATCCTTTCCCCACATACTACTGCTAAGACAAGTCTCCCCCAACCTATAACCATGCATTGGATTTTCCCTACCTAAATTCAGAACTTTACATTTATCCCTGTTAAAATTCATTTTATTGACTTTAGCCTAGTTTTCCAGCCTGTCAAGGTCATCTTAGATCCTGTTTCTGTCTTCTTCTGTGTTTGCAACCCCTCCCAATTTAGTATCATCTGCAAATTTAATAACCATTCCCTCTATTCCTTCATCCAAATCATTGATAAAGATGTTGAACAAAACAAGTCCCAGGACAGATCCTTGAGGCACTCCACTTGTCACTCCTCTCCAAGAGAATGAGGAACCATTCACAAGCACTCTTTGGGTTCAATCTGTCAACCAGTTACAGATCCACCTAACGGTAACAGGATCCAAACCACATTTTACCAACTTGTCAACAAGGATAGTATGTGGAACCTTATCAAAAGCCTTACTGAAATCAAGATAAACAATGTCTACAGCATTCCCTTGATCCAGCTAGGTAGTCACTTTCTCAAAAAAAAGAGATCAGGTCAATCTGGAACCCATGCTGACTCTTAATAATCACATCCATTCTCTCTAAATGTTCCAGGACTGACTGACTGATGATTTGTTCCAAAACTTTTCCAGGTATAGACATCAAGCTGATGGGTCGGTAGTTATCCGGATTGTTTTTTTCCCCCTTCTTGAAGATGGGGACAACATTCACCTGTCTCCAATCTTCTGGCACCTCTCCTGTTCTCCAAGAATTCTCAAAAATTATAGCTAGATTGAAAAGGCCCTTTCCCTGGTGACTTTCAGTTTGGCCTCCTTCGGCCCAGGCATTACCAAAAAGTTTTGAGAACCAGATTGGAGTACCCTCTGGGGACTATATGGGGAGAGACAGTCCCTAAGGTAGGCATATCCTTGTCCATATGGGGCTTTAAAGGTAATAACCAGCACCTTGTAATGAATCCGGTACACTATTGGCAGCCAGTGCAGTTCCCGCAGCTCCAGCTATATGTGCTCCCACTTAGGGAGCCCCAATAACAGCCTGGCCACCATGTTCTGCACTAGCTGTAGTTTCTGGGTTTGGCACAGGGGCAGCCCCATGTAGAGGGCATTACAGTAGTCCAACCTCGAGGTGACCATTGCATGGGTCACTGTTGCCAGGTTGTTGTGGTCCAGGAAGGGAACCAACTGCCTCTCCTGCCTAAGATGAAAAAAAGTGGATTTAGCAGTGGCTACTATCTGGGCCTCCATTGTCAGGGCAGGCTCCAGCAGTACCCCCAAGGGATTTCCCTTCCCAGACCACCCCAACTCAGGCAAAGGACCTCTGTATTCACTGGATTCAGCTTCAACCTACTCAGCCTGAGCCATCGTGCCACAGCCTGCAGTGCCAGATCTAGATTTTCTGGGACACAGTCAGGCCGTCCATTTATTAGTAGATAGAGTTGGGTGTCATCAGCATTTGGTGACAGCCCAACCCATATCTCCAGGTAATCTGGGCAAGGGGGTGCATGTAGATGTTGAACAACATTGGGGAGAGCACCGCCCCCTGTGGCACCCCACAGTTAAGTGAGTACCTCCGGGACAGGTCTCCCCCAATCGCCACCCTTTGTCCCCAACCATCAAGGAAAGAGGAAAGCCATTGCAAGGCCGACCCCTGAATCCCCGTGCCGGCGAGGCGGTAGGTCAGTAGCCGATGGTTGACCATATCGAACTCAGCCACTAGGTCTAACAGCATCAGCACCACTGAGCCATCTCAATCCAGATGCTGCTAGAGGTCTGTCCCATGACCTGGGCGAAAGCCAGATTGGTGGATGTCTAAAATGGAAGTGTCATGCAGAAAACTCTGTAACTTTAGCACCACTGCCCTCTCAATAATTTTACCCAAAAAAGGGAAATTCGAGACCGGACAGTAGTTTGCCAATTTGGCCGGATCTGATGTAGTTTTTTTCAAGAGGGGACGGACCACAGCCTCTTATCTGAACATACACATTTCTCACAATGGACAGTTCTGCACAATAGGGGGTTATGATATTTATTTAAAAATTACAAGCTAAAACTTGTCATGGGAGCAATACATAATCATAAGATTTCCACTCTCACCACTATTTGTGTGTGAATGGACATTATTTAAAATATTTATGTTGCACTTCATTTTTTTAAGACCCAAGGTGGCTAACAGCAGAAGAAGTTGTGAGGAGATAAAAACTTAATAGTCCATTACAAAAATTTTAAAATGTGCATATTGAAAAATACACTGATTAAAACACAGCCCAAATTTTTCAAAATGGTTTATGTTCCATTAAATAAACTGTGAAATAGAACTGTCTTGTGAGATGCATTCCAAAATGGTTATGAAAATATGTCCACTTCCATGCATTGAATACAGATTTTTTTTTTCTACACAATTAAATTAAGCAATTTTTCTTAAAGAAAATAGGTTGGCATCTTGGTGGCCCATTGTCCACAAGAACTAGGTCTTTATTTACCAAAGCATATAATCTTGCATGTCTCTCCATGTTCACATGATAAAAATCAGACTGCCTTCTTATCTGTCTTTGTAGAGAAGCACCACTAAGTTTTATAAAACTATTTGTTTTTTACTTTCCCCCCTCTTCTTCATGTATTTCAAACATTTCACAAACATATCAGGAGTCACAGTAGAACATTTATGCTGCTGTTTATGTACCATCAGTAACATTCTAAATTGTGTGTGTGTGTTTAGTCATTAAAAAGTTATTTTCTGGTACTGGTTATGGTTCTTATAAGCCCAGTGCTACTAGCACTGAGTGTTACTAGCATGAGGTACCATAATCCAGAGCTTTATGAAAACTTGCTTTAGAAGTTATAGATATATGTGAAAACATTTACTATCATGTGATATTGATTGTCATTTGAAACAAACTGACCGTTTCCTATCTTAGAAGTGAAGCAAAAATAAGTCTAACCAATACCTTATTGGGACATCAGCTTGAAACTTCATAAATGCTAAGTGCTGGTTCATGTACTCATGTTTCTACTTAATCATATAGGTTTAATTTCATATGCATGCTTACTTGATGCATCACAAATATAACACCCTGAATAGAATTTTCATATAAATTCAAATATGATAGCTTGTTTCCAGCCACATTTGGAAGATTTAAGAGCCCTTCATCTTCTTCAGAAGGTTACTTAGCTAATTCCCTCTTCTCACTTACAACCCTCATTATGCTGTTCCCAAGGGTTCAAGTATTATCAGGACCAAAATTTCTAGGGGCTCAGTAGGTTGTACAAGGACTGCAAAATTGGAAGAAAGCTAAAGAGTACTTAAGTTTTCTTTATTGTGCGGTTGGTACAGGCCAAGTCTTCACTGGAGTCAACTAACATATTCTGTTGTCTATATTAATTGTATAGTGATCAAATATAGAAGAATAAAGTGATGCAGATTATTTGAATCCCAGCATTTGTATTTAAAGCAATAACCAAGAGAAACATGGTGGAGAAGCAAGAAGGAGAGATGGTACAAAGAAAGGCCAGTGGAAAACAAAATTCAACCAAAAGAGTAATCCATTGTTGACTTGACTGTAATATCAATCAGTTTGTAACAAACAATATAGATCACTTAACTGAGACACAAATCTAGGAATATAGCCCAACAACAAAACTAGATGTCAACTTCATCCCTATATACTAAAATAAGTCTTACCTATAACATGGGGGGCATTGGATAAAATAATGCTAAGCAGAGTTGGAGACCAGATTGTCCCTTCAGCCAAAGGCCTAAAAGAGGCAATGGTAATACCGTTCTTAAAGAAACTGTCCTGGTTTATTAGCTGCTGACACCCAATCCTAGATGCCAACTGCCAACACCAGTTTCTGGAGTTAAACAAAAGTTATCAAAATCCTGCAGAGAAGCTAAGCCCTCCCTGAAAGTCAGATGATAGACTGCCATCAGCTCTGAGACTATACTCCAATGGCAATGAAGGCAGAGCCAACCTTCAAGCCTTTACAAGAGAGTAACAGTAAAACCAGCCCTGCAAGGTTGACTTGCAACACTGAAATTTAGAATAACAGCTTTAACCGTAGTAGAGCAGACAAGTCTATTGGACTTAGCTTTGAGATTTAAAGAGCAAAGACTTCACAACAGAGGTTAATAAAATAAACAATATATGTGCAAAATATTAAAAGACAAGACTTGTGGGGAGAGAAAAACAAAATAACATATTCTTCACCAGTTTAAATGTAGTGTATAGTTACCAAGAGTTCCAGCAGGCAGAAGGACAGTTCACAAAGTAGAAAAAAGCATTCAGCCAGGTACAGGATCTTGATGGCCAGCTACCACTGACATGATGGTGCATCAGAGGTTCAGGCCCTCTCTGAGCCATCTCTGTCATGATGGAATGCCAGAAAGCAACAGCCTCTGTATGAGCCTCACTGGTCACAGCATAGCTAAATGTATGCAAGGGACTGATTAGCTCCCGAGCCCTTGGAAACCAATCAGAGCCAAGTGGGTGATGTAATCACTTAGTTGCTAGGAGAACACAAGAGTCACATGACTACCAATGTCCTTGGCTCCCACATCTTCAGAGAACTAGGTTAAACTGAAAGGAATCTCTTAATTAGGAAGACTAGATTGTCAGCTGGTACCATCTCCCACAGATGCAACCATTTATCAGAAGGCCACATTCCAATCCAATTAGCCTTGTGAACACAGACAGTTGTTTTTGCAATCAAAGGCCTAGCTAAGAATCTTAAAGGAAGCCTGTTGACAAAAGTTAGAGTCAGACTTCAGAACCAAAGTTTGTCTGAACCCAAAAAGCACTACAGAAAACATTGGTGGATCCTTCTGATCCATCCAATTGCCACCCAGTTTTGAATCTTTCGTTCCTGGGTAAGGTAATTGAGAGAGCTGTAGCTGAGCTTCCTGGAGTACACACTGACTTCCAGTTTGACTTCCACCCTGGTCGTGGGATGGAGACTGTGCTGGTCACCCTTGGACTATCTCCACTGGCAGTTGGACTGAGGCAGGTTGGTACTGCTATTACTGCAAGACGTGACAGCGGTGTTTTACAGTCAATCATGATCTGCTGGCTCACCGCCACACTGATGCTTGAGTACATGGGACTGCCCTGAAGTGCATTGTCTCATTTCTCCATGGTCAAGGAGAGAGGCATGCAGAGTCCCTCAGGTGGCTATACTTTCCCCAATGTTAATTAACAACTATATGTGCCCTCTTTCCCAGTTGTGTGGAGTTTTGGGCTAGGATGCTGTCAGTATGCTGATGACACCTAGCTGTACCTGCTGATGTCTGGCTAGGTGGACACCACACCGAGAAATCTGGCTGAGGTTTTAGAAGCTGTGGTGAGATGGTTGAAGCAGAGTCAACTGAAACTGAATCCAGCAAAGATGGAGGTTCTCTGACTGGGTGGGGGACATTCAGGTTTTGGATGCCAATTTCCAGCTCTTGACCATGCACCTTTAACACTGGCACAGATGGTCAGGAGCTTGGGTATGCTTCTGCATGCCTCCTTATCAATGAAAGCCAAAATAAAAAAATGTTGCCAGGCTAGCATTTTTCCAACTGTGCCAGGTCAGGCAATTGGCCCCCTACTTGTCTTGCCCTAAACTAGCCACATAATCCACATAACAGTCACCTCTAGGCTTAATTACTGTAACTCACTCTATGCAGGGTTCCCCTTGAGCCTGCTCTGCAAGTTACAGCTTGTTCAGAATGCAGTAGCCTGAAACCTTACAGTGACTCCACTAACTGCACATATTCAACCTGTACTTCGCCAGCTGTACTGGCTCCAAGTTGAGTACCAGGTTAGGTTTTGACCTTTAAAGACCTAAACAGTCAGGGACCAATGTATTTGTGGGACCACCTCTCCTGGTATATCCCCTAGAGAATGCTGCACTCAGGAGACAACATCTATTGGAAGTCCCTGGCTGAAAGAGTGTCCAACTGCCCTCAACCAGAACCAGGGCCTTTTTGGTCCTGGATGTGACTTGGAGGAATGATTCCTAAGGGCCTGCATGACAGAGATGTTTTACCAAGCATATGGTTGAAGACAGCAACAGTATTTTTAATAACCATCAAATCTATCAATTGCCTCCTCACTTTCCTCCCCCATGTTAATGTTGATATTAATGGGGGTCAATTTGACTGTACCACCAAGTATGCATGTGTTTTATGATAGCATATTTGATTACACTATTTTTTCTTTGTTTTTAACTGTTGTATACCACCCTGAGCCTACCTTGTGGGGAGGGCAATATAGAAATTTAATGATAAAAAAATGATCACAAATACATGGTGGAGAAATTATTTATTTAGGTAATTTATAGTTTGCCCTTTCACAGGAATGGGCTCAGGGCAGATAGGAAAAGGAATGGAAAGATCCCCTGTGCAAGCACCAGTAGTTTCCGACTCTGAGGTGATGTTGCTTTCACAACATTTTCGTGGCAGACTTTTTACAGGGTGGTTTGCCATTGCCTCCCCCAGTCATCTACACTCCCTCTCCCCCGCAAGCTGGGTACTCATTTTACCGATCTCGGAAGGATGGAAGGCTGAGTCAACCTCGAGCCGGCTACCTGAAATTCCACTGGGGATTGAACTGAGGTCATGAGCAGAGCTTAGGACTGCAGTACTGCATCTTTAACACTCTGTGCCACGGGGCTCTTTCAGGGCAGACAACATTCTAAAAATAGTGTAAACTGACAATTAAAACCACAACAGATTATAAATTATGCAATTATAAAATGGCAGCTCAGTTGGGTACATATTATATAAACCAGGATAGTGAACAAAATAAATTTATGTCACAGCACAGATGAATCGCCACATAGGGCCAGCTGATGGAGTAGGACGCCCGCTGCTTCAACCATAGCCCTGGTGGAACAGCTCCATTTTATAGGCCCTATGAAAGGATAATAGTGAGGGCTGGATCTCAAGAGGGAGCTAATTCCACCAGGCTAGGGCCAAGGCTGAAAAGGCTTTGGCCATGGTTGAGGCAAGACGGACGTCCTTTGGGCCAGGGATGGTCAGTAGACATTGTGTGCTGGATCGTAGTGATCTCCGGGGCACATATGGGGAGAGGAGGTCCCATAGATACGTCGGTCCCAGGCTGTGTAAGGCAAAACTAAAACCCTGAAATGGATCCAATACCAGCCGGATATGTGCCCGTAAAGGCACTGTTATCAGCAGCCAAGCTGCTGCAGAACAGTCTCAAGGGTAGAGTGAGTTACAGTAATCCAGCCTGGAAGTAACTGTTGCATGGATCACCTAGAGTGAGTTACAATAATCCAGCCTAGAAGTAACTGTTGCATGGATCACTGTAGCTAGGTCCTGAGGGATAGGTAGGGTGCTAGCTGCCTGGTCTGCCGGAGATGATAAAAGGCAGACTGAGCAACTGCTGTGACCTGTGCCTTCATTGAAAATGAGACATCTAGTGTCACTCCCAGACACTTCATCTTCTGAGCCACCACAAGATATGCACCATCCAGGGTTGGGAGCAAACCCAAGCTCCTGACCCTAATCCTAACCCCTCCTGGCCCACGCACAGGACCTCCATTTTAGCTGGATTAAGCTTCAGTCAACTTTGCCTAAACCAGCCCACCACAGCTTCTAAGGCCAAGGTCAGATGACCCGGAGTGGAGTCTGGGTGGCTGTCTATCAACAGATAGAGTTAGGTGTCATCTACATATTGATGACAGTCCTGCCCAAAACCTCAGGCAATCTGGGGAAGGGGGGCATATGAATGGTATATGGCAAACCCTTGAATAAAGGGAGAGGAAAATCTACATCCCCTGGAGTCTATTAAATCAATAGCTAACAGAGAGGATCACTTGAGATGGGGGTGGGGCTGATGCCACTGTAGTTTGAACACTACAGTATTGTGAGACTGTGGAAGTGTGCAGGTGATAAATTAAAATGAGACAATGACATTCTAGGGAAGCAATAAACTAATAAAATATTGAGACTGAAAACAAAGCCTGGCAATATGTATATGCAAATAACAAATAATAAAAATTTAGAAGTAGTTCAAAAGCGATATAATTCAGAAAATAGAGTTAAGGCAGCACATTTCTTTTATACTTACTCTTGCCGGTACATGCAGCCAACCACAAAAGAAGCCATCAAAACTGCAGACTAATGGACTAGATCAAGCATTAGAGCTGAATGGATGGAGCACCTGCTATCCCTATAGATTGTACAAGCAATGGACGGTATTCTAGTGCTTAGTAGAGCTAATACTAAAGTTCCAGCAATATAGTAAAAGCAGCAGGAAGCCCATCACTTGAGATGTTCATAGCAAAATATAGCAAAAATTGCTGCAATGGAAAAAAAAATGGCCAGGGTCCAAAACAAGCAAAGGATGTTAGAAAACCAAACATATGACAGATGAAGACAAAGCAATAGCAGTTTAAGAGGAAAGACTGTCAATGCCTAAAACAGAAAGGAAAAATAAACATAACCCCTAAATAAATTAAAGGAATTAGTACAAGATTGTCTATACATAATGTTTGCAAGGACTGAGAAATACATTGAACTTCAAAACCAAGGAAATTGTATTTGCGTGCCAAAATTAGTATAAGCTACTCAGATTTTTTTTTAAAAAAAACTGGAACTAGACATGGTTCTTCTTCCAGTTTTTTTACACTCAAAAGGTTTGAAATGAGGAAAAGTGGAGTATGCATGTATGTAGTTAAAGTATTTATAAGCTGTCTTTCTTTCTTACACAGTCCAAGGCAACTTACAACAGAGCTAAGACACATAAATACATTAAAAACATAAAACTAAAATTTAAAATCTCAACTCAGAACTGCTAGTAAACTTAACCAAACACAATCCTAAATAAAACTATCTTCAATAGCCTCCTAAAGATTGCAAGTGAGAGGTCATGTGCACCTCCCTGGGAAAATTGTTCTGTATTCTTGGGGCTATCTTTGATTGATGGGCAATCAGGAGGACCTCTTTCTGTGATCTAAATTCCCAGGGAGGAATATATGGGATATTATTGTTCTTTAAATCCCCAGGCCATGTAGGACTTTAAAGGTCAAACCCAAAACTTAGAACTGGGCTGAGGAATGGATTGATAGTGAAATTGTTGTACTATCAAGGTCACATGCTCTCAGTAGCTGCCCCAACCAGCAATCAAGCTGCAGTGTTCTGTACTATCTGAATCCTTTGAACACTCTTCAAGACTAGCCTCAAGTAGAGGGCACTGCAATAGCCCAGTCTAGATGTAACTAAGGCAAGGGTCCTCACCCCCGGGTCACGGACCGTTACTGGTCTGTGGCCTGTTAGTAACCAAGCCACACAGGGCTTTGCTGCCCTGTGCTCCCCCTGTGGCGCCTTCTCCTCCCTCCATAATTTTAAGGCCCGGAAAGGGGCGGTGAAGCACCGCCTTTCCAGGCTCTTTAAATACCAAGCCCCCTACAGCCGATCGGTGGGAAAAATGCACCAAAGGCTGAGCTCCTAAAGGCTGAGCATGCCAGAGGGGCATAGGAGCCCAGCCTTAAGTGCACTTTTCCCACTGATTAGCAGGGGCGGGGTCAGCCTTTAAAGAGCCTGGGAGGTGCTTCACTGCCCCTTCCCAAGATCTAGGGCAGGGCAGGGAGAGGGAAGAGGTCAAATTCGGTGCCCCTACCCTACCAGCCCTGGGGCTGCGGTGGGTGGGCCAGCCCTGGGTCCAGTTCCTGGTGCCACTGAACTAAGGCACCTATCACTGTGGCTAAATCTGACTGATCCAGGAATAAGAGCAGTTGACATACCAGCTGAAGCTGGACAAAAGCACTCCAAACCACCTGTTTTTCAAAGGTGATTGCTGTGCCAAGCAAAATGCCCAAGCTGTAAACTGAAGATATCTCAAGTCATAGGTTTGCCTTTCTACTAATCCAGCTAACTTTAATCTTGCCAGGATTAAGTTTCATTTCACTTATATACAGCCCATTATTGACTCCAAGTACTGGTTCAGAACATCAACAGCATCCTTTGAATTAGCTTGGAAAGAAGGGTAGAGCTGGGTATCCTCTGCATATTGGTCACACTGAAGCCCAAACCTCCTGATAAGTACTTGATTACCGTATATACTCGAGTATAAGTCGACCCGAATATAAGCCGAGGCTTCTAATTTTACCCCAAAAATCTGGGAAAACTTATTGACTCGAGTATAAGCCGAGGGTGGGAAACGCAGCAGTTACTATTCCTGTGGCAGGTAAGGCCACAATGCTGCCTGCAATGAAAGATGAGGAGAATGGTGATGAGGGAGTGATCAGCCGAAGGTTGCCAAATGAGGGAGACGACAGGGAGAGTTGAACTCCAGCTTTAGCTGTCCTTGGAATTCCGGGGATGCGGGCGGAATAGTGACTCGAGTATAAGCCGAGGAGGGGTTTTTTCTGCCCAAAATTTGGGCAGAAAAACTAGGCTTATACTCGAGTATATAGGGTAATTATTTATGCTATTTTTTGTTATTTAAATCCATTTCAGTGAATTCTTACTTTCCAGGTTTCATCAAAGTTTCAAAGACTTCCTAGGGTCAACATAAGGGTCAACAAAGAGGGAACCCTGATTTCTAACAATTCTTCCCTGAATTTGAGGGATTCTCCCCAAAGTTAAAGCTTTGTGTGCCCCATCCCCTGATTATGAGGAACAGCTCTTCAGTGGAAGAAAGGGTATTCAGTAGGATATATAAAAACCCAATGTGCAAAACCACATCATTCTTTGGATGCAATCATCTGTACAGAAGATGGCTGATGTCCCCTACCATCTTACTGTAGTCCAGAGTACTACAGAAGACTCATTGGTACCAAGAGGTGCAAGTAAACTCTATTATGGCACCAGATTACAATTTTCCAACAGGTACTTAAGAACATAAGAAAAGCCATGTTGGATCAGGTCAATGGCCCATCTAGTCCAACACTCTGTGTCACTCAGTGGCCAAAACCCAGTGAGGCTAGAATTCCACAAGCCTGGGAGGTAGATCCTGAACTCCAGGCTGTCTGTGGCATCCATATGCACCTCCAAGGAACTGCTCATGTCTGAAGGTGAATACCAGATAGAAACCCCATTAAATTCTGACAGGAAGGTGAGCCAAACCTGGAGGTCAGGCTTCATGTCTCTGCTGATCCTGATGGATAATGTGGATAAAACAGCTCCATGGTGGACCATGAGAGGCAGGCAAGAAGGCCCTTCTGGGAAACACAACCTTACTGGCAAATTTATGGTACATAAAGAGTGCCTAGAGCTCCTTCAGTGTGCACTTCCTGCTGGAGAGGACCTGGACAATGAGGACACTTAAGGTGGACAGCTTATCATCCAGCAAATGGAAGGTGTCATGGGATCCCCAGGTAAGTTAGCTGAATGCCTGTGCCCTTGGTTATATTCTGGGACAATGGCAACAAAAGTTCAGCCACCAGGCCCTGGGAAGCAGTGAACCAGAAAGTGCAAGTGAAACTTCTGGTGGAATTAGTCATCTAGAATAGTAATTGTACATCACCTTAAGGGCACCAGGGTCACCAGGGTCACAGGACCAAACTATGCTGACTGCATGGTCAAAGAAGGAATAGAACATTGAACAGAATTCCTCATGACCTTATTAATAGAAGACCCCCTAGAGTATGACTGGTAGTGAATAAGCCTGAACCCTCCAGAGGTTTTCTTAGGAACAGCGCCTAGTGAGTAGACACTAAGATTTGGTACTGAAGGGGAGCTGAAAGGGCCCATGACCCACTTGTCAGCACATTCCTTGGTTACCTTTGTGACAACCACCTAAGGCATGTCATGGGCTGATTTTAAGTTACTGAGACCACACTGCCCCCTGTAAATTAGTTACAGAAAGGCAGCTTGGTTGGGGTATTAAGCAAGGGCAGAGAGCTTTGAGGTAAATGGGGGTGTGGACTAGCCCCAGCTGGATGACACGAGGAATCTCCCAATTTTTTTGAGGCTCTGGAGACATTGGTGGTGGAGATGTGAAAGGCAAAAGAGGATGATAGGCCATTTTGAAAGGGCTGAAGATTGCCATAGCTGTGGGGGCAGGAGGGGCTGGGATGGGGACTGATACAACTATTACAGTTGTAGTCAAAGTTGCATCCAGGTGTGCTGATTGTATGCCCAGATCACCTGCTGGGCAGGTTGCCACCAGAGTCCTCCTATTGTGGCCTGGCCAGGTCTGGCCTGTCCTTGATATGCGGCCCCCAATCAACAACCACAATTTATC
The DNA here is from genome assembly GCF_032191835.1 of Heteronotia binoei. Lineage (NCBI taxonomy): Eukaryota > Metazoa > Chordata > Lepidosauria > Squamata > Gekkonidae > Heteronotia > Heteronotia binoei. The sequence goes on from NC_083231.1 coordinate 70,628,126, forward strand.
ATTGATGTGATTCCACCTGTCCATCTGGCTGTGTGAGGCCAATTTGCAGACGTCCTCATTAAATCAATGGCTGCAGCAGCATCCGTCAATGTCCATGCCCTCAAAACTTTACTGAGTGGTTGGATAAATGCCACCCATATTCATCATATGTGAATTGTACTACTTCTGTGTACAATATATAACCTGCCATCCAGTTATAAAAAGTGTGGTCTGCTTCCCCCGCTCTTTTCCTCCTTCTGGCTTAAGCGGGGAGAAAACATCCTTACAGTACCCATCAAGGATATGTTGTCTCACCTTACAGGTGAATGCAGATACCCAGGAGTCCTCATGATCAATTAAGGTGGCTGATAGTGGGGAGGTGAGAAAAGGCTGCTCAGTGCTCCAGACTTCCCCCAGATAAGTCCTGCCCCCACTCCTCCTATGGATGGCCCATAAAGGGAAACCAGTATATGATCAGCCACAATTCAATATTCCCTAGATGCATGGTTGAGACCAGCCCAGGCAGTGATCCCGCTCCCCCCTCCCTCCCCCGCCCAGCAGATAAGGGACATGTGTGTTGCAGCCCCACAGGAGGGAAGGAAATATCCACTACAAAACAGGAGTGAGTTATCCCAGTCCTACCCCTCAAAGTGCTGCTGAGCTACCCTGAGTTTGGACCCAGAAGAGGAGTGCTAAGGTTACTTTCAGCTGAGGTAGGGAATGTTGCTTCCAGAGAATACATGAAGGAAGCCTCTAAAATAATCAGTAAAGTTGCTGGAAGCACATGTTGCCAATGTTCCTCTCTGCCACCACAGTTTCCTCTTGCTGGCTTTGACATCCATCATGAAATACTGTCACTGAATGCTGCTCACTACTGAAGTTCTGCCGTTCCTCCATACAGATCTTCAAAGGTCTTCCGATCTTCATGCTGCAGAAGTTGGAGCTGACTGATAAAGTGATCTTCACTGCAGCTGACTATACATTGGAGAGGTGGACCAGAGTGAAAACTCTGACTTACATGTCATTCTGTAAGCCCTTCCCCTTCCAGTCAATCAGGGTGCCTGATTGGCTGGCCTGAGCTACAGCCAGGGGTAGTTGTCACAGATTCCTTCAGCCACTGTCATGGAGCCAGAAGGGGAATTCTTACCCCTTGCTTGCTCCCAGCCCCGCAGTCACAAAAACAGCTCTGGCTAAGTTCCAGATTGCTATTTATGCTCTAGAAATCCCAAAGTTCAGGTCTTTCATCATATTTCACTTCTTTCTCTCTTCCATTGAGAAGTGAGGCTAAACATGAACACTGATCCTGCTGAGCACATATCCCAAAGCCTGTTGTCTTTTGAAGAGACGGAAAAGGATTGCTGAGAATTTAGCAGACTTCTACTACTACCAGAAAATTGGCATGGGAAGAGATGAACAGTTGATACTCTGGTTTATTCTGAAATGGGTAGCATCCACCTTTTTCTGAGATCTCCTTTAATAGCAATTTGACACACAATAATGTGTTTCTATCCACTTTCTCATTCGGTTCACCGGGAATAGCTTCTATTTTGGGTATCTTGCTCCTACTAACTGCACAGGACCCAAGTACAAAGAGAAGGGGTGGGGGTGGGGACTCTACCACTGATCAGGTCAAGTTTATGTACATTTTAATTGAACTAATTTATAACATAGTGGGAGTTTCAGTGATGGTAGGAGCGGGGAACAAATACTTTAACAAAACCACTAAATGCAGTAAGCCCAAAGGATGAGGAAACTGGGAGTGGGCATTCTTCCTAGAATCTTATATCCATTCATTTGCAGAGAAACAGCTGAACAGACTACTTGTCACATTTGATGACCTGCCAAATAGTTTGAAAGATTCTATTTTATATGACAGTCATTTTGATCATTCCCCTGAAGGTACAAACTAGAGAGGCTGCTTTTATTTAACATGTCAATTCCCCTTTAATTGTGTTTATTCTCCAACAATCTGCAAATAGATGCCACTAAAGTATAGTTCAGTAATGCCAGATCTCTTGCCTTAAGACTGAATCAGATGCTGCACATTCAGCAACAAAATGCTATTATTATTTTGAAGCCAGAATGACATCCTCACATTAACACAGTGTGAAATCATGGTGGCAGTCTTCATGCTGTGTTATTTAGTTTGTGTCAGGTCACTGGTTTTCAATTTCATCAATACTATATAAAGCAAAAGAAAGTGATAGAATAAAATGCACACATAAGCAATGCTAAAACTAGACCTGCATCATTGTATCTGTGTTTGCGAAATAGCCCAAGACAAACATATTATGAAAAAATGGAGCTATCCAAAGTCAGTAATGACCACAGACAATAGTCAAACAATAAATATTTACTTCACTGAAATCCCACCTTCTACTGAATATTATAATAATAATAATAATTTTTTTTTATTCAGAGCATCTTACAAAAGGAAATACTAAAAGACGAAATACAGATAAATACACTACCAACACTGCCAGCAGTCCAAAAACTGTTAAAGTTCCAAGACCCAAATGTCACCAAAAGCAGCAATAAAAGTCAAATAAATAAATCCACCAATAAAATCACAGTGTTAATAAATCCTATTGACACAGAGCAGTAGTAAAGGGAGGAGGAAAGGGGACTGAGACTTGATTTTCTGACAGGAAATATCTTTCCTGTGTCTGTCCCAGTCTTTCAGATGTGTAAGAGTGAGATAAACTGCAATACATGCTTTCTTGGCATCATGTCCCATTTAACTTAAAAGTAAGCATGCATAGGGTCAGACTAGAGAAAGTGAGGATAGGAGAAGAAAGAGAGTTAAAGCTTGACTTTGAAAGGAAATATGATTACCCCACATTCCTTTGCCTGCCCTTGTCTATCTGGTGTGTGCTTCAGTTCAAGGTTCTAGTCCTTATCTTTGAAGTCCTTCATCATATAGGCCCTACACACCTGAGGGAAAGTCTTTCCATGTGTGCTCCTGATCCAGTTATCCCAGTAGTTTCTGTTGTTTTTCACTCTCCTGGAGACAGGTAAGAATTGCCTAAAATCAAAATTTTAAATTAAGAACATAAGAAGAACCCTGGTAGACCAGACCAATGGTCCATCTAGTTCAGCAACCTGTCTCACACAGTGAGCAACCAGTTCCTCTGGATAGCCAACAACAGGGCACAGAGGCTAAGACCTTACCCTGATGCTGCCTCCTGGCTTCTGAATGTGGAGGTTCCCCTCAGTCATCATGGCTAGTAGCTATTGACATGTATTTATTGAATTCCCTTTTAAAGCTGTTTATTCCTGTGGCCATCACTATATCCTCTGGCAGTAAATTCCACATCTTCATGTTGCAAAATGATTTTCCTGAGATTGTTAGGAATCTACCTACCCTAATAGCCTTCAGAAAAAATGAAAACTGACAAAGGCATTTGAAGATGGATGACAACAGCCATTGAAATGTTCCTGGGTGCCACCTTTTATATGATTTTATTTTATTAAGTGTTGCTTGAAAGTTTTTTGGTTGCTTTTTTATTGCACATCAATTAACATTATTATACACTAACAAACCACAATAAAACAAAAAAAAATCTTCCAAAGCCAAATACAAAACAAAATAAGAAGCTAAGAAAGAGAAAGGGGAAATAAAATGTTTACAATTATTGCCATACATGTTGTTTACAATATGACTTCCTTTTGTTCATAGTTAATAAATTTAAATATATTATATATGTACATTTTTATATGAAGGTTAAAGCTGTATAATCAATTTTAATGAGTAAACTATAGCTTACTATGTGATATGTTTGGTGTATGATCATACTACATAATATGTATGACCTTTGTATCTGATGATTTAATTTATTTATTATTTATTTAATTAATTCAATTTGTATCCCGCCCTCCCCACCGAGGCAGGCTCAGGGCGGCTCACATGGTCATGCATATGCATGAATACAAACATACAACAAAACATTAAAACGGTAAAAACAATTTAAAACATAGAAATTGACATTTCATTTCAGGTGCTATGATCTTAAGTGTTTAAATGTAATAAAATATATTTGAAAGAAAGAACAAAACACATTGTTCTCTAAATTACTAGTACTGAGTAGAGGTTGGAGAATTATTGAGTATCGCTGACTAGCAAAAGGTATGTGGATTTCATACAACATAAAAAGCATCCACACTTAAAAAAAATGTTACTATCTAATCTGATCCACTTTTTCCATTTGAACTATATTCCATGATTGTACCACACAGTAAGCTTTCTGTAAACTGCTTTGGGTCCTGTTTCAGGGAATAGTGAGTCTGTCCCCATCTCACAAACTGTGTTTTTCCTACTTGAAAATTGCTTTTCCACAGCTCCTCCCAGTCATCAGCAACACTCCGAATCCCAAATAGTAGAGATAGCATCTAGGTCCAGAATCTCATAATGATTGTGGAATCTGTGTTTAAAGTTAGATCGGGCATTTGGCATTGAGAACAACCAACTCAGATCCTCTGCAGTACCTCTTTGTATCAGCATCTTGGCCATTGTAAATGATGGCTGATGATTATAATGGATGCTGTAATGGTACAGTGACTCTGGATAAGAAACATAACATGGTAATGCTAGTATAGAAATTGAATAAAATGGAAAAGTATGAGCGACATTGCACAAATGGTTTAGATTCTACTGTTTACATCTCATGCATTTAGGTCAAACTGAACATCTCCCTTTGGAATCGATGGGAATCTTGCCAGTGGCTTGAATAAGAAAATGCCTGGCTACAAATGCAGTATAAGGGGAGCTCAGGGGTTTTCCTTAGCAGAATTACTCCACATTGTAGAACCACTGTTCTTGGTAAATTGGAACAAGAAACTTGTCCTCATTTTATCCCCCTTGGCATATTGTGTATCATATAATTTTAATGGATATTGTTTTCCCTGAGGGAAAAAAATGTTTAAATGCTGTTTAAAAAATCATTGCTTAAGGCTGTGCTCAGCTTTTTCTTCTTTTTATCCTGAAGGAGCTGAGGTGAATTACCCACAGTGATCGTACATGTAAGATTTAAGTTATTTAATATGGAACATTCCAGGATTTAATAGAACTGCATTTTTCATTCACTTAGGATGCAAATGAATAAACGCAGGATAACTTAATGTTAGGCCCACAGGCCCAACTGTTCACCAAGACTTCTGTCCTGGAAAATCTTTCTCATCTTTTCTTCCAGGCTAACAATCTTAAAGTGAATCTTGGCTTATTCATTGAGAGGAAAGCCTGAAAAGCTCAAGAACATTTACAATCCTTATGTATTTTCCTATCATTTCAAAAGAGTGATCTGTCTCTATGTGACTGTAAGATGAAAGAATGCCACCGCTATTAATTGCAATATTAAGAAATCTATAAAATGTGGGGAATGTGTGTGGAAAAGTGGCCTATATATAATCAAAAGTTACTACTGCTCCTGTCCCTCATTGCTTTAATCCATGCAGATTTGATGATCTTCAGCATACCTTTTTGGTGGTCATCCTTGCTTTTTCTGCCTTTTCCCATAAACGAGCTCAAGGTGGATCACAACATATAATAATAACAATAAAAAACCTACACATCAAGTTAAAACACCATATTAAAATTAAACAGTAAAAATAATAAATAAAGTGCACCACTGACAGGGCACAGCGTATCAGTAACCATTTGTAGGCCCACCTTGAATGATGGTAACAACAATAAGATAGCACAGTAATAAAGCACAATGTCACCACAAGGAAGGCCAAATGATGAAATAATAGGATGCCCACTCCCTCAACCATAGGCCTGGCAGAACAGCTCCATCTTGCAGACCCTACGAAATGGCCATAGTTCAGGTAGGGCCCGGATCTCCACAGGGAGCTGATTCCACCAGGCAGGAGGCAGGGCCAAAAAGGCCCTGGCCCTGGTTGAGGCAAGTCAGACATCCTTAGGGCCAGGGGTGGTCAGGAGGTGTTGTCTAGCCGATCGCAACAACCTCTGGGGCGTATATGGGAAAAGGTGGTCTCTCAGATATGTTGGTACCAGACCACGTAAGGCTTTAAATGTCAGTACCAAAACCTTAAAGTGGATCCGGTACTCAATAGGTAGCCAGTGCAGCTGGTGCAGCACTGCCTGAATGCTTGCCCGTAAAGGCAATGCAGTTAACAGCCATGCTGCCGCATTCTGTACTAGTGGAGTTTCCGGATCAGCCGCAAGGGTAAGCCTGCGTAGAGCGTGTTACAGTTATCCAATTTGGAAGTGACTGTTGCATGGATCACAGTAGCTAAATTCTGGGGGGATAGGTAGGGCACCAGTTGCCTGGCCTGCCAAAGGTGGCAAAAGGCAGATCGAGCTACTGCTGTGACCTGGGTCTCCATGGTAAGTGAGTCATCTAGTATCACTCCCAGAATCCTCACCTTCTGAACCGGTGCAAGAGATGCACTGTCCAGGGTTGGGAGTCAGAGGCCCAACTCTAGTTCCCCATGGGGACTTGAAATTTGGTGAAGGTTTTAAGATTGGAAGGGGAGTTTTATGTTAGAGCTGTCACTCCATTTGACTTTTTCTCACATCACACTTTCCTGCAATGGTGTGAGGGCAGGCCACACTACAGTTCAACTGCTTCTCTGTCACTGAATGTAAATGAGAGTTAGTTTTCACTCGATGAAAGCAATGGATGGGGGCTTTTAGGCAATGTGCTATAGCACAAAATAAGAAGTCAAGCATTAGCCTATTCTATTCATGAAACTACTTTTATTACTGAGCTATATGCAAAGAGTTAAAAATTGTACATGTTACAGTGTGAGCTAGGATGAGTTCTTTTCTCCCTCCGACAGGATCTATAAAATATCTTATCGTGCAAAAATATAAAAAAGTACTTTGCATCAATATTTTATTGAAATTCTTTCACAGAAGAGTCATATGTATTATGCTTTCAAGATGAGATGCAGGCTATTTTAGTAACAAGAGACAGAAATATATTGGATAATAGATGACATTTGACTTCATAGGCTTTGCTTTTATGAATCAAAATTCATTTAGAGATACTAAAGTGTAGGGTACAAGACTACAAAATCAATATATGAAGTTCTGCATTCTTGCAAAGGGAGGTAGAAGTATTGTGCACTAAGTCAACACTGCTGATGTTGGGTTATTATATTAACATGGCACTGCCAATGTTGAAGAGATTATTTCAGATATTAAACTACAACAGACTGATGAGCAAGGTACAAGATTATGGAGAAATACAACACTAATATACTCCTTATTTAGTTTTCAGTTATTTTATCTACACTGGAGGCATTTTACAGATAGAAGGAAACAGCAATAGAATATACATAGACTTTTAATTTCCTTTTTTTTTAAAGTGAGCCATTGAAAGCAATCATGGAGGAGGGGCCGATGATGTTTCTCTGAGTGGCACAAATGGGTTCAGCCAAGTAGTGCCTGCCATAGTGCACAAACAAGTGCTTGGGTCACAGGATAGCCAAGTTATCACCAAAACGTAAGACAGAGGCTGAACTGAACCTACACCTCCTACACCAAAAATAAGTGCCTTAGCCACTGAGCCAAGGATGCACCTGCGAAAGAGGAATACCATGAGGCACTGGGCATTCCACAGCATCACCACTAGCTGTATGGGGCTGGGTAGGGAATATCACTTAGGCAGGTGTGGTCTAGAGAAAATGCACTAGAAAGTATGTCCAAGGCCTCTGGTTAGATCCCCACATGTTCGATATTATGGTCCCCCTCTTAACCACAAAAAGGGAGAAGGAACAGATGAACTGGCCAGGACTGACGTTTTGTCTGCCATACTCTTTCACAACCCCTCTGAAACATATGCAAGGGTCCATCAATGCCATCAGCCCCCTTGCACCTAAGCTCCCACAACACCCAGTGATCCCTTTGCTGGGACTCATATGACCCTTCTTGGAGGGACCCAGCATAACTCATGATATCTGTACAAAACAGACAGCAGAGCATGTTAGTAGGAAGGAGATGGGAACTGTGAAGGCAATGTCAGTCTATTGTAGCAAATACGATAGATGACTAATGGGGAAAGAGAGGTGCCACCTAACAAATCCTTGGGGGTTCCCTACCATTGAAGTAAACCTCACCCAGTGACTGGCCCCATATAACTGGGCCATAGTTTTCCTAGGGAGAGGCTGCCCGAGGGAGAGGGAGAGAGAAGGCTTAAGACAGTCTGGGAAGAGTGGGACTGGAGCAGGAGAGAAACCTCAGTAGGGTATAATGCCATAGAATCCACCCTCCAAATTGTCAGTTTCCGTTGTCAATAGAATTGTTGGTTCCCGTTGTCAAGAATGCTTCTTGCCATGAGAAATCCATTTTAATTTACCTGCTATAACCATGTTGATTTGCTTTCTTGCTTTATTCAGAGGGCTTGCTGGCTTGCTAATCTACTGTGTTATGTCCGTAACTCTGCATAAGTAACTTTCAACTGTGGGAATGAGTGGCATGAGTAGGCGCTTCTCAAGCCCAGAGACTTTCATTTTTGAAAATAACCTGTTCTAGCTAGAACTGATAATAAGGGGGAATGATTGGTAGGGGGGAAAAGGCAATTTGAGTTTAACTTTGCAATGGCTTGAAACCAAGGGTACAATTGTAGGCCTGACCCTGGGGGGTTCAGTTTCACCTAGGGTTGTCAAGTCTAATTCAAGAAATATTTGGGGACTTTGAGGGTGGAGCCAGGAGACTTTGGAGGTGGAGCCAGGATTCATTGGGGACGGAGCCAGGAGCAAGGGTGTGACAAGCATAATTGAACTCCAAGGGAGTTCTGGCCATCACATTTAAAGGGACAGCACACCTTTTTAAATGCCTTCCTTCCATAGGAAATAATGGATAGGGGCACCTGCTTTTGGGGCTCATAGAACTGGACCCCCTAGTCCAATCGTTTTGAAACTTGGAGGTATATTTCAGGGAGAGGCACTAGATTCTATACTGAAAATTCTGTGCCTCTACCTCAAAAAACAGCCCCCCAGAGCCTCCGATACCCGTGGATCAATTCCCCATTATTCCCTATGGGAATCATTCTCCATAGGGAATAATTGCCCGATAGACATTTCCCTCCCCGCCCGTCACTTTCTGATGACCCTAAAGCAGGGGGGAGGCCTCCAAACCTGGGGATTGGCAACCCTCTCTCTCTCTCTCTCTCTCTCTCATACACAAACACACTTACTGGATCTGGTTCCTCCACAAGGACATCTGAAAAGAACAGGGGCTATGCTGCTTTCTCTCTCTCTCTCTCTCTCTCTCTCTCTCTCACACACACACACACACACACACACTCTTAGTTGCTCTGAAACTAAAGCAAAACAAACCGAGGGACTGTGTTGCTGACCCTTCCCATGAAGTACTTCCTGCTCAACTTTAAAGGCACACAGACCCACACACATTTTGAAAGGAACCTGTTTGCAGGTTTCTAAACCTGCCCAAGATCTAGAGCTGCATGGTGGCTGTGGGGGCGGGGCATCCCCCGCTGGCCAGCTGTCTGGAGGCAGGAGAAAGCCTGTAAAACGGGGGATCCCCCACTGGGACCTGGGAATTGGGAAGCCTAGTTTCACCAAGACACCATCTTGGAACTGTAACATATTCATTTAATGAATAAACCTTATCTGATTCTATGGGGGTTTTCTAGAAAGGGAAATGGAATGGGGGGGATGAGATACCTTGCAAAATACCTTGCAGGTTCCATTTGTCATAAATAATTTTGGATTGATTTTTACTGTAAATCAGATTACAGATATTTTAAGAAAATGAATTGTGAGCTCCAGACCCTACTGTAGCTGCTGCATTCTATAGCATTCTGTACCACTTGGAGAATTTCTTTGGAGCTCTTCATATTCACAAGCCCCAGTGATCAGGTGCAAGCTACTGCATAACGATAATTTGATTTACAGTCATATTATTTACAATCACATGACAAGTAATGTGGGTTCAGAAGCTTTGTTGTTATTCTAAATATTAGGATGCCATCAAAGCTTCTTCCAAGGAAGTTTTGGTTATGTGGCATAAATTGTTGGAATCATGTTGGGATTCTGGGAACCATTTGCAAGAAAAGCTGCCTCAACATGGTAGCATTTCATAAATGCAATCTGGCTACATAAACCCCTTCAGGAGGTAAAAACCCACACATTCCTGGGTAGATCATATATCTGGTCTCATGCCATGTAATTAAATTCTCCTATTACTTCTTATGCTTGAAATAATTTGTAGCCAATAACCTTTAGGCATTTAAGTTCTTTAAAAAGGTTCCTAAACGGAAATTATCCTCTTCCTATTTATTTATGACAGAAATATCGACTAAAGAGTCCATCCCCAATATTTCTTAAAATATTTAAAATTACTTTTTTTTCCTTTGTATTTTCAAAAGTTCTATCTGGCCAGGAAAAAAAAAACAAATATTCTTAAAATTATGGATATATTTTCTGAATACTGATTTTGTTAATGTATGCCATAGCTCAGGTGTGAAAGGCAAATCAATAGGTACTCCTCAGTGACATAGCACAGAAACAGCCATTAGACAAGAGTAATTAAATTGCCAAATTAATTGGTAAACTCATTTAAGTTACTTATGGTCAGGTATTCATCTTATGAAAGCAGAAACTATATCCAGCATTGCAGTTAGCACATTAATATAACCCACAGAGAGGTCAATCAAATAATGATGGAACTAGTGGTGGTTTATTAATCTCAGTGTTGATTTCTTATAGCCAAGGTAGATACAAATAAATCAAACTGTGAAAAGTGTGCAATAAATTTGAACTTTGCTTCTGCTGACAAAACAAAAGGTGTTTGCACCTAACATATCTCAGGTGTTTTTCATTAGGAAAAACTCACATTTGGTCAAATCTCCACCATCTTCTGAATGTGGACAGGATTAAGTGACTGAGAGGTTTCAGCAGAATGAGTTCAGCAAAGTAAAAAAAAAAAAGACACAGTTCTAGGACCATGAAAGATGTGAACATGCTTCATTGGTCAAGCTTGCCTCCTATTCCTCCATCCTTCTCCTGCTGTGGAGACTGAGTAAGATTTAAACCATCTGGTATGGGAAGCTTTCAAACTCCTGTGACATTTGATTGTAGGATCCTGGACAAACTTGAATTTGTTTCATCTCCACAAACCAAGATTCCAAATCTGAATCCTCATTTGTGGAATGAAACAAACTATTGGTGTCTACTATCAGACATAGCAACTTAAAGCTTTGCAAACTAGGAAGCTTTCAGTTGCATTAGGAGTGGTCTTAGCTAATTAGCAAACATCTACAGTGTTACCTCAATGAAGGAGGCAAAGAACAAGCAGGATGCTGCCTTCACACCAGGGCCAGATCCAGGGGGGGCAGAGGGGGGGTGCTTGCCCCGGGCGCTGACAGAGGGGGGGGGCAAATTGGGTATGGAGTCCATTGTATTCTATGAGACCATAAGATAGAATGGCCCATAAGGGGACTTCATTTTTTAATTTTGCCCCCTCCTCAAAAAACATGTAGATCCGGTACTGCTTCACACATGTCCAAATCATCAAGGACTTGGGCAGCTGGCTGCACAGTAGCAGCTATTTATGACTGTCTTGTATGGGGTTTGGACAACTACCTCCATGGTGGCTACCTACAGCTGCCTTATCTGGGGCTCAGGCAGCCAGCTATGATGGCCCTGTCCACTTCCTTCCCTTAGAGGCAGGATTTCCTCTCTGTTTTTCTTTCCCTTTTATGAATGAGCTGCCCTAGTTTTCTTCTTTCTGAAGAATTCTGGCTGTCCCACTCTATCACAGTAAAATATTTTGGCTATTTACTCAGCCCAGGAATGGAAGGCCCCTTTAACTTATATGACTTAAATGGCACTTGAGAAGTTTTTCTGTTCTAAATTAACATAATGTTATATTAAACATAGAAGAGAAAGGTCAGGTGAAATAAGAGGTAAAATTTCTGAGGTAGCTCAATATAGACAGGGCTTTTTTTGAGCAGGAATGCACAGAAATTAGTTTCTGCTGGGCTTTTTTTTTTTTTTTTTTACAAAAGCCCTGAGCTATCACCCTGTTTAGACTGAGTAGGAAAATTCCTTATCTCTCTAGAAGACGTATCCCTTTCCCTTGGCCCAGATGAGAGTCTCCATCTCACTATCCACTTATCCTTTCCAATTTTCCCCACTGTTAAACTCAGTCAAGGCAATAATCTGATTGACACTCTCCTCATAATGCATCTCTCATGTCCTTCTCTGCTCAGCTGATGTTAATCAGATTCCTTGGAGCAGCCTGTCAGTGAATGTACCCTTCACAGTCCTTTAGCTATTTGTACAGCACTTCTAAGCTTTTAGAAAGTGCAAGTCATCACACCAGCCCTGTGGTGATGGCCATTTGTTCCTGCCCCATTCCACAATTTGTGCAGTTGGCTTTGTGGTGGACACTTGCATGCACCACACCTAAGGTTCAGGCAGCCAGCTCTAGTAATGGCAATAGCTCCCTTTTTTCCCACAGAGAAAGGGTGGGTAGTCCTACCAGGAGAAGTAGTGATTCTAGGGTCCCATCTTTTTGAGCAGGAATTCCCAAGGACTTTTCCCAATTGCATTGTATATGTGAAAGGAGGAGGAAAGTTTAGTAAAGATGGAAAGCACAGTGTTTCTGCCTCTGTCATGATCCTGAGCCTAGGGAGGTCTACAGGCTCTAGAGAAGCCTGCCTCAGAGTTATTACTGAAGCCTGCATTTCCCAGGATCCCTTTTGTCCCTCTGATTGGGTGGCAAGGTTTGGAGTGAAAATAGCTCAGAGAAGGGAGGGGTAAGGGAGGAGAGCATAAAAGGGCCAAGCCCAAACAGGATGTGTTCTTTCCTGGAGAGGTTGCAGACAGAACATAAGAACATAAGAGAAGCCATGTTGGATCAGGCCAACGGCCCATCAAGTCCAACACTCTGTGTCACACAGTGGCAAAAAATTTTATATACACACATACACTGTGGCTAATAGCCACTGATGGACCTGTGCTCCATATTTTTATCTAAACCCCTCTTGAAGGTGGCTATACTTGTGGCCGCCACCACCTCCTGTGGCAGTGAATTCCACACGTTAATCACCCTTTGGGTGAAGAAGTACTTCCTTTTATCCATTTTAACCTGTCTGCTCAGCAATTTCATCGAATGCCCACGAGTTCTTGTATTGTGAGAAAGGGAGAAAAGTACTTCTTTCTCTACTTTCTCCATCCCATGCATTATCTTGTAAACCTCTATCATGTCACTCCGCAGTCGACGTTTCTCCAAGCTAAAGAGTCCCAAGTGTTTCAACCTTTCTTCATAGGGAAAGTGCTCCAGCCCTTTAATCATTCTAGTTGCCCTTCTCTGGACTTTCTCCAATGCTATAATATCCTTTTTGAGGTGCGGCGACCAGAACTGCACACAGTACTCCAAATGAGACCGCACCATCCATTTATACAGGGGCATTATGATACTGGCTGATTTGTTTTCAATTCCCTTCCTAATAATTCCCAGCATGGCGTTGGCCTTTTTTATTGCAGACGCACACTGTCTTGACATTTTCAGTGAGTTATCTACCACGACCCCAAGATCTCTCTCTTGGTCAGTCTCTGCCAGTTCACACCCCATCAACTTGTATTTGTAGCTGGGATTCTTGGCCCCAATGTGCATTACTTTGCACTTGGCCACATTGAACCGCATCTGCCACATTGACGCCCACTCACCCAGCCTCAACAGATCCCTTTGGAGTTCCTCACAATCCTCTCTGGTTCTCACCACCCTGAACAATTTAGTGTCATCTGCAAACTTGGCCACTTCACTGCTCACTCCCAACTCTAAATCATTTATGAACAAGTTAAAGAGCATGGGACCCAGTACCGAGCCCTGCGGCACCCCACTGCTTACCGTCCTCCACTGCGAAGACTGCCCATTTAGAAGAGAGGGAACGATCTCTGGAACAGGCAGTAAGAAGGTAACCTTACCCAAGGGGATGAGTTCTGGTATTAGTGTAGGGACTGAATAGCTGAACATGTCAGGGCTTTTGTTTATTTGCACCAACCTTTACTGTTTCATTTTCACTATAGCACTAAATCTTTGTCACCCACTTATTGTTTTAGAGCACTAATAATAAACTTCTTTTTGTTGTTATACTGCCTGGGTTCTCATGTCTCCTTGGTCACAATTAGGAGGTATTTATTAATAAAGAAGACAAGGGTGGTTGGGTGCTCTAGGCCCTCCATACAGACCTTTACTAGAGTGGTGACAGTCAGTAGAAGGCCCTGCTAGGCCTGCTGTGTGACAGCCCCTCACAGATTTGTTGTGGTAGATGACAGAAGAGGTATTAGCTGTATCAGATAGGAAATAATGGTTATAATGGTGACATCAGATTGTCATTTCACTCCTCAGATCAGTTTTTAAAATCTTTACAAACACATCCAAAATTCATTCATACAAAATATTGTTAATAATAAAGAACAGGACTGATTAATCAGTTTACTTGAATTGTTTGAGAAAAAAGCCTTATGAATAGTTGCCCCACAGAGCATCATGTATCTAATTCTGAATGGGTCATAGACTGGATCAATAAATCTGCAAAATGGAGCTATGGACAGATATGGGTTGGGGGGCATTCTTTGCAAATGTAAAGGAAACTCTGAGTTTTCAGAAATCTGAAAATAACCTCCCTAGATTAATAGAAACAACACCAGTAACATTAAGTAAAGCATACTCATTGAGCTCTATTTTAGGCAATCAGAACAATATTGCTGAGCCTTCCAAGCTTTGGTTTCTACAAAGCTATGGTGGAGGGGAGCAGAGTAGACTTGGCAGAAAAGTGCCTTCCTATCATGTTCCCTTGTGCAAGAGGGGCCCAGTGGAACCATTGGAGACTCACTTACTTAGACCATTTGGCTGAGTGGAGGTGGCTACAGCCTGAGTTTGGCCCCAGTAGTGGCTACTGCACAACTGGGCCCCAACTGGTCAAAATTTGATTCCACCTATAATCCTTCCGGGTTACCAGCTTGTAATTTCTTAACACATGGGTCAACACAGGTGGCAGAATTCGTAACCACACCACTTTGTTATGGGTAGGGAAAGATCGAAAAGCAAATACTGCTATACATAAAATATCTCTCTGGATATAGCAAATTGGCTATCTTAAACCTTTCTCACAGAAACTGTATCTTTTTTATCATGTTTATATTTTTATCAGATAATTTTAAACTTCATTATGTGTGTGTACCAAGAAAACAATTCATTACACTTTCAGATCTGGGATTCAGGAGACCCCCTCAAAAAAAAGAAGATTGTTTCATTTTGGGTAGGGTGTTACTGGTTTGGGCTTAAAACAGTGCCATGCACAGCAGTCTTGGTACATAGCACCATCAAAATCACACACCACACAATCCTCCCTCTCCCCTTCAGGACCCCAAATCTTAGCCACATGCAGTAAAGCAGCTCCCTTGTTCTGACCCCCCACAAATATAGCTCATTTCTGCACATGCACACTGCACTCCCTCTCTGCAGCTTGTCAGCAAGGCTATTCATTGACATCTGTAGACTCTAGCCTTGATCCAACTGGTTGGAAGAGTGCCATTGCATGTATCAAGGAACAACATAGTATCAAGGAACAACACAGTGAGCACATGCAGGTGCTCCTGCTGGCTTGGTAAGCACTAGAACTCAAAACAACACAGAATTTCAGTGAGGGTAATTTTGTTTCAAATGTAGACATTTTCTTTTCTTGCTAAAGAGAATAGCTCAATAAAGAATGATTTAAAAAAAACTATTTCACAAGGCTTTTCGATTCTATTTTTTCAACTACAATTGCCTCAGGAGTAATAAGTGCACAACTGCCAGGGGACAGAAGAAAGTGTTTTAAGTTTGATGCAAGAGGTTGTACAATTGTTTAAAAAATAGAGTCTCAGAATGTGTTTCTTACAGCCATAAGGCGAGAAAAATTTTATTCATGATATGTTGTGATCCCCCAAACAACAAAGGGATTTAGACCAATTTGGTGCATATAGGTGGATCAAATACCTTTATTGCACACTGGTATATTTTCAGACCAACCAGCAACAGTAATTCAATATTCCAAAGAAAAGAATGCTGCTGGAATAGATGCTCACACAGAGAACTAATACACATTTCGATTTTTTTTCAGGCACTGAACAGGAGCAAGAATATTCCAATAGCCACTAATTTCATTTTGTTCACAGAAAGGTCTCAGTGATACCAATGTAACTGCATGCATCTGTCTCCCTTTGGGTCTCTAGAAAGCAAAGTCAATGGCACACTATTCTAGAAAATTGCTCTGAATTCCCTGTTGTACCGGTGAAATATACAACTCTTTTTAAAAACATGATTTGTGTGCAATGTAAATAATCACGTGCATAACTTTGAACATCTACTGTTTTGTAGAAGATGAAACATTTTAATTTCAGTGTAACAGATCCAAATTCAATATGCTGTTCTAGAATAAATTTGTGGAACAGAACTTGCAGTTTTGTCTTAAACAGAATGATGCTCTTCTAAATCCATTCAGGTCAGTGAGATTAGGAGTATGGGGGATCTGTTTTGGATTGTGTTGTAACAGAATTGCAGAATTACTCAAGTCTTCAAATCAGTAAGTTTTGACTGGAATATCTCTGCACAGGATTGTACTGTAAGTATATGAGAAAGCTTCTTAAAGGGCCATGTCAAGAGAGCCAATATAATTTTAATCCTCCTAAGCACAGCTAATGAGAAAGGTATTAGAAAGAATTTTCTGTTGTCCTCTTTCAGTAAAAATGAATACATGTGAAATCAAGGGAAAAATGGAGTTTGATAGAGTAATGGCTGCAAATAATCAACACCTCAGGGATGGCAGAAGAATTGCCAGAAATCTGGTGTCATGCTGGCAGCATGAAGTCACTTCTGGGTATTCACTGATGTGATGTCAATGTGTCACTTTAAAATGCAGACAAAACGTTCTCTTCTTTTGTATGACATCATTCCCCCCATTCCTTCCCCCTTCTTCTCTCACTGGTTACTAACCCCAATGGCCACTAACCCTAAGAGCTCCCATACAGTGAACTGTAAGTTTATTAGTACAGAACTGATCTATATTCTGACTGGAATTTGAGTATTCATAATGTAGCATTGATCAGAATCCCATTGGAGAACACAGCAGCTTCATGACTCATTATTATAGAAAAGCTTTTCCTCAACAGTATTGTTTGTCTTTAGGACAGACACAAGAATAGTTCCATTTATGTTTTAAAGTAGAGCATGGGGAATATAGGGATTGTTTTGCTTCTAAGGGATCTAATTTCCCGCACACCAGTTTTATAGTGTTACCTGGTGAGGTGAATGTGCTCATACATGTATAGTTTTATTGCATATTCTTTCTGGTTTGCTTTTTTTTAGTAGTTTTCCTTCATTTGAAGTCAGAGATATATCTTTCACTGATATGCAATCCATTTTCATTTGTGTCAATCAGTTTTCTAGAATTGTTTTTTTCATCATATGTACTGGTTGACTGTTGCTGTTTTTCATGTCAGAATTCATAAAGGCAATTTAGTAGTTTCTAAATTTGGTTCATGTTGCACAAATCTGCAATCTGAATGTCTTTGCCCAATAAAAGATATGCAGCCAAAGTCTGGATAAGGAGGAAAAAGAATGTATTGCAATAGTCAGTGAGCAATGTTAAGCCAAAGCTTGCATACCAAGCTGCTCCACCCCTTTCAGGGTGATCAAAACCTTATATACCCATGATGACACATTGGTACTTGGTACATGTTGGCAACTTGGCACATACCCATACTAATTGGCTGTAACATACATCATAATCTCATCATGAGAGTCAAGTACAAACTACTAATGCATTTTATCCTCATTGGCTACAAACTGTGGCACATAAAGAAATTTAGTACTGTGTGTCTTGACCCATTAAATCTGGTTTTGGGTCTAAGAACCCCCTACTTCTATTGTTACTTAGAAACACTGAAGAAATGCAGTAAGGCATGGTGAAAGTTATCTCTCTGTTATAGATAAGGCTGTGATGTTAGTTGACTTGGTTTCAGTATCTGTGCTGTGAACACTTTTTCCTCTAAGCTGCAGAGTCTTGTGAGCAAAAATTCTGCTTTGTGAGGTAGTGGCATTAAAGTTGTGAGCTACTGCATAAATTAGTGTGCTCTGGGGTCATCCTTCCTGAGCTGAGACAAAAATGTGTGAGCTGGAGGCTAAAAATCTGTGAGCCAGTTTGGTGTAGTGGTTAAGTGCACGGACTCTTATCTGGGAGAGCTGAGTTTGATTCCCCACTCATCCACTTGCAGCTGCTGGAATGGCCTTGGGTCAGCCATAGCTCTTGTAAGAGTTGTCCTTGAAAGGGCAGCTACTGTAAGAGCTCTCTCAGCCCACCCACCTCACAGGGTGTCTGTTGTGGGGGAAGAAGATAAAGGAGATTGTAAGCCGCTCTGAGACTCTGATTCAGAGAGAAGGGAGGGGTATAAATCTGCAGTCTTCTTCTTCTTTGCGGGAACACTGGCTGTGAGACCAGCTCTTCTGTCTTTTTTTCTAGACTGTGTGTTAATCCTTAAAGATGTTGCTTCTGCAAGTTTATGGCCTTCCTAACTAAAGCTATGTCCCACACTCATGTATCATAGCCCTTATTCAGAAGCATGCAAATTTGTAGTCATCATCACAAATATTGGCCTGTTAATAAAATCTTTATTATTGGTCATGTGAACCCAATCTTTGTAAATCAGCACTGAATATATTAGCAATCTGTGAGCCCTTGCGTACAGGACCATTCATTCCCTTTCCATTTTAATTAGAAGACAGAGAAAGCCTAAGTGATATCCATCATATATATATAAAAGAGACCAGTTATCTCAGATTAAAATATCCTACCACAACAGTGGAATCATAAAGCTATATAGACATAAAGTCATTTCACCAACTGCAGGACATTTCCACAATGCAATGCCTAACAGCAATGCACTTAAGTAGAAAAAAATAATTCCAGATGACTCAAGAAAAGAACTAATCCACTACCAAATTGCCATAGAGTCATTAGCCAATTTGTTCTAAGACAATCAGTTTGGTTTTGAGGATTTTTAGCTCTTGAAATTATGCCAGCAATGTAACAAACTGGCAAAAACTGAGCTACTTGAATCAAACTGAAGTATGAGATAATTTTCTGAGGTAACCTGACATGTCCTTTATGTTACAGTGCCAGCAGTTAGACACTGCATTTAGTCCATTACTAAAAAGATGCTGTGGTAGCCAGCACATATTAAAAAGTCACCAAAGACTTGGTATATAAGCTCCACCCCTATCATCATATTGTTGTCAATCATTCTGCCTAGCGCTGAACAGATTTTCATTTTAAAAATTGCTATTTTGAAAGGAATGAAATAACTTCCTTAAAAAAAAAAAACCTTCATCCTTTACTTTCCATGCATCTTTGTTTCTGTTTGCAGCCATTGGGTTAGATTCAGACTAAATTTTCTGCTCATGCAAGGCTCCTCTAAGTGGGACAGTATGTTCCTGCCTCCCCCTTTCACTGCAGCTCACTGATCTCCCTAAAAGGCTGGTCATGGGAGACAGGGACCCTCAGGAACAGCACCAGAGGGAACTTGGGGGGTCAGCAGCAGAAAGAGTGAACTACACTGATTCCTTACTAGCCTTTGTCCCAATTCTGTGCTCCTTTTACCCATGGCTCTTCCATCTGATTTTGCACATGCTGCTGTGGGGCTGCAACTTGCACCACCTCTTCCCCAAGTTCCCTTCGCAGCTTCAGGATTCTCTGAAAACCAGGATCCTGTAGCCATGAAGGGAACTTGGAAATAAGGCAGGGTAAGCTGTGTCCTCATGGCAGCGTGTGCAAAATCAGGCAGAAGAGCCATGGGGGAAAGGAGCACAAGACCAGAACAAAGGCGAGTAAGGAATTGGTCCTAGGGAAAATTATCTCAATGTTTCCATTCATGGAAACTTTAGCCTGGATGCAACCCAGAGACAGTATTGGAAATTGGTAAGGTGGGGGGAAAGCTGAAGCCTGAGGACTTCCCAAAGGCTCACTCACAGCTGTAAACTTAATGTCCTTGCTGTGAAATGATTGTGTTTCTTTTATAAAACAAAAGTCAGGTAGCACCTGAAAGATTAACAACTGACATTTCTCATTTGCAAACATCACCAAGAGCTCAAAGCTGCAGTAAAAGGGAAGAGATTCAGGTTTCAGGTTGCTGTAGATAAGGGACCACATAAGCAAGAAGTAATAGAACTCCAGAGTAGTAATTCACACCAGGCCTTGATTCTTCTAGATCCTTCCCAATAAATTCAAGTTGGTAGTTGTGTTGGTCAGAAGCAATAGACCAAATTTGAGTCCAGTGGCACCTTTAAGACCAATAAAGTTTAATTCTGGGTATAAGCTTTTGTGTGCATGCACACTTCTTTAGATACATGCATATGAAAGTATATACCACTGGACTCAAATTTTGTGCTCTTCCCCATAGAATTTCCTAGTATGAATTTCTTTCATGTATCTGTTGTGATGCAAGGGTCTGCTACTGGTCCATAGCTCTGGGTGTAAGGGGTACAATAACTGGAAACAGAAAGGGGAAAACTAATTAATGAGTTGGAATGAAAAATAATGGCCAACTTTATCATAAACAGTAGTAATTATTTCTCGGTTGTAAATTTCTTATGAATCTAAGCTATGCATCAGAATGGGAGTGATTAGTAAACAAAAGGCTCCTTTTTCTCCTGATGCTCCTGGATTGCTCCTGTGGCATTTTAAAAATATTGCACTTGATAAATGTGGAACCCACCTGACTCAGGAAATATGATCTATTTTTTCCATGCTAACAGCCGGGGGGGGGGGGGTGTCACAATGTAAACAGGACCACATTTTGTAAATGGTCCCTAGAAGAAGGATCTGAGATCTGAAATGGCTTGCAAAGCAGACCGATTCTCCATTGGACCACCTACTTTTACACTGGACTGAAAGTTATTTAATGGCCTTCAGCCACATAAGGACAATAGGAGCATTGAGTAACGTATGAGGTTTTAACTTGGTGATATGTACTGATATTATTTATTTTGTATTTTGATACTTATTATTCACAACAAGTTAAAATTGCATTTTACACTGAGAGTTTTTTCTTTCTGTTAGGGCTTTTTTGTAGCAGGAACTCTGTTGCATATTAGGCCACACACCCCTGATGTATCCAATCCTCCTGGAGCTTACAGTAGGCCCTGTAATAAGATCCCTGTAAGCTCTTGGAGGATTGGCTACATCAGGAGTGTGTGGCCTAATATGCAACAGAGTTCTTGCTACAAAAAAAGCCCTACTAACAGCAATATACCATACCACTTTTCCATTGATAGCCAAGCACTTACTGCGACACACACAGGGTGACAATTTCCAGTGTTGTTTTCATACAATCAAGAAAGCAAAATATTGCATGATTTCTCTTTACCAGAGTAAGCAAACTGAAATGTGAAATGTATATATATTCTCAGAAGTAGCTGTAGAGAGAAAGAGAGAGGGCTTTTTCATAGCATCATTCCACTAACCAGGGACCACAGTCTGATGGTTACAGTGCTGTGGACCAACATAGCTAACTATATTTGGCTAAGGGATATGCCATTAAATGAGGGTGAAGGTGCACTTTTTTATTAGACATTACGTTCATATGGATAAATGTCTGGATGTAAGAAAGTTATATCCTATATATAAAAAAGGCAAGCCCTCTTGATGCTGACTCATCTACCTCCCCTTTGGCTGAGTCGCATGTCTCTCAATTTCAGTAGAAAGCAACCCACCCTCCAGTCCCAGGACAGACGAGGATTGGGCCACTGAGAAAGCTGCCTTCATATCCTATTGGTCCATCCCACCAGGCCCTTGATTTTTCTTCAGTGGCTGTTGCTAGGCAATCATAGTATCCCAAGCTTAGTTCTGTCAGTAAAAGCGGTGGGGGGAGGCTCTTTCCAGGCTTATTTTGGCCTTTGAGGGAGAACTCTTTGGGATCTGTCCTGACTAGGTTTGGCAGTTTCAGGTCGGTGGGAAATTGCTGGAGACTTTGTGGAAACTGTGAAATAGCACAGTAAAATGTTATCAAAAATGGTATCTATTTGTCTTTGATTTTTACCAATTTGCATACATTAAATTATCCAATAAATAAACACACATCCATACATCATACCAGTATCAGATTAAAAAAGCAAATTCTAAGCATATCAAATTTTACAGAGTAAATATAGTAAATCCAATCCAGCAAACAGCAAGTAACTTCATAATAAGTTGTGGGTTCCCCATACAATAGTCTCCTGGTCTTCCAAAGTGGGCAGGAGAGGTAGGTTCCTGTATATTAGTCTCCTGGACCCCTTGATGTGGGTGGGAGAAATCTGGCATGACCCAGAACACGGCAACCGCATTGCTTTCTGTTTACTGCTATACAGCCTTCTTCAGCTGGAGTCAGTAAAACTGATGAAGATAGCATTCTGTTGCAGTCCTTACATATCTCACTTATTCCAGTTATGGAGGAAAAACATACACAGTTTTAGAACAGGAAATCTCCTTCTACATTCACAGTAAATCTTCCTCACTGGGAAGGAGGTAGGTTTCCATCTCCAGATTGGGAAATTCCTGGAAATTTGAGGGGTGGAGCCTGGAGAGGGTGGGGTTTGAGGAGGGGTGGGACAACATACAGGTACAATGCCATAGACTCTACCCTCCAAATCAGCTATTTCCTCCTGGAGAACCATTGTTGCCAATCTCCAAGTGAGGGCTGGAGAACACTCAGACTTACATTTGCTCTACAGATGGCAGAGAACATAGGTGGGTGAGAAGGTAGGTATTTAAGTTAAAAGGTGGGTGGGAAGTCAGCAGCAGTGAGGTGGACATTCGCCCAGACCCTCTTTCTAGAGCCTGTTGTATTTTTCTTCACAATAGGCTTTATTCCTAGTTCACAAATAACTCTCTGTTTAAAAAATACATAAATCCTTCATGAATGTTTGTGTTCGTCTTTGAGTAGCTCTTAAAAACTACCCAAATTTGGGGTGCATGTGTGTAAATGGATGTGAAAATGTTATGAGGCAGGTCTGCCAAGGGTAAAGCTTTGACATCAGATTCTGTATTCATGAATCAAAGAGTTGGGCTGCATATCCTCATAACATGTTTAGTAGCATTGACATCTTTCCAAACACCTGCCTAGGTCCATTTATAAACTCTTAACTGTAAAATATTTAAATTGTTTTTTATATATATAAAAAAGATTTAATCTCATTTTGAAAAGCCAAAAGGCAGTGTGCTTCTCTATACTGCATGCTCTGCATTATTTAGAAGTAATCTTTTCCATATCTTTAATCACCCAGCAAGAAAAATATGGTTGCTAATTCTAAACAGAGAAGCTTTGTTCTTGTTCATTGGCTTATTTATGACTACACTCCTTGACAAATTAACATTTTTAAGAACCTTTTCTGTGAGACAATGGCTCCTTTCCTCAACTTTGTTTTCAGACACACTATATAATAAATCACAGAGGGGGGAAATCTTTATTTTTAATATTCCCATTAATGTATTTAATGAGCATTATTGAATTTTTGCCAAGTAGTTATTGGAAATATAGAAGAAATGTTTGTGAACGAATATTTCTTTTCTTTCTGTTAGAATGCAGTGTTCTGTCAGCCCTGGAATTTTAATATTTGGACATTTATTGGAAATTTTATTTGTGATTTCTATGAGAGATTGTTACTAGAGTAAGGTAAAAGAAGGTTCATACAGAAGACATTTGTGCAGAAGAAACCTCTTTCTCAAATTCACAGTTCTAGCAACCACTTTTTTCTTTTGTTCTGTTAATATAGCCCATCCATTTTGGGTCCCATTCAGAGGTGTATCCACTTTTTCATGTATAAAATTGGTTGTACAAGCCTTTGGAACTTGATTCCAACTTCCTGTAGAGTCAGCTCAGCTCTTCCTGACAACAACTCTGTTGCTAGTTTGCTTGCCTTCAGCATTAATTTAGTATTGTGTGGCCTCCTGCTCTCTGCTCACGTTCCTTCTTCCATTAAAGTGACAACTATTCATTGTATCTCATTTATGTTAACTATAATGTAGTTCAGGTTTAATTCTCAGAGGCTGTCAAAATCAAGAGAAGGGTATAAATGTTTATGATACACATATAATGCAAATGCCAAATTCCACCCACCATCTCAGCATCCACACTTCATATACAAAGCAATTCTTTGGTTGGCTGAAAAGCTGGGACTCTACCTACATATTAATGAGTGCCATCTACTGTTGAGCTATTTATTTATACATAAAATAAAATATAATACATGTTTCATATCCAAAATAATAACTATCCCCACCTACCAGCAACTTGTTCAACGCATTAAGGTCATCTCAAGCTTCTTTGAGTAGAGAGAGAGAGAAGTAATGAATCCATTTTAAAGTGTTTATTTTATGGCCTGTAATAAAAAATATAAAATACAATTTCAACTTTAATAAATCAAGATCCTCAAACTTTCATGGTTCATGTTTGAAATGAATTTAAGAATTCTTTGTTTAAGTTAAAAGTTTACCACAAGGATTGCTTGACAGAATGAAAATTTTAAAATGCAGCTCTTAATACTCGGTCCTACCCACCCTTGCATAATATAACACAATTCTTTGACATGTTGATATTTAGCAGTAGAAAAGAAAGGCACACACAACATCCATTATAAATCAAAGTACTGCATATGCTGTAGAGTTTATAATAAGAATGCCCTTGATCATATTTCATCTTACAGCTACTTTGACTAATCATAGGACTATAATTCTGAAAAAATAAACCTAATTTCTACTAAATAATTTGATATGTAATTGCTCTGTTTTTTATATACAAAGACTGTCTACAGGCTTTCATCTTTTAAGCTAAGCAGCCTGATCCTATCAATTACAGTGCCAACAAAGAGAATAAGAAAGGATGGTCAATGACAGAACAACTGCTCTGTTTGCTGAAGATCCTAGGTTCACTCCTCAACATATGCAGCTAAAAGAATCAGTTAGTAGGTGATGTGAAAGTCTTCTACCTGAGAACTAAGTCTATAGATGAATTCAGGACAAGGTTGGTATGCCAAACCTTTGACCTTTCCTTCACTATGCTAGGCTGCCAAGCCCCTGGTCAGGGTGGGGATCCTCCCCTTATATCGGTGGTGCGATGACATCACCCAGAAGTGATGTCATAAAAATGGTGGCGCCTATGTGGGACCGCTCTAGGCATTTCTGGGAAAACTCTTTGGTTTTCCCGGATGCTCTAGCCATTTGGGAGGGAAAACTATGGTACAATAGGTACCATAGAGTTTTTACCTCCTCAATGGCTGAAGCATCTGGGAAAACCATAGAGTTTTCCCAGAAATGCCTTGAGCAACCCCCACATGGGTGCCATCATTTTGATGATGTCACTTTCAGGTGACATCATTGCGAAACGTGTGTGCATTGTGTGCGAGAAAGTCCCACACTATGGGAAGCTGGGGACTTGGCAACCCTACACCATGCCCATGACTGAAAATGTTTGAAAAAGCAGTGCTCTCAATCACTGAAACAGTGCTTGATGTTTGTACATTTTATGCACACATAGATCACATGCTCAGAAATTACAAATCATGCATACATAGGAGCAAGGCCAACAAACTCATAACTGTTCCCCTACCATGCATGTTCATTTAAATCTGTACAATGTTTGTGAGGAGCTAGTATAACATGGCTCCATTTATTCATGTGTTTTATTCAGATCTTTGCCTGAATGTGTCTAAGAAAGGAATGGTAAAAAGAGGTGTGATCCCAATAACTCTTGATGCATTCAGCCTCTCTACATTTGATGATCTTTATATAGATTATCCTGGTCATATTTCTTAACAGTAACAAATACTATTGCATTCACAAGATGTACGGTTGGACAAGGAACAAAAATGTAGATGCTGCTATTAATAACTTCAGTAAGTCTATGTGCTATTTCATATTATCATGTAAGAGACAGAGAAAGTTCTCAAATTCTGTAATCTTAGCAGACATATCTACTTAGTAGATGTATTCCATAAATACCATTGACATACGTTTACTCATAGGTTTGGTCAGATTCTAAAGAAGCAGACATTGATTTCTGCCTTCTTCAATATCCAGATTTATTGATTCAAGTGATTAATATTGAATGAAGCCAAGCTGCAGGTCTGACGGTCAGCAGTTTATTACTAGGAAAATAAGTCCTTATGTTAATCAATACAAAAGCATATGTGTGTGTTGTATTATGCAAGGATTTCTTTAGAGGAATTACATAAATATATCTCTTTAAGACCACTTGATTTCCTGAGAAATAAACCTTTTGCTGTGGGTACTGTCTTTGCATTCTGTTAGTAAACTTAGGGATATATATATTTATTATTTAAGTTTCTTCTCCCAGAGGTTTTATATAAACTCTTATCATTCCTGCTAATAGCAACCCCAAGAATGCGGGTTCAAGGTCAGGTGGTCTCCCACTGTATCAGAAGACTTGGCTAGCCTAGCTGAAATTAACATTTGGAAGCCTACTCAACTGTTGTCCCAGTTGACACAGCTGACACAACTGTTGTTCCATTTGGCACAGGAGCTCAAAACAAATTTGGGGTATGTGCAAACATTCATTCTTTCCAGGAAGTAAAGTCAGCAGACATGACAATAAATGCTTTTTGATTGTCACTGAGAATGCAATGTTGCTTCAAAGCCTCAACTGTAAAGTTCTGTCTTACTTCCAAATATCTTCACTTGGCAGTCAGTCATCCCTTTCAATGGATGATTCCTCTAACTTCTGTATACCACCTCCTTTAAGACTCACACAAAAGTCAGGCCCACCCCAGGAAGCATGTTCTCTCTCCTCCTCACCTCTCCCAGTGGTTTCCTCTGAATCTTCAAGCACACCCTCCCCATCCAGAGTGGCTGATACAGCAAACTCTCCCCATAAAATGATATGAGTCCTTGTCCACATCCGACTAATAAATCTGTCCTCAGGGTCTTCAGCTGCCTTGAGTCTAGCTAGTCTCCTATGCTGTAATTGCCACTCCTAGGCAGGAGCCTGTGGGGCTGGGTCACACCAACCTTCATTTATAGTGCCTTTTTTCAGCCTAAGTTTCCCTTCATATCTTACAAAATTCTCATGTTTGTTGTTGGATATGCATCAGACATTCAGTGGGAGCTTTGTACTTCTCCAGGTGATCAAGGCACATGAAAAGAAGCAGCATTGGCCTCCCCCCTGTTCAATTTTCACATCTTCATACTGCCATAAGAACATAAGAGAAGCCATGTTGGATCAGGTCAATGGCCCATCCAGTCCAACACTCTGTCACACAGTGACCTCCCCAAAAAACTCAGGTGCCATCAAGAGGTCCACCAGTGAGCCCAGGAAACTAGAAGTTCTCCCAATGCCCCCCCTCCAAGCACCAAGAATACAGAGCATTACTTGCCCTAGACAGAGAGCTCCATCTATACCTTGTGGCTAACAGCTATTGATGGACCTCTGCTCCATATGTTTATCCAATCCCCTCTTGAAGCAGTCTATGCATGTAGCTGCCACCACCTCCTGTGACAGTGAATTTCATGTGTTAATCATTTTTTGGGTAAAGAAGTACTTTCTTTTATCTATTCTAACCCAACTGCTCAGCAATTTCATTAAGTATCCATGAGTTCTTGTATTGTAAGAAAGGGAGAGAAATACTTCTTTCTCTACCTTTTCTATCCCATGCATAATCTTGTAAACCTCTATCATGTCACCCCTCAGATGTCATTTCTCCAAGCTAAAGATACCCAAGCACTTTAACCATTCTTCATAGGGAAAGAGTTCCAACCCTTTAATAATTCTAGCATTATTAAATATGGCACAGAGAATAAGGACAGAATATGCAGAAAAATATTATTTTGTGTATATATATTTTAAAAAGGCCAAACATCCTTACAACTTGACAGCAGTTGACTATCAGTGAAAGAACAAGATATTTGACAAAATTAATGAGAGATGGAAAGACAGATTATTAGCATGAATTATTCTGGGTCTTCTTTACAATTTGATGCCATTTCAATATGAATATCTTTTAATTCAGGCTTTTGCTCCTTCTGACATTGCTAAAGTAGCACAATCAATGTCTATATTTTTGGATACCTTCTGATAATGAAAGCACCTCCAACTGAAGTATCGAAATGTTGGGAATGGGTATTTTGTCTGTAAATCAGCACAACAAGGCCCTTGGGACAGATTAGACTCTAATGATTCAATAATCATTAACAGCCTATATAGTACAGAGACTTTTTCAAAGCAGCTTACCAAGCAACAGGGTTTCAATTAGAATAACTGTTTATTCTGATATGTGATTAATGGCAGGTAATCGAGTTCCTTGGAGCCGAATATATGCCAAATGAAGCTAGATAAAGGCAGGGTGGTCAGTGAAGTATCAAGCACAATATGGCCAGAATTTGGTTTATATTCTTTTCACAGTAAAGAATTTGATATTTTGTGTATACTGTGTTGTACATGAGTGATACCACATGTGTATGACACCACGTATGTGTGACTGTAGGGCTGAGATACTGATATAGGCAATCCTAGATTTCAATAAAAAACAAAAGCACTATTTGCTCTTGATGAGCCATTTGTGGTCTTGAGTGAAGCATCCAAACAGAAGCGTCACAGGGGGGGTGAAGCTTAACATTTCTCAACATTTTTTTTTCACATGCAGCTGAGAGTAAAGTAAGCCAGCAATTCATACTTGGCAAGTCTGAAGCCAGAGTGGGTTTGCCCAAAGTTCTGGTAGCCAAGGCTGCTTATTAGTACCAATGCACACTAATTCAGCGATAAGTAACTTATCACTCATTAATAAACTAGATAACCCTTTTACTAGTGGCTTGTCTCCTTATTTAAGGGTATTGGTACAACTTTATTTTGGTGTAGCTGACTGTTTCTGTTCATTCATCATTCACATAATTGGTGATAGAATGCAATGAGGTAGTAGTGATTGGTTGTGAGACTAATTTGCTTTGTGTCTACATGCAGAGACAGCAATCCAGTAGAAAGTCTCAGGTTCTTTGTGAGCATATTGAACTGTTCACCAAATTATCAGGTCCTTGCTTACAATGTGATACTAATTAGAATGGAACTGGTTACATTTTAAAATTGAAAACAACGAGCACTTCTCCTTATGTTATCATTCCACATATAAAAGGTCTTCACAACAGTTCCTAGGGCTACCAGCCACAAGGCAATGCCATGACCCACTAATCCATATGATTAAAGCTTTCAGCTGTATGTCCCTCACATTTCCAACAGCTACTACATGGTAGCCATAATGTTTATAAGCACTGAAATTAAAATTGCAAACTGTTAAACTTATGTTGTAATAAATGTTCAATTTAGTGACCTTTCATATCTTAGATGATGCCTACATGTGATCTCAAATTCAGTACGAGACTCTATCTGCATGGAAATTCCAGCAGATCTTTCACTTAGCAAGAATTAATTAAGGAAACCACTATGCAAGAACATTTAATTTTAAATATCAGATTACTGAGTCATATTGTTTGTCTCTTAAATTTAGATTTGTTTCTAATCCCAGTCTATTTTACTGACCAAATGTTTACAGGAAATTTGTAACTAAAATGAGACTTAATAAAACTATTAACTTTCTAAAAGAATGTGTTTTATTGGTTATTTCTATTTATATCGCTCCTTTCCTTCATCATGGATTCACCCATT
Organism: Heteronotia binoei; assembly: GCF_032191835.1. Taxonomy (NCBI): domain Eukaryota; kingdom Metazoa; phylum Chordata; class Lepidosauria; order Squamata; family Gekkonidae; genus Heteronotia; species Heteronotia binoei. The sequence continues at coordinate 70,657,784 of NC_083231.1, forward strand.
CCCGTTTAGTCTCAATAAAATCCATGTACTATGTGCCTTCCTACCCTAGTTAGCTAACAATATTAACTGAAGCATATACTTATATCACTGAGAATAAATCAATCCTTCATTGTGCTATACTCTCTATATTTTTTTTGTGTTTTAGAAGTTTTATTAGTTTTCTAGAAATTGAGGGCAAGGGGTAAGAGGGGATAAGAAATTATAGTTACAAATTAATCTTAGTCTGCATATAGTATACTCTCATAAAATACAAGCCTGCATCTAATATACTTTCTTAAATACATAAATTGTCACACATTATTATCTCTTAACTTTACATCATCAATATTTTTATATTGTGAGTCTTCTTATTAAAATACCTATTCAAATTGTCATTTCCAACAAAGAGAATCTTATAGTACAGAATACAGGGGAAAGGAGATATAAGTTCACACCAAAGAATCTTAAGAGTCTTGAGTATCTAGCCAAATATAGAATTTCAACCAGTATTTTCTTGTTTCCTCCTTAGATTTCCCAGCCAACAGCTGAGATAAGTAGTCCAGCTCCACTGTTTCTAGAATTTTTCCCACCAAGCCCATTCTCGTGGGAGTCTCCTGAAGTTTCCATGTCTGTGCCAGAAGAATCCTGGCTGCTGTGCAAATATGCACCAACAAGTGTCATCTCTTTGGAACAGTCCTCAGGAAATATATTCAATAAAAATAGTTCTGGTCTGAATTGAATCTGTGTCTTCATAATTTTCTGTGATAGTTCATGGATCATTTTCCAATCTTCACCATCTCACATGTCCACCACATATGATAAAAAGAACCCACCTGTAAACCTCAATCATGTCACCCCGCAGTCGACGTTTCTCCAAGCTAAAGAGTCCCAAGCGTTTCAACCTTTCTGCATAGGGAAAGTGTTCCAGTCCTTTAATCATTCTAGTTGCCCTTTTCTGGACTTTCTCCAATGCTATAATATCCTTTTTGAGGTGCGGTGACTAGAACTGCACACAGTACTCCAAATGAGACCGCACCATCGATTTATACAGGGTCATTATGATACTGGCTGATTTGTTTTCAATTCCCTTCCTAATAATTCCCAGCATGGCGTTGGCCTTTTTTATTGCAAACGCACACTGTCTTGACATTTTCAGTGAGTTATCTACCACGACCCCAAGATCTCTCTCTTGGTCAGTCTCTGCCAGTTCACACCCCATCAACTTGTATTTGTAGCTGGGATTCTTGGCCCCAATGCGCATTACTTTGCACTTGGCCACAGTGAACCGCATCTGCCACGTTGACGCCCACTCACCCAGCCTCAACAGATCCCTTTGGAGTTCCTCACAATCCTCTCTGGTTCTCACCACTCTGAACAATTTAGTGTCATCCGCAAACCTGGCCACTTCACTGCTCACTCCCAACTCTAAATCATTTATGAACAAGTTAAAGAGCATGGGACCCAGTACCGAGCCCTGCGGCACCCCACTGCTTACCGTCCTCCACTGCGAACACTGCCCATTTATACTCACTCTCTGCTTCCCATTACTCAGCCAGTTTTTGATCCACAAGAGGACCTGTCCTTTTACTCCATGACTCTCAAGCTAAGGAGATTTTCTTTAAAGGTTACTCACTTAGTTAATTTAATGTTGAATTTCCACAACATCTCCCATTCTTCTAACATGATATTATGACCCAAGTTTTTCGCTCATTGGACCATACAATCTTTTACTACCTCATCTTGCATCTTTGTCTGTAATAGGTATGCATATAGTTTAGAGATTAGCTTTTCTTGGGGATCTCGAAAGATTTTGTCAAATGGATATTGCTCTGTGTTAAAGCTTACCATCTTGTCTTTGGCACACCTAGATTCAACTTGCATTTTCAACCACCAACTCATTTTAATGTCCATGTTTTCTAGCTCTTCTCTGGTTTTCAATTGATTGTCTTTTTCCAACAGGTCATCATATCTGTAACTCTGATTAGGTTTTAAAAGATTTGGAGGAGTGAGTGCTTCCACTGGAGATACCCATCTTGGAATTTTCTGGTAATTTTTTGTTTTTAACCATGACCATGTGTGGTACAAAGATTTCTGGAACCAATGATTCTTAAAATAAGAATGTCCTTCAAGTCTTTGATACCATAAATACACATGCCAGCCCAAGTTAAGATCGTGTCCCTCTAACAACAGTTGTCTCTTGTCATTCAATAGTATCCAGTCTCTTACCCACAGGAGCGCAGAAGCTTTATAATACAGTTGCCAGTCCCATACCTGCTCTCAATTTAGAATCTTGCAATATCTTTAATTTAATTCTTATTTTTTTGCCTTGCCAAATATATTTAGAAACCATCTTATTCAATTCTTGAAAAAAAAACACTATTTAAAAATACTGGGATAGTTTGGAATAGAAATAAAAGTCTTGGTAGAATATTCATTTTTATTGAAGCTATTCTTCCCATCAAAGATAAATTCAAATCATGCCATTTTTCCAAATCTTTTTAAATCTCTTTGAGTAGTTTATCGTAATTGTCCATTTTTAAACTACTGCATTTATTTGAGATGAGTACACCTAAATATTTGATTCTTTTCTCATACAAGAATCCTAATTTTTGTTGAAGCAGTTGAGTTTGCTTTATTGGCATATTCTTCGTCAAAATTTTTGTTTTATGGTAGTTGATCTTCAGACCTGCCCAGTGACCATATCGGTTAATCTTGTTTATTAGACAGTCAATTGAATCTATTGGTTGCTCTAGTGTAAAAACCAGGTCATTCGCAAAGGCTCTCAATTTATATTGTTCACCTTTTACCACCGCTCCTTTAATACTTGTATCTTACACATGCCAGCCCAAGTTAAGATCGTGTCCCTCTAACAACAGTTGTCTCTTGTCATTCAATAGTATTCAGTCTCTTACCCACAGGAGCGCAGAAGCTTTATAATACAGTTGCCAATTGCTCTTCATTGAGCGCGGGAGGGGAGTAGACCGGGAGGCCGGTCTGTCAGCGATTGCTGCAGCGAGAAGCTGGGAGCGTCGTGGGACTTGGTTTGCCTTAGTCGGTCACTTGGCCCTGGGTTGTATGAGGGCTGTCTTCGCATACAGGCCATCTAGATTTTGCCTCATATTTTAGTTGGTGGGGGAGCATTATTTGGGCTGTGGGAGGCTTCCTTTTGTAAGGGGCCCGGTCACCAGCGCTTCTTTGTCTGGGGCAGGTCATTGTTTTGGTGGCCCGTGGTTTTGGGTGGCCATTGGGACAGGGCTGAGGTGGCTATCAGGGTGGGTTGGACATTTTTAGAGGTGGCCATTTTTTATAAGCACTGGGGTGGTCGTGCCTGCCTTTCCCTGGTGCTTGGTGGCCATTTTGGGCTCGCTTCTTCTTGGTCACACTTTGCTTTTGGGCGGCCATTTTGGGAGTGTGTGTAGGCAGTGGCCATTTTAAAGGGCTGTGGGGCGGTGGCCATTTTAAGGTTAGTGGGGTGGCGGCCATTTTAGTGTTAGGCCTTGGCCCTTTCCCCCCACCCCCTTTTTTCTGTTAAGAAAATTGAAGGGTTTTGGTGACTCACCTATTTGGCTTAGTATGGTTAGCTGCTTTACAGCAGTTTATTCTCCCCTTTAATTTTGATTTGTGCTGGGTGCTGTAGCGAGCATGTCAGGGCGTAAAGGTAGTGGAAAGTCTAAGGGGAAACAGCCCGCCCCTAAGGCTCCTAAGCTGCCCCCAAAGCATCCTCTGCCCCCATCGTCATCTGACAAGGAGCAGGATGATGAAGTGAACGCAGTCATTTTTCAGTGACTGCAGGCATTGGAGCAGGCATCGGGGTTCCCACCTTCTCAGATGCCCAAGAAGGGGTGGGTTCCTAAGCGGGCTTTGCAGGCAGATATACTGACCCACTTGTGTCTTTTAGAGGGCATATCTGCTGCGATCGGTGCTGAAGGAGCCGTGGGGCTTGTTGGCTCGGATGTTGGTGCGGGCCCGTTTTCCTGTGTGGTTGGTGCTGGGTCAGCATTGGTGCCTGCTTTACCTCCTGGTAAGTCTGGGGATGGTTCTTTGCCTCATACAGGGCCTGTGTGGCCTTGGGGGGCTTGGGGATCTGCCGGTCCTGGTGGGGCTGGTACTCCGTCAGGTGGTTCAGGGGCTCCTGCAACTTTAGGATTGGAGCAGCAGACCAATTGGATGTGGCCACAGGGTCAGTTCGGTCCATTTGGTAATTGGCCTGGGGTGGGGCAGCAGGGATTAGCGGCGGGTTGGCCGGGCAGCTGGGGTTTCCCATCTCCTTACGGGGTGGTCCCCTTTGGTGCTATGCCTTTTGGGGAAGTGGCGTTACCTTTGGGCGATCACCTGCTGCCTGCCACGAGGGAAAAAATCTTAAAAGGGGAATATGTTGACATATTCTCCCTTTTATTTAGAGAATTGGAGAACAAGAACAAGGAGGAACTGGATGACAAAGAGAAGGAGAAGCTTAGGAAAAGGAAGGTTGATCGGACCTGGGCCAATTGACTTCCAGGGTTTTTTATTTATGCGGGAGTGATAGCGTGTTGATTCAATATATGGACATCATATACAAGGGGTATACGATGTTCAGCGGCCCGGCCTGGATCTAATATGACCAGGAGTTCAGGATGAGGGCTGCTTTGTACCCTTCACTCCCTTGGGATCGGATTCACCAGCAATTGTGGCTGCAGGTGATGTCATCTGCGCGGCCCAATCTGAAAGACCGATCCGACAGTGGTCACCTGGTATCAAAGGGTTCCTCTTCTCCTTCCAGTGCATCATCATCCTCCTGCAGCTCTGCGGGGCAGGCGGTTCAACCCCGCTTGCTTTGCTGGGAGTTGGGTCGCAGGGGGCGTGCAGTCGTAAAGCTTGCCAGTTCAAGCATGAATGCCCCCTGTGTGCTGGCCCACACTCATTCAACAGCTGCCCCAGAGTCCGGCCGCACAAGGGTAAGAAAAACCTTCTCAAACTGGAAAAGGGCTCCAGCCCAATAAAGGTGGGTCCTCTTGAGGAATGGCTTCGCAGGTACCTACGTAAGGTGGACAGTTTATATTTGTTGAACGGTTTTATGTTGGGTTTTAAAATTCCTTTTCAAGGTTCTTGGGTACCAACTTGGTCCAGGAACCTTAGTTCAGTTGAGGGTTTAGAGCACATAGTTGAGGCTAAAATTGCCAAGGAGTTGGCTGAGGGGCGTATTTTGGGCCCATTCGATAGTCCTCTTGCGGTTAATCTTAGGGTTTCTCCGTTGGGGGTGGTGCCTAAGAAGGCTCCTGGTGAATTTCGTTTGATTCACCATCTTTCTCACCCTTTTCTCATCCTCTGTTAATGATGGCATACCTGAGGAGCTATGCTCCATTAGGTATACCTCATTTGATCAGGTCGTGGGCGTCGTTCGACGCTGTGGGCAGGGGGCTGAGTTGGCAAAATGTGATATCAAATCTGCATTTCGCCTCCTCCCTGTCCACCCGGATGATTTTGAGCTTTTGGGCTTCTCGTTACATGGACAGGGCATTGCCTATGGGTTGCTCTGTATCGTGTGCCGCTTTCAAGTAATTCAGCACCTTTTTGGAATGGGCTGTGCGTGAGAAAGTGGGTTTGCAGGATGTCGTTCATTATTTGGACGACTCCTGTTTGTGGGCCCTGCTGGTACAGGACACTGCGCTCAGTTGTTAGCCGGCTTTATTGAATTGGCTGCTGAGTTGGGTGTGCCATTGGCTGAGGAAAAAACTGAGGACCCGGCTCATTGCCTTGTGTTTTTGGGGATCGAGCTGGATACTTTAGAGCAGTCATCTAGGATTCCTTGGCAGAAGCTGCAGGACTTGAAGGAAAGGATTAGTTCTTTCCTTCACAAAAAGAAGGTTACGCTGCTGGAGCTGCAGCAGTTGGTTGGGCATCTTAACTTTGCCTGCAAAGTAGTTGCCCCGGGTAGGCCTTTTCTTCGCAGGTTCTGTGACGCTATGGCAGGCCTTCGCTTGCCACAGCACAGGACCAGTTTGACAAGCAGCATGAGGGAGGACCTGCGGATGTGGCAGGAGTTTTTGGAATCCTTTAATGGGATTTCGTTCTGGGGGGATGATATGAGGCTTGAGGCGGAGCTTCAGGTCATGTCTGATGCTGCTGGATCATTAGGTTTTGGGGTTTACTTCCGTGGACATTGGTGCATGGAGGTGTGGCCGGAGTCGTGGGTGCAGGCTGGTTTGAGCAGGGTTTTGGAATTTTTCCCCATTTTGGTTGCGGTTTGGCTGTGGGGGAGCGATATCGTCAATCGCACAGTTCATTTTTGGTGCGATAACATGGCAGTTGTTCATGTTATTAACTCCCTTTCATCCAAATCGCAGCAGGTTATGAGGCAGGCAACGCCTTCACTCTGCGTTGCCTGCGGCTTAACATTTTGTTTTTGGCCAAGCACGTTCCTGGGGTGAATAATGAGGTGGCTGACACTCTCTCTCGTAAACAGATGGAGAGGTTTTCTCAGCTGGCCCCGGACGCTGATCTGGATGCGGCGCCAATGCCCCAGGAGCTATGGCTGATTGGAGAGCCAAGGCCTGCAAAGCGATAGGCTTAGCCATTGCACCTAGCACCAGGAAGTCTTATGAACGTGCTGTACGGCAGTTTGAGGACTTTAGGGCTGAGGTAGGGTATCACATTGTTTGGCCCCTCCCAGTGGAGCAGTTGCTCCATTATTGTGTTTCCTTAAGTGGTAAGGGACTGGCCGTGCGATCAATTCGGGGACGTATGTCTGCGCTGACCTTCGCTAGCAAAGCGTTAGGGTACAAAGAGGAAACAGCAGATTTTCGTATTTGAAAGATGCTGGAAGGGTGGTCCAGAGAGGTTGGGCCTAAGCCTGATACTAGGACACCTATGTCTCCAGACATTCTTAGGGGTTTGAAGGGGGTTTGGAGCGCAGTCTGTGAGTCTCATTTCGAGGCTTTTTTGTTTCACGCAGCCTCTTTGGTGGCCTTTTGGGGGGCGCTGAGGGTTAGTGAACTAGTGGCAAGCTCCAAGAGTGATGTTTCTGGAAGGGTGTTGTCTCTGAGGGATATTAAGTTGTCGGGGGGTAAGGCGGTTCTTACCATCTGTCGATCCAAGACGGATCAAGAGGGCTTGGGGACTGTGTTGGAGTTGGGTCTATGTTCGGATGTGGAGCTTTGCCCCATTTCTGCATTGGCCAACTATTTGGCCATGCGGGGAGGCTGCGAAGGGTTATTTATTAATTTATTTATTAATTTCATTTATATCCCGCCCTCCCCCACCTTGGCAGGCTCAGGGCGGCTAACAGCAATCCATAAAAACACACCATAATAAATAAAACATTAGAATTACATTATAGAACAATAAAACATTAAAACATTAAATTAAAAACCAGTCTAGTAGATACAATTATACTGCGGTATAGATCTTTGGACCGCATTGGCGGATCTTTAATTACCATTTTTCTTAGCAGTCCGAATATGCTGATTTAAAAAGGATGGTCTTGCAGGCCCTGCGGAACTGTTCAAGGCTCCGCAGGGCCCGCACCTCCTCGGGGAGTCGGTTCCATAGGGTAGGGGCCGCGATCGAAAAGGCCCGTATTCTGGTGCTCTGATATTTAACTTCCTTCGGCCCAGGGATAGTCATTAAGTTTTTCCCCGTTGACCTCAGTGCTCTCTGGGGTTCATATGGGGAAAGACGGTCCCTCAGGTAGGCAGGTCCTCGGCCATATAAGGCTTTAAAGGTAACGACCAACACTTTGTACTGGACCCGGTATATAATCGGCAGCCAGTGCAGTTCACGTAGTCCCGGCCATATATGCTCCCGTTTCGGGAGTCCCAACAACAGCCTGGCCGCCGCGTTCTGCACTAGCTGCAATTTCCGGGTCCGGCACAGAGGTAGCCCCAAGTAGAGGGCGTTACAGTAGTCTAGTCTTGAGGTGACCGTTGCGTGGATCACTGTTGCGAGGTCCCGGCGCTCAAGGAAAGGGGCCAACTGCCTTGCCCGCCTCAGATGGAAGAATGCTGACTTGGCAGTGGCTGCTATCTGGGCCTCCATCGATAATGAAGGCTCCAGTAAAACACCCAGACTCTTTACCTGGCGCGCTGCTTATTGTTTTGTCAATTTGGAGGCAGCCCTCTGACAAAACATCAATTTTGGGCCGTGACATCCAGGACCTTAGCCTGGTTGGGGTTGGCTGGAGTGAGGTTTGGTACCCATTCCTTTAGAATCGGCGCGGCCTCTATGGCTGCTGCCTTGGGTTATCCTACTTTGTCCATCCAGCGCCTTGGCCGTTGGTGGTCTCAGGCTTACAGGGGTTATATTCGCTCTTTGCTCCACTGGTAGTTTGTGCTTAGGAGCTGGGGTAGTTTGAGGTTGGGTTTTATAACTTGTCTGTTTTTCTTTTTAGATGCTGTTGTTCCTGGCCAGAGGAGCAGAGTTCTCATCTGCGGGCACAGTAATTTTTTGGGGGCGGCACATCAAGCTTGGAGAACTCCTGTTGGCTCTCAGCTGGGGCTCAGCAAATATGTTACAGTTGAATGGCAGGGGCACTGGGGTCTTCAGTGGCCTGGCTTGCTCCCCCTTTTGTTTCATGGGTGTGTGGCCCCTCCTCCACAGGTATTAATTGTTCACCTGGGAGGGAATGATTTCGGGTTGATTAAAGGCAAGGCTTTGATCTTGCAAGCCCGAGAGGATTTCAAGCACATAAGGAAGAGATGGCCTGGTACCATTATAGTTTGGTCAGCCATGATTCTGTGCTTGGTGTGGCGCAGTGCTTGGAATCCAGCTGGGATTGAGAGGGCTCGTTACAGAGCGAACAAGGAGATTCGCAAGGCGTTGGAGGGTGGTTTGGGCCACTATTTGCCCCATCCAGATATTTCTACAGAATATTCTGACCTCTACAGAGGGGATGGGGTACATCTCTCAGAAAAAGGTAATATGCTTTTCCTGAGGGATCTGCAGCAAGGTCTGGTGTTGGTTTGGGGCCTTTTGGTGGGTGCTAAGCCCTAAGTAGAGACTTGACTTTAGTTGTGGCAGGTATTACGGGGTTTATGGCACCATGCAGCCTGGGGAGGACCGGTTAGCCTCCCCCTTTTGGGGAGTTAGGGGTCTGGCAGGATCAACCTTTGGGTGTGGCCTGAGGTGTGTGAATGCAGACTGTCCTGGAGACTTGATTGGATGGATGCCTTTCACTGAGACTCATGTCTGGTGTCTGGGCCCTCCGGTGCGAGCCTCCCTGCTGGGTCTGCCTGGCGGGAGCTGCGGCACACAGCTCCGGCTGGGGGGCCGAGTCTCTCACCCACTGAAAAAGGCAGGGGAGCAGTCTGAGGAGACCCCTGGCCCTGACCTGGCCGCAGTTTGGTTGCCCTTGCCGTTGCTGTGTTATTTAATAAAGTGGCCCATAGTTTCACCAATCTAATTGAGTCCATCTCTTTATTCCGACTTGGGGGGGCAACGGAGCCTCTTGCAGCCCGCTGCATCACGGCGTGGCTGCAGGGGAGATTTTGCCCCTCCATGGAGGGAGAGTGGACTCTTCGGCGTGCTTTCGGGCGTGTCTAGAGGAGGCGGGGCTTCAGCGCTTGTACTGAAGCCTCCGCACCCCGTTGCGTCATTCCTCTCTTTGCGCTCGGCCCTCCCGCCCGCCATGTTTGTTATGTAGGCAATTGCTGGTTGCCTCTTTTTGGACGGGCCGGGTAGGAATTTTTTACTCCCTGGCTGTTTGGCTGGTGACTGGGGGGTGTTTTTTGCCTACCCTGCATAGCATATCAGTGGATTGAGAAATTGGCCTCGGGTGCCTTTGTATAGTTTGGTCACTTTTTAGGGCAGGTTTTACGGGGTTTATGGCACCATGCGGCCTGGGGAGGACTGGTTAGCCTCCCCCTTTTGGGGAGTTAGGGGTCTGGCAGGATCAACCTTTGGGTATGGCTCGAGGTGTGTTAATGCAGACTGTCCTGGAGACTCGATTGGATGGGTGCCTTTCGCTGAGACTCGCATCTGGTTTCTGGGCCCTCCGGTGCGAGCCTCCCTGCTAGGCCTGCCTGGTGGGAGCTGTGGCACACAGCTCCGGCTGGGGGGTCAAGTCTCTCGCCCACTGAAAAAGGCAGGGGAGCGGTCTGAGGAGACCCCTGGCCCTGACCTGGCCGCAGTTCGGTTGCACTTGCCGTTGTTGTGTTATTTAATAAAGTGGCCCATAGTTTCACTAATCTAATTGAGTCCGTCTCTTTATTCCGACTTGGGGGGTGGGGGGGCAAATTGCCAACGTACATTATCAAAGGCCTTCTCAGCATCCAAACAAATTAATGCCAATTGTTTCTCTGGGTGCATCTCATATTATTCCAATATGTTACAGACTGTTCTAGCATTGTCTTTCAAATATCTTCTAGGAAGAAATCCAGCCTGGTCTTGATGTATTGTGGACTGCCGAACTTTCTTCAGGCGTTGTGCCAATATTGCTGCAAAAATTTTATAGTCCACATTCAAAAGAGAGATTGGGTGATAATTTTTAATATCTTTCAAATCTGCACCTTCTTTTGAAATTAAGGCTATTGTAGCTTCTTGCCAAGAAGCTGGTATTTGAACTTCGTCTTGGATCCTTTCAAGGAGACGTTTGAGTGGTAACAGCAAGGACTCCTCATAAGCTTTATAAAATTCCGCAGGCAATCCATCTGGACCTGGGGCTTTACCATTCTTTTGAGATGCCATTGCGTCTCCCAAGTAACCTTATTGTTATTGGCTCATTTAGAATTTTTTGTTCTTTTGTAAATGTATTAAGATTATTTTGACTAATATATTCTTCTAAATCTGCCTTATGAACTTGTTTCTCTTCATATAATTTTCTGTAAAATTGTTCCACAATTTGGCATATCTCCTGTCTTTGAACTTTCTCTTTGTTATTCTCGTCTTTTAAAACCGGTATTATTCTTTTGGCATTCTCTTTTCTCATTCTATAAGCCAACCACCTTCTAGGTTTATTAGCATGTTCAAAAAAAAATTGTCTTGCAAATCTCAGTTTTATCTCCATCTTCTTATAAGTAATAAATTAAGTTGATGTTGTGTTTCTTTGACCTTATTTTGAAACTCCTGTCTGGCCAGCTGCACTTTTAAATTCTTTTCAGCTTCTCTTGCTTGCAACATTACTTTTTGAAAATTTTCAGTGCTTTCTTTCTTCTTCTTTGCATTATATCTGATTGCAAGGCCCCTATAATATGCTTTAGCGGTATCCCAAACTACTTACATCTTGAGTTATATTCTGTTTTTAAAAAGATTCCATTTCAACCTTAGATTCTTTATCTTTCAAGATAGAAGTATTTAACCGCCACGCTCTTCTCATTCATGTACCTTTGAGTTTCACCATTACAGGACTATGGTCTGATATAACTCTTGTTTGAATTTCTGTCTCAACTAAATCTTTAACCAAATTTGCAGAGAGTCAGCACATTCTTGACCACGTTTGATGACTGGCAGAGTAGTAGGTAAAGACTTTTGAATTTGGATATCTTGTTCTCCATACATCAACCAGATCCAGTTCTTCTACTAGCTTCCAAAAGCTTATTGGTAGTTGGGGACTTTTGCTTTTAGTATGTTTATGTATTTTTTTGTCCAATTGTCTATCAGAAACTGCATTAAAGTCTCCTACTATGCAATGTTCTACATACTCTAGATTTGATAATTTAAAATGTAAATCTTTAAAAAAAAAAAATCTTGATGATCATTTGGAGCATAAATATTTGCCAGTAGAATTTTTTTGTTATCCACCATGACTTCCACTAAAAAAAATCTTCCATCTTCCGAAGCATACTGTAGCTGTGGGTTAAATTTATCCTTAACATAAATTGCTACTCCCCTTTTCTTTTTATTCATGTCTGTTGCTGTAAACAAACTGCCAAGTTTCTTATTTTTCAAAAGGTGCTGATCTTTAGCTAAAATATGGGTTTCTTATAAGCAAGTTATGTCCATTTCCATTTTTGTCAGGTATCTAAAAGTTTTCCTCCTTTTAACAGAAGAATTAAGTCCATTCAAGTTAATAGAAATTATTGAGGCCATTATGAATTTTTCTTATCACTATCTTTTTCATCTTTTTTAGTTTGTAATCTTGTCGGGTATTTCTGTGGTTCATTTGGGTCCTCTTCATCAGAGCTTTCTTCTTTCTCTTCATCATCCTTCTTCTCCTTCCTCTCTTTTTCATTCACTCTGTCCAGAAAATTCTGAGCTTTGAATATAGAATTTATCCTATACCTGTTCTCTTCATAAGAAAAAAGGAGGCTTTCCGGCATTAGCCATGTATAGGGTATTTCTCTTTCCCTCAGGAAGCTTGTCAAGGTTTGGTATTCTCTCCTTTTTTGTCTCACTGACCATTTTGTTATTTTCCCAATTGTTCCACCTTTTGTGTGTTGTCTGTCACCTGGGCATCTAGTGTCTTTAAGGCTTTGTTGGTCTCTGCTGTCTATTTTCTGTTCTCTAGAAGCTCTTGTTTGATCTCTGCCATTTGTTCCCCTATATTATCTACTTTACCAGTCAGCTGTGCTATGGCAGTTAGTAGAGTATTTGGCATGTATTTTGCAAAATCTCAAGATTTTCACCATATTTCCTGCTATTGTCATTGGTTTGTCTCTTGCTTGCTTCAAGATGTCATCTCTGGTCCTCTTTCTTGTAAGTTTCAAATGAATTTCGCTAGGCAATTTATTCCATCTTGTAAAACTTAATAGTACTCTCTTGACTTGATTTTTATTCCATCTCGTAAAACTTGATAGTACTCTCTTGACTTGATCAAACTCGTCTTCGATCCTTTAAGGAGTCACCTGTAGAATTTCAGCCAAGGCCTCACTTAGTATTTTCTGTAAATCTTCATTTTTCTCTTCTGGTACATTTTGAAACCTCAGCATATAGGCAGCTCTATCTATTTCCAGTTGTAAGAGTCTGGTATCATGTATATTTTGTTCTTTTCCCAATTGTTCCACCTTTTGTGTATTGTCTGTCACCTGGGCATCTAGTGCCTTTAAGGTTTTGTTGGTATTTGCTGTCTGTTTTCTGTTCTCTAGAAGCTCTTGTTTGATCTCTGCCATTTGCTCCCCTATATTATCTACTTTACCCCTATATTATCTACTGTGCTATGGCAGTTAGTAGAGTATTTTGTATCTCTTTCATATCTCCCTGCACGGTCATAAATTTCCATGGACCAGATGCAGAGCTGGGTGACAGGATTGGTGGTTTACCTTCTTGATTGTCTTTTTTAAATTGTTTCTTTAAAGCCAATCACAGCTTTATTTTCCATCCTTATTAATATATTTGCACTCACAACAACAAAGCCCTTATACTACCTCTTGAGAATTTGTTTTGGAATTCAATATTCCTGTGTATATTAGATAAGCTAGTATCTGCCAAACAATACCAGTATTATACAATGATTTTAGGAAAACATCCTTCTAGCTACTATCAACAATTCACCAGACAAAAAAAATATGATAAAACTTATAATAAACAAGATCTTTTTAACACAACATCCTTAGTGGCACCCAGCCAAAACAGTTCAACTCACTGAAACAACAACAGTTCACTATGATGTCTCTTCTGACAATGGTAGCTCAATAAAATCCAAGTCTAAGCAAACTCATCTAACTGCATTAAGTTATAAATTGTAATCCAAGGCTGGATGCCCCATTTGTAATCCATAGGTGAAATCAAAAATTAAAAATTAAACAAACAGCCCAAGAGAAAAAAAGAGAAAAATAGCATAAACCAAAGCAAATTAATCCAGATATTCCCAGAACAAGAACAATAAAAGTAAAAAAGAAAAAAACTCCAAATATGATATGAAAACCAGGGAAAAAATGGGAAAATAAATATAAAAATAAAAAAAACAAAAATGTTCAAACCATATGAAAAATAGGACCAGACTTAAAAGGTTATATCCATAACATCCACCATCAGAGGTTTATAATCCACTTTAAAGGTTTGCACAGTTATTCTTCCTTCAGCCAACAATCTAATTATATTTTATAGTCCAGTATACACAGCCCACAAGGGTCTAGATATCTGTTTGAAGCTCACATGAATTAGATCAGAGCACTTCAACATAACCTTCAGATCGTTTGTTATGCCAGCTGCCCTTCTTATTCATATATATTTGCAAGCAACTTTCCCAAAGTCAAGTCTTTCTCCAGAAAGAAGTTTAAAACAAGTCAGTTCAATTCAGCCATCAAGTCTTTTCTATATTAGAAACTGCCATACTTCTCATGTGAGGGTTATAAACATCACCAGATTAGACAGGAACTTTTGGAAGCTTTGGAGGAGAAAGAGAGAGAGACACCCCCCCCCCCCTTTCTCAGCCTTTGCCTCTGCCGAAGTTCCTCTTCAGTCCCAACTCTCCACTTTCCCTGCTTAGAGAAGCAATACCTCAGAGTTCGATATTAGAAAGAAAGAGAACTTACAATCTTCTTGAGAATGATGCAGCTTGTCCAATTCATGCAGAATCTCTAGTTGAAAAGAAGAAAGGTAGAAGTCCGGCAGTCAACCCCTGTGCCATTTAAAAATGGCTATCAGGACAGCGAGGCTTAAAGTGAGGCAGGATCGGGAGGCAGCAGCCGCTGTCACTCCCGTCCCACAGCTCAAGCCATCTGCCTTCCAGCACCCCTCCTGGGTCCCAGAATCGAGAGTCCCAAGCTGGGGAGATCCTTCCACTGCCTGATTTAGGAGCAACTCTGGATGCACTGATTCGAGCCGCTTTTAATGCTGGGTCGCTGAAACCGGAACCCCCCCCCCTCATAATTTTTTTTTAATGGCAACATAGACATGACACCATCTGTGCTCTGTGATAAATCCCAAGCACGCTGTATATTGTAGGGAAGTTGTTTTCCTAATTCACATTTAGAACTGATTATATAGTATGCTGATGACACCCAGCTCTATCTGCTGATGGATGGCCGGCCTGTCTGCGCCCCGGAAAACCTTGACCAGGCACTACGGGCCGTGGCTGAGTGGCTCAGACTGAGTGGGCTGAAGTTAAATCCTACGAAGACAGAGGTCCTTTGCTTGGGCCGCCGCGGCCCGGGGAGGGGGATCCCCCTGCCGGCTTTTGATGGTGCGCCGCTTATGGCGGCGGACAGGGTCAGGAGCTTGGGGGTGCTATTGGAGCCTTCTTTAAAGATGGAGGCTCAGATAGCAGCCGCTGCCAAGTCCGCATTTTTTCATCTTAGACGGGCAAGGCAGCTGGCCCCCTTTCTGGAGCGCGACGACCTAGCAACAGTGATCCATGCTACGGTCACCTCAAGGTTGGACTACTGCAACGCCCTCTACATGGGGCTGCCCTTGTCTCGGACCTGGAAACTGCAGCTGGTGCAGAATGCCGCGGCCCGGCTGTTATTGGGTCTCCCAAAGTGGGAACACATTCAGCCGGGTCTTCGGACCCTGCACTGGCTTCCAGTGATATACCGAGTCCGGTACAAGGTGCTGGTTATTACCTTTAAAGCCCTATATGGCCTGGGACCTGCCTACCTGAAGGACCGTCTCTCCCCACATGTTCCCCAGAGAGCACTGAGGTCAGGAACACAAAATCTCCTCACTATCCCTGGGGCAAAAGAAGCCCGCCTGAAAGCCACCAGGGAAAGGGCTTTCTCCGTTATGGCCCCCGTATGGTGGAATCAGCTGCCGGAAGAGGTGAGGGCCCTGCGGGACTTAGCGCAGTTCCGCAGGGCCTGTAAGACGACCCTCTTCCGGCTAGCCTATACCTAGCCTACATTTAGCTAGGATAACAACCTGAGGAAACTGGCCAGCCATCTGTTCATAGGAAACTGCATTACTCTGTTTTAATGTTTTAACTGTTTAAATTATTTAATTGTTTTACATTTGAAATTGTTTATTTTTAAGTTTGATTAATTGTTGGAAGCCGCCCTGAGCCATCCGTGGGAGGGGCGGGATATAAATCCCAAATAAATAAATAAATAAAGGAAACAAACAACCCCCCCCCCCCCAAAAAAAACCCCAGTCTATCAGAAATTGCTTGTGTCCAGGAGACCCATTGCAAATAGCATCACTGCCCTATCATATTATCAATAAACACCCAATTAAACAATTACTGTTAGGTGTTTATTACCTCTTAAATTACTTTTGACTCCATTCACTCCAAGAGAAGAGATACTAAGAAAGTAAGGCAGAGAAAGGGAAGCTGTGCAAGGACCAGATTCAAAGAAGACAAAGGAAAAGGGGGTTTCAGAGGGTAGCCAAGTTGATCTGCAGTAGAGCAGTTGGATTTCAATCCAGTAGCACTTTAGAAACAGTGCCAGTGTTAGAATGCCGGTACAAGGCCAGTACCCTAGGCACTGCACCCCTCCCCACCCCTGCCCAGTGCACTCCTTCTCCCACACCCTCTCCCCCAGTGAGGGCAAGCACAGCCAGTGGTGGCACAAATCACACAACATGCCCTGCTGCCAACTGCCATAGCTCTTCCTGCCATGCTGCATCTGTGCTTCAAGCTTCAACACAGATGCAGTGCGGGAGGCGGAGGTACAGCAGTTGGCAGTGGGGGGCACTGTCCAAATCGTGCCACCACCGGCCGAGTTTGTAAATTTCCTTTGCTAGGGGCGAGGGTGGTAGGGAGGGCTGAAAACAGTGCCCTCTCTCCTGGGCCATGCTCCAGGCAGCTGCCTAAGGTTGCCTAATGGACGCACCAGCTGTGCTTAGATAGAAATAAGGCTTTTAGGGTATAGACTTTTGAGAGTCAAAGGCCCATTCATCAGACACAGTAGACTAGAGATATAGATCTGAATTGAAGAAGGCAACAATGACCTAGTTGTTTTGGTAGAATATTCTGCCAAACAATACTGAGTAATTGATTAATACAAGATATTCAAGTAACATGTCAATTATAATAAAATGCAGACCTATTTCTCCATAAGCAAGTACACCCTGTGCAAGTAGATTTTTAACATGACAAAATCAGAAAAGAAATTTCAGCTAGATTCAAATTCAGTAGATCTTAGAGACCCACAAGATTTCTTGGAGTATAAGCTTTTGAAACTTAGAGCCCCCTTCATTAGATACAAGAAAAAGAATGGTTGTGGAGTAAAAAGGGGAGAAGGGACAAGAAGGAAGAAGACTTGATGTAATTTTAAAATTAATTTTGATATGATTGAATTTATTTTTATATACTACACCTAGATCTTTTTGATATACTAGAAATAGGGCACATTGTGAAGAAAAATACAATGGGCTCTAGAAGGAGTCTCTGGGCAAGTGCCCCCCCTTACTATCTTCTCACCCACCCAAGTGAAGGCATTCACTACTCCCCACCTCAAGGGGAGCTGATCTCTGCCATCTGGAGCACAGTTGTAATTCAGAGTGATCTCTGGCCCTCATCTGGAGATTGGCAAAAGTAGTTCCCCAGGGAGAAATGGCTGATTTGGAGGGTGGAGCCTATGGCATTGTATCTGTCTGAGTTCTCACCCCTCCTCAAACCCTACCCTCTCCAGGCTCTATCCCTCATATCTCCAGGAATTTCCCAACCTGAAGTTGGGGACCTTGGCAACTGCTAAGTTACACTGGCTGTCCTAGGAAGGCTGGCTGCTGAACAGGAGCAAGTAACCAGGCCTAGTTAAGACATGCCAGTCAGGTGGCATCAAGTCACCCAGAGGGTGCTTCTAGGCCTAGGGTAGCCAACCACCAGGTGGAGCCTGAAGATCTCCCAGGATAACAGCTGAACTCCAGTCAACAGATCTCATTCCCCCTGGAGAAAATAACTGCTTTGGAGGGTGGACTCTATGGCATTCTATTCAGCTGAGGGCTCTCCCTTTACTGCCTAGCAACAGCCTCTGTCTATCAGCTTCCCCAGGCTTAGAGGAGGAGGGAGTGACAGAAAAGAGGTGGCTGCCATGGCCTCTGAAGAAACACTGAATTTCCCACCAACCTGAAACTGGCAGCCCTAGTCAGGACTGGACCCAATGAGTTCTCAATGAGTCTCTCTGACTGTTTCCCTTCCAGAGGAGGAGAGGGAGGAGCCCTCAGCCAACCAAGAGAAGGCTTTCTCTGACTCTTTCCCTTCTCCTCCCTCCCTCAGCCAATTGAAAGAAGCCTCTTTCTATGGCTCTTTCCCTCCTCCTCCCTCCCTTAGCCAGGGTTGGTGCATGTATTAGGCAGCCTGAAGCGGCTGCCTGGAGCATGGTCCTGGGGGTAGGGCACTGGTTTTGGCCCTCCCACCTATCCTTGCCTCTGAGGTGAGGGAAATAGCAAGCTCAGGGCTTCCAGCTTCAGCACACATGCGTGCTACTTGCCCACCATCATTCCACTCGCTCACCATCATCCGACCCCTCATGTTTGTGGAGTGATGGCATGCATGCACATGAGCATGCTGAGGCCACAAGCACTGTGGCAGCTGCCGCTGAACCTGCCCTCACCAAGGAGTGGCAGGAGCACCTGGCCTGGAGCACTGGACTTGCACTGGCTCCCTAGTGCCGGTGCCACCCTTAGCCAATTGAGAAAAGGCTTTCTTTGTTGCTCTCTTGTCATGTCTTGAATGTGAAAAAACCCTCAGCTGGAGAAGAAGCAATAGTGAATTGGGGATAATGGAGTACTGTTCCGTCCACTAAATATCCTCTGTGCGTGACTGCATGTAAATTTCATGCTTCAGTGCATTTGGAAATATTACAGAAAGACTTTTCACTCTGTTTGGATCAGAAATCCGGAATTCATTTCCTTGATTGGACTTGTACGGACTATGTTGAAAGGTGGTTTGTCCCACTACCTTAAGTTCCTTTTTTGTTATTAGTTCTATATGGATTATTTTTCGTTATCTGTGGCTTGATTTTCTATGTAAACATGTGGCTTAATTTCATATTTATTGAGGCTTAATTTTCAACTTTAATATATATTTATTGTTAAGAAGTTTCGTTTCTGTGTTGAGGTTGGTATGCAGAACCTTCAGGTGTTCCCTTCTTCACATTTCTGTGATTTTTCTTTGGTTACACAATCCCCAGGTGGGGGCAGGAGATCCCCCAGTTTGGAGGTCCTCCCCTCGCTTCAGGGTCATCAGAAAGTGGGGGAGGGAAATATCTGCTGGGCACGTCACTATGGAGACGGATTCCATTAGGGTATAATGGAGAATTGATCCACAGGTACCTGGGGCTCTGGGGAATCTGTTTTTTCAGGTTGAGGCACCAAATTTTCAGTAAAGCATCTGATGAATCTCCCCAAAATGCCATCTAAGTTTCAAAAAGATTGGACCAGGGGATCCAATTCTATTAGCCCCAAAAGAAGATGCCCCATCCTTCATTATTTCCAATAGAGGGAAAGCATTTAAAAGTTGTGCAGTTTCTTTAAATGTGATGGCCAGAACTCCCTTTGGAGTTCAGTTATGCTTGTCACAACCTTGCTCCTGGTCTCCACCCTCAATGTCTCCTGTCTCCAACCCTGAAGTCCACAGATATTTCTTGAACTGAACTTGGCAACACTGCTCTGGGACCTGAAAACAAAATGCCTGAGAAGAGAAAGATATGCACAATAGCAGGCCATATTGTAGCTGGTGAAGACTGTGGAAACATTTTTTTAAAAAACTCTGTAAAATAATATGCAGATATCTATTGGTTCTAGAATGGTATTAGAGAGTTGCACCACAAAGTTCTTACCATAAAAAGGTAATTTCCCTATTTTGTTTTGTCATGGTGCTCACTTAGAATATATGGGTGTCATTATGCATGCAACATCATAAATCTCCAGAGAATAGCAAAGTTTTAATTTTCAAATTATTGTTTAGCTATATGGAATGTGGATAAATTTGCTGCCATCAGCAAAATCAGAACAACATATCGATATTGCAGTAAACTGTTCATCTTTTTTTCTGCCATATGAAATTAATTTTGCCAAGTCTGCACATATACTCTAAAAGCTTCCTTTAAAAATAGTGGGGAAGTTATTTCACTGTGCAAAGGATAGTTAGAAAAAAAGCAGCTCTGTCACTGCAGACTATAACATAGTACTTTTATAAAGTATTCCTAGTAAAGTCCCACAGTAAAACAGTCAATAGTATGAAATGATTTCCCATGCATCATAAATCAGGTGCCTTTTATCAGTCTGCAGTATTCATCTTGATACTGTGAACCAAACTAATTCTAGTCTGCAGTTTCAAGATATATGTAAGTATACATGTGTATGTTTGTGTGTATGTGTGTGCACGTGTGTGGATGGGTTGATGATAGGCATAAATATATATCAATAGTTAGATGATAAATATATAGATACACTCGTTTATTAAAGATCATCTTTATTGTATGTTTTTCTGGTAGAATATTCTTCCAGGCAGTGCAGATTTCAGCACAAATCTATTTCTCTACGAACACAAGGCAGCCAATAAAATAACAGGTCAATTATAGTACATTTCTGCACAAGTCTATTTCTACATGAACAGGTCTATCATGTGCAAATACACTTCTTTTTACATCATGGAATAGTTGTGAAGCAGAGAAATAACGAAGTCCGCACAGACTTACTTTTTTGAAGCGAGGTTTACTTTTTGGTACCAAAAGGAGGACTCAGTCAGGCATGGGCCCCCAAAATGACTGAGATGCATTTTCCTGAGTGCATACAGTTTTCTAGCAAGCAAGTAGGCTGGCGCAAGCTTATCTGATTTCAAAGATCCCACCTCCATGGAACTCTCCCCAGTAAATTTCCATGACATGATTCCTTCACTCTATTTACAGCAAGTTGCCTGTAGGAGGCTGCTCCCTTTTCTAATCTTCCAGCTGGAGCTCACAGCCGCTGGGCGGTGGTCAATTTTTTACCGGCAGTATTGCAACAGACACCTTAGTTTGGAGGCAAAACATGCTCTTATTCAATATTGCAATTATTATTATTGGGGGTATTAATTAATTATTCAGGGGCTCTCCTTCAGTTGAATGAGCAGATGAATAGGAATCAGACCTTTGAAAAAGATCCAGGTATTAATCCCAAATTTCCAGAAGCAATATCTGTGAAATTGTCAGCACACATTAGTGAGTTTCAGTTTGTGAATTTAAAAATGTTTATTTTTTAATCCAATGTACAGGGAACCAAAGTCACTGATGACATGTCAGAAATCCATTTCTTTATAAATATTTGAAAATCACAGTTTGCCAGTGAGGTTCATCTTTTTCATTTGATGCAATGTCTGGCCTTTAGAAAATGCCATGAAAAGCTATTAGGATAGCTTCACCAGTGTTAAATGGTAGAAGTAAATGGTGATTGCTGAGAATAATATGCTTTGCCTGTAGCATAAGCAGCGAAAAGGCTGAATAACTTTATTACCTTTAATAGTAGTAACAGCTATGCAAGTATGAGCAATCAAACCTCACTGCTATGAAATGACTATCAAAGGAAGACACAGTGCTTGGTTTCACATTCCAGTGGGATAGCTGTGTTAGTCCATTCCAAGAAAAAAATTTAAAAGTTCAGTGGCACCTTAAAAATCAACAGATTTATTGAAACATAATCTGTCATAGGCTGGAGCCTATTTGATCTGGTTTATGAAGTCAATTTTTAGTCAGCAAATGTACAATACATTAAAAATATGCACATCAGTTTAAAAAATGAACAGTAGGTTAAAAGCCTTGAAATGCAAGTATAATTTTGGACAATTCTAGGCAAGTACAGTGAAGAATTCACAACTTGGGTGTTGTATGTAATCCAATATGCTCTTATCTTATCTTATCTTATCTTATCTTATCTTATCTATCTTTCTAGGACTTTTTTGAGCAGGAACACACAGGAACGCAGTTCTGGCTGGCTAGGTGTCAGGGGGTGTGGCCTAATATGCAAACGAGTGCTTGCTAGGCTTTTTTACTTAAAATTCCTATGCTAAACAATGGTGATGTCAAGGGGTGTGGCCTAATATGCAAATAAGTTCCTGCTGGGCTTTTGCTACAAATAAAGCCCTGTATCTATCTATCAATCATCTATTTATTAGATTTATTTATTTATATTTATTAGATTTATATTCTGCCCTACCCTACAAACGGGCTCAGGGTGGACTACAACATAATCAACAATCAAACAATTAAAATGGATACATTAAAACCAATAAAACAATAAGAGAACATAAGAGAAGCCATGTTGGATCAGGCCAGTGGCCCATCCAGTCCAACACTCTGTATCACACAGTGGCCAAAAATTTATTTATTTAGGTGGAAAAGTATGTCAAGTGGAAAAGTATGTCATTTCATGCAGTTTCCAGCTGACTAGTAAGTCAGTGATGTCGTATTTCAGATGGGCCATCAGAGGTAAAACACTCCAGCAAGGGAGGCTAATTTAGTTTACTTGGACATCCACTGCCTCATGTGAAGGCCTGGTGAAACAGCTCCATCTTACAGGCACTGAAAAGTTAACAGATCTGGCTGGGCCTGAACGACTAATGGGAGCATGTTCCACTAGGCTGATGCCAGGGCAGAAAAAGCCGAGCCCCTAGTTGAGGTGACGCAGACATCCCTGGGGCTGGGGACAACCAGCAGGTGCTGATTTTCAGAGCATAAAGCCCTTCAGAGCATGTATGAGGAGAAGCAGTCCCTCAGATTTGTTGATCCTTGGCCACGCAAGACTTTGAAGATCAATACCAAAATCTTGAAGCAGATCCAGTACTCAATAGGTAGCCGGTGCAAATGCTGTAGCACCAGCCGGATAAATGCCCACAAAGGCTGTGTCATCAGTAGATACAGCACTACACTTTGCATCAGATGGAGTTTCAGGATTAGCCCCAAGGATAAGTCCACATAGAGTGAGTTACAGTAGTCCAATCTGGAAGTGGTCATTGTATGGATCACTGTAGATAAATCCTGAGGGGAGAGATAGGGTGCCAGTTGTCTTATCTGCCAAAGGTAATAAAAGGCCAACCTGGCAACTGCAATGACCTGGGCCTCCATAGACAGTGAAACATCCAGGATCACTCCCAAGCTCTTTGCCTCCTGGGCTGTCACAAGTGATGTGCAGGCCAGGGCTGGGAGCCTGATACCCCATTCTACTCCACCCTGGCTCAGGTACAGGACCTCTGACTTTATTGGATTAAGCTTCAGTTGGCTATGCTGCAGCCATCCAGCCATGGCCCCTAATGCCTCCACCAGATGGTCGGAGTCTGGGTGATGGTGCATTAACAGATAGAGCTGGGTGTCATCTGCATACTGGCGACAACTCAGCCCAAATCTCTAGTAGTCTGATATCTAAAACAGATGCACTTCTGGTGGAAATGAACACCAGAAAGAGCTATGGGAATTCCTTTCAATAAACAAAATAATTTTACTTCCATGGAAAAAAATGTAGCATCATAACTGCAAAAAGCAACTTTTATGTAATACATTACAAGGCGTGCATTCTAATTAAAATGCTCTGGCATATGTAAAATGTAATTTTCTTATGGTCTCATAATAGGTTCTTTGCAAGTATGGAACCCACAAGGAATTGCTGGGGGTCACTTCATATTATTTATATTGTTCATTTTATCCCACCTTTGTAACAATATCATTCTCCTCTCCTGCATTTTATCCACAAAAGAACTCTGTGAGGTTAGGTTAGGCTAAAGAAGAATGACTAGCCCAAGGTCATCCAGCAACTTTGCATGGGAGAGTGGGGATTCAAGCAGGGATCTCCAAGATCCACAGCTGCATCTCCAAACTGGACAACATTTTCAGAGGAATGAAAGACCACCACATACAAGGAAATCCTTAAATAGTAGCCATACCTATCCCAACAGTGGATACTCAGTATGAAGATATGTGTTTCATGAGGTTTCATCACATACACTGACACACACATGCTTTTTCATTTTTAGTTTCAAGCTATTTTCAAAGATCGAAGTGATGGAACCGAACTAACAGTTTTCAATAAAAGAAGCCTTCCTTACGTTGTAAAGTAGACAATGGACTGTAACAAGGAAGAATGACAAATGCAGAATTTTGAGTAGAAAGGTACATACATACAGTAGTCACTGTAAAAAGGTAAACCCTGCAAGCACTGAGTCATTACTCATGGGGTGATGTCAAATCATGACATTTTCTTGACCAACCTTTTACAGGGTGGTTTGCCATTGCCTTCCCAAGTCATCTATACTTTACCCCCACAGCAAGCTGGGTACTCATTTTACTGACCTTAGAAGGATGGAAGACTAAGTCAACTTTGAGCCGGCTACCTGAACCCAGCTTCTACCGGGATCAAACTCAGGTCGTGAGCAGAGCTTGGACTGCAGTACTGCAGCTTACCACTCTGCACAACGGGACTCCATAGTAGTCACTGTAAGAGTATGTAAAGAAATTGGATGCAGCCAGGATTTAAAAAAAAAATCCAGTGGCCAACACCCTCCTGCCAGGCTGCTGCCATTTGCCCTCATAGAAAGCAGTGGAGAGACATGTGCAGAGGGGTACCTACTTCAGGGGTATGTAAAATCAAACTCCTTTCTTCATTCTGCTTGAAACAGGAGGGATTATGATTTGTGCAAATTTGGTGAAGTTATCTTTAAATCCTATTTCCCTGCACTCTCAAATTAGTTCCCCCAATGGAAATAAAGTTCCCTCAAATCCAGAACTCAGGTAGGGGCATACCCAGAAATCAGGAATAAATGGTAAAGGTGTTTTCCTTAAGTCCCAGATCCAAACATTTCTTGGAGCACATCCCAGTGGCTACTTCTGAACCCAGGTAAGTCACATATGTTGTGTGGAGGCTTTGAAGCTAGCAGCATTGAAGGTCTGAAGACTAACAACATTTATTTGGTTGCCTAGCAATCTACACAGTGGTGACTAAAATCTCAGAGGGCATTAATTTCTTAGGTACAGGCTCTGTACCTTTGGTGAAGTGGTTAAGTGCGTGGACTCTTATCTGGGAGAACCAGGTTTGATTCTCCACTCCTCCACTTGCACCTGCTGGAATGGCCTTGGATCAGCCATAACTTTCATAGGAGTTGTCCTTGAAAGGGCAGCTGCACTAAGAGCTCTCTTGGTCCCACCTACCTCACAGAGTGTCTGTTGTGGTGGGGGGAGGAGGTAAAGGAGATTGTGACTGTTCTGAGACTCTGAGATTCAGAGTATAGGGAAAGGAAAGGTCCCCTGTGCAAGCACCAGTCATTTCCAACTCTGGGGTGATGTTGCTTTCACAATGTTTTCATGGCAGACTTTTTACAGGGTGGTTTGCCATTGACTTCCCCAGTCTTTTACACTTTCCCCCCAGCAAGCTGGGTTGAGTCAACCTTGGGCTGGCTACCTGAATCCAGCTTCTGACGGAATCAAACTCAGGTCATGAGCAGAGAGTTCAGACCACAGTACTGTAGTACTGCTGCTTCACCACTCTGCGCCACGGGGCCATTTCAGAGTATAGGGCAGGATATAAATTCAATATCATCATCATTTCTCTGGTTTAAAGAAAGATCTATCTTGTCCATTCATGGATCCAGTGTCTGAATTTAAATATCCAAAGCTGGAGCCACATTGAAAATTAGGGCTATTGATTCTGGACCTTTTCAGTGGCAACCCTAATACCTTGGGCAGGGTGGTCTGAGATTGGTGACAAATGTCCAGGATGGGGCACAGAATCACTGCCACACCTGCTGGGACCATCTCCTACCAAGGCCACCTTTATGGGCAAGCTGAAGAGGATAGACAGTCGCCTCAGTGAAGTACACAAAAGCTCCAAGAAGGAGCAGATATTCCACACCTCCTTCATTAGGGCTTCCAGAGCTGCCATCACCCAAGAAGAGATCTTCCACAATGGCAGGGGTGCTTTCTGGGAGAGGGTGAAGGAAACACAGGCCCATAGCTATGCTTGGTCCCACAGTGTCCCAGTACCTCCACTCATACCCTCCTGGAAACCGCCTGGCCCCACCATTTACAGCCCCTGCTGCTGCTTTCCGTGCTTGCTGCCACCACTTTCTCAGGTGGGTGGAATGGCAGCTGCTTTGACTCCAAGTCCAGTTCTCTGCCTAATGGGCACCCTTCTCTGCTCCAGCTGGCGGGCAGCAGAGGCAAGGACCATGGAGGTGTGGCGTGTGCCACCTGAAGCTGAATGTCCTGGCTCTCAAAGTGCAGCAACAGATCCGGGAGCTGCTCCGGTCTGATGTAAAGGAGGAGGGGGGCTGTCTTATAGGAACTGAATTCAGTGGAACTGCTTGGGAGCAGCTGAGGAATCCTAGCCTCCCTGTCCATCTGCTTTCCAGCACTGACAGCTCAGCTCTCTGACTCATGAACAAAAAATCTTGCCTGTGGCCCCACCAAATTTGCAATCCTGGCTACAGCCCTAAGGAAGCCGGGCTATTTGGCATGTTGATTGGGTGGCTTGCTGCCTCAGGAATCTACTTCAGTAATTCCATAATGTCCTCCCAAAATCTTTCTGACCTGCAGTATTCTGAACATTTGCACTGTACTCCTGTGATATGAAGTTTTCAGTATTAGCAAGCCTCAGATTTCTGATTACATACCATCTGAAAGAACAGGGACTACCTAGTTTACTGAAAGTAAGAATTTTCTTCCAAAGTACTGACTTCAGATCTTCCTTTAGGTAGTTTGCAACAACACACAGGATATGAAAACTCTGGAATTCTGGGGAAGGTTATTGATATCTTTTATGCCACGCAATGCAAATTAACATTTGCAACAATCAGTACTCCTAGCAAGTTTTTTTTTTTAACTAAGCCTAAAATATTTCATAATCTTATCTTTTCTTGATACCTTTCCCCCCCTTTTAATATCTGCAAATCCTGAAGCCTCCTGCCCATCTCAAAATTCTAGGACCTTTCGAAGTATTGTTCCATTACACTATCCATGCTTCTAAAGCAAAAGCCAGGAGGTCAAATTCCATTCCATACAGAGTCCCATCTAACTTCGAGTTTACATTATCATTTCCCCCCCAAGTTGCTTCTTGATGCTGGCACAAACTGTCTGGTTAATAAACCTTGAGTGTCAGGCCTAGCAGCAATATGCATTAAACCAGATACAATGAAATATCAGTAAACAGGTAACTGACAGGCCAGATATATCCCCACTATGAAATTAGAAAACATGAACGGAACTCTTTGTTTATGATGTACTCAATTCCAAGAACACTGCATTGCAGAAAGCATTTAGCTTGTCATATACTTCTATTATTTTATTTTCCACTTCATTTGTTTCTATTACACAGCCTTGCACTTTATTATTATTATGGTTTTGTGTTGTTGCAAACATTGACATTGTATTCTGATCTGGTTATTTCAGTGGAACTTTTTGTCATCTTTTAAATGCAAGTTTGATCAAACTTACAATCAATGGATAAATGAAATCTACAAATCACCTGTCTGTTTGATAGTGATGTATTGGAAGTATTGGGCATTTTCTGGTCCCACCTCCTTTTTGATGTCTACATTGTTTTCTTCTCCCACTGAGGACAAATTGCCTTGTACACTGTCACGATTTCCCTCACCTTCCCTGTGTACTGAAGGAGAATCAGGGGATAGGAACTGTAGATTGCCTTTGGCTATACTGACTAAATGTCTCAACATAAAGAAGTATCCATATGGAAGTACATTTTGAGTATTATTAATGTGTTATTAGCCTGAATAAGTGGGGACCCCTTAATAAAATTTAGCAGATAGTTTTTACCTTGTTTGTTTGTTTGTTTGCTTGCTTGCTTGTTTATTTATTTATTTATTCTATAACTTATACCCCACCCTTCCCATAAAATGGCTCAGGGCGGCTCACAGCAAACGATAAAACAATAAAACAAAGTACAGAATTATTACAATTAAAAAGTCGAAGCATATAAAAACCTAAAAACCTTAAATTCTTAACATTAAAACTATTCAATATAATTCACTGAAGTCTAATAAGCTACATTTATCCAGTCAGGCGTAGGCTAACCAGAAGAGGGTTGTCTTACAGGCCCTGCGGAACTGAGTAAGATCCCGCAGAGCCCTCACCTCTTCCGGTAGCTGGTTCCACCATGTAGGGGCCATTGTAGAAAAGGCCCTGTCTCTAGTTGTCTTGAGACGGACTTCCTTATGCCCGGGGATGGTGAGAAGGTTTTGAGTCCCAGACCTCAGTACTCTCTGGGGAACATGTGGGGAGAGACGGTCCCTCAGGTAGGCAGGTCCCAGGCCATATAGGGCTTTAAAGGTAATGACCAGCACCTTGTACTGGACTCGGTATGTTATTGGGAGCCAGTGCAAAGCCTGAAGACCCGGCCGAATGTGCCCCCACCTTGGGAGGCCCAATAACAGCCGGGCCGCGGCATTCTGCACCAGCTGCAATTTCCGGGTCCGGCACAGGGGCAGCCCCATGTAGAGGGCATTACAGTAATCCAACCTCGAGGTGACCGTAGCATGGATCACTGTTGCTAGGTCATCGCGGTCCAGGAAGGGGGCCAACTGCCTTGCCCGTCTAAGATGAAAAAACGCGGACTTGGCAGTGGCCGCTATCTGAGCCTCCATCTTTAGGGATGGCTCCAGTAGCACCTCCAGGCTCTTGACCCTGTCCGCCGCCATCAGCGGCGCACCGTCAAAAGCTGGCAGGGGGATTTCCCCCCCCCCCCCCGGTCCTCAACGGCCTAAACAAAGGACCTCTGTCTTCGCCGGATTCAGTCTCAGTCCACTCAGTCCTGACTCTGCCCTTAAAATCAGTCATATATGGAGATTTTAATGTGCATGGATAATGGAGCTGATGGGGAGCAATGTAAATACATGACACTTTGTTGTGCATTCCCACTTGTAGAACTGTATCCCTACTTCAGTTCCACCTCATTCAATCCAACTTTGTTTCTTTACTATCTATACTGCCCTTTTCTTTACATTCCTTTTCTCCCTTCCTTCCTTATGTCTTCTTGCATTGCATTTCTCTTCCTTCTGTCTGTGTTCTTTTCCTTCTCCCATCTGCACACTGAATCACCCTATTCTCCCCACATCACTCCATATCATTACTCCCTACAGCCCCTCTGACACACCTGTGTTGATTCTGTTCTCTCTATCTCTCTTCTAATTCCTCCTTCCATCTCCCATTACCTTTTCACCACAGGATTTATTTTCACTTTCCACCCAGCTTTCCATTTACTTGCACCCTTCTCATCTTCTAACATTCCCTTTATATACTTCATCCCTTACACACTTACCTCACTCTCTTTCCTACTGCCTCAACATCACCCCTCCTTCTTCTCCCTTTCCTAGTCCACATTCTGCTTAACTCCGTCTTCCATCTCCAGCTGCCTCTACAATACAGTCCATTAGTACTTTAGAAACCAACAAAATGTTTAGGATATAAGTCAGATATGCTTTGACTTTCAAAAGCTTATCCTCCAAACATCTTGTTGATCTTTTCTACTGATCTTGTTTTACTGCAGACAAATTCATCTACCCTCTGAAAATGCCTTTATAGCACTCTTTCAATTCTCAACTGGTTTCCCAGCTCTCATCTCCAACCCATTTCTCTTTTCTCTCTGCCAAACTCAAGGTTTTTTAAAAAAAATTAAAAAGCAATACATAAAAGAAATATCAATGCCTCATACTCCATTGGAGGGTTCACACAGACTTTACTAAAACTAAGGACTTAAGAATGGAAAATATAAATCTAAAATAGATCATTCAACTATACACTGTATATCAACATATGTTAAACATGACAAACTTATGTTAAATTTTACCTCCTAACTCTTCACAACACAATGCCTCATCCCCTCACCTATCCCCTTCCTCCCAAAGTTGTTTCTGGGATCTACCTGAATTCTCCCCTCCTGAAATGGCTCTGGATTCTTAGGAGACAGCAGATCCTTGTACTTGGACAGGGCTACCCTTTTAGAAAACACCGTGACTAATTTCTCTCTAGACCTTTAATTCTGATTTAGCCCTGTCCCCAAGCTAACATTCTACACTAAAATCATAGAGTCATAGTGTTGGTTTCTCTGATTCTCTAACTCTAATGTAGAATGTTAGTTTTGTGACAGGGCTAAACCAAGATTAAAGGTCTAGTGCAAAAATGGTCCATGGCTCTTCCTCAGACCTGAAGAATGAAAAACAAGTGTCTCCCCACATTGTGTGACCCAACAACAATGAATTTCTGCTAATAGCTATCCCTAAGGCAATTCATGGAACTATGTATTAATTTATTTCATATATATTCCACATTTCTCCTAAGTGGAAACTCAAAGCTTCTCACTTCATTCTTGTGTTCTTTTTATTCTCGAAACAACCCAGTGAGATAGGTTAGTCTATATGTGACTTGGCTCCCAGAAAGCTACAGAGTGGAAATTCACATTTGGGCCTCTCAGATCCTAACTCAACTATGCCACTCTGGTTCTCTCAAGAACAATCACAGCTCACTCTACAAGAGTTGTCACTACATTTTTAGCCATGGGATCCCTCTTAATGAACTTTGCAGATCAATAACCTGGGCCCGACTGCCCATCTCTATGACATATTCCCTAGAAGACAAAGCAAAGCAAATATACCCTTTTGTAGGGCAGTGCTGAATGCTTTCCACCTCTGTTGTTGAACCTGTACCTGCCTCCAATTAGGTTTGCTTGCTACTGTGATGTATAAAGAATACAAAGAATGGGGGAAAGGCTGCTTGCATGACATCTTCCCCCACAACAGATGCTTTTCGGTGATTTGATTTTTAGAAGGAAGACACAACTCTCAGGTGAGACTTTGCATTTGATAAAAGAGGAAATTTTTTTAGAATCATAGACTTGAGAGGGACCTCCAGGGTAATCTAGTCCAACCCCCTGTACAATGCAGGAAATTCACAAATACTGCCTAAATTCACAGAATCTGCATTGCTGTCAGATGACCATCTAGCCTCTGTTTGAAAGCTCCCAAAGAAAGAGAGTCCCCCCCCCCCACTGCAACCTCCCAAGGAAGCCTGTGTTCCACTGAGGAACTGCTCTAACTGTTCTTGACTAAAACCAGATGCAAACATTTCTGACTCAATGCTGTGTGAAAATGCAAAGTTCATTACTGGGATTCATTGAGAATGTAATAAGAAATATTTGCAGGGAAGGGGGTGTCTGAAGGTTTTCTAGATATGCAGAAGCCTTCCTCACCTTTGTGCTTGTCCCTGTTGAACTATCATATTTTTCGCACCATAAGACGCACTTCCCCCCCCCAAAAAAAAAGTGGGGGGGAAGTGTGTGTGTCTTATGGAGCGAAGGTACTGGTACCTACCTTCCTGGGAGGGGGGGCGATCCACTGCCTCCGCCTCTGATCCCGGCACTTCCCCCGCGCCTGCCTGGCTCCAGCTCTGACGCTTACAGCAAGCGCCAGGATCGCTCCCTCTGCCCTCCGATCCTGGCGCTTGCTGTAAGCATCAGAGCTGAAGCCAGGCAGGGACGGAGGAAGCACCTGCCCCCTCTGCAAACCCAGCGCTTTGCGAGCGCCGGCTGTGGAGAGGGCAGCGTGCTTCCTCCCTGCCTGCCTGCCTGGCTCCAGCTCTGACACTTACAGCAAGCGCCAGGATCGCTCCCTCTGCCCTCCGATCCCGGCGCTTGTAAGCGTCAGAGCTGAAGCCAGGCAGAAAGGCACGGAGGAAGCATGTTGCCCCCTCCACAGCTAGCGCTCACAAAGCGCTGGGTTTGCGGAGGGGGCGGGTGCTTCCTCCATGCCTGCCTGCCTGGCTTCAGCTCTGATGCTTACAGCAAGCGCCGGGATTGAAGGGCAGAGGGAGCGATCCTGGCGCTTGCTCTAAGTGTCAGATCTAGAGCCAGGCAGGCACGGAGGAAGCGCCGGGATCGGAGGCAGGTGCATCCTATCGTCCGAAGCGCCTTATGGTGCGAAAAATACGGTAATTTAATTTTCTGTCTGCATTATTGGATACAATTATCTTTTTTTTTAAAAAACCAGCCATGGTCTATGTGAATTAGTTAATAGACATTAGCTTCCGGAAAATGCATCCCAAAGAGAAAGTGGACATAAAACAGATCTTTAGTCTGGATTATCTTTCAGATAATTTCTGGTTTATCAGATAGCATCTCTCTTTCCTTAAAATGCACATATTAAGGGACAGAATTTTTATGTGTTATATCAGGTTTTGATAACACTTTAAATGAAAGAGCTTGCTTAACACTTTCAGAATCATTGAAACATAATGTAGGGAAATTGTTTTGTTAGTAGCTAATTAAAATAAGAATTACTGACATGTTGCAAAGATGTGCACAATATTCACAGATTAATAAATTGCATTCAAACAAACCAATGCAAATTAATTAAAATTAGTACAAAGTAACAGAATCTGTACATGTGAGAAATTCTTTATATACAAAATACCCAGCAAGTGACACTGCATTGCATTCAATAAGACTGTTGTTAAAGAGGGCTTTTTAGGATTGATTGAAGTTTCTGCTACTTTCCTGGCTTTTACTCAGTTGTTACCAGACTCTGGCCCTACTATAATTTTAATAACTTTTGGCACATTTATTATGTTTGTTTTTGCTTGATTTTACTGTATATCTCCTCAGAGCCCTTTTGAAGTTGAAAAATGGCCTATATGTTCTTAAATAAATACCAGCACAATCCTGGGGGGGGGGGGGGGGCTGAAAGCATTCAGGGAGGAAACTGACATTTGCATTGGTATATTTGTGAAATACACCAGTGTCAGGGCCAGTTACGATGGCACAGGCACCCAGCACTGCTCTGTTGCTCTTGGAAACTGGCAGCAGGCCATGGTGATTACCTGTTGGTAAAACTGGGCATGGGCTCCTGCTATGTGCTTGTGGGTGGTTTTGTGGGTGTGGCCAAAGTTAGTTGGCTCCCTTGAGCCCTTTCAGCCTGTGAATGCTTTTTGCCAGAGGTGGAAACATAAACCAACAAAAAACATGGTGTGGCCCATAGATGCCAATTGAACTGAAAACTCAAGTCATCCCAACTCAAGTCATTGGGAGCCATGGCTGGGTGGTTACAACAGAGCTGGCTGAAGTTGAATCCAGCTAAGACAGAGGTCCTGTACCTGAGTCGGGATGGGGTGGGTATGGGCATCCAACTCCAAGCTTTGGACAGTTCCACACTGGTGCCAGCCCAACAGGTGAAGAGCTTGGGAGTGACCTTGGATGCCTCCCTTTCCATGGAGGCCCAGATCACAATGGTTACTAAGTCTACCTTTTGTTATCTTCGGCAGATCAGGCAGCTAGCACCATATCTATTCCCCCAGGACCTGGCTACAGTGATCCATGCATGGTCACTTCCAGACTAGACTACTGTAACTCACTCAATGCTGGCTTACCTTTGAGACTGATCCAGAAACTGCAGCGGTTGCAGAATGCAGTGGCTCGCCTGCTGACTGCACCACTTTTACGGGTGGGCATTCGGTCGGTGCTCCGCAGCCTGCACTAGCTGCCCATTGAGTACCAGATCCACTTCAAGATCCATCCTTCCATTGAGTACCAGATCCATCCTTCCAAGGTCAGTAAAATGAGGGGCATGGCATTTTGGGGGGTATGTCCATTGAACATACTGGCAGCCAGGGATGCCAAATGATTTGCATAGTTTCCAGTGCAATTAGTACTATATTACTACACATGGAAGTAATGATTAATGTGGAATGGATTTGGAATGACAGTCAGTGGGAACTGATTGGAACTGGAATGACAGAGCCTGGAGTGGAATGACATTCATTCCATTCCCAGACCACCTCTGCTCCATTGAGGAGGAAATTGGGGGATGTGAGGTTGGTGTTGCATGCTCACATCTGAGCCCACCCCAGTGGGTCCCTCTCCTGATCCACTACTGGCTTTTATTTCCCACACAGCTTTCCATTCTTTGTGTGGTGTGGTGTTGTGAAGGTGGTGTGGAAGTGTCCTCAGTGATGTGGCTGGACTGCTATGAAGCACACCTTCTGGTGAACAAATGCATAGGGTGGAAATGACAGTCTCCCTTCTCCTTCTGGACCCTGTGCTTTGTGTGGGCATTGAGGCAGCTTCTGATGCCTGTGAGGAGGATGGCTAAAACTCCTTCCCCACTATTAGGTGCCTGAATCTGCTGATAGGAGTTGGTCCCTTTAAGGGGGTGGAGGGTGTGCTCCTGACAACAAGGGGAACTCCTGTGGCCCACCACTCTCTGCCTCTTGCCTAAGGATTCCACTCAGATTCCACCCCTGCCCTCATGGCCTCTTATTGGTTCTGGTGGCTCTGTCCATCATAGTGCCACCACCTTCATGCAACGCCTCTACTGAATGCAGTGCTCTGGTTGCTATAGATGTGACCCTGGTTACAATCAGAAAATACTGACTTTGTCTGCTGGCAGCTGTATAACTTATACCCATAGAGAATGGACTAGTGACACCATAGTTACATTATGTCCAGCTGCTTTGTCATAGCACAGGATTGCTCTGCCAGTAATTCAGCATTGCTAATATGAGAGGAAAGCAAGATGCCTGAAGATTAGAAAGTAAAAATGTACTCTTTTGAGCTGATTATTTAAGTTTTAATCAGTGTTAATTCATTCTAGTACCCTTATTTGTATTTTGTTGTTAAAGATGAAATGATTCTATGACTATCACAAAAAGTTTTATTTAGTCATATCAAGTTCTTAAGTTACAAAGTCAAAATGATTTTAGACACATGCCAGACCTAAAGTAGATTGGTTTGTGCATTGTTTTGAGTAAAGTACAATTAGGTTGCCATACTTCAGGTGGGTCTAAATTTATCTTCGGACTTTTCCAGTTTTCTGTAAGATTGTTTGAGTATTTTGTCAGTATTATGCGCTAACATGTAATGATGGAAATCTACACCTTAAACTGATATAAAAAATATTAATTTATTTTTCAACATATCCAGTCTAATTGCATACAAAAAGTAGAACAACATACAATGAATTTGTAAACCAGTGGAAAAAATAGAAATTTGTAGAATGAAATGTTAAACCAAACAAAAAATGTATAAAGATAAAATTCTGATGAATGGAAGTGATGAATGTCTTTTATAATACTTACGTATAATAAGATATGTTTGTATCAGTGATGACTTGTTTTTAAGCCTTATGTTTTACAAAATAATAAAAATTGGGTTTTGGTGTAACATTGTAGAAGTATTGTTTGCAATATAAATTGATCTTGAGGATCTGTGCAATAAGTCTTAGCACTTTAGCTTTGTGACCGGTGCAATTGATTAGGGCTTTAAAATGTAGAACACCAGGGCAGGAAGTTGCCTTGAGCTATTTAGAGCATGTTGCCTATTTAGAACTTTTTACAGATACTTTTGGTCCCTAGTGAGGCTTTACTACTATATGAAATGTAAATATATGGTTTTGAAAGTTCTTTGTATTTTCCATTTTGTACTTGTATGGCTCTTATTCATCAGTGGTATTGGAATATAACTGGTTCTTTTACAGTATGATAAATCCTTTGCCTGATGAAGAATCTGGATTGGAAACAGGAAGATAGCTAGCTTGCCTGTTGCGCAGTGACTTCATACTTTTCAGTTGTAATACTGAGAAGCTGTATCCAATTGTGTGAATTTTATACTCCTACTTGAAATGAAGAATTGAGAAGTTTATACTCTGTCTTCAATATTTGCTGCTACCGAAGGCTTCCAACAGGGCTATATTTTGACATGTAAATTTTTGATGTTGGTAGCTTTGTGAAGGAAGTGTGTGCTTCAAATCCTTATGGGATTTATTTGGATTAGAGCAAAGGTGATTGTATTTTCTTATTTAAAGTATTTATTTAATTCTCATAGTAATTCAGGTTGCAATATTTGTTTCTAGAATGTTTCAGGTGGGGCCTGGAGTAGGGATGGACACAAACTGGCAGATGAACTAAAGTTTGTAATGAATTTTGGCCAGTTCATGGTTCACAAAGCATTGTTCACAAACTAAAGAACTGCCAAGAACTTCCATGAATTTTGATGCAATTTGTAGCAGTTTATGAAGAGCAGAAAAACAACTTAATGAAAAACAGCTCAGCAGCTTGGTTTAAATTACTTGGAGCTATGGAGCAAAAAACAGCTCAGCTCTTTGGAAACCCTTGCTTTCTGCTCCCCATGGCTTTTAAATAGCAGGGTTTAAATGGTCCAGAGACATAGCGTACAGAAAGCAGGGGTTAAACTTTAAATGTCTCATGAACTGATATGAACTGGTTCAGTTCATGAAATGGCATATCAGTTTGTGGTTAGCCACAAACCATGAACCAAATCACAAAAATGTGGTTTGTGCCCATCCCTAGCTTGAAGTTCTTCTGAAATTGCAAGTGATTTCAAGTCTACAGAGATTAGTTCACCTGGAAAAAAGGCAGTTTCAGTGGGTAGGCTCTATGGAATCACATCTCTGCTAAGCTCCCTCCCCAGGCTTAGAATCATAGAGTTGGGACCTCCAGGGTCATCTAGTCCAACCCCCTGCACAATGCAGGAACTCACAAATACCTCCCCCTAAATTCACAGGATCTTCATTGCTGTCAGATGCCATCTAGCCTCTGTTTAAAAACCTCCAAGGAAGGAGAACCTACCACCTCCCAAGGAAGCCTGTTCAACTGAGGAATCACTCAAACGGTCAATTCCACAAATATCCAGGAATTTCCACAAACATCCAAAATATCCAGGAATTTCCCAATTGGTATTGGTAACAATATGGCACTGTGACCTTTGTATGACACAAATGAAGGCAATAACTGTGTCAGAAGAAATCCTGGATAAATCTCACAACATCAAATAATCTGTTACCATGTCATGTGAGGCTAAGATTAGGGATGTGCAAAAAAAAAAAAAAAAAAAAGGTAGTACACGGATTCGGAAATATACGAGGGGGGGGGGGGAATACCCAATCATGTATATTTCTGAATTCCTTAGTCAGAATAGCCTCATATACAGTAGATGCGCGGCTATTTCCGAATATAGGGCCCCATTATACCCTATGGGCCATTGAAATCAATGGCAAATAGGGTATATTTGAAGCCGCCTGGAGGGGAGGGGGTTTGAGGGAGAGCCCCCAAATTTGCAGGGGACTCTCCCCTACAAACCCCCCAAGTCCCAAAAAGATTGGGCCAGGGGGTCCAATTCCTGGGTTCACCCAAAGCCAAACCTAACTTCACACCAGGGAATCTCTATAGGACCCAAATGCACTACATTCCTCTATCTACTCTATGAACCCTGCAGGCCTGGAACCAATATAAACCTAGTTGCCAATGTCACTGCCACACAAAACACAATCTGATCAATACAAACTTCACACCAGAGAATCTCTATAGGACCCAAATGCACTATATACATCTATCTACTCTATGAATCCTGCCACACAAAACACAATCTGCTCAAGGTCTGCTCTGCAGACCTGGCTGCAGCAAACCCAGATGCCAGCTCTCCAGCCCTGCCCCCAAAGAATGCGGTGAGAGCTGGCCAAGAGCAACAAGCATGCTGGCTCTGGGTCTCTCACCCAGGTGCTAGCTTCCCTGCCACAGAACACACAATCTACTTTGCAGCTGAGATTGCGTCCGCAACGTCGCGCCCGGCACAATTATTTAGCATAATTCGGAATCTAACAACACTGCCTCAGGGCAGACTAAACTGTAAGGAATTGGAGATTGG
Organism: Heteronotia binoei; assembly: GCF_032191835.1. NCBI lineage: Eukaryota > Metazoa > Chordata > Lepidosauria > Squamata > Gekkonidae > Heteronotia > Heteronotia binoei. The sequence goes on from NC_083231.1 coordinate 70,695,173, forward strand.
CTGTGAGGCTTTTGCGAACTTTTTTGCGGACAAGATCGCGTCGCTCCGCCTTGACCTCCCTGCCACATTGGAGGCAGTTAGTGAAACCGAGGCTCCGGGCCTGTCTTCGGATTATGTTCTGGATGGTTTCAGCCCTCTCAGTTTGGAGGAAGTTGACAGGATCCTCTTATCTGCACGCCCAACAACTTGTAAATTGGACCCGTGCCCCTCCTGGCTCATTAAATCTTGCCAGAGGGAGCTTAGATATCCTGTACGGGATATCATAAATAGATCCCTCGCGGAAGGGCAATTTCCAACACAGCTTAAAGAAGCGGTGGTCCGCCCCCTCTTAAAAAAAACATCTCTAGATCCGGCCCAATTGGCTCACTATCGGCCGGTTTCGAATTTGCCCTATTTGGGCAAACTTATTGAGAGGGCAGTGGCGATGCAGTTACAGACCTTCCTGGATGACGCTTCCGTCCTTGACCCTCTTCAGTCCGGCTTTCGCCCGGGCCATGGGACGGAGACGGTGCTGGTCGCCTTAGTAGATGACCTGCAACGGCATCTGGATCGGGGCGGCTCGGCAGTACTGATGTTGTTGGACCTATCGGCAGCGTTCGATACGGTCGACCATCAGTTACTTGCCCGCCGCCTCGCCGACGCGGGGATTCAGGGGTTGGCCTTGCAATGGCTTTCCTCTTTCCTTGAAGGTCGGGGACAGAGGGTCGCGATTGGGGATGAGCTGTCCCGGAGGCACTCGCTTGATTGCGGGGTGCCTCAGGGTGCGGTTCTTTCCCCGATGTTATTTAACATCTACATGCGTCCCCTCGCCCAGATTGCCCGAAGGTACGGGCTGGGTTGTCACCAGTATGCTGATGACACCCAGCTTTATCTGCTTATGGACGGCCGGCCGGTCTCCGCCCCACAAAATCTGGACCGGGCGCTACAGGCTGTGGCTGGGTGGCTCAAACAGAGCGGGCTGAGGCTAAACCCAGCGAAGACAGAGGTCCTTTGCTTGGGCCGTCGTGGCCCAGGGGGGGAAATACCCCTTCCGGTTTTTGACGGTGCGCCGCTGATGGCGGCGCACAGGGTCAAGAGCCTGGGGGTACTTCTGGAGCCCTCCTTAACTATGGAGGCCCAGATAGCAGCCACTGCCAAGTCCGCATTTTTCCATCTTAGGCGGGCTAGGCAGCTGGCTCCCTTCCTGGAACGCGACGATCTAGCAACGGTGATCCATGCTACGGTCACCTCGAGGTTGGACTACTGCAATGCCCTCTACATGGGGCTGCCCCTGTGTCGAACCCGGAGATTGCAGCTGGTGCAGAACGCCGCCGCCCGGCTGTTATTGGGGCTCCCAAGGTGGGAGCACATTCAGCCGGGACTTCGGGCGCTGCACTGGCTGCCAATATCCTACCGAGTTCGATACAAGGTGCTGGTTATTACCTTTAAAGCCCTATATGGTCTAGGACCTGCCTACCTGAGGGACCGTCTCTCCCCGCATGTTCCCCAGAGAGCACTGAGATCGGGATCTCAAAATCTTTTGGTTGTCCCCGGGCCAAAGGAGGCCCGCTTGAAGATCACAAGAGACCGGGCCTTCTCTGTAATGGCTCCATTTTGGTGGAACCAGCTGCCGGAGGAGGTAAGGGCCCTGCGGGATCTCACCCAATTCCGCAGGGCCTGTAAGACAGTCCTCTTCCGGCTGGCCCACAACTAACGGCCCTGTATACCGACTACCGAATGCTGTATATTGTATACTGAATTTTTACCTGAAGCTGAATGGAGTGTAGCTTTACGACTGCTGGCTGTTTTAATTATGTATAGTTATAACAAATGTTTTATTTTAATTATATATTGTGAATTGTTAATTTAAAGTGTAATTTTATACTTTTATGTTAGTTTTATATATGTTGTAAGCCGCCCTGAGCCACTCGATGGGAAGGGCGGGATATAAATCCCAGATAAATAAATAAATAAAAAAAAAATACAGATGCCAGCTCTCCAGCCCTGCCCCAAACAACATGGGGAGAGCTGGCCAAGCCCAACAAGCCTGCTGGTTCTGGGTCTCTCACCCAGGTGCCAGCTTCCCTGCCACAGAACACACAATCTACAAATGCCAGCTCTCCAGCCCTGCCCCAAACAACATGGGGAGAACTGGCCAAGCATAGCAAGCCTGCTGGTTCTGGGTCTCTCACCAGGTGCCAGCTTCCCTGCTATAGAACACACACTCTACAGATGCCAGCTTTCCAGCCCTGCCCCAAACAACACAGGGAGAGCTGGCCAAGCACAACAAGCCTGTTGGTTCTGGGTCTCTCACCCAGGAGCCAGCTTTCCTGCCAAAGAACACACAATCTACAGATGCCAGCTCTCCAGCTCTACCCCAAACAACACGGGGAGAACTAGCCAAGCACAACAAGCCTGCTGGTTCTGGGTCTGTCACCCAGGTGTTAGCTTCCCTGCCACAGAACACACACTCTACAGATGCCAGCTTTCCAGCCCTGCCCCAAACAACATGGGGAGAGCTGGCCAAGTACAACAAGCCTGCTGATTCTGGGTCTTTCACCCAGGTGCCAGCTTCCCCCCCCCCAAAAAAAAAAACAGAACCAGGAAAAGGGACAACAGGAGAAGGCCAAGAAACTCAACTGTTAAAAAGTGGCCTTTTCACCAATAAGAAACCTCTGGCCAAATCAGTCAACAACACCCCCCCCCCTAAAACCAGAACCAGGAAAAGGGGGACAACAGGACAGGAGGATGCAAAACCTGCAGCAATAGATTATAGATCCAAACAGAAGGCCAACACAAACTCAACTGTTAAAAAGTGGCCTTTTAAATAATGAAAATTAGGCCAAACAGCACCCCCCACTCAAGAACCAGAACCAGAAGAGAAAAGGAACAACAGCAGCACAACACAGCAGCAACAAATCAAACACAGAATCCTTTTAAAACAGTAAAAATTTAACTTTTAACAATACAGGAACTTTCCCAACCCCTCCCCGCCAAAAAAAACCTTCACCCTAACTCCAAAAAAATCCAAGCCACCCAAATCAGGAAAAGTAAAAGGACACCGCACTTTTAAAAGTCCTCTCACTAAAGTAAGATATGGGCAAATTGGCAAAAAAAACCCCACCCCAGGCCCCCTCCCCCAGCAGAACCCCCTAACCCTAACCCCAAATAAGCTACCCACCACCCAAATCTGGATAAGTAAAGGGACTCTGAGGCTTAAAAAGTCCTTTTACCAACTAAAATAAAAACAAGAACCCCAAGACTGTCTTACCTTAGACGTCTTCTCTACTCCAGGCAAGTCTGGTAAGGCTGAGAGAGAGCAGCAGCAGCAGCTGAGGCCAAGGGCCAGCACAGCACAATCTCTCTCTCACACCAACACACACCAACACAGCAGCAATGGAAGAGTCCAGACAGACAGACTCCTTAAAAAGGTTCTCTGGCCCTACAGAGAGCAGTTTCAAAAAATAGCACTGCTCTGTGATTGGCCAGACAACAGTGCTTACTTGGATACCCAAGTAAGCAAAAGATCAAAAGAACAACAATGTTGCTGATGGCTGGGGGATCAGCTACACAACAGCCCTGCAAATGCATGCTTTGGATTGGCTCCTGGGGCTCCTCTTTCCTCTCCCCCCCTACCTGATTCCAGGGAGGCTATGGAAGAGGCAGGAAAAGGCTACCAAAGGCGGGAAAGGAAGCAAGCAGCTCCCCTGAGGCTGCAGAAGCCCCTTTCCCACCTTTTCCATGGATTTCCTTTCACTTCTGAATATCTATACGGAAGTATACGGGGAGCCATACTCGGCCCCCGCATAATGGGCCCCAATTGGATTCCGCATACAGCCGAATCAGGGGTGATTCGGCGGTTGATTTGGTTCAGCTGAACCGAATGCACACGCCTAGCTAAGATCTATTGAACTGCAGTTTCTGCCTAATCTGTTGATGTCAGAATCTAGGCTAGAATGAAACTAGTCATGTGAACCTTGAGGTTCCAACGGTGCCAATAAGGAGTAGCAATGTGTATTCTTTTAAGGATTTATAATATTGACACCTGAATAACAGACTCTAGTTATTCTCCAGTATTCTCCAGGCATATTTGGATTAAAACATGTATACGTTTCCTTATGTGTTTTAAAATATCCATTGAAACATAGTTGATGATGAAGGAAGGAAGGAAGGAAGGAAGGAAGGAAGGAAGGAAGGAAGGAAGGAAGGAAGGAAGGAAGGAAGGAAGGAAGGAAGGAAGGAAGGAAGGAAGGATCCCACTCTGCATGCAACAAAAATCTCTGTTGCTTTTAAGAAACAAGAATTATCAGAGCACAGATGATGAATTTCAATAGCTGCTTAAGTCTTCATGTGGATCAGTATAATAAAGCAGCTTTATACAAGTGATGGAATACAACAGCTAAGGAAATCTTTAAGTCAGGGGAAACAACTTTCACAGACATCCATAAATTAATCACAGTAGGAATATCATATCTCTGCCCCTGAGCACTACTGAAGGGAGAAATGAATTTAGTGCCAGAGGGTTCCAGAGACAGTGATGGAAAGGAGGCTGCTGAGCATCCAATGGTATCTGGCATGGGTAGGTGATGACATCACTTGCTGGCACTAAGTTCCGCAATCATCAGTCATCTGCTTGTATATCATCTGCAGGAGCAGTGAACCATCACTCCAATGCTTTGTGAATCATCACCTGAACTATCCAATCAGAATTAGTCATTTAAATAATTTTAAACCAGATATTTTCCAACATTCTGTTTGTGTTTAAGTCTACAAACAAGTATACAATCCTTCCTTTCACAATTATAACAAATGAATTCAGAGATGCAAATTCAGTTATTCCAGAAGTCCTTTTTCTCAAACAGAGGACTCTAAGGTAAGCAGTGGGAGAATTGTAACCACCAAGAGAAATATATATGTTTGGAAAAATGTCACCAACAAGATACCTTTTCAATATTACTATTGACAGACGATTACCTATGAACTTCCCCATGAAGACAGGTCAAACCTAATTCATTTATATTTTTAAAACAGTGGTCTACATGCACATTTGGTTTTGACATTGCCATATTTAATCAGAAGATAGAGGGATACATTTTTAGAGCTAGAAACAGTGAAATTGTCTAAAACCAAATACCAGTCTCAACTATTTCACTTATTAATGCTTCTCTGTATAATAGACTTTCTAACGTAGCTATTAAACATAATATCCCTGCATTTCAGAGTGATCTTTCTTAAAAATGTGAAGTATACTTACTAGTTCTGGTTGAGATGAAGAATCAATGAATATATATATATATATACATAGATTCATTAGTGTGTGCATATGATGTTACCATAAATATGAGAAGGTTTGTATGAATAAACTACCACAAGGTGCTCTATGTAAATAATTTCATGTGCTAGATGGCTTTATGAAGAAATTCATATGCTTCAGACCAATACAACTATCCACCTAAATCTATCTTATTAAAATTGATCTTATTATATGGTCAAGAGATCTTTAAGACAAGGATAAGGCTTAAATAAGTCTTCCATTCATGCAATTGGTATGCAAAATAGAAAAATATCTGCAGACCACCAATAACATATTATTGGGAGTCTGGCAGTGGCATGGAGAAAATTCCTGATGTATGTGGTAAGCAGCTGCTTTCCAGTGTTTTGCAGCAGTCTAAGCCAACACTGCAAGAGGAAACTTTGAATCTTATGCAGGAAATGACACTTCCAGAAAAAAAAGAATTTGAAAACCTGTTGATGTAGTTGTATGGGTTTTCATTGGTACCAAAGTGTAACAAGAATTTCCATATAGATAGATCCAAGTGGGTAGCTGTGTTGGTCTGAAACAGTTAAACAAAGCAGGAGTCAGTTAGCACCTTTACGATCAACAAAGTTTTATTCAGAACGTAAGCTTTTGTATGCTAAAAACACACTTCTTCAGACCTGATCCCCTCGACTGAAGAAGTGTGTTTTTAGCACAAAAAAGCTTACGTTCTAAATAAAACTTTGTTGGTCTTAAAGGTGAAAACTGACTCCTGCTTTGTTCAAGAATTTCCATAACACACTCCAATACAAAAGAAGTTTCCAGAAGATACCATTTGACTCAACTTAGCTGTTAATTCTGTAATATGTTATCATAAAATAGTATGTTATTTTGTAATATGTTATTATAAAATAGTGCCAAGAGAGGAAGGCAGAAAAGCAGACAGAAACAGTCCATTAATGAAGTAGTCCAACCTAGAAGATCCTTCACCTGCAAGTTTGGAAGGATGGAAGATTTTCTTGAAATAGGGGAGATGAGAAAGCGGCATTGTAACCTCTCTCTGATTTCCTCTGGGCATCCTTCACTCTTTTTAATACTTTAACTCACCTCCCATCTGCTGATTCAATTCCTAATCCACAACCCAATTTGGATTTTTACCCAATTTGCTGATGGGGGCTTCCACATTGATTTTGGCAAAAATTATTTATATGGAAATAAAATTATTATGGGGAAACATGCAAGTCTCTCATAGATTTCTCCCCTAACCAAAGTCCTATCATTGCTGGCTCATGTCACCAGTGGTCCAGGGGGCTTTGAAAGGAGTGTTTTGTGAAGAAGAGATATTGGTATGCTTGGAATCTGTCTAACCTCTATCCCATTTTGAGGATGGTGTACAAGTTCTGAAGTGTTCTTCCCCTTCATGATTGATGTTGTGTAATGCCAGATCAATCAAAAATAAGACTGAGAGCCTGTGTGATGTTGTAAAATATGGTTGCTTTGATCTGGCTTACATAACCAAGACCTGGCTGGGTGTTAATGAGATGGGGTTTTTTATTCAGTTGGCTTAGCTTTGCTGGACAAATTCAAGGTGCTAATATTAACCTTTAAATACCCATTATACCATTATACCTAAAGGACTGCCTCTCCCATTAAGACTCCCCATACTGTCTTCATTCAGCAGCACATGGGCTTTTAGTGGTGCCTGCCCTCAATTTGGCTGTTTGACAGAGCAATCTGGGGGGGGGGGGGCTGAAAGCACTGTGGAAGTGGACTTACCACTACGCCAGCGATCTGGAGATGTACACCAGCAGATCCTCTTCTGCACCAGCGGAAATGGGGCATGCGCCACTTTTCAGCTGCAGCAGCATGCCGTTGCCGTGGGCTGATGGCAGAGTGCCGCTGCACTGCACTTGGGGTGCAGCAGAGGCGCAGGACGGCACATCGGCATAGGAGGGGGCTGACCCAGGGGTGTGGCCGCTGCTGATCAGCTCCCACAGAGCTTTTGGTGTGGGAACGCCCCCCTGCCAGGCACAAACTTATACCACACAAAATGCTGGCATATCCCATAGGCACTAGTGGAAGCAGGAAGCACACGCTTGCAGTGCGGAAATCCCTTTGGGAGCTGTGATATCGCCCTACCAATCCCCTCCCGCTGTGGGCTGGGCACGGCCCCCCTCCCGCAACCAATCAGTGCCCCTTCACTGTACAAAGGTTTCAACACAGCCACGCACAACTCCCCAGGGAGGGCAGAGTGCACGGCACGGCACTCTGCTCCAGAGGGCCACGCTGTGCAGACTTAGCACAAGGAGGAGTGCACTGGTGGCAGGAATGGCACATAGAAGGATGTTACTTAAGTTAGAGTTGCTAGACTTGGGGGGAGGTGAGCTAAGTCTGGGCTGCCTGCTTAACCACTTATGCTTCCTAGCCCTAACAGGTCTCACTTCCAGAGCCCCTGTATGGATGGGTAAGTCCGGCTAGGAGTCCCCACAGCCCCCAGCCCCCAAGACTGCAGCTCCGGATGGGATGCTGGCCACCAAACATGTGCGTGTGGGGATGCGCCCTGGCTGCCCATCCCGCTGGTGGTCCACCCACCCCATGTCTCAGGCATCCCCATGCTGGGGCGAAGGGGGTGCGACACGTGTTCCGGCTTTCTGCAGCCCAGCCAGCAACTCACCATCTAGGGCAGGTACCTGACACTCGTGCTGCCCCCTGCCGCAGCTGCTGTGATTGCGGGCTCACATGCAAAGCAGCTGGCCCATGATGCAGGACAGCTGGAAATGTGTGGGATGGCTCCACTGAAGGCAGCTGGGATGCCCATGGTTGGAGTCCTATGCGTGCAGCCAGCGAGGCTCCCCCCCTGTCTCTTTGTCTCTCAGGTGTGTGCGCTGCACACCAGCCTCTGCGGCCGCCGGAGCACAACTGTCTGACCCAAGCAGCCCCGCAGCTGTGGGTGCGTCCTGCAGCAACAGCATCTCAAACTGTGGGAGTCAGGAACCTCCACACATGAGCTTGCTCTCTCCCACGCCCATCTCATCTTCTGTGTCTTTCACTTTTCCCACCTCACCCTGGCCCCCTGTATCCCCCACGCACTCTGCTCATGGCTGTCCCAAGGGCATGGTTCTGTGGCTGGGGGGACTCTCGTGGCACCCACTTAGTGTAAATGTGTGGAAACTGTAATGGGTAATAGCGGTGAAGGGCAGGGGCTGATAGGTGGCAAGGCAGACACTTGTCTGGGGCTGCATCACGTGTCCATGCCGCTTGGGTCTGTGATGCAGCTGACAGGGGTGCTGTGGTCGGGGTGGGTGCCCACAGAAAAGGGGGGGCAGCCCAGAGAGGGGACTTGGCTGACCAAAAATAATGGCAGCTGGATGGCAGGCTCAATAAAGAGGGAAGCTGGCCATGTGAGCATTCCTGCTGCAGGGCAGCCTCAAACCCATGGGCCCAGCATTATGAGGCAGGGCATTAGCTCACTAAGCCAAGCTGCCTCTGCTGTGTGCTGAGGCGCCTTATAGCTGCTACATGCCAGGGGCAGGGTTGGTCCTGGCTGAGAGTGTTGGCATGATTGGCTCCTCCTAGCCCCCTTCAGAGCTGCCTCAGTGGGGTCACACAGGGGCCACAAGCAGGGGGCAGTGTGGGCCACCACAGGGGCTTCTGGATATGCAAATGAGGGAACCTGTGGACTTGAAGGTGTGCCTGCTCAGCCCAGGGAGCACGTGGGGACATGCGAGTGGCGGCTATTGTCCCCGTTGGCTGCTGGTTGCCGAGGGGCGGCTGGGAGTTGAGTCTGTGGCCACTCATACCTCACAAAATGCCTGCCGTGGTGCCCTGCCTGACAGTCCCATGGCCAAGGTATGCGGGAACCCTGCCGAGGAGCTCCCGGCATTGCACTGGGGTTCCCAGGTCCCCTCCCTATGTTTTTCGACCTTGTCATTTTTTTTTGTGACTCCCCCCAGGACTTCAGTTCTGCCTGCCATTTTGTCGTCTTCCCCATGCCTTTTCCAACAAGTGCATGAATTTTTGAAGAGATCCCGAGAGTGGTCCCTACAATTCCAGTTTAATAATAGAATGAAGTGTCCAAGAAGCAGCAGCATACATGGGAGCACGCGGTGTCCCACCAGTGACCCTGGGCATGTGAGAGGCCACACTCATGGCATGCTCTCGTCCCTGGGTGCCCTGGCTGTATGCTGAGTGGCCCATATGTGAGCTCACACACACTCCCAATTCAAGTGCCCCCCAAAGTCCTGCTGGGCGGTGGCCTGTGCCCCTGCCTCCTAATTCTCCCACAACGGTGACCCAGGGTCTGTGAGGGGAAGGTCCTGGGGGGTCGGCAGGCATTGCCGGGTTGCGATGTTTTGCAGCATGATGCACACGGCCACCAGCTTAGCCAAAGGCTGGGACTGCATGCTGCGTTGGCCACCTGTGTGGTGGAGGCAGCGGAACCTCATCTTCAGCTGAAGGCATGCTCAATGACCATGCCAGTGGCCCTGTGCGCCTGGTTGTATGCTGCCCGTTCCTCGGGCGCATCCTCCTGGTATGGCATCAGCAGGTAGGGCAGCAGCGGGTACCCTCGGTCACCTGTGGAGGACAGGAAGGTGAGGACAGGGGATGGGAGGGGTGCCCCACGCTGCCACCTGGTGGCCTTACCTAGCAACCACCCCTGGCCATCTGGCCAGGCTGCCAGGAGGTGATTGTGGCCCGAGGACGTGAAGATCTGGGCATTGTGCACACTGCTTGGGAACTTCACCACCAGATCTATGAAGACTCTCTGGTGGTCGCAGGATGCCTGCACATTGAGGCTGTAGAAGTTGTGCCTGTACCGGTACCCCATGGGATCATCCAGCGGGGCAACCAGGGCAACATGCATGCAGTCCATAGCCCCCATGATATTGGGGAACCCCATGACTGCTGCAAAGGCAGCTCTGGCAGTTCGCAGCTCCTCCTCGTCTGTTGGGGAACTGCACATGCTGCTGCAGGCGCTGAAGCATAGTGTCTAGAAAGAAGTAGAGGCAGCAACTGGCCAACGACTGGGAGACCTCCAGGACCTCGATCTCCACGCCCTGGAAGGAGCCGGTTGTCAGGAATTGCAGGGAGATGAGGATCCGCTGCAAGATGGGGATGGGGTGGTGGCTGACCACCAGGCTGCAGAGGCTTGCCCCGAGCTGCTCACACACGTCCTGGATGGCAGTGCAGTCCAGGTGGAAGCAGTCCAGACAGGTGGCATCCTCAAGACGCAAAGTGCTCAGGCACTCCCGGTATCTGTGTGCCCGACGGCGTCTCCACCGTCATCGTGCAACCCACTCATAGAGAGTGGGGAGGATGTGCAGCGTCCGCACCCGGGGGGGGGGGCTCTGGAAGCGGGATCAGGAGGCACCACCTGCCATGGGCCCCCATGGTTTGCATGATGTGGCATGGGCTGCAGTGCCCTTGCTGCCACCCCGACACTCTCCACCACAGCTTCCAGACACCGCATGAGCGGTGGAGTGGGGTCGTTGAGACCACCAGATGCCCTGCTGGTATACTGTGGCAAAGCTGGGGGGGGTGGCATGAGGGTGCCCACTATCAGCCTGCTGCAGTCAGCAGCCCCCGCATTTCACTGCCCATAGGAGGAATGGTGGCAGACAAAGCGGCACCGACCAAGAGTCACTGCCAGCCAAACTGGACTGAGGCAGAGAAGGCACTCCTCTTTGGCTTGGTGGCCAAGAATGCCGTGGTAGCGCTTGCTGGCACAAGAGCGGGGGGGGGCGGACTCCCATCGGCAGGGTTTCTGGCATATGGCGTATGGCGGCAGAGCAAGTGTCCGTTGTGAGCAAGGTCCCCCTCACAGAGCAGTCCACCCTGAAGTGTTGAAATGTCTCATTCAGCCCTGCCAAGAAGCGGGTACAGCATCTCATCGCTGAGGGCTCTATGAGGAGGTGGCGGCCCGGGCCCTGACTGGCTCTGAGGCAATCATGGGACCCCTCATCCGCCTGGTGGCTGTAGCTGGCCACAGCATTGAGGTGATCTGCGGTAGGTTGACACCCTTCCCCATCCCTCCTTGCCACTGTGGGACTACCACAATCTGATGGCGACACCCTTCCCACCCCCCAGGTGACTCCCAGGAATCGTCACGGACTGGCACGAGCTCCACTGTGGACTCAGAGGTGGGCGGCCATTCTAGCGAGACAGCCGAGAACTGGAGCTGGCCGCCCAGCACCTGCATGATGGGAGGTTGGCAGGTCCAGCACCGGACAGCTGTCAGGGGGCGCTGAGTTAGGGGGAGGACACATCGAGTGAGGAGGTCATGAATGGCGCAGTGGGTAACCTTCATCTGTCCACAGATGATGAGCGGCCTGAGTCCCCACAAGTTGTGGCAATGAGCATGGGATGTGGGGCATCCACGAGAGGCCGTTCATGCCAGCATCTAACCTCTGTCCCGTTCCGCAGATAGCCGCACTGTGACCCTGACGGCCAACGTGGTGGAAAACCCTAACCCACACAGATGGTCGACCATAGTTGCCTTCTTCATGCTTCGAACCTTGGATCTGTCCACATCCCCTCCTCATGCCCTGGGTCCCAGGAATACGGGGGGAGGGGGCGACCATGACAGACGTGTGTGGGGCGGCCCCCTGGGACCCACCTGTACCCTAACCGAGGGAGCTGCTGGAGGATCCAGAAGGTGGCAGCAATGCAGTAGGCTGCGCAGGTGGTGGGGACCCAGGGCTTGGGGACCACAGCCAGCTCAAAGGATTCCCGCCACCCTGTCCTTCGTGTGGGCAGCCATAGAGTGGGACTGGCTGGAGGGGCACTGGGAATGGCAGGAGGCCCTGGCCGCAGGCCAATACTGGATGGTGGGGATGGAGGGGACCGTGTCCATGGCCACTGTCCACCTGTCCAGTCTTCTGGCCATGGCGAGGCAGTCACAGGAGTGGGTTGCGAGGGTGGAGCGGCTGTTCACCAATATTGACCAGTCTCTGGTTGGCATCGAGGGGGCTGCTCCTGCCATTCCTGAGGCACCCCCCCCAACGAGGCGGGTGGGGAGACGCAGCATGCAGGTTCCATCGGGGATGACGTTCAGGATGCTACACCCGCCCCTGACAGGGAACCGCCCACCCCACGGCTGCTCCTTTGGCCGGCTGTTTCTGCCCACCGCAGCTGCAGATAGCTTCTTGTGAGGGGGCCAGGCGGCAGCCCCTCTGCAGCCCAGCACTTTAATAAATTTTATCCCCGCACATTGCGTTGAGTCCTTATTCAAGGGGGATCTGGGGATGGGTGAGTCCGGCACATGGCCACTTTGTCTCACGACCCTCATGGGTGTCTGATTCTCTGCAAGAAAGCATGAGCGCAAGCCACCATGGGGACTGCCGCCAGCACCTTTGAGTCATGGGTGGTTGCAGCGGGTGGCCTACTGTGTCTTGGCAGGGGGCCCCCATGGCATCTGGGAGGCCATCCGCCCATGCAGGCCATGGGAGGGACACTGACAGAGGCTCGGCTTCAGCCCTTTGTCAGGTAGCCTGCTCCATGGAGCTAGCGGTAAGTGCTAACCGGATGCTTCCCCAAGGATTACACAGCCACACCATGGGGCTGGGTGTGTGCATGAGCGGGGTAGGGCACGCGGACAGCATATTGCCGGGGAGCACTCTCTCCGGTGGCAGGTGTCACATGGGCCAGCTCCCTGGCTGCCACCAGACAATCCCTGCCGTCCCCGCGGAAGCGCCCCCTCCTGTCCCCGCCTTTGCACCGCTCAGGGAGGCCACATTCCAGTATATGTTATACATCTACTGGTGGCGGCTACAGCTTGGCCACACTGCGCTCCGGTGCCCTGAACCCCTTTGGAAGCCAACTAGTGGCGCCATAGATCCACCCATGCCCAAGCAGCCGCCCCCCTCGTATGTCTGGATTGGGCTGCCATACAAGAAGGGTGAGGGCCTTTTCCTTCTTGCTCTGTCTGAAAAGACTCAAGCGCTGTTAAACTTTCCTGTATTCTAAAGGGCACGTAAAGTGGAGTTATTCCACCAGGCAATAATTGAATGTTATTGAAATTATGGTATTAATATTGCTATTGTATTGTTATGTTGTTAACCACCCTGAGCCACATTCTGGAGAGGGGTGGGATAAAAATCTAAATAAATAATAAATAAATGTTTATTCTTCCAGTTCTGTTTGTAGTACCTTGTTCTTTGGATTCTGGACACTTGTTCAGGAACTTCCACCAACATTTTGAAATTAGAAAACAATTCCACACCAGAGTTCCTAAAATAGTTCCTAAAATATCAGTATTATTGAATAAATGACCTCAAGATTTTTTGGTAGGAAGCATTCCTTATCTAAATATATGATGTATTATATATACACTTCAGGCTATGTTAGGTTATGTCATTTAGATTGTGTTTATTAGTTATGGCTGTCAACTAGAAGGCCATACCCCCTAGAGTCCAATAATAAATATCTTAGCACCTTCTTAGCAGGAATAAAATAACCCAAAGAGGAATGGTAGATTGATGTGATCTTTGTGCTCTTCCCCTCAAGGAATAAATTATGTTTCAAGGGATAAGTCAAAGACAAGCCAGATCTCACTAAGCATATATTATGACAAGCCAGATCTCACTAAGCATATATTATTATGCATGTTGATAGTTTGCCAAATTGAAAATCAATTTACAGAAAGGTGGTCTCTTTTATTTGGAATGTTTTGAAATGAAAAAGTGGAATAATGTCAGCTCACGTTTTGTTCACTTTGATTTCCGGTATGTCAAAACTATGATAATGGTAGTTTCATAATACTCAGTGGCTTGGATCCACTGAAATGTTTTCAAAAGTTAGGGTTGGGGTTTCTACCTGCAAAATACAGTTTCTCTGTCTCCCCCTAATGATGAACCAAATGTGCTCCTGCAAAATGTTGGTTTTTGTTTTGTTAAACATGTGTCCCATGGGCCTAATCAGGCCCACCAGCAACTGGCCATTGTCTGCTTCCTTCTCCCTCAGCTGCTTCCTTTGGTCACCATTTTGTGTTTCTCTCCTGCTCTTTCTCTCTTCCCCCTCCCTTTTCTCAAAGGGAAGGGGTAGCCTCAGCCTATGAAGATGCTCTGCTGTGTGATTAGGTTTGCCAGGCTCAATTAATCACACTGCAGAGCTATTGAGCCAAGTCTCTCTTCCTTCTAGTGGCTGAGGCTCCTCCCCCTTCTCATCCCTTGTGGAAGGAAGGAAAGACAGAGCTTCCTTTGCCTAGTCCTCATCATCAGAAGAGTTACAAAGAGCCATTCATGGGAAGGGCGGGATATAAATTCTAAATAAATAAATAAATAAATAAATAAATAAATAAATAAATAAATAAAAGAGCACTTTTATGACCAGCAACATTTTTTGAAAGTCTGAGCTTTTTGCCTTGCTACACACAAAGAGAGAGAGTTTTGTTGGGCTTGTTATGGGTACAACTGGGTCCCCCTCCTCTTTTTCACTGTATTCATGCCCTCCAGTCTTTCTCAATAGGAAAGCATATGAACTATTAAGAAGAGAAATAACAACAAGCCTGCATTAGGCTGAGAGTGTGTGTCCAGCCCAGCAATTTTCCCTTGATTTTTCTTTCACATTTTCCTTTGATTGGAGTTCTTCAGTTTAGACATCCTAGAGATAGTAGGTTGATACTGACCATTGTACATGGCTGTCTCTCTGTTCTTGCACTGCCACATAGGAGTTGTAGTTATTTTTCTGGGGAAGACTAGAGTTTTGCAGACATACACATAGCCCTCCATCTGTGCCATGGTGCCTTCAAATATTCTTGACCAACACATGAAACAACTTACATACAAAAGCTCACAATGTCCCGCTGCTTCATGTTTTCCTCTGGGTCTTAAGCTCAATGAGATCTTTGTAAGGAATGTCAAGAAATCAAAAGTAGGTTTGCAACTTACCGATGTGCACACTTGAACAATACCTGAACAGCATATTCAAGATTGGTACAGCACAGATATCTGCAGTTTTTGATACAATAATTCATAGCAAGAGATGACATTTATCAGAGACTGTAAAAAAAATATTGCAAACATACTAATGTTTAAGCATGTTTTATTTTAAGTAAAAAAAAAAATGTGTTTGCACCCTTTAACAGTTTATATGTCCGCTACCTAGCATTATATTTTATACTGCTTTACTGAGTCAATTTGTAATTTTGACTGTTGTTAGCCGCCCAGAATCTGTTCAGAGAGAGGGTGGGATATAAGTTTAAAAGTAAATAAAAATAAAATAAATTATGACACACATGGCCCAGCCCAACAAGGTTTCATTTATGTCAAATCTGGCCCTCATAGCAAATGAGTTCGACAACCTTGCTCTATGGATTTGCATACGTCTCGGTTTCTATGATAAAACCAAAATGTAATTTATTAATAATGTGTGGAGCATTTACACACAGCAAGGCTATGTCATATACATATTTTAGACACTCTGTTTCCAAAACTCCTTGAAACAGAATCAGGAACAGTAGGAACGGATTTAGGAACAGACAGGCTTTTTTTTGTAGAGATGGCCCGACCCTCCATGCAGCAGCCATGTGCTCCCAGGCCAGAAGGTGTTGCCTGATATGCAAATGAACTCTTGTTGGATTTTTTTCTACAAAAAAAGCACTGGCCACTTTACTATTAGTTGGAGTAAATGAGTAATCATTTTTAAAGAATACGCTGCTAGGAAACTCCTTTTTACATGAAGATGGACATTCACAGTAAAGGTGACCTGCTTTCTCTCACGGTTTCTTAATATAATTAAGCAGAAACCTAATATATCACACTGTATATTTGTTCAGCTGCTCTGTCGGAATATTTACCTTCAATTCTGTTTTTGTACTTTTGAAGCATTGCCTTAACATTTAGCATGCAGACAAATGTGTTTATTAGCATAAACTTGTGCTTAACATTTATTCTATAGGCCTCTAGACAAAAATCAGAATTTTCTTATAAGGTCAGAAATATAGAAGATGTAACTGTTACAGCAGAAAGCCAGAAGGTTCAAACTAGTCTCACATAAACAGGGCACATTTTCAAATACATTTGAACCTATGAATGACTACATTTTAAAGAAAAATCAATAAGAACTGAGTGATTTATACCATGATTCCTTTTTGTTCTTGAAAAGGATATGTACACCATTAATAAAATGTGTTTTACAATTACCATATAATGGGTATTTAACCAGATAGTGACAAAATATTCTAGATATGAATTTAGTTCAAGCCCACTTACTTTGTGATGTATCAGGCTCTTCATGACTTTCCAAACATTCATTGTTCCCTGCTACAAACTCCTCTGGCCTTGAGTGGAAAGGATATCTGAAAGTGAACATTTGTTTCTTTGTTTTGCAGAGTTGGCAACACAATTTTCAATGTATGAATCCCCAATTTTTGTTTGCTCCTTTAATTTCCTTATGCCACTTTTGTACAATGCTTATATTACATGCCATTTTATGCCTTTGAAATAATTTAGAACCTTTTATACTATTACACACAATAGTGTTAAAACGGGCATCAATTTTACTATTAATATTTCTGTCATTTTTTTTTACTATGGAATCTTATTCCAAATTTGGAGAAATCAGAAAACTAAATCCATTCCAGTCCGGCTTTCCATTCCAGTCCGGCTTTCGGCCAGGTCACGGGACGGAGACAGTTCTGGTCGCCCTCATGGATGATCTTATGCGACATCTGGATCAGGGCGGTTCTGCAGTGCTGCTGTTATTAGATCTGTCAGCCGCTTTTGACACGGTTGACCACCAGCTACTGACTGACCGCCTCACCGATGTGGGGATACAGGGATCTGCCTTGCAGTGGCTGACTTCCTTTCTCCAAGATCGGGGACAAAGGGTGGTGATAGGGGAGGAAGCATCCCAGAGGCACTCCCTTAGTTGCGGGGTGCCGCAGGGAGCGGTCCTATCCCCGATGTTATTTAATATCTATATGCGCCCCCTTGCCCAGATTGTCAGGAGGTATGGACTGGGTTGCCATCAATATGCGGATGACACCCAGCTCTACCTAATGATGGGTGGCCAGTCTGACTGTACCCTGGAAAATCTAGACCTGGCATTACAAGCCGTGGCCTCTTGGCTCAGACTGAGTCGGCTGAAATTGAATCCGACGAAGACGGAGGTTCTCTACCTGGGTCGGGGCGGTCCGGGGAGAGAGATCCAGCTGCCGGCCCTTGACGGGGTGCCACTAATACCGGTCCCCAAGGTCAAGAGCTTAGGCGTGCTCCTTGAGTCCTCCCTTACAATGGAGGCTCAGGTGGCAGCCACTGTTAGATCTGCCTTTTTCCATCTTCGGCAAGCACGGCAGCTGGCCCCTTACCTGGACCGCAGCGACCTAGCGACGGTAATCCATGCTACGGTCACCTCAAGAATAGATCACTGTAATGCTCTCTACATGGGGCTACCCCTGACGCTAACCCGAAGACTACAACTAGTGCAGAACGCTGCGGCACGGCTGTTAATGGGGCTACCACGACGGGGGCACATTCAGCCAGTGCTGAGAGAGCTGCACTGGTTGCCTGTTGTGTTCCGAGTTCGCTTCAAGGTGTTGGTATTAACCTTTAAAGCCCTTTATGGTCAGGGACCTGCCTATCTACGGGACCGCCTTTCCCCATATATCCCCCAGAGAGCACTGCGATCAGGGACAAAAAATCTGCTGTCTGCCCCTGGCCCAAAAGAAGCCAGGCTATGTGCAACAAGATCTAGGGCCTTCTCGGTGGCAGCACCAGAACTCTGGAACACCCTCCCAGAAGCTATAAGGGCCCTGCGGGATCTGTCGGCGTTCCGCAGGGCCTGTAAGACCGAACTGTTTAGACAGGCATTTCTGGTTGACTGAAAATGAGCTGCCACCGGACATCCTACAGAAGCTGGTGGTCATAGTCAGAACCCAATACCGCCAGACTGGATCGAGATAGCGTAATAGTTTTAAACTGATAAATGTATTATGGTTTTATATGTTTTATGGAATGATTGTTTTTATGATACTGTAAGCCGCCCTGAGTCCGCTTGCGGAGAGGGCGGGATATAAATGCAAAGTAATAAATAAATAAATAAATAAATAAATAAATAAATAAATAAATAAATAAATAAATAAATAAATAAATGTTTTCAAACTGAACCAGTGTTGCCATGAAATTTGTTGATATTCCTATTGCAGTCCCAAGAATGAAGCAAAAACAGTGGTTTCTTCTTCTTCTTCTTCCAATGCATGACTCTGAGGAGAGATAATCTGAATTTCTCATCCCTGTGGTTCAAACCAAATATCCCCTATCATTTCATTTCTCCCTCATGCAAACTGAACTTGTATTTTTTTCATGTTCATGTCATTTCCACTGTCCTTGTACCAAATTTCTCCCACTAACAGCCCAATCCAGACATCAGTGGCAGCCGGCCATGACATAGCTGCCGCACCGCTAGTAGACTTCCTGAGGACTTCGGCACGCTGGAGCATGGGGAGGGGAGAGGCATAGCTTGCCATGAGGGAGATGGCTGCCATGGCAACACCACTGGCCTAGGCAAGGGAGACGGAGGCAGCTGGAGGGGAAGGCCAGCCCATCCTCCATTGGCCAGTCCTGGCACATGACAGCCAGGAATGAGGAGAGGTGGCCTTAGAGAGGCTGATAGCCATCCCAACCCACCCCCAAACAAAGAACAGAGCCAATGATGGGCAGACCATCAAAAGCAAAGGAGAGACATTCCACCAACATGGGGAGGGAACCGGAGTGAGGTTGGGCATGCGTGCACAAGATGCCTGGCTTGGTGGTGAGGTGGGAGTGGGGGCGAGACAGGCCTGCACAGGACCACGGAGAAGCTGTCAATCCCCTCACATCCTCCCTCTGTCAGAGACTCTGCCAATGGCAGGCAGACAAGCAGGAAGTACCAAGTGCAGGAGTTCGCTGTCATAGACAGTGGCTGGAATGTGTGTCTGGGAGTGAGCAATCCAGTAGCAGATACCCCTCACCCAGAGACCCCCTGTGTTGCCCTGACACCCCCTGCCATGCACACAGAACACCTCCCCCGGGAGCCGCAGAACTCAGAGTGCAAGTGCATCAGCCACAGAACTCTGAATCCACTTCATCAGCCCCCCTTAGTGCCCTGCACACAACAGCCCTGTGGGGTTGGGTAGGCTGTCAGCCCAGAGAGGCTGAGGGATGGCACTCCCCTCCCCTGTCCAGCCACATGGGGGGCAGCGTGGCAGCTCATAGACCATTCCCCTCCCCCAAACCAAGTCTGCCCACTCTCCCAGACATTCCCTCGGAGAGGCCACTGACAGGGTGGGGTTGCCCAGGGAACATGCAGCAGATGCCAAGCAGGAGAGACAACAGAGGGCACAGCTCAGACTTTATTTTTCTGGAACAGAGTGCAACAGTCTCCCTGGTGTGCACTGGGCAGTCTTGCTGTGGGCTGGGCTCCATTCAGAGCGACGGGCAGAAACAGCTGAGGAAGTGGGGGGCAGTGGAGCTACACACGTGAAAGCCTCTATGTTGGAGTCCCACCTGCAAAACAGAGACAGAGATCAAGAGCACCTGCAGAGGTGGTAGCTGGAAGAGCAGGCTGCATTTCAGCTGGGCGCTCTCTTAAAGGGACAGTCTCTGACCCACCTCCCCGGAATGGGGCAGCTGCCACACACACACACACCATGCCCTGCCAGGGGTTGGGAATGCGGCAGAGGGCAGACCAAGGGAAGGGAACAGGCAGCAGCACAGGGGAGCGGGGTCAGCAAATGCCCCCTGCCGGAGCCCACTGCCTGGTTCAAGTACCAGAGACACTCACACACTGAGCGGTTGAGAACGAGGAGACGGGAAGGCTGGGGGGGGGGGGCAGTGGAAATTACCCAGCCATGGGCAACAGTCCTCGCATGCAGAGCCTCCGGGAGTCCGTAACCTGTGGAGACCTGGAAACAAGAGCAGTTAGCCCCAGGGAAGAGACCTCTCTCTCTGCCTCACAAGTCAAAGATACTGTCAAAGCAACCATGCAGTGCAAAATCCATCACCAACATGCCTGTCTGTCCCTCACTCTAAGTCTGTACGGCCGGAAGCTCGCTGTCAGAGCTTCCGCTACACACTCTTCTCCCTAACAACTGAGTTGTGTGAGGTCAGAGCGGAAGTATTTCTAGGAGAGGGGAGACCGCAATTGGGTGCTGGGGAGGGGGCTCGTCAGTCCGAGGCATGAGGGGATTGGTGAAGCAATCACACCACTCCCCAAGGGGTTTGTGAGCTTCTGCAGTGGCAGAGGTGACCTTTGTTTTTGGTTTCAAGGACTGCCTATGGGACACACCGCTGTTTTTGCAGGCATAACGTTGTGCCTCTTGGGTGGGCGTGTCATGGGCAAAATTGCTCAGGAAGCCTCCTAAGCCTGGCCATGCCCCAACTCCACCCCCTCCTCCTCCTGACCGCCGCATGCGCCTCATTTCTGCCCATGCTCAGGTGCAGCCCATAGGCGCTGCTGCTCTTGAGCTGAGCGGTGGTGGGGTGGCCCCCACCCATGTAACTTCCCTTCACTGTAGCAGCACTGGCCATACATTGGCGCAAATGCTTCTGCTGCCTATGTAGTGGCAAGTCCGCTCCCAGAGCTCTTTCAGCCCCCCCCCCCCCCGATTGTGCTGTAAGTGTACACATTAATTTTATTTGTACATCAATAAATCAGTTTTATATATTAAGTATATATGTATGAATTATGTCCATAGACACAAATACCATATAAACTAGATATAACAACTTTGTAAAAGAGTACATAATACAGATGAATCTACAAGATCAGCAATGAAATGGAGAATGAAAATTGTTGAAAAAATGGCAAATAAACAAAAGACATGGCATAAGGAACATTAACATGCTCTCTCCCAAGTGGCCCCGCCTGGGTTCTCTGTCCTTCACCAGGCTCCGACTAGCGGGCGGGGGGGAGGGGTGGCCTTTTTCATACGGGAGGATTGCTCCTTCAGGATACTTCCGCCGCCAGAGATCAAGGGCGTGGAGTGTGTGGGCCTGGTGTGGGACGTTGGGGAAAGTTTGGCAATCTGGCTGGTGTACCGTCCGCCTAACGCACCGGCCAGTGCCCTACTGTAGGCTGTAGCAGGCTGGGCATTGGAGCACCCTTGACTTATAGTCCTGGGTGACTTCAATGTCCATGCCGAGGATGCAACTTCCACTCGTGCGACAGACCTAGTGCTTTCCATGGCAGCACTAGGACTTTCCCAATATGTAACAGCGCCCACGCATCAGGCTGGGCACACACTAGACCTGATCTTTGCGGCGGGAGTAGTAGTGGATCAGATATCTGCCAAGGCAGTGCCATGGTCTGACCACCAGGCCCTGAAGGCCCGTGTGGACATGCCACCCCTGTCCCGTTTAGGCGGTGAGCAGATTTTGGCTCGCCCGCGTAGTCAGATGGACCCATTGTGGCTTCAAATGGCTATACGGGATCCCTGGCCCTCCGGCGACTCGTTGGATGAGCTAGTGGAGACCTGGAATGACCAGCTCTCCGAGGCCATCGACGAAATCGCTCCCCGACATTCTCTTCATCCTCGATCACGATCCGCTCCATGGTATACCCCGGAGCTGCAATCAATGAAGCGACGATTAAGATGACTAGAGAGACAATGGCGCCACACTTGTGACGAAGCTACGAGAACATCATATAGGTCATTTATGCGGAACTATGAGATAGCTGTTCGGACTGCAAAGAAGGACCACTTTGTGTCCAGCACAATTGTTTAGTATAATTCGGTCATTAACAGAATTGCTGCAGGGCAAACAAAATATTAGAGAATTGGAAATAGGCTGTGAGGCTTTTGCGAGATTTTTCGCAGATGAGGTCTCGTCGCTTCGACATGACTTACCCGCCATAATTAATACAGTAGAGGAACTTGGGGCACTGAGCATGTCTTCTGGTTCAATTCTGGACTCTTTCAGTCCACTCAGTCTGGAGGAAGTTGACAGGATCCTTGCAGCAGTGCACCCTACGACCTGTAGGTTGGACCCGTGCCCGTCTTGGCTTATAAAGGCTAGCCAGACGTGGCTGCATGAACCACTACAGGGCATTATCAATAGGTCCCTGACTGAAGGGATCTTTCCCACACCTCTTAAAGAGGCAGTGGTCCGTCCCCTCTTAAAAAAACCATCAGCAGACCCGGCCATATTGGCGAACTATTGGCCAGTGTCAAACCTTCCCTTTTTGGGTAAGGTCATAGAGTGGGCGGTGGTAATTCAGCTGCAGGGATTTCTGGAGGACACTTCCGCACTGGATCCATTCCAGTCCGGCTTCCGGCCAGGTCACAGGACGGAGACAGTTCTGGTCACTCTCATAGATGACCTCATGCGACATCTGGATCAGGGCGGCTCTGCAGTGCTGTTGTTATTAGATCTGTCAGCCGCTTTTGACACGGTTGACCATCAGCTACTGACTAGCCGCCTTGCCCATGTGGGGATTCAGGGATCTGCCTTACAGTGGCTGACCTCTTTTCTCCAAGATCGGGGACAAAGGGTGGTGATAGGGGAGGAAGCATCCCAGAGGCACTCTCTTAGTTGTGGGGTGCCCCAGGGAGCAGTCCTATCTCCGATGCTATTTAATATCTATATGCGCCCCCCTGCCCAGATTGTCAGGAGGTATGGACTGGGTTGCCATCAATATGAGGATGACACCCAGCTCTATCTATTGATGGGTGGCCAGTCTGACTGTACCCTGGAAAATCTAGACCTGGCGCTACAAGCCATGGCTTCTTGGCTCAGACTGAGTCAGCTGAAACTGAATCCGATGAAGATGGAGGTTCTCTACCTGGGTCGAGGCGGTCCAAGGGGAGAGATCCAGCTGCCAGCCCTTGACGGGGTACCACTGATACCGGCCCCTAAGGTCAAGAGCTTAGGCGTGCTTCTTGAGTCCTCCCTTACAATGGAGGCCCAGGTAGCAGCCACTGTTAGATCTGCCTTTTTTCATCTTCGGCAAGCGCGGCAGCTGGCCCCTTACCTGGAGCGCAACGACTTAGCGACAGTAATCCATGCTACAGTCACCTCAAGAATAGATCACTGTAATGCTCTCTACATGGGGCTACCCTCGATGCTAACCCGGAAACTACAACTAGTGCAGAAAGCTGCGGCATGGCTGTTAATGGGGCTGCCGCGATGGGAGCACATTCAGTCAGTGCTGAGAGAGCTGCACTGGTTGCCTGTTGTGTTCCAAGTTCGCGTCAAGGTGTTGGTATTAACCTTTAAAGCCCTTTATGGTCAGGGACCTGTCTATCTACGGGACCGCCTTTCCCCATATATCCCCCAGAGAGCACTGCGATCAGGGACAAAAAATCTGCTGTCCGCCTCTGGGCCAAAAGAAGCCAGGTTGTGTGTAACGAGATCTAGGGCTTTTTCGGTGGCAGCACCAGAACTTTGGAACACTCTTCCAGAAGCCATAAGGGCCCTGCGGGATTTGTCTGCGTTCCGCAGGGCCTGTAAGACCGAATTGTTTAAACAGGCTTTTGCTGTTTGATTGAAAAAGGGCTGCCACCAGACATCTTATAGAATGCTGGTGATCACAGTTGAGAATTCAACACCGCTTATACTGTACTGAAGCAGCACCATAGAATGGTTTTAAAACTGAAATAAGTAAATTATGGTTTTATATGTTTTATTGGATTGATTGTATTGTACGATGTTGTGAGCTGCCCTGAGTCCACTTGCAGAGAGGGCGGGATATAAATTGAAAGTAATAAATAAATAACGTATCCCTACTGATATGCTATGTTTGAGTTGATGGTTCTCAGATTGTGGAGACCTGATATAACAGCTGGACTATAAGTCAACAACAAGCATAGGCGTAAGCCAAAATCCAGAAATAGCTTTTGAAACTTTCTTCTTTTCTGCATTATAGAATGGTTTGTTATTACTCTGACCCTGTTTTATGGACAAATGGTTTTGATCCTTCTGATGGACTTATTGGCACCTGTAAAAATATATATACAATCATGTAGCAGAAAAAAATAAAGTGTTTATATCTTAATGTGTATGTCATCAATTCATACACCACTTATCACATATGCTATACAACAAAAACCATGAAGCTGATTAGCATAGGAAACAGTTCATACAAATAACGAAAAATCCTATATAACTCCCCTGCCCCACAGCGCAGACTGGAACCAAGTTTATTAATGAGATCAAAATTCCATCAGGCTTGGTATTAGAAATTTTAAGCTGCCTGGAACTGCATATCATGAATGATTCCAATGAGAAAAAGATGTCATGCAGTATTCACAATTCATTCAAACAGCCATGATGCTGCTCCCAGATCTAGCCAACGTCATCAGATTACAATTTTATATGCTGGTATTTTCTTAAACACAAAAAGCAGGTAATATATAAACAAATAAAGAGTATTATACATAATACAATACAATCATCAGGTGAGAATCCTTAGTATATTGACACTTACCAAATGAATATACAAACGAAGCATCAATATATAAATAAACTCAACAAAAGTTCAATGTTTTCTGTAGCTGATATTGCTTCTCCTAGCCCTACCTGCAAACCAGAGGTTCTTATGGTGTAATCCACATGGTAATGAATAGCAGCTGCAACTGACATGTATTCCAGAACACAATTAAAGGGACTGACATCCTTAATATCAAAAACTTTTCTGATCATTTTTAAATTCTAAAATAACATGTTAATTGAAAACAATACAAATGGTATAACCAGACAGGCATTTTGGCCTGCCAAAGCCCCCTTGGCCCACTCAACCCTATCTCATGTTGTGATGACTCTCAAATGGATTTAATAGACATTGACAACTTTCCAGTGGCAAAGTTGGTGAGGTGTTTCCATGGCAGGTTTCCAGCCATCTGATTGGTCCAGGTGCACCATGGAAATGCAAGTGAGGTGTGATCATTCTGCATGTTTTCAGGAAGCACAGTGGTTGCAGCCCCTGGGCAATGTCATGGGTTGCTGCTGGCTGCACAATAGCCATCTGATCACTGCAGTGTATCTCTATCTCAAGCAGCTTTTTAAAAGCCAAAAGACTGCTGTGGCAATCTAGCTGTCTGATCACAGTTAAAGTATTACTTTAATGTATAGTAGAATGTGTATAATAATTGAGATCTGTGATTAGCAAAACTAAAAAAACAAAAACTTGCACCTACCTTTTTGTACATAAATAGAAAATAGAACAGAATTAAGAGGGTGATACTCAGTGACCACCAAACTGTTTTATTTCATTGATTTTTTTTATGTTTCCCATCCTTGCAGAGGTTTCATTTTTATATAATGTATTTTCCCCATGGAGATCTTTATATTTAAAAAATCACATATGAAACAGACTAATAGTTTAACAATAAGAAAGATATGCTCAGAATGTTATGCACATTAGGGGAATTTAACTTCAATCCAATAGAAAAAGACACCTACTTGAGACCTGTACTGCTGAAAACATGCCACTCATATTCTTCAGAGTATTCTTATAAAGCTTCTGAGATACAAATATAAATAGCTTAAAAATCACTGTGGAAATATGAATGACACTTTCAGAGCTCTAGTGACACCAGAAAGCTTCTTCAGGTTCCAATTTCAAGTGTTTTTAAATGCAGGATGGATACATGTTTACTCAACAAGCCCCAAGATTTCGACTTCTGCTTGCATCATTTGTGGTAACATACTGAATTAATCACACCTAATACACAATAGGTAGAAATGGAAATGCCCCTATTCATTGTAGTACAAAAAAAATGAGCTGCATATTTCTGCTAAGTTATTTCCTTACTTTCTATTGTACAATTGTACTTTCAATTATTCAGTTACAGGAAATAATTGTTGTAAATTAATGCAGTGAGGTGCAGTGAAAATAATTGACATACTTCATTGTCTTCAAGATCATATTGTATGTCATACCATTTTAACTTCTATAAGTACATACTAATAATCTCTTTTTACTTTTGACATGTAGTTGAATATATATATTCCTTTTTCCATTGTGGAAAATATTTGTACCATAGGTCAGTCCATCATCTTCTTTCTAATGTGGGGCTTTGGAAGAGCCAGCATATAGTCATTCATATCAGCAAGGGACAACACTGAACACAAGCCTCATTGACTAAAAAAAAAAGTTTATCCACTGAAGTGGATAAAGCTTCTTGTTGACATAGCATTTTTTGTTAGAGACCATTAAGCAAAAGAAAAAAATCTTTAGTGCCATTGGCACTGCAAGTTCAGATCCTGTCACTCCGGAGTTAAAGATCATGCTGCTACTCACCTTGAAGATTGCTACTCAATAGGTGATGAACCAACTTTATTAAAACAAACCTGACTGTATTAAAACTAGGGGGCTCAGTGAATAAGATGGTAGATTCCAACAGAGGTTTTGCTTAATTAAAACTGACTTTAATTAGCTCAACATGGTCTTTTTCTGTACTGTTTGTAACAGCCCATCATATGGAAACTGAAAGGGAAAAGATGTCAGATAGCTAGAATCCAAGTCCAAGAGCATCTTAAAGTCCAACAAGATTGGGGGGGAGGGGTATGAGCTTTCAAGAGTCAAAGCTCCCTTTATCAGATAGACATGAATGATAACAAGCTTCTGACTAAGTTGTCTATTTTCATCTATCAATATATTCTTTATCTTGGCATGTTTGTCATACTATTAATGAGTTAGTATGGAATGAAATCCACAAGGACTTTTGTCATAAGAACGTTTTGCTATCTTGGGAATACAATTAAAAAAGAGGCAGGCAAAGGAGACATGATACTGGATCCCATTAACTACAAAGGGAAGGCTCTTGTTGTGATGGATCTTTCCTGCCTTTCTCTCTTCAGCAGCCTCTTACAGCCCTCCCCTTTGGAGCCTTTAGACAAGGGAGCAGTGAAGAGGGAAGTGCTTCTGATGTCTCATTCCATACACACCCCACAAAATTAAATACAATCTAAAGTTCTGATTCTGAGGGAAAAACAGTTGTATTTCCTTATCTAAGAATTTTCCTACTCTAACTGGAAAAGGGAAATTATAAAATTACTTCTAGATATGGGGTGGTTTGGGTAATTAATTCAGCCTTAATGGAGGTATAAAACAAAATTCTGGGAGATCAGTGCCTTGAGAGGAGAATGAGACTTTTTGCAAGGCAGAGGAAACATTCTTTAGTACAAATAACTGGGAAAGATAAAACTGCAAATCTGCAGATCCCAGCCATTTCCCAAGGGTTCTAAAAGAGCTTATGGATGTAATTTCTGAGCCTCTGGCTATTATTTTTGAGAATTCGTGGAGAACAGGAGAGGTGTCGGAAGATTGAAGGTGGGCGAATGTTGTCCCCAGCTTCAAGAAGGGGAAAAAAGATGATCTGGGTAACTAATGACCCATCAGTTTGACGTCTATACCTGGAAAAGTTTTAGAACAAATCATTAAACAGTTGGTCCTGGAACATTTAGAAAGAATGGATGCGATTACTAAGAGCCAGCATGGGTTTCTCAAGAACAAGTCATGTCAGACTAGCCTGATCTCTTTTTTTGAGAAAGTGACTACCTTGCTGGATCAGGGGAATGCTGTAGACATCGTTTATCTTGATTTCAGTAAGGCTTTTGACAAAGTTTCACATACTATCCTTGTTGACAAGTTGGTAAAATGTGGTTTGGATCCTGTTACCATTAGGTGGAACTGTAACTGGTTGACAGATCGCACCCAAAGAGTGCTTGTGAACGGTTCCTCATCCTCTTGGAGAGGAGTGACAAGTGGAGTACCTCAAGGATCTGCCTTAGGACTTGTTTTGTTCAACATCTTTATCAATGATTTGGATGAAGGAATAGAGGGAATACTTATTAAATTTGCAGATGATACTAAATTGGGAGGGGTTGCAAACACAGAAGACAGAAACAGGATACAGGACGACCTTGACAGGTTGGAAAACTGGACTAAAATCAATAAAAGGAATTTTAACAGGGATAAATGTAAAGTTCTTCATTTAGGTAGGAAAAATCCAATGCATGGTTATAGGATGGGGGAGACTTGTCTTAGCAGTAGTATGTGCAAAAAGGATCTAGGGGTCTTAGTGGATCATACGCTGAACATGAGTCAACAGTCTGATGCGGTGGCTAAAAAGGCAAATGCAATTTTGGACTGTATCAACAGAAGTATAATGTCCAGATCATGTGATGGGATGAGATCGCTTTACTCTGCTCTGGTATGACCTCACCTGGAGTATTGTGTTCAGTTTGGGGCACCACATTTTAAGAATGATATAGACAAGCTGGAATGGGTCCAGAGGAGATCAACGAAGATGGTGAGGGGTCTGAAGACCAAGTCCTATGAGGAAAGGTTGAAGGAGCTGGGGATATTTAGCCTGGAGAGGAGATTGAGAGGTGATATGATCACCATCTTCAAGTACTTGAAGGGCTGTCATCTAGAGGATGGTGTGGAATTGTTTTCTGTGGCCCCAGAAGGTAGGACCAGAACCAAGGGTTTGAAATTAAATCAAAAGAGTTTCCGGCTCAACATTAGGAAGAACTTCCTGACCATTAGAGCGATTCCTCTGTGGAGCAGGCTTCCTCGGGAGGTGGTGGGTTCTCCTTCCTTGGAGGTTTTTAAACAGAGGCTAGATGGCCATCTGACAGCAATGAAGATCCTGTGAATTTAGGGAGAAGTGTTTGAGAGTTTCCTGCATTGTGTAGGGAAGAAGATGAAGAAGAAGATATTGGATTTATATCCCGCCCTCCACTCTGAAGAGTCTCAGAGCGGCTCACAATCTCCTTTACCTTCCTCCCCCACAACAGACACCCTGTGAGGTGGGTGGGGCTGGAGAGGGCTCTCACAGCAGCTGCCCTTTCAAGGACAATCTCTGCCAGGGCTATGGCTGACCCAAGGCCATTCCAGCAGGTGCAAGTGGAGGAGTGGGGAATCAAACCCGGTTCTCCCAGATAAGAGTCAGCACACTTAACCACTACACCAAACTGGCTCTAGGGGGTTGGACTAGATGGCCCTAGAGGTCCCTTTCAGCTCTATGATTCTATGATTCTAAGTGGATCTCCAGGGTCTCAGGCTGAAGCTTTTCACATCACTTACTACCTTATTTGATTGAAACTAGGACCACCTGAATAAAATAGCTCTGGGGCATTAAAACCAAACAGCTGAGTGGCAGTTCCACCACTCACCTGTTTGGAAACCCCTACTATCTGCTCTCCATGAAAAGCTGCAGGAAACATAAAGCAGGGGTTTAAACTTTAAAATTTAAAGTTTAAAATGCCTCACAAACTGATACAAACTGGCCTGTTCACAAACCAACCTTCCCGTTCATATGGGTTTGTAGTTTGGTTCATGGTTCAGTGATGAACCAAACTGCAAAAATGTGGTCTATGCCATCCCTAATCAGCAATTTCCTGTTCTTCTGTCTGGCTCCATTTGCAAAGTGTCTTTTCACCAGAGCTTTCCATCTCCCAAACCTCCATTTGTGTGCTCTAAATTTGCACAATATGACTTAATGGTAATATAGCCCTGTGCTTCATACCCTGCCATATATGATATGAGGAACCCAGCAGGAATGTATATATGGAATCATGATTGATTCCAGAGTTAGTGAAAACCTTATATCCACTGCAGTAAGATAGGTGGAGTGGGATAGGCTGTTATTTTCTCTCTTCAACAGGGCTATCTTCTAACTCCTCTTTTGTTGGTACAATGTTTCACCATCATGTGTTGGGGGGATGATTTTAATGGTTTTAAAAGATGATTTAACTGTGTGTGTTTTAAATTGTTAGTTGCCTTGGTGGCTACTATAAGGGCAGAAAGGCAGAATACAAATTTTGTAAATAAATAATAAACAAATAATCAAGAGCTGGTCTGAGATCTGAGAAATTTTAGGATACTGTGTTCATTGTCATTGCACTAGCATACCATGGCTTGTTCTAAAAGCTTGTTTTTATAATGATAGTTTATAATTTTAATTGTAACACAGCTCTAATGATCATTAGAGTCTTTCTTGAGGTGTATTACAATTACATTTCTTAAATTTAAAAATACAGTAAACCAATAAATAAATGCCCTTGTACTGTAGTAATACTGCAGTGATGTAAAAGCAGCATAAGTTGCAAATACTGATAAAACAGCCCATTGTTGAGGATTTACAATGCAATCCTAAAAGCAGTTATCCTAGTCTTAGTTTATTGTAGACAACTGGCCTAGACAGAAGTGACTCTGCATAGCACTGAACTGCCAATGTGCACCCTATGGCTCTTCAGCTGGCATAGAAGAGCTGTGGTGTAGGATTGTGCTTTAAGGATTGGAGCATCTGATTTATTTCTGAAGAGTGCCAGCAACTGAGTTGAATTGGTGGGGGGGGGGGAGAAAAAGCAGCAGAATGATTGTAGTTTTCTATGATGGAGAACAGGTCAGATACATTTTGACAGAAGCTGAGGTTCATGCTAACTGCTATATGAATCAATGTTAATGAAGTGAACTGACAGAGCAGTGATAGTCAAATTGGACAAGCAGCTGGTCTCCCAATCTCGGAAACAGCTTTTATAGCTCAGCTGCCATTACCACTTTTTTCTTCTTTCTTTAAAAGCCAGACTGTGAAATTGGGAAAGGGGACAGAAAGTGAAAGAAAGGCAAGAGGTAGAGAAGATAGAGATATATTGATTCATTTAACTTTCAAAGTGATATTGGCAATAATTTATTGACCAATGTGACTTTTTGTGTGATATTGATTATATTTAAATTCTTCAGTCCCTATGCATATCACTGTTTAGGAAAAGGCTAGCAAAGATCCAAGTACTATCTCTAAGTACTCACATTTTATGCTGGCATCACATGATATTTGTCATGCCCATTTCTCATATATTTGCAAATCAATAGTTGGTAACCAATGTCTGTGCATCCAGGATTGAGTAACATTTATCCAAATCTTTGACATCTGTTTGAGACATGGCAGCAGTAACAAGGAAAAGGAAATTGTTCTAGTTCAAATGATTTAAGAACTTCAACCTTATATTTTATTATTAGCATGAGAGGAGAAAGAATGTAATTGCTTTTCTGTAATTACAGGAAAATCATTATCCGGATCATCCATCCGCTCACTGATTGGAAATGCTATGTAGCCTTTAATTACTTAATATTGTTGCATTTGTGTTTCTCTCTACTGCAGATAAATTTAATGTCCCCCTTGATGCATACATAACTGATGTGGTGTTATAACTGCAAAAAAAGTTGGTCACTTCCAATGATTCACAAGGATATTTCATGTATTGCAGTCAAATGACTAATTATTAAACTCATTCCCAGGCCACCACTAAAATGCTACTAATGGATCTATTTTAGAATTACTTACACACATAAGATCAAGGATAAACTGCAGTATCTACTCTAGAAACAGTGTCCTTTAGCCTATGCTTTTAATACAGGGTTAAAAAGCAACTTATTGATAAAAAAATATCTCATTTACTGACTACCTCTAATGGCAACTTATAAAGCAACAGCTACACATTGTAACTTTCAGTATCAAATCATGCTTTTGCTCTAGGCACTTTCAATATTATTGTGCATGATTTTAATAAAACAAACAATTTAAACTGATAAGCAGTGAAGTGTAACATTTGAAATAACCCTCAGTTGTGTACTGTCAAGGTTCTGCTTCTGCTTACTTCATCTTTTGATTCTTTAATTACAAACTTTCTTCCTGTTTCTTCTAAGTTCATAATGTTGCCAAGTGGCCAGAATTTTGCCACAATTAGAGTATGCAAAGTCAAGAAAAATGCCAAATAGAATTGTTGTTGTTGTTACTATTATTATTATTATTATTATTTGAACAAGATGAAATCAAGATGCCAGCTTGTTGAATAAGAACACTGAGCTCCAAAAGACAGTGTTGCTTGGAACAGCAAGAATCTTCTGTAGATGCATCTGCAATCCTCAAGAATTTGTCTAGGTCTTAAATTGTAGAACACCATCTAACAGTCAAATATCTGCTTGGGGCAATTGATAACAAAAAAGAACAATTGTCACAATTGCTCAATGCTTAGAATTTCCAAATGTTTCTGAGAGTTCTAGGCACTGTTCCAAGGGCTCCAATGACAACTAGAATAATGGTAACTTTCTTCTCGCAGAGGCACTTTAACTCTATTTGTAGGTGTTGATAGGTGTTGATATTTCATGATCTTTTCCTGTTCTTCACATAATTTCATGATCTCCTGAAATTCTATTGTGATGCTCTTTATATTCAGTTTGAGCAATTTGCAGGCACTGACATTGGGATCAACTGTTTCATCCTTTGTTTTGCAAAGAGTACATTTGATTATCACCAGCTTTCATACTACTTGTTTCAAGTGTCTGGTCTTCTGCAGCTAGAATGAAGCATTTCATTTCTTTCTCCAATTGCCCATTTGGGGGCCATTTCCGGGTATTTTCACTATAAACTTTGCTATCTGTGTCTTTCAAATATTGCTCATGCAAGTGCTTTTCCTTCCAGTTGTCAAAGGGAGCTTTGATTTCAATCCTTTTGTAATCTCCTTTAGTTTCTGTAACCCTTAAGTAAGTCTGCCTTGTACACTTCAACAAGAAGCTTCTTTTTGGTTTTCTTGGTATAGTCATTCAGTGTCATTCAGTGTTCATTTTTCTTCTTCAACTGCTTGCTTAACTTTCAGGAGACCTCTTTCACCTAATTTGCTTGGTAAGTGATCAACATCACTGCTAGGGTGTTGTGAGTGATGCATTGTCATTGTCTTGTAAATCTGGCAATCTACAGCTTCTAAATCTGCTTGTTTCCAATTGTTGTTTTTTTTGAGAAATTTTTGCTTTTATTCAACATAAAAATATACATAAGAAAACAAACATCACAAATAAGTTCAATCATACCAACAAATAACTCGACACAAAAAATACAAAAATAACAGAACCATCTACGAAAACCCATGCACCCAAGGAGTGGAGAGGATCGGATAAGTTACTATTACTCCACTTCAAAACCTTTACTTTTAACCCAACTGTAAATAGGATCCCATTCCTCTTGACATTTTTCTACATTACCATCCATCAATCTTGTGGACAATAAATCTGATTCGGCAGCTTCTAACAGTTTAGCGATAAATTCCTCTCTACTGGGTATCTTATCGGACTTCCAATATTTCGCATATAATACTCTGGCTACAGTAACTATATACAATAATAGTTTCAGCTTTATTTTGGAAATGTTTTGTCGGCATATGTTAAGAAGGTATAGCTCAGGTGTGTGATTGATTTTAATTTTCAAGATTTTTTGTGACCACATATTAACTTGGGCCCAAAACTTTTTGGCACGTTCATATTGCCACCATATATGGATCAAAGATCCCTTTGTTTCTCGGCACTTCCAACATTTGTTCGAATATTTGGGGTATATTTTGGCCAATCTATCTGGGGTAAGATACCACCTATACACCATTTTGTAAAGGATTTCTTTGAGGTCTGCAGGTTTTATCAGTTTCAAATTTTGTTTCCACAATTTTTCCCACTCAATCAAGTCTATATTAAATCCGAAATCTTTCAACCAGCGGATCCAACTTTCTTTGACTGTCTCTCCTTGCATCTTTATTTGGAGTAACCAATCGTAGGCCTTGGAAATAATCTTCTGTTTGGACGACATAAGTAAATCTAAGTCATTGGGTTTGTTCAAAAATCCTTTTTCTTTGTCCTTTTGAAATTTTGATTTTAATTGGCATTGTACCCACCAGTCCAATTTGGTAAGTTCTTCTTCAATCAGGGCGTTTTTACTATCCAATAAGCTTCCATAGTTAAGTTGGTTTTCCCAAACATACAAATTTGGATGTGTCAAGGCTTCAATTGGGGATAACCACATTGGTGTGTTGGGATAATACACCTTAATTTCCTGCCAAATTCTAAATAGAGATTTTCTTATTTCGTGCCTTAGAAACTGGCTGGATTTGGAAGGGTTGCGGTACCACATATAGCTGTGCCAACCTTCCCCTAAACCCGCGCCTTCCAAAATTAATAGTCTTTTGTTTTCCAAAGAGCACCAGTCTCTTAACCACGCTATACAGCAGGCTTTATAGTATAGATTCCATTCTGGGAGAGCAAGCCCCCCTCTTAATTTACTGTCATGCAACACCTTGGATTTTATTCTAGGTTTCTTGCCCTGCCAAATGAAAACCTTAATCATTCCATTAAGATGTTGGAAAAACATTTTGGGAAGGATAATTGGGATCGTTTGAAAGAAGAATAAAATTCTTGGAAGAACATTCATTTTAATTGTAGCAATTCTACCTAGGAGTAAAATTTGGAGGTCTTCCCATCTGGTTAAATCGTTTCGAATTTCTTTCAATATTTTCTCATAATTATCTCTATACAAATTTTTCAGATCATTCGTCAAATAAATACCCAAATATTTTAACTTCTTTTCGTGTGTAAAGCCGGAGATACTTTCTAATTGTTCAATCTGGGCTTTGTTCATATTTTTCGTTAGAATTTTGGGTTTGGATACATTCAATTTAAATCCTGAAATTTCTCCGTATTCCTTTAATCTTTGTTTCAAAAAAGTTATGGACAAAATTGGTTGTTCCAGGATGAATACTAAGTCATCCGCAAAAGCCAGTGTCTTAAATTCTTCATTTTTCATTTTGGCTCCCTGAATTTTAGGATCATCTTTAATCTTTTGGATCAGAGGTTCTAGTGTTAAGATGAAAAGTAGCGGTGACAGAGGACATCCCTGTCTGGTACCTTGTTCTATTTTAAAAGGCTCAGTCATAATCCCATTGAAGTTGACTCTCGCAGCTTGTTTCGAGTAAATTGCTGCCACCATTTTACAAAAATTTTCCCTACATCTGACAGCTGCAAGCTTCTTGTGATCATATTCCAATTAACATTATCGAATGCTTTCTCTGCATCGACCATAATTCCTGCAAACTGCTTGTCAGGGTGTTCTTTATAGTATTCAATGGTGTTCAACAATAATCTTACGTTCTGACTCATAAGGTGTCCCGGAACAAAACCTGTTTGGTCCTCATGAATTACACTGGCAATCACCTTCTTAAGCCTATTAGCAAGGATTGCAGCGAAGATCTTGTAATCACTGTTTAGGAGTGAAATAGGTCTATAGTTTTTAATTTCCGATGGGTCGGTTCCTTCTTTGTGAATTAAGGTGATCAAGGCCTCTTTCCAGGAATCTGGAATCTCCCCCGTGTTTTGTATACTCTCAATCACCTTTTTGAATGGTATCAGCAAGATATCTTCGAATGTTCTAAAGAATTCAATTGGGAGGCCGTCAGGTCCTGGAGTCTTGTTCCGTTTTTGATTTTTAGTCACCTCAACTATTTCGTGCATTGTAATAGGGTTCTCCGGCCATGTTTGTTGTTCCTGTGTTATCTTTTTCAAATTAACATTAACAATGTAATCCTCCTGTTTTTGACTTGTAATGTCTTGCTTCTTGCAAAGACTTCGATAAAAGTTTAGAATAATGTCGCTCATTTTGGAGTTTTGGAAGACCTCATCATTCTCATTATTTTTCAAAGATTTTATGATCCTTTTCTCCTTTTCCTTCTTCAGTTTATAAGCCAACCATCTACTCACTTTATTTGCGTTCACAAAATAATTTTGTCTTGCCCATTTCAATTTTTTCTCGATCTCCTCTGCCAAAAGGAGGTTAATTTGGTGTTGGATAGAAATAATCTTAGCCTTCGTCTCCTTTGAGTTTTTGGCCTTTTGCTGATTTTCCCAAGTCTTCAGTTTGGTTACGAATTCATTATATGATTTCATTTGCTCTCTCTTCCTTTTAACGATGTATCTAATCGCTATTCCTCTAAAAAAAGCCTTGAAGGCATCCCATATAATGGGCATCTTGGTATCTTCTTCCAAGTTGAGGGAGAAAAACTCTTTAAATTCTTTCCTAGCCATTTCCAAAAAATTGTTTTCTTTTAAAATTTGTAAATTAAGAGACCAGCGAGGATTCCTGGATTTTTTCTGTAAGACCAGTTGGATTGGGCTATGATCTGCGTAAGTCTGAGGTAAGATATCTGTTTGATTTATAGATAATATCAAGTTCAAGGATACACAACACATGTCTATTCTAGACCAGGATTTGTGGACGTGCGAATAGTACGTGTAATCTTTAGTACGTGGGTTCTTGGTTCTCCAAGCGTCCACAAGGTTTAATTCTTCCGCCATTTTCAGGAATTGTTTCCAATTGTTAATGCCAGCTGTGTATCTTAGAATCAGGACTACTCACATGTTAATTGTCTTTACCATGTTGCATCTATTTAGTTTTGTTCCCAATATCTTTTTAACTTTTTGGTAATACTCCTTGGTTGTGTTTTTCTTAACAAGGATATGTTTAGTATTGTTGTTAGAGACAATCTGTCCGCCTCCCCTGGCCCCTCCAGGAGATGCAAAGAAAAAGAGCTGTCAGTCGGGAGTCTCCTTTAAAGTATACAACTTTATTGATATCAAGAAAGAGGGGAGTCGCTTTTCAACGAGCTCTCCGATTAGTTCCATACATGCCATTTTATCCTTTACTCCCGGCCGATGAGTCCCTCCTCCTTTCCCCATAGGCTGAGGTACTTAGAGGGTACAGGCTACCCGGCACGCCTACTTCACCCCCTCCTTGACATGTACCCCTCCCGTTACATACATTGCATGTGCATTTAAATTTACCTTTCCCCGAGGTGGGGTGTGTCAGTTAATATTCATTACTTGATTACGCCTGCGTGCTTGCTACTTATTAGTTTCTATTGCTATTAATCTTTACTGTTGCCATGGCTTGTTCAGCCGTGTTATTTCTTTTCGGCTTCTGCGTTTTAACAATGGCTACTACCCCTGTGCTATGGTTACTAAATATTTGTACCTGGTTCCGCTCCTTGCACCTTAACAATCACTAAGACATTACATTTGGTTCCTTCTGTTTCAGCTCATTTCATTATTTCACTCCTCTCATTGTCAGCTTTCAAAATTCCAAAATATTTGCAGTTCTCTTCAGAATGCAGTGTTTTAATGATGTTGTTATTTGGCATCTTGATCTCTTCTTGTTCAATGAGCTGAAATCTTGATTTCATCTTGTTTAATGGTTATTGTTGTTGCAGTCAGATATTTGACTGGTATATGGTGTTCTGTAATTCAAGATCTAGCCAAGTACCTGGGAATTGCAGATGTATCTTCACTGGATTCTAGCTGTTCCAAGCAATACTGTTTCTGGAGCTGAGCTGGTGTTATTTGCTCAATGCCCAGAATGCCCTGGAGTTTCTTGAGACTTCTAAGCACTTCTCCAGGGGCTAGCAAGCTGCAGTGCTACCACAAAAAAGATTCTTTGAGGACTCTAGTGCAAAACTGTTTACATGTATTTTGTTTCTGGCAGCCAGCAGCATGCTACTAGGCTGTTGGAACATCTTTGCCTCCCTGGGAAGAAAGGGAGGACTTTCATGGCCCATTTGGGTGCGTTTTTGAAGGGGCGGGGTTTGCTGTGATAGCAAGAGCACCATCCGCCCCCTATCTCAGTCTCCAGGCTGAGATCGGAGCAGACGGAACTCCATGGGCTGCTCTGCTGCGTTTGTTAATTTCAGTCTGGGAGGCCATTTTGGAGGCAGTGGAGCAGAAGCCATTTTGGGGGTCTGTTTCAATATAAGACAGCTTAATATGGAAATTCAGTATCAGCTTCTGGTGGTTGTTCTTTGTGAAGGTGTACGCAGCCATTTTAAGTGGTGCCTGGTGGCAGCCATTTTAGAACAGCAGCCATTTTAGTTCAGTTTCAGTGATTTTAAGGACAACCAATTTTTAGGGGCATTTTGTTTGTTTTTATTCTTAACTCAGTTTGCAAAATGCCTGAGAAGAAAGGGTCTGGGAAGCCTAAAGGCAAGCAGCCGGCACCCAAGATCCCTAAGGCCCCGCCAAAAAGGCCAGCCCCCCTTTCATCTTCCTCCAATGAGGAGGGTGATGAGGGGGTTAATACAGCTATTCTGCAAAGGCTTTTGGCATTGGAAAAGGTGGTGGGCATTCCTTGCTCACAGGGGTCAGGCTTAGGCTTGGGAAAAAAATCTAAAGTGGCATTGCAGGCTGATATATTAATTAGGTTGTCCATCTTTAAGGGCAGGTCTGCAGGACTTGGTGCTGGAGAAGTCGAGAGCACTGGCGGTTCAGATGGAGGTGCAGCTTTGTTTCCAGCAGATGCTAGAGCAGGGTCAGCACTGGTGCTGATTGGATCCGGGGGTAAGGCTGGGGGCACTACACAGTCATACTCAGGCATGCCTTGGCCATGGGGTCCTTGGGCCCCTGCTTCTCAGGCAGTGCCAGGTGCTGCTGCTGGGGCTTCAGGTATCTCTCCCTCCGTAGGCACTGGTTCGCAGCAAGCTTGGTCATGGTCAAAGGGCCACTTTGGCCCCTATGGCCCCTGGCCTGCGGCCGGTCAGCAAGGGATGCCATGCCCCTTTTCACCATGCCCCTCAGTTTGGTGCTGCATATGGGTCAGTCCCATTTACTGCCATGCCTTTCGGGGATGTAGCATTAACTTTAGGCGATCATCTGTTGCCTGCAACAAAGGATAAGATCCTAAAGAAGAAGAAGAAGATATTGGATTTATATCCCGCCCTCCACTCCGAAGAGTCTCAGAGCGGCTCACAATCTCCTTTACCTTCCTCCCCCACAACAGACACCCTGTGAGGTGGGTGGGGCTGGAGAGGGCTCTCACAGCAGCTGCCCTTTCAAGGACAACCTCTGCCAGAGCTATGGCTAACCCAAGGCCATTCCAGCAGGTGCAAGTGGAGGAGTGGGGAATCAAACCTGGTTCTCCCAGATAAGAGTCCGCACACTTAACCACTACACCAAACTGGCTCTCCTAAAGGGTGAGTAAGTTGACATTTTCTCCCTCCTCATCAGTGAGTTGAAGAAGAATGATAAAGAGGAGTTGGATGACAAAGAAAAAGAAAAATTGAAGAAACGCAAGGTGGACTGGACTTGGGTCAATTGGCTGCCTGGGTTTTTTATATATGCTGGCGTGGTTGCACATGCACAGCCTTGGTTCTTTAGGTTTTGGGGTTTATTTCTGCGGACATTGGTGCACGGACGCATGGCCAGAGTCATGGACTCAGGCAGGTTTGAACCAAGACCTAACGTTTCTTGATTTTTTTCCCATTCTTGTTGCAGTTTGGCTGTGGAGGAATTATATGGCCTATTGCACAAACCATTACTAAGAGTGTCTTCTCCCTATAATCAGAGACAAAATGGAAGTCAGTGAATACCATGTTGGTATACCCAAAAATTTCTTAGACTGATATACGGAGGGGATCACTACCACCTTGTCTCTTCCTTGTGTTGAAACCACTATATTATACTTTCCTAGGGGCTGTATTGCTTTATTCCCTCATGTTCTCCTCCAGTCACAGTCTGGTCACACTTCCTCTTTCATTTTGTCTTAACCTTTTCCTCAATTCCTTTATTTTGCTTTCTTCTCTTCTTCAATATAAGGGCATATGTATCCCCTTAAAGGATGACCACAGAATGACCACAGAATGAAGCAGTCTGCTTCAACAGAAACTCTGGTAGATAGTAATATACATATTAAACCCATATTAATTCAACACCCTGTCCACAAAAAGCACATTAGGGAATATATCTGTGGATATTTCAAGGACAAATCACAATTTATATAAAGACCCTTGCCATGTGAAGATAAACTGATCTAGAATTAAGCAGTTTTTGCTAGTCTTATCAGAATATATTGAGAGAGAAAATTTCCACACACACTCACATACTGGAGTTTTATCTTCAAAATCTGTGACAGGTTTTGCTTCTGGCAAATTTACTGGCAATTCAAGCCCTCTGGTTTGTACCTGGCATGCTGTGATTTGATTACCTTGTGAGACGAAAGAGACAGACACAGAATTGGATTTAACTAAAGACCACTTTATTAACACCTTTGTGACAAAGGCAAATCCACAAGTTTGGAAATAGTCCAAGACCAGGGGTTGCCCCAGACCCCCTCCTTGCCATATATTGGGCAGCCAACTTTTACCCTGGGTGTGAGCCATTGCAGTGGCTTGGCATGGCAAATGGGGTGCTGCCCAAGAGCTCTTCCCAGAAGCTGTAAAACTTGTTGTTTATCATGCTACCATTCTTAGAGGCAGCACTTCAGATCCTGCATCAGGCACCTCTTTGGCTAAATGTAAAGTGAGATAAATTTCTGGTTGAAATGAGACAAGATCAAAAGAAGATAGAGACGCGACAAAAGCATTTGTTCAAGGCAAGGGAGCCCATGTTTTTAGATGAGGGGTATATGATGCAAAGTCTGAAACATTACAGCAGGAACTGTTGGCACAATAAATAATTTCTGTCCTATTTGATATATTTCTTTTCCTCTTAAAAGTAGCTAGTCTTTTGAGGTGTATCTGCTTGGCTTTGGTATTCTGTGGCTGCTGGCATCTGAGTATAATTATATGCTATGCAAAAATAGTTTCTGTTTTATTACTTCTCACACCCAATGCCTTTCAGTTCCTTTGAATTATTTCTGGTTCTCCTATTAAGAGATAAGGTAAACAGGAGCACTCAATTTACCTTCATGGTTTGATTCATTACAATTCACTTCTCTATCGTGGCCCTCTTTCCTTCCTTCCTTCATTTCCTTTGTCTCCTCTTTAAACTATAAACATTCTCAATCTCTTCACTGTTTGCTCATCCCGAAGTCTCTCTTGGTCTATAGTTATATTCATTGCTCCTCTCTTAACCTCCTTTCTTTGTGCTGTGTCATTTTTAAGATAGGGATTCCTCTGCACTCTGTAAAAGCAAAAGCTTTTTTCTTCCCTCTCTCCAGGGGGATTTGGTAGTGCTGGAGAGGAGGAAGATAAAGTGCTCTCAGGGAGAATTCATTTTTAATTTGAAAATTCTTGCTAAATGGTTTGTTTTTTCCCTTGTGCATTTGGACATTTGTATGGAAACCCTGGCTATATTGTGACTAGAAAAGGACTGGAACTCTCCTTGCATCTGATAATCAGTTTACTTTAAGCTCGAAAGTAGTAATCGATTAATCAGCTTGACAGCTGAAATGGCTTCATTAAAAATCAAAAGAATAAAAGTTGAATACAATTAGAAAAACAGAAGGGACAGAGCTTGAGGAGAAACTCACACAATTCAATTATCAGTGGGAGTCACATGGGGTTATATTTAAAAAAAAAAA
This sequence comes from Heteronotia binoei, assembly GCF_032191835.1. Taxonomy (NCBI): domain Eukaryota; kingdom Metazoa; phylum Chordata; class Lepidosauria; order Squamata; family Gekkonidae; genus Heteronotia; species Heteronotia binoei. The sequence goes on from NC_083231.1 coordinate 70,736,494, forward strand.
GGTTCAGAGGCTTGTTATGGAGTTTTTTATATATTCCAAGTAATAGTTGGCTAGGAAAAAAAGGATGGATGTGTCTCCACTATGCATTATAGTGCTTGTATTATTCACATAATAAGTGAATGGAAACAACTAGTGCAATAAGTAATGTTCTATGAAAATTTTGAAAATTCAGCCTGTACTATTGCTGGGGTGGGATCCTGACAGGACTCTCCATATGAACTTCTGTTTGCTTCATATTTTGTACTTTGAGGCTATGCCAAAACTTCCTTCCTCAAGAGTCTCAGTATTAAATGCAAATCAGATGCAGCTACAGATTATCATAGATGTATATTTTCTTTTAATTTTAGAGCTACATGGGAATTTTTCTCATATGGGTTAGGGGAAGATTTACAGGGGATGTATAGAAGGAAGAAATGGCTGTTCCAGCAGGTGGACTCTATCGCATCATATCTCAGCTGAGTTCTCTCCCCTTCCATACACCTCATGCCCCATGCACCGCCCTAGGTTAGACAGGTCTCCTTGTAGCTCCAGCAGGTGGATTTGGCATTCTGGGGGTGGGTAGGGATGTGACATCATCACACTGGTGATGGCGGGGGCAACACTCTGGTTTGGGGTGAAGCTTTATGGTAAATTCACCTTCAAACCATAGAGCAGAGGTAGCCAAACTGTGGCTCAAGAGCCACATGTGGCTCTTTCACACATATTGTGTGGCTCTCAAAGCCTCCACTGCCCCATTGGCCATCTTGGAGAAGGCATTTGTCTCTTTAAATTACTTTGCCAAGTCTTCTCTCAAACATCTGATTTTCATGTCTTGCAGCTCTCAAACATCTGACATTCATGTTTTGCAGCTCTCAGACATCTGCCGTTAATCTTTTGCAGCTCTCAAACATCTGGCGTTCATGTCTTGTGGCTCCCAGACATCTGATGCTTATTCTATGTGGCTCTTATGTTAAACAAGTTTGGCCACCCCTGCCATAGAGTTTGTCTAAAAACCAGAGCATCCCCGATGTGATGATGACTGTTTTTGCACACAGCTCACCTCGCAGTCACAATCCTGTTCCCTCCGCAGTGTCTGGTCGGATTTCCCACCATCTCCGCCGAAGTTACAGGAAGTGCCGCAGCTTTTGCATAGCAAACGTAAACCGCTAAAACCCAGTTTATGTTTGCTACGCAAAAGCTGCAGCACTTCCTGTAACTCCGGCACAGATGGTGGGAAATCCGACAGACACTGCAGAGGGAACGGGATTGTGACTGCAAAGTAAGCTGTGTGCGAAAAAGATTGATGTCTTGTGGGTGACATCATCATGTTGGGGATGTTGTGTGGCAGTGTTTAGGAGCAAAGTTTTCCCTGCCAACCAGCTGGTCTGTGGCAGGGAGAAGTTCAGTTTCAGTTTATTTCAATTTATATCCCGCCGTTCCCACCGAAGCAGCTCAGGGCGGCTTACAACACATAAGAACTAACATAGATTTTAGATTTACAATACAGCAAATTACACCGTTAAAACAGTAAAATAGTAAAACATAAAAACAAACGATCTATCAGAATACTACACTGCAATCTTCTATAGAGTTTCCAATGCCAGTTAGTTATAGGCCAGCCGGAAAAGGGCTGTCTTACAGGCTCTGCGGAACTGGCCAAGGTCCCGCAGGGCCCTCACCTCCTCCGGCAGCTGGTTCCACCAGAAAGGGGCTGTTACCGAGAAGGTCCTGACCCTGGTGGATTTCAGACGGGGCTCTTTTGGCCCGAGGATATCAAGCAGATTTTGAGAGCCCGATCTCAGCACTCTCTGGGGAACATGTGGGGATTCCCCACTCAGACCTTGGGACTGTCAACCTTAAGTCACTGCCCCAAAATTTCCCAAGTTGGAACTCACAACCCTATTCGCAAAACTTTTCTGAACTATGCCTGCAAGCCAATAACCAAGGATAACAGAGTTATCTAGTACTTAAAAAAAAATCAGTCTGTGGGGGCCTTTGCTCACTTCTGTCTGAAATGTTTACTGGTGTCCTGGATTGGGAGGGGGGATTTTAAAAGAGAGAAGCTAGCTCTACAAGCTGAGATGGACTATTGGTGGTGGTGTGGCGGGGGGGGGGGGGAGATTTCCCCTGAGAGTTCCCTAGGAAGATTAATCAATGATGAACCTATTTTGAATTAGGACATTAGGAATTCATCCACCAATAGATAGAACAGATCAATGCTAACTGGAAAAAAAAAATGACCTCATGCTGCTTATTTGCAACCAGAGCTATTAATCTGCAAGACTTTTAACTCACCTGTCTATTAATAATAGTATTTAGCCCCACTTTCCCCCTTTTCCAGTGAGTTAAGGCTACAACAAGGAAATATATTTGAACATTGACTGAGGTCACATTAAACACTGAAAGTGATTTAAAAAAAATTGAATTTGAAGTTGCATTATTGAAAGTGCATTATTTATTGTATATGTTAAGAACATAAGAGAAGCCATGTTGGATCAGGCCAATGGCCCATCCAGTCCAACACTCTGTGTCACACAGTGGCCAATATATGTGTGTATATATATACACACACACATATATATACTGTGGCTAATAGCCACTGATGGACCTCTGCTCCATATTTTTATTCAATCCCCTCTTAAAGCTGACTTTGCTTATAGCTGCCACCACCTCCTGTGGCAGTGAATTCCACATGTTAATCACCTTTTGGGTGAAGAAGTACTTCCTTTTATCCATTTTAATCTGACTGCTCAGCAATTTCATTGAACGCCTATGAGATCTTGTATTGTGAGAAAGGGAGAAAAGTACTTCTTTTCTCTACTTTCTCCATCCCATTCATAATCTTGTAAACCTCTATCATGTCACCCCGCAGTCGACGTTACTCCAAGCTAAAGAGCCCCAAGCGTTTTAACCTTTCTTCATAGGGAAAGTGTTCCAAACTTTTAATCATTCTAGTTGCCCTTTTCTGCACTTTTTCCAATGCTATAATATCCTTTTTGAGGTGTGGTGACCAAAATTGTACACAGTATTCCAAATGAGACTGCACCATTGATTTATACAGGAGCATTATGATACTGGCTGATTTGTTTTCATTTCCCTTCCTAATAATTTCCAGCATGGCGTTGGTCTTTTTTATTGCAATCGCACACTGTCTTGACATTTTCAGTGAGTTATCTACCACGACCCCAAGATCTCTCTCTTGGTCAGTCTTTGCCAGTTCACAACCCATCAACTTGTATTCATAGCTGGGATTCTTGTCCCCGATGTGCATTACTTTGCACTTGGCCATATTGGACCTCATCTGCCACGTTGACAGCCACTCACCCAGCCTCAACAGATCCCTTTGGAGTGCCTCACAATCCTCTCTGGTTCTCACCACCCCGAACAATTTAGTGTCATCTGCAAACTTCACTGCCTACTCCCAACTCCAGATCATTAATGAACAAGTTAAAGAGCATGGGACCCAGTACTGAACTCTGCAGCACACCACTGCTTACCGTCCTCCACTGCGAAGATTGCCCATTTATACTCACTTTATATATATTCCTATTAATTAGCCATGATGCTGGCAAACCCTGGGGAAAAGGAGGGCAGAATCCTGATGATTGATGTTCTGCTAATGTTGCAACATCACTTCCAGTGCAAACCCAGAAATGCTGCCACAGCATCAGGGCAATCTTTTAGCATTTGCTTGGCACCCTAGGGGTTTACCATAGAGTTTCAGGTGAATCCTAGAGTGTCAACTTGATGCAGTGAAGTCACTTCTGGGTTTGTGCCAGTAGTGATGTCACATCATTGGTGTAACTGATTTTCCTCCTGCTGCTTCTCCAAGCAGCAGTAGGAGCAGCAGGCTCAAAACAGAAGGACCTAACTACCCTACGAAAAACACTTCTGGCAGTCCCTTTCATAAAATAGACGTTCTGGTGGAAAATTCATGACAAGAGGGTACAGAAGTGTTTGCTACTTGTACCAAAGAATGGACAACTGATGCACAGGTTCATGAAAGAGAGGCAGCCTTTCACATATTTGGATTCTAGGTCAGAAGGACTCAGAGTCAATGTAGATATCAATGACCAGAAGAAATTGAAGGGTTTTTTTTTTGGGGGGGGGGGAGTAGATAACTTTTATGGAGTTTAATTGAATCTTTTTTTAAAAAAAAAATCATGTGATGTTTTATGACTATGGTTATATTTATTCTCAAAGTTACCACTCTGCAGCAAATAGGTAAAGCGAAAAAGCATCATTCAGCATTACGTGAAGAAGGGCAGAAGTCAAGAGATTTAGAAATAAATCCCCAATGGCAGCCATTTAGTCATTACATTTACTCCTTGTCTACACACCTGTTGTTAAGTGAATGTTTTTGCTCTCACTCTCCCTAAGGGCCCAGTAGAACTTTATGAAATGCAGTGACAAAGAGAACTGTGACACAGTTCTAGTTACAAAATATGCCTTTGATGGCAGTTAATCAAAGGATGCCATGAGCTCAACAATACAGTCAATAAATACAATGGGGCTGAATCTCTACAGCTATTGTTTCACCTATAAATCTTGGAAATGCTTTTTCTAGCAACAGGAGTGCTTACAAGTTTGGTGTGCTCTCCCAGAAACAAAGAACCTGATACACTTCATGATGCCTTTTCAGGGTTCACACAAACATTTACTTGGGCTTTTTGTTGACAAAAAATACTTCATTTCTCTTTACTAACAATGGCTAGTAGCCACTGATGGCTCTATCCTCTATGAAGCTGCCTTAAATCCATCTGTATTCATAGCCATGAGTACCTCCGCTGACAGTGAATTCCACAATTACTTGTTAAATGTTTTCTTTTGTTTGTCCTGTACCTATTGCTCATCAGCTTCATTGAGTGCCCCTAAATTCTAATATAGTAGATGAAGGACAATACAGCCCTACCAGATGGCAGTCCTTCTGGCTACTCTAGGATGGAAGGCCTCCTTTGCCTCCAAAGAAGAAGCAAGAGACAGTTTGGGCAATTCCCACCCATACAGGTTCTTTAGTGGGTGGAACCTTTGAGTTATTTGCTCTGCCTGCCTACCTCGTTGGTAGTCTTCACTTCTTGATTGGCTCACCCACCCTCCCTGTAATAGTGTGGGCTTTTGCTGGTCACTAATTTTAGGGACCACATAGGAATTTTTCACCATCATCTCATATTGACTTTGAGAAGGGTGTGTTTTTGCCTACCTCATATTGTATGAAGTAGTGTTGCAAGGGTGCTGCCCGTCAGCCAGGGGTGGTCTTTCCCCATGAGCAAAGATTCCCCAATATCCTGATACCCAGAGAGATCCATAGCCTCCACATCAGTGCCCTCAGAAAAGCCTGGCTTTGCATTAATGATGAATCTGCCAGGAGCCATTGCTGGACCTGAGAGAGATACAGGTTCCAGAAACAAGCTGGTTGCAACATTCTTCTATGCTTCTCCCCTCCACATCTCCATACTTTCCTCTCCTCTGGGAAACAAAGGATGGGCAATTGCCATAATCTAACCTAATGGGCTAAGAGGCTACCTATTGTCAGAACAAGGTACACAGACAAGACCCTACCTATAGCACATCTCCATGGTATGAATGGATTATGTTTTGTTACACCCTGTCTCACCCTGATACTAATGGTATTTCCTCCCTCTAGCCTTCACTCTGGTGTGGACCCACCTATTCTAATGTTTGTCTGCATTAACATAACCAATGTCCCTTCTGCCATACCGTAGAACTTCCAGTACATTCCTCTTCCTAGTAATCACTTAAAATATATCTTCTAAAATCTGCACTTCCCCTCTTCAAGGCAGGCTATCAAGGAACCATCATCTAGGAAGCTCCACCCAGCTATCACTTATAGAATTTGCCATCACACCTATGAAGATACATCCTTCTTTTTTTGTCTAACACCTGGGAGAACATTAGACCATGTTTTTATCAGGCGCTCCTGAAAACCATCAAGTCTTTTGTCATATTAGACCATCCACAGTAATATACATTCAAGATGCATTTTTGAGTACAAATATACCCCATTATTGCCATGTTCTCATATTCTGCTGACCTCTCACAAAGTAGCACTCTGATCCGCATCAGGTCTCCTTGTGTATAATGCTGGTCACTCTACATGCACCCTTCCTTTAACCTATCTTGACTGAACCATTCTCCAAGATTTGGTATAGTATTACCCCCATCTCTCCTTCCCCTACTGCACCTGCTCCTCTCTGTATTTCTATATCTTGTGTGAAAGCCACCCCACTTATGTGTGTATGTTTGAATTTTATTATTTTATAAACAAAACCCATTTTATTTCACTACTTGGCCCGGTTATTGGCTCTAATAAGAGGGTCTGTTTGGGACTGTCTCCATAAACACAGATAATAGGTCCTGCTTTGCCACACCTCTTGCTACACTTTGCCTTTTGAAGCTAATTTCCCCAAATCAAAAATCAAAGGCAAATATTTATAATTTTATCAGGGGTAATAATGGTTTGGATAAATGGCTGAAGGTTGGTGCCTTTAACTAGGTTATCATCTGGCAGGAACCTGGCAGGATTTAGTAGGATTGGTGAGCACCAGTAGGCAGAAACCCCCTCACTCAGTGGTGGGTGGGACACCTGGTAGGGCCTGATCATGGGCATGAGCTCTCAGTGGGGAATGTGGAAAGTTCTCCCCTCAGGTTTTGTGGCTTAGGGGGATGGATTTTCAAAGGGCAACTCACATGCTATGGTGCCTGGCAGTAGCCATGCTAATATTGCCCTGCACCATAGTTGGCCTTTGCCACTTTATGGTTCATTCAGTTAAAATTAAATTTAAATAAAGCTGCCCATTAGTTATTCCAACACCAGTGCCTGTCTCTTTATTCTGATTGAAGGGACAAATACCTCCCTCCAGGCCTGTAGGTATGAAGAAGCCTGTGGGGGCACAGCCCCCTGACTGATAGGCATCCCCCCCTGACTTGGGGCCCCTAACCAGCCTCCAGTGCCTCGGCTGCATCCTTCTCCATTCTGTCCTCATCAGACATCATTGCTTCTGCTTGCTTAGGGGACATGATCATACAGTTGCTTCTGCTTGCTTAGGGGCAGGAAAAATTCTCTGATACCTCAGCAAGCAGAAACAACAGGGCACTTTCAGCGCCCAAGACTGAAAGTTAAGCTTCTGTTTGCTTAGGAGCTGGAAGAAATCTCTGACCCCTCAGCAAGCAGAAACAATGGAGCACGTTCAGCACCCAGGACTGAAAGTTAAGCTCCTTGTTGCTTCTGCTTGCTTAGGGGCAGGAAGAAATCTCTGACCCCTCAGCAAGCAGAAACAACGGGGACTTTCAGAGCCCAGGACTGAAAGTTAAGCTCCCTGTTGCTTCTGCTTTCTTAGGGGCAGGAAGAAATCTCTGACCCCTCAGCAAGCAGAAACAATGGAGCACATTCAGCACCCAGGACTGAAAGTTAAGCTCCTTGTTACTTCTGCTTGCTTAGGGGCTGGAAGAAATCTCTGACCCCTCAGCAAGCAGAAACAATGGGGCACTTTCAGAGCCCATGACTGAAAGTTAAGCTTCCTGTTGCTTCTGCTTGCTGAGGGGTCAGAGATTTCTTCCAGCCCCTAAGAAAGCAGAAGCAACGGAGCACTTTCAATGCCCAGGACTGAAAGTTAAGCTCCCTGTTGCTTCTGCTTGCTTAGGGGCTGGAAGAAATCTCTGACCCCTCAGCAAGCAGAAACAATGGAGTCCAGGAACAGGCAGGTTGGGTGCATCCATATAATTTGTGCCTCCACTCTTAAACATCTTTATTTATTTATTTATTTATTTATTTATTTGTTTGTTTGTTTGTTTATTTATTTATTTATTTATTTATTTTACTTTCTGTGAACATTTGTGATAAATTAAAGCAATGTATTTTCAAGCAATTTATGCCACTCAACAAGCACCATTCCAATTGCTTTCCACTTCAGGTGCATACGATTTTAAAATACCTCAGAGAACATACTTCAGTCTTGGAGTATGTCACAGTGCCAGCAGACTGGTATTTTGATTTGGTTGGCATTTAGTAACTGAGAGTGGCTATCAAGTTAGTAGGTATGAAGGCTTGGTTCATGGGAGTTTAAGGAAAAGCTGCTTATTCTTTTAGAGATTAATCCTTCTTTCCTTCTGTTCAGCCACATAATAGTCTGCTGTTCACAAGTACCAACTACTAGCTAGTATTGCACAGATGGAATCAATAGTATAATCCTATTAAATGCTATAAAGAAGGCTACTTTTCAGATATACAGTGGAATCCTCTTAATGTTTTTTAAAGTGAAAGGTATTTTTACATGAAACTAGAAAACCTAGAAGAAATTGCTTTTTTAAATTCTTCAGCATTATAGTCCTATGATTTATCTTTCTGCTCTGCCTAGCTATTAATAGCTCAGGAAACCACAGAATTATAAAACTTGAAGTAAATTATGTATTGCTCTACTACCATCATAATTTCACTAAATCAAAAAGCATCCACTTGTTGAATACAAGTGATCCTTTATTATCTGGAATTCTAAAAAAATTGGGTAATAAAAATGTATATAAAATTACTTATAATTTCTCATTCCCAGACACATATAATCTGCGTAATTTGTGTTTCCACCCTTAGAGATTATTTTATTTTTGGGAAGTGTTAATAATACCAATAATAATAATACAAATAATAATAATAATTTAGGGGGTTGGACTAGATGATTCTGGAGCTCATAAAATGTTTATTTGTCAAAAAATGTAATGCCAGGTTTATAAACTTTATAAGGACATAGACAAATAAAATTAAAGATATTATCTTTTACTTATTTACTTTACAACATGCTTAAAACATTAGCACCCTTGCAATATTTTGTTTACTTAACAGTCTCTGATAACTGACGCCATGTGCTCTGAATTATTGCATCAAACTCTGGAGACAATGTCTTTGCTGTAGTAGTCTTGAGTATGCTGTTCAGGTGTGTATCTGTAAACTGCAAACCTACTTTTGATTTATTGACATTCATTACAGAAATCTCATGGTCAGTGCTCAGGGGAAAACATGAAATGACTGGGTACTGCAAGCTTTTGTATATATGTTCTTTGTGTGCTGGTCAAGAATATGTGAAGACATCATGACACAAATTGAGGGCTATGTGTTTCTCTACAAAACTATAGTCTTCCCCAGAAAAATAACTACAATTCCAATGAGGCCAGAGAGAAAGCAATTTATAGTGGTCAATATCTGCCTACTACCTGGGTTTGTTGTTGTTCAGTTGTACAGTCGGGTCCTACTCTTTGCGACCCCATGGACAAATTCACGCCAGGCCCTCCTGTCTTCCACCATCCTCCAAAGTCTGCTCAAATTCATGTTTGTTACATCAGTAACACTGTCCAGCCATCTCATCTTTTCCCGTCCCCTTCTTCTTTTGCCTTCTGTCTTTCTTAGCATCAGGATCTTCTCCAGGGAGTGCTTCCTTCTCATTTGGTGGCCAAAGTATTTCAGCTTCAGCTTCAGCATCTGACCTTCCAGTGAACAGTCTGAGTTGATTTTCCTTAGGAGTGACTGATTTGATCTTCTTGCAGTCCAAGAGACTCTTAAGAGTCTTCTCCAGCACCACATCTCAAAAGCATCTATTCTTCTGTGCTCAGCCTTCTTTATGGTCCAGCTCTCACAGTCATACATTACTACTGGGAATACCATTGTTTTGACTATATGGACTTTTGTTGGCAGGGTGATGTCTCTACTTTTTATTATACTGTCCAGGTTTGCCATAGCTGCCCTCCCAAGGAGCAAACGCCTTTTAATTTCATGGCTACAGTCACCATCTGCAGTTATCTTGGATCCCAGAAATGTGAAGTCTGTCACTAATTCCATGTCTTCTCCTTCTATTTGCCAAAGTGTGATGGGGCCAGATGCCATGATCTTAGTTTTTTTTATGTTGAGTTTCAAGCCTACTTTTGTGTTCTCCTTTTGGCAGACTTATTCTGCCAAACAGAATTATTTCATCTGCCATCAGTTCCATGGTACTGAACTGTGTATGTGAAATCATGGAAACGACTGCAGCCATGGACTATAGAGGCCAGCTGATGTCCCTACATTAATGTAACACGTGAACAGGTCTGTAAGAACCATTCAAATTAGAAGAGGTTTTTTAATACTCCACCTTCCTCCACCCTAAGGAGTCTCAAAGAGGCTTATAATCACCTTCTCTTCCTCTCCCAACAACAGTCATCTTGTGAGATAGGTGGGGCTGAGAGGGTTCTGAGAGATGTCACCCAGCAGGCTTCATGTGGAGGAGAGGAGAATCAAACCTGGTTCTCCAGGTTAGAGTCCACTGCTCTTAAGCACTACATCACGCTTATTACCAGCCTCAGTTTACCAAACTCTTTAGGAAAGCCATTGCACTGCAATATTGAGTGGTTGCCAGTTATTTTTCTTTTTCAGTGGAAGAAAGCAGACTAAGAGCAGGAGTTGTACTTCAGAAGGCGGAAGGTGTTACTGCAATACACTCCTTATATATTCCAGAGGATTTTGCCTATGGTACAGTACAGTCCTTTTGTAATGAATGATGCAGCATGTTATTTAAAAATCTCCAACAACGTGATTATTTTTACCCAGCAGTCAACTCTTTCTTTTGCTTTCTTTTTGTTTATTTGAAGTGTATCCTCCAGTGTGATTCTTGCTTGCTGTTTCTCTTTCTTGCTCTATCACAAGTGAATCTCCGAAGTCTAGCCATTACAGACCTTTGCCATGTTAACAATATCAGTGAATGAATTCAGACATTTGTTATTGTTCCAATGGGTCAAGGGCCATTCAGAAATCTATATCAACTATTTGCAGCACAGAATTCAGAATGAGTGATTTTGTTGCCCCTAAATCTCCAATGAAGACATGTGCTGATACTGCAGAAAACGTACTGCAGTGTCATTTCTTTACCCCATCATTGTGCAGTAAGTATGCCCTATAACCCTAAGCATAAATAGAAAAGACAGTGAGTTAAGTGAGGTTTTCTCTAGGATTTAATTTGAGTTTTCAGGACATAATGCCACCTTCTATCCTATTTGTGTAAGTGTTTGAATTTAAATCCGTTTACAATGCAATCCTAAACTGAGTGACAATTTTCTAAGCCCATTAACTTTAACTGACTTAGAAGGCTGTAACTCTGTTCAGGATTAGATTGTTAGACACACTGATTACCATGGAACTTGTTTAGATTTGGTTCAAATAATCTGTCTAAACTTCTTGATGAGTCCATGTCTATGTACACTGGAACCTAAGTATTACTGGAGAATCATGGAAGGTAGCATGCTAGTGCTGCAGAAGAAAAAGGCAATTGCTAATTTATGATTAGTAGCCACTACCCACAACTTCTAAAAATATTACAACAGGAATCTCTGTGATTTTTTTTAAAAAAAAAAGTGCTGTAAACACTAAAAAGCTGTATTTACAAAGGGATTTGGGAGAATGCTTTGCAGTAGATAAGGGTACCCTATCATCATCAAGCCGCATTCCAAAGTGACAGCTGCCCCGCCCACACATGCACGCCCCGCCCACACACAAAAACGAACGTCGTGTGTTTCCTTATGGGGGAGTGACACAACAGTCCCCGAGGGGGCGCCTAGGGATACTCCCCCCCAAGGAATGCCGGCTGTTTCCTAAGGGGGAAAGGAGGGGGGCAGCCACTGGTGTAGCAGACTTTGGTGGAAAAGCGTGTTTTGCAACACAGACGTTATTTAGAGAATTGTGGAGATGCAACAGTTCTAAGCGTCCATAGTTTGGAGAGGAGACATACCCAACGGATAAAATGATGGCCTTAAAACTGAGAACGTCTAATCTTATACGTGTAACACGTCCCTTTAACATCAAGTTGCATCAGGTTGCGTGTCAATACAACTCTGGATTGGGCCTGGCTGCTCAGCACCACCCAGAATATATTGGGCTCGTGCTGGGGGCAGGATGGCTCGCCCCTTTTCAGGACAAGGCAGGGTCATGGGGCTGACCCCAGGGCTTGTCTTGTTAGGCCTTACCCCTTGCCAGTTTTAGTTTGTTCAAGTTGTTTAAATAAAGCGGCCCTGTTTATCCAACATACTGTGTCAGCCTCTTCATTCCGACTGGGTGGGCAACCTGAGAGGCAACAGTTTATATACTTTTACCTGGGATGTGGAGGGATAGGTATGTCCTGCCATTGAAGAACAACAACAACAATTTGAAATGTAATCTTTGGGGGCATGCAAGCATGTGAAACCTTTGTCTTTTTTGTGGAGGGGAGTTTTTAATTTGCATTTAGAGTGTCAAAAATGTTCCTGTGTGGGGATCTGGAAATCAGATATGTATGCACCTAGGCATTTGCTATGATTGGGACTGGCTGGAATTTTCCTTCCCAGTTGTTTAGATTAGGAAAGAGATTGCTGGAATTAGCATATTGCTTACTGTTTTGGAAATCTGAGTCATTGATTATGTTCAGATCTGCTGGGAGGAAACTCTGGGGTCTGTGGAAAATGGTCATTAATTGAATCCCTCCTGGAGTATGCTTACACATATGACAGAGAGGAGTGCTCTTTGTTCCTTTCCTCCTTGGCAATATTTCTTTATATTAATTTAATTCAAACTTCTTTCTCTTCTGGGCCTACAGTCATGTGTTTGTATGTACAAAAGGAAAACAAACAAAGGAGGTCCCCTTGACTGAGGGTCTTGTGGGCACCGTCTATTGATCGTATCTTCTATGGCATGTTTCAAAATTAGATGAATAGGGTACTAAGCTATCCAGTCTGCTCCACCATGGAGTTAGACACTCCTTATAATATATCTGCTGCACTAATACTCCCTCTAAGCAATGTTAGTGTGAGCTAGCTCACAGTTTCTTAGCCTCTGGCTCACATTTTTGTCTTGGCTGAGGAAAAATAGCCCAGAGTAAACTAATTTATGTAGTAGCTCACAACTTTAATGCCAGTAGCTCACAAAGTAGAATTTTTGCTCATTAGCCTCCACAGTTTAGAGGGAATATTGGCTGCCACCTTCCAAAATAGCACACACAAACTTGTTCTTGGCTGCCAGGAAACATTTCGTTTGGCCCTACTTTCCATCTTATTTTTATTCTACACTTTCAGAATGTTTTTTATCCATTGTGCCCTCTGCAGGGATGCATAAGGGGCCTTAGAAGATCACCAACATTAATTGCTTGCCATTCCCCTCAACATTATGTCAGCTTTCTGAAAACTTATTGGATGTTGCTGCAGCCTTCTGAAAACTTATTGGATGTTGTTGCAACATTCTTTTTATAATATTGGCTGCACTAATATATATATATATATATATATATATATATATATATATATATATATATATATATATATATATATATATATATATATATTAGTGCAGCCAATATTATAAAAGGAATGTGTTCCCAGAAGAATGTAAAGTGAGAATTGATGCATGGTAACTCATAAACTTCATGGTTTAGTTTGCAAAATCAAAATAACATTTTGATTTTTTGGCTCCTATGAATCAAACTACAATGGTTCCAATGACAATAGCTTACTGTTCTCAGATGATATATACACAACATTACTCTTTGGCATGAAGCAGAAGACAAATGTGCTTTTTTGTCATGTATAGCTTATAATAATTCCTCTTAAATATGTAGCAGTGTAATATAAATAGGCCTAAATGAGAACAAGATATTCTTGTGATTGGAAATATGTTAATGACTTATCCAGCTAGGAAAATGTACTGAATAATATGTGAATGTGACATGTTTTCCCCCAAACACTCCTTTTATGTTGAAGAAACTAGAAACAGATCTGTAGTAATCAATTTTACTTCCTACGGCTTATTTTCATAATGTATTCAGTGGATTCCCCAGAATGTAAAAACATTTTTTTTGTTACCAGAAATGTCTTAAAAATACCTTGATGTCATTCTGAAATATTTATTTATTTTATAGTCCAATTTTTTCACTGGTAACTCCTATAACATTTTCAAAGTAGGAATTAAAGATCTTATAACCCATCATATGTAGTTTTCAGGATCAACCTGACTGGCTCTGTCCTATGAGTTAAATCTGGATAGCTTCCTAGATGTTGATTGGACCAACACTAATGTGATGGACTGAATACAGCAGTTCTATGGATAACAGACTGATACTCTTTGCACTGCTTGCTTTTATAAGGCAGTAAGTACATGTTTTAGCTGCTGGTCCTTTCCTCCTCTTGAACATAGTTGAGACAGAAACTCAAATGCAGCCTTAAACTCCATCTCTGGAGTTATTTTCAGTCATATCTTTTACATTGCTGCAGACCATAATTCTGCATCTGAGAAAGATGACCACGTGCTTCCAACCACTTGTGGTTTTCACTCACCTTCCACATGATTTTTTTTTTTTATCTCTCCTGGGATTTTACATGGCCCTTTTATAATTCTGATTCAATACAGAATATTGAAAGAAGGAAATCAAGACCTAATGCAGAGCTGGTCAAATCTTGAGATTAAAAATTGGTTAAATGGCAAGAAAAAGAGACTGGGAATAGATGTACTATTCTCACAGTAAAGGAACATGAGCAGTAGCCTCCCACAAGGATCAGTATTGGGACCAGTGCTATATAATTTGTTCATGAATGATTTGAAATTGGAGGTGAACTGTATAGTATCCAAGACTGTAAATCAGGATTTCCCAAACTTCCCCCCCTCCCCCATGGCCTGGTTATTTTTACACTTCTCTTTCATGGCTCAATAAAATTCAGGGTTGGAGCCAGGAGCCAGGAATTATGTAATTTCCTGTGGTGTCACTTCCAGGTCAAGGACCAAGCGATGTCACTTCCAGGGCACACTGAACCAGAACTCCACCTCTTCCTGCGATGTTACTTCCAAGGCACTCCCCCAAACCTGCCTCTTCTTCTGAAATAACTTCATTTTCAGAAAAATCTCTCTGAAACTCATGCTGAGCCAAAATGAGGGTGAAAAGTGGGCGGTCTGCAACTTTTTCATTCATTTCTAGGGCTCTCTCTTTCCACCCCCACACCTGCATGCACCTATCTATTTATGTGTTCTTCTCCAGCTTGCAAGCACTCTTAATGCTCATGTTCAATTGCCTGCACCACCTACACACCCCTTCCACAACAGCACTGGCCAGTGTATGCAGTTGGGAGTGCTGTTGCCATTGCCATCAGGAATGCCAACACTGTGTATCACCCACACTGGGCCCAGGCAGCTGCTCTACCTCAAAATATGCTGACACATTTAGTAGGCCCTTCCTTCAGCTGCTACTTCTGGAACCCTGCCTCAGGCTACAACCAAACTTGCTTGGTTTCAAGAAAATTTTTAACAGCTATTTTTCCTTGGCTGAAATACTGGGAAATTGCTGTGAATGGTAGCAGAGAATTGTACTGCAGTTAATGAATTAATTGCAAATTATATGAAGTTTGTACAAGCTTTTCTGCAATTATCCCAAAAAGGATATTTATGAGGGGCTTGCAGCTTTTTACTGGCTGTGTTTCCCATGTCTTGAAAAGCAACCTGTTCTGCGGATAGTTAGCTAGTGAACTTCTTTCATCCTTTTTAATATCTACAGGAGGAGTTTAATTTTGATGTCAGATAGCTGTTAAAAGCAGAACCAGTAAAATGGTGCCAAGTTCATAGTACCATCACCTCCTGTGCTGTTGAGATATACAACAGTAATCTCCAATAATCTCTTTCTGCCCCACACCTCTAACTCTCACTCACTCACATATAAATCTCATGAAACGCCAGCAGACTACAACTGGGGGAGCCAACTTTTCATTGGCAGAGCTCCTTTGTCTGCAACAACAGTATGATGAACAGAAAAGTTTCATCCAATAAAAAAATGGAATGAAAGAAAGAAAGGAAAATAATGAAATAGAAGGAAAGGAAAAGAAAAGAAAGACATGGAAAGAAAGAACATAAGAACATAAGAGAAGCCATGTTGGATCAGGCCAGTGGATCATCCAGTCCAAAATTCTCTCACACAGTGCCCAAAAAGCACCAGAATGTCCACCAGTTGGGCCAGGGCACTAGAAGCCCTCCCACTGTTGCTTCCCCCGCCCCCCCCCCCAGCACCAAGAATACAGACAGAGCATCACTTACAGGGAAAGAAAGAAAGAAAGAAAGAAAGAAAGAAAGAAAGAAAGAAAGAAAGAAAGAAAGAAAGAAAGAAAGAAAGAAAGAAAGAAAGAAAGAAAGAAAGAAAGAAAGAAAGAAAGAAAGAAAGAAAGAAAGAGCCTTACTCATCATCAGATGACCACAGCAAGCAACAATTCTGCCCAGGGGTCATTTGATTTTTTTAAAAAAAAGCTACTGGAATGCCAACTTCTCACCCCTCTTGGCTGAAAAAAACATCCCCCCCTTGCTGCTCAGGCCTTTCGGGGAAATCCCCCCAAAATAACATACTGCAAGGCACATGAAAGCTCATACCTTGTAGAACACTTCATGGGTCTAAAGTGCCAGTGGACTCCAGCTTTGCTCTCAAACACTGGGAGGGGGGAGAAGGAAGGAGAGGCAGCCCAGCTCCTCTCTGCACAACACAGAGACGTTGGGGGGTGGAAGGAAGCAAAACGGGGCTCAGGCTTTGCAGCCTGTGTCAGTCTTCAAGCCAAGCTTTTCTCTGCACAACACAGAGACAATGTGGGATGGAAGGAAGGAAAACGGAACTTAGGTTTTGCAGCCTGTGCCAGTCTTTAAGCCAAGCTTTTATCTGCACAATAGAGAGCTTTTCTTTGCTGGGGGCGGGGCTAGCTTTGGCTTTTCTTGTGATCTGAATTTGAGGCATCCGTGGCCTGGTACCAGATCACGACCCTGCAAATAGGAAACAGTTCTGTATTTGAAGAAGATATTGGATTTATATCCCGCCCTCCACTCCGAAGAGTCTCAGAGCAGCTCACAATCTCCTTTACCTTCCTCCCCCACAACAGATACCCTGTGAGGTGGGTGGGGCTGGAAAGGCCTCTCACAGCTGCTGCCCTTTGAAGGACAACCTCTGCCAGAGCTATGGCTGACCCAAGGCCATGCTAGCAGGTGCAAGTGGAGGAGTGGGGAATCAAACCCAGTTCTCCCAGATATGAGTCCACACTCTTAACCACTACACCAAACTGGCTCTATGATACTAAATTATTCAGGATAGTCAGGGCTTTTTTTGAGTATTTGCTTCTGCCCAGGGGTCATTTGATTAAAAAAAAAGCTACTGAAATGTGTATACACACACACACACATTAAACAAAAATAGTTCTACAAAACTCAAATTTTACAGTCAGAATTTGGCTTCAATTTGAACCCATTTTATCTCATTTAGACAAAATTTTCATACTTCCAGTTTCCTGTACCCACCTATATAGTCTTTTATCAATTTTATAAATTTTATATAGTCATTTATCAATTGCTGGTTGCCTCAATTTTCCATTCATAAGGGCAAGATATCTTGTTCAGCTATATTCAGAGTTTTTTTCTAATTACTCCTCCATTCGTGTTATGTTCTTCTGTTTCCAACTTCTAGCATATGTAATTCTTGCTGCTCATATAGCCAGGGCTTTTTTTGTAGCAGGAACTCCTTTGCATATTAGGCCACACATGCCTGATGTAGTCAATCCTCCTGGAGTTGTACTAAGAGCACTATAAACTCTTGGAGGATTGGCTGCACCAGGGGTGTGGTCACACCTCCCATTAAAAGTGGGTGTGCAGTGCTCAAATTTGAACTGCTGAATATTGATTCAACACAGGGCCGATCAGACGCTCATCCAAGGATGTGACTTGTCTCAATATCATCCTGTTGTTGAACAATCAGACATATTGAATGCTATCACGCTCTTTTCTTGGAGCGTGCACACAACCGATCAAGCAGATCCAAAGTTGTCTCACTCTCATTCAGTTGCTGTTTAATCATACCGAGATTCCTGCCATGGGGTTTTCATTGAAATGCACCCAACCATTGGGAGGTGGGGAATCAAACATTGCTTCGGGGGGATGGGGGGTTTCCAGGAATTAACATTGCTGATTCAAACTAGGGGACTGCCAGGAACTACTTTCCTGGAAATGGGCAGTGATGATGATATCTGGAAATCCTCCACATTGAAAAAGAGATTTTTTTTCCTGTTCTGAATAATGGGATAATACTCCTGTGGATCCTGCATTGATCAGAGAAGCAGAAGCCTCACCTCAGATTCCTGATGATCTGGTCCTGCGCATGTCTACTGGGGCTTTTAAAAAAAAATGTGGGAGGGGCAGATGGCAGGCGCCAAACATCCCAAGGGGTAGTATCACACATGAGCTCTCCAAACAGGAATAACCCAAATGTTTGCTGCTCCTGGGGAAAAGGACAGGACTTTCTCTGGGGTCAAATAACCCTGACATCAAACCAGGGCAAGTCAGGATGCTGATGAGCTGCATTCAAGGGACAGACGTGGTTGTCTGGACGTGCTCATAAAATCCAAACAGGAGCCACAGGTAAGACAGATCTAAAGGTGCATGTGACCGCCTAATATGCAAAGGAGTTCCTGTAGGATACTGAAAAACTATGGCAGATAGTGAAGCATTCAAGGAGGCTCTTTCTAAATTGAGTGAGTGGGCAACAATGAGACAAATAAAGCTCAACATGGGAAAGTGTAGAGTGATGCATAATGGAACAAGAAATCCCTATTTTAAATGTATAATATTGGGTTTTGAACTGCCTGAGACAAAGACTGAACTGTTCAATAGTGTCAAAGAGTAGCTGTATTGGTCTGCAATAAGACAGCTAGATTCGAATCCAAAGCATGTTAGAGACCAAAGCATCTAATGAAGGGAGCTTTGACTCTGGGAAGCCTATACCCTGAAAATCTTGTTGATCTCTAAGATGCTAGTAGATTTAAATCTAGCTGAACAATTTCAATCTGTCTCGGGTTTGTAGTGGAGACAGTGATGAAAATGTTGATGCAATGTGGAGCAGTGGTGAAAAAGGCAAACTCCATGGGTGCTTTTACACTGGCAGTTTGCTACTCTCTATCTCTGCATTGTAAACTCACCTTTTACATTACATAATGTTCTCATAACCGTTTTGCATCATTGCTTCCCGAGGCATTTACATTTGTTTCAGTGAGATGTGTTTCAACGCTGCCACAAACGCGTTTTTCTCAAGACTAGTTTTGGTCTGGTCTTTTCTCTATGGGTGTTGCAAACTTGTATTGTAAAAGTTTCCCTGCGTTTTAAAAGACTCCTCCAAAAGCCACCACAAGGTGCAGTAATTTGCATGAGAACTGACAGCACTTGAAATTTTTACATATCATTGCTTGCCTCATCAAGTGATTTAAATTTGTATTGTTTTTGCAGTGTTGACATGATTTCCAAGCAATCATATACATTTAACTAAGCACTGGTATTCCGGCTGCCTTCTGATCAGAGACACCGCACCCCCCCCCCCCCAAATTGAAACGCTTAAATGTAAAAGGAAAATAATTACAGTGGCAGCTGATTTGAAGACTCTAAAACTCTGGATCAAACTGAATGTAAAAACACTCCATGTTAGGACTAGACTGCACTAGACCTTTAATCCTGGTTCAGCCCTGTCCCCAAACTGACATTCTACACTAGAATCACAGAATCATAGAAACCTACTCTATGATTCTATGGTTCTAGTGTAGAAAATCAGTTTGGGGACAGGGCTGAACCAGGATTAAAGGTCTAGTGCAGAATTCGCTGAGTATTGTAAAATAAACCTCCATCTTCAGAGGCAGCAAACCTCTGAATACCAAAGCTAGGAGGCAGCATAGGGGTAGGTCTCAGCCTCTATGCCTTGTTTGTTTGGTTTCCAGGGCAGCTGGTTGACAGCTATGTGAAAAAGTATGCTGAACAAGATGGGCCACTAGTCTGATCCAGCAGGCTGCTGTAATGGTTACACAATCATCCCTCCTTGTGAGTGGTGCTGTTGCACACCTGAGTGTTTGAACTGGTTCTGTATTGGTTGTAGTTGTTCTTTGGAAGTTCACTGTTTAACAATAGATTTTAATTTTTTTAGAAGATCCATGCTGGAGGCTGTGCTGGAGACCACTTGGAAACCTTTTATTAAAATTTGTTCATTAACAAGCATGTTACGCTCTATTATTACTTGTGAGATGGTGGAGTGAACAATACCACTTCAGGCTGCAGGTAGATAAAGCATTTTAATGCTTCCCAATTATAATTTAAACACACACCTCAGGGAGAAAGTTGCTAATCCAGCTTGCTCCTTGCTGTGCTAGTTTATACTTGTCATAAGTCTTTTGTGTAAGGCACATCTCCAATCTACCACATCAGCATACTGCCATCTCATTTCTGTCTAATTAATAACACATTCATGATTTAATATTTAGGCTTGAACCTTGTAAAATATGAAGCATTAATAAAGCTGTTGCTTCTGAGAATATACAGAGTGCATTTCTATTATGACAGCAGAGGTGGAGATAACTTTTCAACCCAAATACATCTGCTTATGAAGATGCCCTTGTTTCCATAACAGAGAAGCAGTGATGAAGGTTGGCTACTTGACCAGACATGTTTAAAGCAAGTGGAGCTCTTGTTGCTTAGACCAGTAGAGAACCATCAGGTTGCCTGACTGCGATCCAGATAGAGTTTCCCATTTGCCCTCCCCACAATGCTCCCTGTTACCCACCCTCACTAAATATGGAGGGGGGATTGTGGAGGTGATGGATGTTGTATATCATGTCAATATCACTTCCAGGTGATATTGACGTGTCACTAATGTGTTGAGCAATGTTTTAGGAATTTTCCTGAGCAAAAAAGTTACTAATAAATTGCTCTGTGTGGTGACATCACTTCTGGGACTTCACCTTACTAAAGCTGCTTACCTTGTGCCTCCCCCCCTCCCCCTTGCCAGGCCCAGGCTTGGCAACTCTAGATCTAGATCCTCACTATTATTCTTAATGCATAGGACAGTAAACATTATTTTAAAGCAAACAAAAAGTTGTGGATAGTAGATATCACTTCCAAAATTGAATTAATTTCTTAACATACATTTTGATTTTTCTGTAAAACTAATTTAAGCAGCTTTTTTATTCACAATAACAAAAATCAAATAGGAGATCTAATTCAGGTCAACAATGCAGAATAATTTTGTGTGGTGACATTATACAAGAAATGACAAAAATACATCTGAGCTATGATTGCAGCAAACTACAAGAGCACAGGATGACATTTCAAAAGCCTTGTATTTTGTTCGCAGCTTTACAAGCTGTGTCACCATGGTTAAGTCAATTAAGATGTTATGTCTTTAATATTCCACCTATCTAGTACATTAATATTCTCATACTCTCCATTTTTCCCTATGTACCAGGGTTGAAGCCTTTCAATCCCATGTTAGCACTGTTTAAAAAATTCAGTCTGTTTATTCCAGAATATGTCAGTGAAGCTGTGCACAGGGAAGCAGCTGCCCTATGCTCCCCACTAAACAAGGCAAACACATAAGCAAAAATGGGAGAATTAAGAAGAAGAAAGCAGCCACCAGTCTTTTGGTGTGAAAATGGGCAACTGAAGGAATTAAGTCTCTGTTAAATGGACAGGAGATTTTTTTTTTTGTCTAGACAATTGGCAACCTTATTTTCAGGTAGTCAAAGGAGACCTCCACACCTGTTTTTATTAGCAAAAAGGCTAGTTGGACCCAAGTCATTTACCAACTTAGTACTGCAAGTACTGAGTCAAGTCATTCCTTGGGTTTTTTGGCAGAAGATTTCAGAAGTCTTTCCATGTTTTGCTGTGGCAGGAGACAGTTCTATCTTCAGTTCTATCTTGTCCCAGTCTGTGAAACTAATTTAAGCAGCTGGTTTCATTGTTGTTGGAGGATTTTATGTATACAATCAACTAAACCAGCTAGTTTAGTAAACTTCTGCTTGGGCTTCAAAGGACTGGGAGCAGGAAATGTAGGATAGATGCACTCAAGGAACAAAAACACTGCTAGTGAAGTCTGTCTTTCTTTCTTAAGAAGTTATCTGTCCTCCCTAGGTATGGGTCAGATGATTCATGGATCAGGCTGAAAGTTCTCATGATTCTTCAAGGTAGTTGCATGCTGACAACAAGCTCCCTTCTAGCTAGACTGTAGTATGGGATCCAAAGGGAACAGAAAGTCTCTCATATCTAATATTGTAGGACATGATTGTTTATTATATTTCTAAGCTGCTCTTTTATTTAAAGTGGCAAAAGCAGACTACAATGTCTACAATCCAATTAATTAATAAAATAAAAAATTAAAACCTTAATACAACCTTACTAATAAACCACAATAAATAAGACAATACAAGAGCACATGCCATTTTCTTCAGCAAGTGCACTTTTCACTCATGCAGGAAGTTTTAGTGTTTTGCTTTGTTTCTAAAGTCTTCATCAGGGATACAACCTGATGATTGATCTTTGATTGCAAGGAGAAGGCCCTATTTCCCATCCTGATATATTTATTTGGGTAGACCTAGGGTTGCAATCCCCGGGTGGGGTCAGGGGATCATCAGTTTGGAGGCCCTCCCCATGCTTCAGGGTCATCAGGAAGTGTGTGTGGGGGGAGGGAGGGAAATGTCTGCTGGGCACTCCATTATTCCCTATGAAGACCAGTTCCCATAGGGCATAATGAAGAATTGATTAGCAGGTATCTGGGGCTCTGGGGAGCTATTTTTTTGAGGTAGAGACACCACATTTTCAGCATAGCATCCAATGCCTCACCTCAAAAGGCTCTCCAGGTTCAAAAAGATTGGACCAGGGGTCCAATTCCATGAGCCCCATAAGAAGGTGCCCATGTCCTTAATTATTTCCAGTAGAGGAAAGGCATCTAAAAGGTCTGCAGTCCCTTTAAATGTGATGGTCAGAACTCCCTTTGAAGTTCAATTATGCTTGTCACAACCTTGGTCCTGACTCCAAAGTCTCCTGGCTCCACCCCCCAAAGTCTCCTGACTGCACCCCCAAAGTCTCCTGGCTGCACCCACAAAGTCCACAGATATTTCTTGAACTGGATCTGGCAACCCTAGCAAGAGCTGGAATTAAGAACAGTAGTTCTCCTACAAGAGGTCTATGTAAGAAGGTATATGCAAGTGCATTTGTTCACTCAAGTTCAGAAGACGCATCCCATGGTACAGATTGAAGTGCCAATACTTCAAACTGTGCTTAGAAATACAGCAGCCAACAGCTGAGCTAAAATTGGCCCTTCTGTACCCAGCCAGCCTTAACAGATAGGAGATATGAAGCAAGAGGAACATAAATAATAATAAAATTTTATTTATATCCCGCCCTCCCCGCCTAAGCAGGCTCAGGGCGGCTAACAACATCCATAAA
Organism: Heteronotia binoei; assembly: GCF_032191835.1. Taxonomy (NCBI): domain Eukaryota; kingdom Metazoa; phylum Chordata; class Lepidosauria; order Squamata; family Gekkonidae; genus Heteronotia; species Heteronotia binoei. Next base: position 70,759,733 of record NC_083231.1, read on the forward strand.
ATATACAATACAATAAATATACAAGACTTTAAAATCAACATTATCCAAAAACAATTCTAAATTCACATTTGACATAATTTGACAGTAACAGTGATGTTCCTGGCGCTATTTCTGTCAGTTTACATGTTAGGGAGGGTCCCTGGGCAAAGTCATTTTGGCGGATCCATTTGTTTAGTGATCATAAATCAGCAGTCTGTAAAAGCCGACCTAAAAAGGATGGTCTTGCAGGCCCTGCAGAATTGGTCAAGACTCCGCAGGGCCCGCACCTCTTCCGGGAGCTGGTTCCATAGGCATGGAGCTGCGATGGAAAAGGCCCGGGCGCGGGTGTTCTGCAGTTTAGCCTCTTTTGGCCCAGGGATAGTCAGCTTGTTTTTCCCTGCTGACCTCAGTGCTCTCTGGGGCTCATATGGGGAAAGACGGTCCTTCAGGTAGGCAGGTCCTCGGCCATATAGGGCTTTAAACTGACAGCTACATTCCATAGACACTCATGGGATGCTACTGATGTAGTTGTTTCAGCCTCTGCCTATGCATCAACTGCTATTATTAATTAGACTGGGTTGTTCATTGCTATGCCTTCAAATATTTATACTGATTTCAATCAAAGCAAGTAGTAGATAAGGATACCCTATCATCATCAAGCTGCATTCCAAAGTGACAGCTGCCCCGCCCACACACAAAAACGAACGTCGTATGTTTCCTCATGGGGGAGTGATGCAACAGTCCCCGAGGGGGCGGCTAGGTATCCGCCCCCCCAAGGAATGCCGGCTGTTTCCTAAGGGGGAAAGGAGGGGGGGCAGCCACTGATGTAGCAGGCTTCATATTGTTTGAGGAAAGGCGTGTTTCGCAACACAGACGTTATTTAGAGAATTGTGGAGATGCAACAGATCTAAGCGACCATAGTTTGGAGAGGAGACATACCCAACGGATAAAATGATGGCCTTAAAACTGAGAACGTCTAATCTTATACGTGTAACACGTCCCTTTAACATCAGGTTGCATCAGGTTGTGTGTCGATACAACTCATGCTCTTTAACTTGTTCATTAATGATCCGGAGTCAGGAGTAAGCAGCAAAGTGGCCAGGTTTGCAGATGACACTAAATTGTTCAGGGTGGTGAGAACCAGAGAGGATTGCGAGGCACTCAAAAGGGGTCTGTTGAGGCTGGGTGAGTGGGGCGAAAACGTGGCAGATGAGGTTCAACGTGACCAAGTGCAAAATAATGCACATCGGGGCCAAGAATCCCTGCTACAAATACAAGTTGATGGGGGTGTGAACCAGTAGAGTTGGTGTTGTGAAGGAGGCTTACCCACATCCCCCGAGGGGGTAACTGCCACCGCGACGGCTGGGGCTGGCTGACCAACCTCTTCCACTGCCCCACGATCCCGGGACCAAGCTACAGACCCAACCAAATGTGGGGGGGAGATGCTGGGGATTGAACCTGGGACCCTTTACCTATCCAGAAGATGCTCTCCACTGAGCCCCAGTCCCTCACCTGGCAACTCCCAACCAGCCCCCATAGGCCTCCGCCAAGTACAACTATAAGGGGGGGAGGGAAGGGGGCCTACCGGCCTAGCCCCCTGCAACTACCATCCGCTCTGCTACCAACAACCCCCCCTGAGGCCAAACCCCTTGGTGCCGCCGCTCTCTTTGCCGGGAACGGCCCGACTGTGTTGCCGCCGCTCACACAAAAAAAAAAGTGGCTTAGCCTGGCGCTGCATGCACCGGAGAAGCTGCCCAACCTGCTGCCGCTGCTCGCACTAAACCCCAGCTGACCCCACGCAAGCACTGCCAATCGTGTTGGCCCCCGCCTTCCAAGACCGCGCTGGACGCTCCCCCGACGCAGCTCTCCTTCTGAGAGCTGAAGCAAACTGCGCCACACTGGGCAGGACAGGGGCTTTTATAGCCTCGATTCCCCACCCAGCAGCAGATTCCCGGATGACCGGGACATTATTCAGCCTCCCTCCATCCGGGTAGGCAACAGCGTCCCCCCAACCCATCGCTGGCGAAGCCAGCCGTCTGGGAGGAGCCGGTTAGTTGGTTTGGAAAGACCATGCTATCCCAGCCTCGTGGTTGGTCTCTCTCTTTTGAAATCCAAATCTCTGCTCTGCTGACCTGACAATGAACCCTTTGCCTTTACCTGGTAAATAAATAAAATAAATAAATAAGTTTCACTCCCCATTGCAGCTTCTTTGTCACCAGCCTCCCTTCTTCTTACTGGATCAGATGTGTATGTTTTATTTCCATTTTTACAGGTCTGTTACCTTAAGTAGGCAACTATTTAGGGAAAGGGCTTTTGTTATTGCTATTTCACCACATTGCATTTTTGTTCTATATTTTTCATTCATTACTGCTTTACCACATTGCATTAACTCTTCTGTGTTGAAGATTCTTTTTGCTGAAGATTCTTTTATCCACTCATTTCTCTGAATGCTGATCTGAATCTGCACTTCTGTATACATATGCAATATGGTCCCAAATGTTTGAGTGCCCAAAATACATATGTATGATCTGTGTGGGCACAGGGATGCCCTGGACATTGTTGCCCTGATATATGTATACCAATTTGGGTAACACACATCTTGAAATAGAGCTAGGGACAAATATGGTAGTTATCTCTGCATGCCTAAAGGAAGTCCCAGTTTTGCAGGAAAAAATCAGAAATCCAAAAGGAAGGGCGGATGAATTAAAACTCTCCAAAATAATAGAAATTATACCTACATCTTTAAGAATAAATACCCAGTGAGGTATCAGTTTCCATACTGGAAGCTGCTAGGCAAACCAAAGCAATATTACCAAGCTTTCCATGTCTTGGTTATTGTAAACTAAAGCCATGGGGGAGAGGAGCAGTTACAAATTTTGAAACCAACAGAGCTCTGGAAATGATCTCTCCTGTATGAAAATCTCTAATTAGATGTGAAGTTGGATGCAATGTACTGAGGTCGGAGACATTCAGATGGCAACATGCTTTATTAGTGAGTACATCACAAAGACAACTTGGCGGGGCTGGGTCCCCCGTTATATACATTTCCCGGAATAACCTTCTTCCTAGTCACGTCCAATCCTGCCAGTTAAACTTCCCGCCCCTGATCGCCATAGGTGGGCTGCATTCATTCCTTCCAGGCATCCCCCACAGGTGTGCTGTGCTGTACTTTCCAGGACGAATGCCAGACACAACACTCCTCCCCCCCCCCCCAGTTCAAGATACATAGTATTTCAAATGAGTGGGTGGCTGCTGCTCTCTGTGCAACCACCAAGGTTCGATTTGGGGAGTTGGGGCTGCTGCCAGGGGCTCTGTAACGGCTGGTTCCTCGTTTTAGGGCATGGTCAGCAGAGCATTGTCTCGAGCCTGTGGAGGTATCTCCCCCGCCTTGTAAAGCTCCTCCACCAGTGAACCCGGTGAGCCTGGCAGGGTTGCTTCTTGCGGCAGCCCCATGCTCTCTCCATCTCCCACTCCCCCTGGCCCTGCCGGTTCCTCTGGCAGGGTGTGATGGCAAAGTTGGTCTATGTGTCTGCGGAGGAGCTGCCGCCTTCCAACGAGATATTGTAAGAGTGGGACCCAATGAGCCGCAGCACCCAAGCTGGTATCCACTCCGACCCGCTCGCAAAGTTCTTGGCATAGACCGGATCCCCCGGAAAGAACCCCTAGTGACCTCCCTGGTCTTGGGGGAGCTGCAGAGGTCTGGGGCCTGGTCAGTGTGTAGCCTATCAAGCTGGATGGTTAACCTCCTGCCCATAAGTAACTTGGCAGGGCTTATGCCCGTAATCAGGTTAGGGTTGATCCTGTTCCCAAATAGGAAGGCGGACAGTCAGTGGTCCCAATCCCCTTGAACTATGCAACCCAGGGCCTCCTTGCTTGTGCGAACCATGCACTCTGCTTGGTCATTAGTGGCAGGGTGAAAGGGAGCGGACCGAATGTGACAGATGAGGTACCTGTTCAGGAATTCCTGGAACTCCCAGGAGGTAAAAGCGGTGCCGTTGTCTGTCACTAGAGTGTCAGGGATTCAGTGGGTGCAAATAAAACCAGTAAGGCTCTGACTGCAGCCGTGGTGGAGGTGGAAGCAACTGGGATGACCTCCACCCACTTCATGTAAGCATCCACGAAGATAAAGAATATTTGCCCCTGGTATGGCCCTGCAAAGCCTAAGTGTAGCTGGAACCACAACACCCAATTGGATTCCCAGCGGTGAACGGGGGCACCAGGTGGATTTGGCCGGGACTCATGGCAGGGCAGGCACCTCCTAACCACCCCCTCTATCTCTTCATCCATCCCTGGCCACCATGCAGAGCTCCATGCCAGAGCTTTCATACATATTATTCCTGGGTGTGTCTCACACAAGGCTTCAAGAACTTGATTCCGGAGTGGGGGAGGGACCACCACTCTGCTGCTCCAAAGAATACACCCTTTGTGTAAGGAGAGTTCCTCCCGGCAGGAAACAAATGATCTGAATTCAGCGTCCAATTTGCCTGTGGGCCAACCCCTCCCCACCCAGTCCGAAACGCATGCAAGGATGCGGTCTCAACCCATGGACCTGGCTACCTCAGCTGCATAGAGGGGCTGCTCCGGTAGAGACTCCAGAAACATCACGTGGTGGGCCGGGGCCACATCGGGGTCCATCTCTGGCAGCGGAAGGTGGCTGAGGACGTCTGTGTCGCCCATTGCCTTGCCAGGGCAGTAGACGAGCTTGTAGGTGTATGAGTTGAGGAACTCATTCCACCGCAGGACCCGCTACGACAGGATCTGCGGCATCTGGCGGTCTGGGGCAAGTAGGCCGAACAGTGGCTTGTGGTCTGTGGCAATCATGAAGCGCCTACCATACAGGTCGTCGTTGAATTTGTATAGGCCTGCCATGATTGCCAATGCCTCCTTATCTATTTGGACATGGATGCGCTCAGCCTGGTTCAAGATCCGAGAGTAATAAGCCACGAGGACCTCTCTCCTGTCCAGGAGTTGGTGGCCCAGGACCGTGCCCACTCCATAATGGGAAGGACCTCATTTGAAACCAAGATGTCCTTGACCACCTGGAAGGCTGCGGCCTGCTTTCTTTCCCAGACCCATGGGGCACCCTTGTCTAAGAGTCTGTGTAGGGGTTTGGCCAGGGCTGCTTTGTGGGGCAAGAATGAGTGGTAAAAGTTCAGAAGCCCCAAAAAACTTTGTAGCTCTGCCTTGCAAGTGGGGCCGGAGGCTAAAAAACTGTGAGCTAGCTCACACTAACTCAACTTAGAGGGTACACTGCTTTCAAAGTATGTTCCACCTTTTATACATGTGACAGTGATTTAAATTGCGCAATTGTAACGTCTACTCTGGCTCTAAGTAACCAAGTTTGGGGAAGAGCATTGAGAAGATGAAGATCAAAGCAAACAGTAAATGAGCACAGTTTGTCAGAGAGAGTATTACTGCAATAGTAGTCATTGTTGCAGCAAAAATGACCACCTTAAAGACTAACAAGCTTTTATTCTATCATCAGTGTTTGTGAACTAGAGTCTACAATTTTTTAATTCTAACATAAGCTTTCATGGACTAGAGCTGACAGCTGTAGTCCATGAAAGCTTATGTTAGAATAAAATGTGTTAGCCTTTAAGATGCCCCAAGACTTCCATTTATGTATCCTAATATTTCCTGGAATGATTCAAATGGTTTATCCAATGGATAAACAAGACTTCAGCAAGATTTAAATTGCTGCTTGGCCATGGAAGTACAGGGTGGTCTTGGGAAGACAGAATCTCTGCATTTTAGTTATCTATCATGAAAGTAGAAATAATAACAATCACCCTCCCAGAAGTTGTGAGGTGAATGAAGTGTGAGATGCTTTATACATCATATTGGGACACAAATAGTTTTAACTGCTGTAATGTGCTTACAAAAGCCTGACTTTGAAGATAACATGAATATGGCTGCAAACCTCCTTATGAAATTGGGAGATATAAACGCATTCAAATATATCAGCTGTATTAACTTTCTGTTTCTTTCCAATTCTCAATAACTTTCAAAATCCTTCACAGCCTGAACCCACAAATCTCAGAAGTCACCTCAGTCTATAGTGGACACATGTAAAGCTGCTTTATTCAGTCTATCCAAATGGACAATACAATTCTTGTACAGTGGACATTTCAGGTTTCTTTATATGAGTACTGAGTAATATTACATTCAATACATTTGCAGCGAAACATGTGATTCAGCCCCCACATCTATCCAGGTACTGGTCCCTGGTTTCATTTTTTTAAGTAAACATCTGTTCATTGTTTCTTACAGACAGCTGCATGCATGTACAGACAGCATGTACATGCATTCACTTTAATACACGAACAGGACTTCTGAGTCAGACCAACCTCAACCTCAGTATTCAGGGTCACAGAAAGAGATCTTTAACATAACCTACCACTAGATTCTTTTAACTGAAGATATCGGGAACTTTCTGACAGCTAGTATCATCATGGTGAGCATTAGACTAGACTGTGGGAGACCCAGATGTGGATACCTAGTCTGCCATGGAAGCTTGCTTGAGTAGTCACACACTCTCAGCCTAACCTGCTTCACAGGGTTGTTGTGGGGATAAATGGTGGAGAGGAGAACAGTGTAAGCCACTTTGGTGAGTAAGGTGGGACAGAAATAAAGTACAATAATAAAGCAAACAGATGCTATACTACTGAGTTAATGTCCACTGTGTGGGGCTCATGTAGAAATTGCATTGTTTTCCATCCTTGCACAGGGCAGTGTTTGTCTGGCATGAAGCAGACCTTAATAACAGTTGCCATAAAGTTCATGTTTCCTCCTCCTTACTGACTTTTTGCAGGGGATATAAGCAGGGCTTTTTTTCTCTGGGAACAAAGCAGAACAGAGTTCCAGAACTTCTTTAAGGAAACAAAATTCTCAAAAAAATGTTTAAAAGTTTATGAGGGCCACTCATGTGTTTCTTTTTTATTTCCCTCTTGAGAGTTCTGGCATCTCTTTTTTTCGGGGCTGGGGGTGGGCAGGGAAGCTTACATAAAATACCTAAAATACCTCTTTTGATTGGCCTTTGGCCTGGTAGGCAGAAGATGTTATTTAATCTGGGCTATGTACCCCTTTAATCACTGTGATGCTGTTTTCATTGGGCATTGACTTTGAGTTTTTAGAAAAGTGGAATATATATATTTTAAAATAACATCCATAAAAGCAGGAAGTTTGCATTGAAATTGTATCATTTCCAAATCATCTGGTCTTTTTAGATTCACTGTTGGCTCCTGTGATTGGCTGTCCTTCTGCAGCTATTTACTCCATGAGGTCTAAAACCTTAGAGAAAGCTGTCTGCTCCCAAACATGCTTAGTTTGAAGACCTGTATCCAATATATAAAATATTGAAATCCAGAAATAACTTCATTTTCAGAAATTCAGATTTCAAAATTTAAAACAATTGCCAACTGGATTTAGCACAGAAACTTTGATACTCTAGTCTAGTCAATGTATTAACTTGGTGTCCTCAGCCAATCATGAAAGCTTCTGGAGGTCAAAGCTTGGATATGACTTTTAATTTTTGCTGTGCTGGTATTTCTCTCCAACTTCATCCCTCTAGGCAGTGACTCCCCTCTATCTTTCAGTGCATTTTGGACCTCAGTCTTGGCAAGCTGCTGCTTTTTAAGTCACCATGTGTCACATGGGATACTGATAAATTTTGCTCAGCCACTTCACCATCCCTAAAGCTCCTTATAAGTCATAACTTGTAATAAGACCTTCCTTTCCTCCCTCTGCCTCTTTACTCTTCCTTCACTTTTGGATGTGGGATTGGAGAGAAAACCTACATAGTGGGATTGGAAAGAAACTTGTCTATACATCTGTTGTCAAGGATCTTTGTTTTACAAAGTACCTGAACATATACAGCAGGGGTATCAAACACATTTGTTACTAGGGTCAGATCTGACATAAATGGGACTTTGTGGAGCCAGACCATGTGTGTCATTAAATGTAATGCCAAGTAATGGAGATATAAACTTTATAAAGGATACAGACAAACACAATTATCACAGGAGTTTAAAGCATATTTGTATTTTTTAACTTAAAACACAAACATGCTTTAAACTCCTGTGACATTTTGTTTAAAATGGAAAGGAGGGGGGGGTAGTGGGATTTGGAAAATATAGAATGGATTTTCCCAGAGTAGTCTATCTGGGCCCAGAGACCTTAATGGAAAATCCATTCCATGTTTTCTTTGCAGCTTTGGAAGCCCAGAAGAACTTCCTGCTGAAGCAGGCAAAGACAAGGCAGAAGGAGCTGGCAACTTCAACAGCCTCCTCAGAGCTTCAGAGGGTGAGGACAGGAGGGGGAGAGAAAGAACCATGGGTCTGATAAAAGCCCTGGGCAGCTGGTTGTGGTCCACAGGCCATAAGTTTGACACCTCTGATATAGAGGATGCTCGACACAAGGCCAGAAATATCAGTTAGTTCAAAGTGCAATAGCAAGGCTGCTGGGATGTGTGAACTACTGGCAACATCTCTTGCAAGTGCTCCTTGAACTATACTGGCTACCAAGGGTCAGTTAGAATTATTGGTCTTTACCATAATTTCCTAAATGCTCTGGCATTTAAGGGCTACCTGCTTCTAACTGCATACATATTATTATCTGCAAAGGAGGCTCTACCACACAGGTGAGTAGCCAGAAGTGGATGACCAATAAGGATTTTTCTGCTGTGGTATCTTATGGATCCTCTGCTACCTTCAACATTGTACTTCCTGTTTTCTTTTCAGCTGAGAGGTTTTTTTCTGTTTGACAAAGGCCCCTTACCTTTGTTTTTCTCTGCATTATTATTACATCCTCACTATGTTGACTTTTTATTTTTAATTAGCAATAGTGAAGGATTTTATATATTTTATCTCCTTGCTTGCAGATACATACATTATGTTCTAGCACAACTTATTTATATTAAATATATTATATTATATTTAAAGCCCTATATGGCCTAGGACCTGCCTACCTTAGGGACCGTCTCTCCCCACATGTTCCCCAGAGAGTGCTGAGATCGAGTGCTCAAAACCTGCTTGCAATCCCCGGGCCAAAGGAGGCCCGACTTAAGTCGACCAGAAACAGGGCCTTTTCAATCACAGCCCCTTGCTGGTAAAACCAGCTACCGGAAGAGGTGAGGGCCCTGTGGGACTTTGGGCAGTTCCACAGGGCCTGTAAGACAGTCCTCTTCTGGTTGGCATACAACTGATCGGTACTTGAAAATTTCGAATAGAAGGCTGTAGTATGGTACTTTGGTAAATGGCTTTGTTTTACTGTTTTACTGCTTTTACTGGTTTATTGTTTAAATGTTGTAAATTGATGTATTTTAAAACTTAATTCTATGTTAGAACTTTTGTGTTGTGAGCCGCCCTGAGCCGCTTTGGTGGGAAGGGCAGGATATAAACTAAATAAAATGAAAATGAAAATGAAATAAACTTGTTTTGCAGGATACATTTTATGGACTGTACAATTTCATGTTGGAATACAGTATATAAATACATTAAATAAACACACATTCCAGGGTTTGAAAAGACCCTTCAGTTTAATAATAATAATAATAATACATTTTATTTATATCCCACTCTCTCCGCCGAAGCAGGCTCAGGGCAGCTCACAACATGTAAATTTCGGTTTACAATAAAACATCAGTACAATTCAATAAATAATACATTAACTAAAACCATCATTTAAAACCATAATTACTATTAAAATTCACATTTATGGTGCTACATCTCAGATCTTCAGTGAGCTTAGTGGCTGGATACGTCTACAGCAGGTCTATATTTAAGCGAAGGCCATCTTAAAAAGAGTAGTCTTGCAGGCCCTGTGGAATTGATCAAGACTCCACAAGGCCCGCACTTTATCTGGAAGTTGATTCCACCAGTGTGGAGCTACAATCAAAAAGGCCCATTCTCGTGTGCTCTTCAATTTGGCCTCCTTCGGCCCAGGGATTGTCAACCAGTTCTTTCCCGCTTATCTGAGTACTCTCTGGGGCTCATATGGAGAGAGACGGTCCCTAAGGTAGGCAGGCCCTCGACCATATAAAGGTAATAACCAGCACTTTGTAATGAAGGTAATAACCAGCACTTTGGTAATAACCAGCACTTTGTAACGAACCCGGTATACAACTGGCAGCCAGTGCAGCTGGCGCAGCCCCGGCTATATGTGCTCCCACTTCGGGAGCCCTAATAACAGCCTAGTCACCATGTTCTGCACCAGCTGCAGCTTCCAAATTCGGCACAAAGGCAGCCCCATGTAGAGGGCATTACAGTAATCCAGTCTTGAGGTGACCGTTGCATGGATCACTGTTGCTAAGTCAAGATGCTCCAGGAAGGGGGCCAACTGCCTCACCCGTCTAAGATGGAAAAACGCAGATTTGGCAGTGGCCACTATCTGGGCCTCCATTAACAATGAAGACTCCAGTAGAACCCCCAAGCTTTTGACCCTGTGCGCCACTTTCAGTGACACACCGTCAAAGACTGGGAGGGGAATTTCTCTTCCTAGAGCGCCACAACACCAGCAAAGGACCTCTGTCTTCGTTGGATTCAGCTTCAACCTACTCAGCCTGAGCCAACCTGCCACGGCTTGCAATGCTAGGTCCAGATTTTTTGGGATGCAGTCAGGCCAACCGTCCATTATTTTTTATATATATTCCATTTTTTATATATATTCTGAATATTTATTAATATTTATGGTTTTATCTGTTTTATCTGTTTTAAATCGTCATTCCCTTATATGTTTAAATATTGTTAATTTTATGTGGGATCTATTGTTGGAAGCCGCCCTGAGCCACTCGTGGGAAGGGCGGGATATAAATTCTAAATAAATAAATAAATAAAATTAGTAGATAGAGCTGGGTGTCATCTGCATATTGGTGACACCCAAGCCCATACCTCTGGGCAATCTGGGCAAGGAGGCGCCTGTAGATGTTAAATAACATCGGAAAGAGGACTGCCCCTTGTGGCACCCCACAATCTAGTGAGTGCCTCTGGGACAGTTCTCCCCCAATTGCCAGTCAGTCATGGATCTCCTTCCACTTCATTCAATATAAGACTAAAATTTTAAGCTTCTCAACTTCTCCTAAAGTTAATTGCAAGCTGCAGTGCTCAGTCTTGTGCATGGTGAGTAAAATCAGTGAAAAAATTTACTTGGCCTTATCAAAACATCAGATTTCTTCTGTCCAAATAATATATTGCAAATAATTAATCCATTTTTAAAAGAACTAACTTGTAAATAAAAAATAAATAAATAAATAAATAAATATATTGTAAGTAATTAATACATTTTTAAAAGAACTAACTTATCATAATGGTCAGTCCTACAAGGGCAACACAGAGGCTGGATTACCTTGACAACTATTGTAAGGTGTTGACCTTAAAACCTTTCCAGAAACAAAAAGATAAAGCATGTGAATGCTATTACCATCATATATACGTCATTTGTTCTTCATTTTTCCCCTTGTTGATCAGTGTCACCATAATTATAAATATGCCTACTTGGCTGTCCCCCACTATTGAGTGCCTCTCTGCAACATGCATCTGTCACTCATGTCCCTGTTCAGTCACTGTTAATGTATGTGATTCTCTCAATGCAACTGAAAGCATATTGGAAAAGCAGTGGTCAGTGTACAGATAGATGACCCAATGAACTTGAGGGCTTTCAACATTGTGAGACACCTGTGTGGTGTGGAGTTTTGACAACTCTGTTTCTTTAATCTGAGTCAATGTTTCAGACTGCCCTAGTCCACTCCAGGATGTGGTGTGGGCAAGAACAGGGAGAAAGAAAGTGGAACTCACAGTAGCTCCAGACAGGGAAAGAACTGGCCTAATTAAACTGTGCCCCTGTTTGAAACCATGCTGCCTCCTTATTTTAATGCCTAGTATTAAGAACACAACATGTGGTTTCTCTGTTGCTGATATAGCTGCAGATAGAGCACAGCAGCAAAGGGATTTTCACATGGCACATTTCCCTTCATTTTTTCTTATCCAGTACCCCAGCAACAGGCAACCCCCCTTGTCTGGATTACTAAGGCTTTCACATTCTTTCAAAAAACAAAAACAGCTCTGGAATATTGTTATATAAATATACAATTGTAATAATAGGTGTAACAAGTTCTGTGAATTCCCAGCTTTCTTTTTTTATTAAGTAAGTCTCTATCAACTTCCATTGTGAAGATATAGTTTCCCCATCATAGCTCCACAACAGAAGAGGGTAGAAGCTTATTTTTAAGTGAAAGATGAGAATTCAAAGAACCTGTGTCACACATATTGTTGTAATGGTATATTAATATAGTGATATTATTTTGCTGAAGTAAAAAATAAAAGCCATGTTATGTGGGTGGGAAAATTTGAATTTGAACTACATAGTAATCACCCAGAATTTACAGCAATCTTTCTCAAAACATCAGTATAAAGCAGGTTTGAGAAAGACTGAAGAAAAGCTGGGGGAAAATGGGAAGTGCACAAATGCACCATAATGCTCTTTCTATAACAATTTAAGAGAAAATGCTAGAGGGTGGGGGTCCCTTTCCATTCAGTACACACAGGGGTGGAATTCTAGCAGGAGCTCCTTCGCATATTAGGCCGTACCCTCTGATGTAGCCAACCCTCAAAGAGCTTACAAGGCTCTTTTTTGTAAGCTCTTGGAGGATTGGCTACATCAGGGGTGTGTGGCCTAATATGCAAAGGAGCTCCTGCTAAAATTCCACCTCTGAGTACATGCAACCACTGTTAAGGGTGAATCCATACAAGATGGTTGTCAATCCATTATAGAAAAGGCAAAAAAAAGTTTCCCTACAGCATTAAACCAGAGGCAGATAACCTGTGTGGAAATGGTCTTGGTTTCATTGTTATTTGAGACTTGCAGAGGAAAAGGTTTGAATCATACATATCAAAGGACTGGGAAATCTTCAGCTGCTGAATTTCTGCCTGGTGACTTACTACTCCATTCCATGCCACTCCTTTCCACAAAGAACACAGTGCAACTCTAAACCCCCTTCCCTGGGAGTAAATTTTTTGAGGACTTGAACAGGATTCTGGAAACACCTGCTTAAGATTGCTCTGTCAGTCAGCCACCAGGCAAGAATTTATTAGCTACTGTATATTCATAGCAAGTGCATTTGTTAAAGTATAGTTGCACTTGTTAAATTATAGCCCAGATTTTGCTGAACTGAATTTCTCCCTGTAGATGTAGTACATTTATATTAAGATTATTTGTCCATTCAGTAGAACCCTAACAGAGTTTAAAGTAATTCTGCATTCTGCAGCATAGATTGTATGGTTTGTGTATAAAATATCTTGGTTAGAGGGCTAGATGAGAAATTAGATGACAAATAGCATAATATTTAAATATTGAGGGCAAATTTGTTTTCTTTCAAAAAATCATAAAGAAGAATTTGTTTTCCATTTGAACTCACCTACTGGGAACCAGGAATTATATATATATATATATATATATATATATATATATATATATATATATATATATATATATATATATATATATATATATATATATATATATATATATATATAAAATTTATATTGTAACTTCAGAGAACTGTCTCTGTCGGTCAGTGGCCTTCTGCTGGGGTTCTCGCCTGATGGGGCTGGCAGTGGGCAGGGGAGAGCAGAATCAGCCAATGATTCTGCTCTCAATTATTCAATTTATATTGAAATTATATATATATTATATATAATACACACACACACATATATATATATATATACACACATACATATATATATATATATATATATATATATATAGTAACTTCACATTACATAAAACATTAACAAATCTAAGGTATTATAGTGGTAAAACATGAAAGATATATAATCAGATCTTCCAGTGTTTCTATTGTTTTCTTGCTCTTTTCCCGATACGTCCCTCTGGAAATCTTGATTTGCATATTTAAATGCCATTTATTATATTTGATACAGATTGAGGGTAAATAATTTCCTCATTTCTGATTTATTGGACCATTCTTTATTTGTTTGACCACTTTTTATTATACTTTTTATGATACTGTGTTTAACCTTGTATTGTGACAGCCAATGGCCACGTACAATAAATCTGCACACAGCATTACATTCCTCTTGCCCTTCCTGAAATCTGGGTTTATAATTTTTAAAAAATCTCTAAAATGTATAAGGAAATACTCCTTAGACATTTACAAGTCCGTGGCATTAATGGATTAGATGTATTACTATAATTGTTTAGTGCTCATTTTCTTTATTGGCTTCTCTCTGTGGTAAAAGTGGAGAACTATTTTTAAGTTCTTAGCTGGTGCTATTTATATATTACATGACAATAAGTGAATCACTTGGTACTGAAGCAGTTTTGCAGCTTCTAAAACCATCATCATCAGTTATAAATAAAAGCCCAACCATGTTGGCAATTCTAAGGCTTTTCATTCATTGGATATAGCCTGCACAGGATTGGCTCACACTTTCTCTTCTGTGCCATTGGCTGATTCTGCTCACCCCTGCCCACTGCCAGCCCCATCAGGCAAGAACCCCAGCAGAAGGCCACTGATCTTCGGCGGAGACAGTTCTCTGCTTACTGATCAGTACTGCTTTTCCTCAGGGTCTGTTGTAGGAAGTCCAAGGGAAATGGGGGAAATGAATGCCTTCACTTGGGTGGGTGGGATGACAACAAGGCTGGGGGGCACTCATCCAAAGGCCTTTAGTTATATCTTTCCAGGTTGGTTGGAAATTCCTAAGGTATCATGACAGGCCTCTGAGGGAGGCCTTTCCTCCTAGGGAACCACTGTTGCCAATCTCCAGGTGAGAAAAAATATCAAAGGTACATAACCCACCGTGAAAACCAGCTTCTATTATTAAATTATACAAGGTCAACAAAAATAAACACAAATTCCACCATCATAAATTACCAACAACCATAACTTTTAGTCCTTAATAGAAAGGGAATGTTAACAGACTTACCTCAGAGACAGCCAACTCTTCTCTGTGTCCTCTCTGTTAACCAGCCTCAGAAAGGGCTATAGAGCTACTGTGGCCTCACAAAAGGCCTCCTAGCACATGCAGCCTTTAAAGGCCACACCAATAGCCAAGGACACAGGGCCCCGCTCTTTTCCCCCTCTGGGAAGTGCTAGCCAGAGGCAAGGCAACCAAGACTGCTTTTCTCCGTAAGGAAGAGGCCTCCGATGAATAGAGTAGCGTACAGTCCACCCTCCAAAGCAGTTATTTTCTCCAGGATGTGGAGAGAAATCTGTTGTCTGGAATTCAGTTCTGATCCCAGGAGATCTTCAAGCTCCACCTGGAGGTTGGCTACCCTAGGTCTGGCAGCATTGTCTGGGTGACTTGATGCTAGGATAGGATATCATTTTTCTCCTGGTCTGTAAATGCTAAATACTCTTTCCAGGAGGTCATTCTCAATAGAGTATAAAACAACCAGATTAGATTCCCTTTTAGAAATGCTTTGGGTTGAAACAGAGGTCCCAAAAGGAAATTTAACTATGGGAGTTTGTTATCGCCCACCAAATCAAAAGAGAGAGGACGATTGTAATATGATGGAAGGCTTAAAGATAGCGGCTAAACGTAAAAACTGTGTCGTAATAGGTGATTTTAACTATCCGCAGATTGATTGGGTCAATATGTGTTCTGGTCGAGAGAAAGAGATTGAGTTTCTTGATGCTCTCAATGACTGTGCTATGGAGCAGATGGTCTCAGAACCTACTAGGGGTGGGGCGATCCTGGATTTGGTCCTAAGTAATGCCCAAGACTTGGTGAGAGATGAAAAAGTGATTGCGCCACTTGGAAGCAGTGACCATAATGTTATTGATTTCACCATTTGTATAAATAGGGAGTTGTCCAAAAAGACCGCCACAACCACGTTTAACTTTAAAAGGGGTAAATACACTGAGATGAGGAGACATGTGAGGAGGAAACTGAAAGGAAAGGTACATACGGTCAAAACCCTTGGGGAAGCTTGGACACTATTTAAAACTATAATCCTAGAAGCTCAGATAAAATACATACCAAAAGTTAGGAAAGGCACAAACAGGCATAAGAAAAGGCCTGCATGGTTAACAAACAAAGTAATGGAAGCTGTAAAAGGTAAGAAGGATTCCTTTAAGCGGTGGAAAACCAGTCCAAGTGAGATTAGTAAAAGGGAACACAGGCAGTGGCAAATCAAATGCAAGACTGTGATCAGGCAGGTAAAAAGGGACAATGAGGAGCATATTGCAAAAAACATAAAGACCAACAATAAAAATTTCTTCAAATATATTAGAAGTAGGAAACCAGCCAGGGAGGCAGTGGGGCCCTTGGATGACCATGGGGTAAAAGGATTACTGAAGGAGGATAGGGAAATGGCTGAGAAGCTAAATGAATTTTTTGCCTCCGTCTTCACTGTGGAAGACGAGAACTTTTTGCCCGCCCCAGAACCACTAATTTTGAAAGGAGTGTTGAAAGACCTGAGTCAGATTGAGGTGACAAAAGAGGAGGTCCTACAACTGATAGACAAATTAAAAACTAATAAGTCACCGGGTCCGGATGGCATACATCCAAGAGTTCTGAAAGAACTCAAAGTTGGACTTGTGGATCTTCTAACAAAAATCTGTAATCTTTCATTGAAATCTGCCTCCGTTCCTGAGGACTGGAAGGTAGCAAATGTCACCCCCATCTTTAAAAAGGGTTCCAGAGGAGATCCGGGAAATTACAGGCCAGTCAGTCTGACTTCAATACCGGGAAAGAAACCATTATCAAGGACAGAATGAGTAGGCACATTGATGAACATGGGTTATTGAGGAAGACTCAGCATGGGTTCTGCAAGGGAAGATCTTGCCTCACTAACCTGTTACATTTCTTTGAGGGGGTGAACAAACATGTGGACAAAGGAGACCCGATAGATGTTGTTTACCTTGACTTTCAGAAAGCTTTTGATAAAGTTCCTTATCAAAGGCTCCTTAGAAAGCTTGAGAGTCATGGAGTAAAAGGACAGGTCCTCTTGTGGATCAAAAACTGGCTGAGTAATAGGAAACAGAGAGTGAGTATAAATGGGCAGTCTTCGCAGTGGAGGACGGTAAGCAGTGGAGTGCTGCAGGGCTTGGTACTGGGTCCCATGCTCTTTAACTTGTTCATAAATGATTTAGAGTTCGGAGTGAGCAGTGAAGTGGCCAAGTTTGCGGATGACACTAAATTGTTCAGGGTGGTGAGAACCAGAGAGGATTGTGAGGAACTCCAAAGGGATCTGTTGAGGCTGGGTGAGTGGGCGTCAACGTGGCAGATCCGGTTCAATGTGGCCAAGTGCTAAGTAATGCACATTGGGGCCAAGAATCCCAGCTACAAATACAAGCTGATGGGGTGTGAACTGGCAGAGACTGACCAGGAGAGAGATCTTGGGGTCGTGGTAGATAACTAACTGAAAATGTCAAGACAGTGTGCGTTTGCAATAAAAAAGGCCAACACCATGCTGGGAATTATTAGGAAGGGAATTGAAAACAAATCAGCCAGTATCATAATGCCCCTGTATAAATCGATGGTGCGGTCTCATTTGGAGTACTGTGTGCAGTTCTGGTCGCCGCACCTCAAAAAGGATATTATAGCATTGGAGAAAGTCCAGAGAAGGGCAACGAGAATGATTAAAGGGCTGGAGCACTTTCCCTATGAAGAAAGGTTGAAACGCTTGGGACTCTTTAGCTTGGAGAAACGTCGACTGCGGGATGACATGACAGAGGTTTACAAGATAATGCATGGGATGGAGAAAGTAGAGAAAGAAGTACTTTTCTTCCTTTCTCACAATACAAGAACTCGTGGGCATTCGATGAAATTGCTGAGCAGACAGGTTAAAACGGATAAAAGGAAGTACTTCTTCACCCAAAGGGTGATTAACATGTGGAATTCACTGCCACAGGAGGTGGTGGCGGCCACAAGTATAGCCACCTTCAAGAGGGGTTTAGATAAAAATATGGAGCACAGGTCCATCAGTGGCTATTAGCCACAGTGTGTGTGTGTATATAAAATTTTTTGCCACTGTGTGACACAGAGTGTTGGACTGGATGGGCCGTTGGCCTGATCCAACATGGCTTCTCTTATGTTCTTAACCAGAGTAACATGGAAAATGGAGTTAGTGGCATTGACAGTAGGGTTGCCAAGTCCAATTCAAGAAATATCTGGGGACTTTAGGGGTGGAGCCAGGAGACATTAGGGGTGGAGACAAGATCAAGGCTGTGACAAGCATAATTGAACTCCAAAGGGAGTTCTGGCCCTCACATTTAAAGGGACGGCACACCTTTCCAATTCCTTCCTTCCATAGGGAATAATGAAGGATAGGGGCACCTTCTCTTGGGGCTCATAGAATTGGACCCCCTGGTCCAATCTTTTTGAAACTTGGTGGGTATTTTGGGGAGAGGCACTAGATGCTATACTGAAAATTTGGTGCCTCTACCCCAAAAAACAGCCCTCCCAGAGCCCCAGATACCCGCAGATCAATTCTCCATGATTTTCTATGGGAATAAATCTCCATAGGGAATAATAGAGTTCCCAGCAGACATTTCCCTCCCCTCCCCCCGCTTTCTGACGACCCTGAAGTGGGGGGAGGGTCTCCAAACCAGGGGATCATCTGCCGCCACCTGGGGATTGGCAACCCTAATTGACAGGAGTTTGAGAGACTTTGGGTGTGGGCGTGATCATCATTCTTATGATATGAATATGATTTATTTCAATATTATTCAATAAGAATTCAGTGATTTTGCATAAAATCTGTGATAAGTATATTGATAGAGGTTAGTTTTTCATGGATGTTTATGTGCTTTTCTGCCTGCCCTGGGAATTGGCACCCCTACTAGAGCCATCCGGCTGGCATGACTTAACTAGACCTGGCTGCTTGCTCCTATTCAGCAGCAGTCCGTCTATGAAAGCCAATGTGAATTAGCAGTTGCCAACCCCAGGTTGGGAAATTCCTGGAGATTTGGTGGGTGGGCCTGGAGAAGGTGAATTTGAGAAAGGATGGGACCTCAGACAGGTACCATGACATAGAATCCACTCTCAAAATTAGCCATTTCTACCTGGAAAACCATTGTTGCCAATCTTCAGTGAGAGCTGTGTCATCATACCCTACTGAGGTTGCTTGCTTCCTGCTTTTGTCCCCCTTGTGGGCAAAGACTATACTTTTACTAGATAGATGCTGCAGGAAGGGGCGAGAAGATGGAAAACTGAAATCAGATAAATTCCCCTACCGAAAATACCTGCCTTGAGGTGCATACGCCATAACACAACCATCTATGCAAAATAAATAAATAAAAAAATCATGATACAAGCTCACACTGATGCTGAACACCACAAGACTAGATATGATAGGAAAAGGTGGCAACAATGCACTGCAAACAAAAGGAATGATGTACTTCAGTTTCTGTGTGACTGTTATTATTCTCCCCCTGCACCCCCATCCATTATTCTTTCTTCACAGCATTCTGGACCCGTTTCAGGGCTTTGAACCACCACAGACACGATGCACACATGCACACATATGTGGGGGGGGGGGGAGGGAAGGAAAGCCAGTGTCAATTTCAGCTGCAGGGTGGGTAGGAAGACAGCAAGGGTGAGGAGAAGTGTTCCCTCTAAGCTGAGTTAGCATGAGCTAGCTCACAGATTTTTAACCTCCAGCTCACACCTTTTTGTCTTAACCCAAAGCACAATAATTTATGTAGTAGCTCACAACTTTGATGCCAGTAGTTCACTGTTAAATAGTGAGTTCGATGCAGCAGAGTTCAACACAGAACATGCTTTATTGCCACTACATGCTAAAGACAAAATGGCGGGGATGAGAACCCGCTTATAAACATGTGAACAAAACACCCCCCGAAGTCCCATACCAAATCACAGCGGTCAAGTTTCACACCAGGACTGTTCATTGGCTTCTGTTGAGAGTTCAAATCCATCCAGGTGACCTGTGGTTTCAGGTGACCTGAGGTTTCAGGTGATCTGCGGGTCAGAAGAAACACGCGAAGCCGCGCAAAGCAATAAATTCAGAACAGAACTCTCACAAAGTAGAATTTTTGTTCACAAGATTCCGCAGCTTAGAGGGAACATTGGTGAGGAGGTGAGTGACAGCCAAGGTTGGGGGTGAGGAGGCTTCAGAGTGGGGTCTGCTAGACCCAAATTCTTGCTGTGGAAGCTGACTGGATGAATTCAGGCCAGTCACAAACTTTCAGGCTAACCTAACTTACAAGGTTGTGCAGATCAAAGTGGGGAGAGGAAAATGATGTAAGCTGCTTTGGACACACACACACCCCTTCCACCAGTGTGAAGAAAGATTGTCCTTTTCCTATGTAGAAGCTGCAGGGAGGAGGAAGGCAATGGAAAGCTGAAAGAGGGACAGATAAAGGGAAGGAGATATGGTTGCCAACTCCAGGTTGGGAAATTCCTGGACATTTAAGGTGTGGGGTTTGAGGAGGGATGAGACCTCAGGCAGATACAATGCCATTTTCTCCTGGGGAACCACTGTTGCCAATCTCCAGGTGAGGAATAGAAAGCAATGCTCCCATAAACCCCAGCCTCAAAAAATTACAAAATGAATAACAGATAAATACAAATATATACCGTATTTTTTGCACCATAAGGCGCTCCGGACGATAGGACGCACCTTCCTCCTGGGGAGCGATCTGCTACCTCTGCCTTCAATCCAGAGCTTCCCCCGCACCTCCCTGCCTGGCTCCATCTTCTTGCAGCAAGCGCTGGGATCGCTCCACGTGGCCCCACCGCAAACCCAGCGCTTTGTGAGCACCGGCTGCGGAGGGGACAGCATGCTTCTTCCTTGCCTGTGTGCCTGGCTCCACCTCTGATGCTTAAAGCAAGCGCTGGGATCGCTCCCTCCACCCTCCGATCCCAGCGCTTGCTTTAAGCATCACAGATGAAGCCAGGCACACAGGCAAGGAGGAAGCACCCGCCCCCTCCGCAAACCCAGCACTTCACGATCATCGGCTGTGGAGAGGGCAGCGTGCTTCCTCCTTGCCTGTGTGCCTGGCTCCACCTCTGATGCTTAAAGCAAGCGCTGGGATCGCTCCCTCCGCCCTCCGATCCCAGCGCTTGCTTTAAGCATCACAGATGAAGCCAGGCACACAGGCAAGGAAGAAGCACCCGCCCCCTCCACAAACCCAGCGCTTCGCGAGCACCGGCTGTGGAGATGGCAGCGTGCTTCCTCCTTATCTGTCTGCCTGGCTCCACCTCTGATGCTTAAAGCAAGTGCTGGGATCGGAGGGCGGAGGGAGCAATCCCAGTGTGTCTTATGGTCCGAAAAATACGGTAATATATTCAAATAACATCAATGTGATAGTTCAGTCTTATATAGTCCAAGGAACTCAAGCATCGGAACACCAGTCCTATTGTTCTTCAGCAAATTAATGCCAAATTTCTTCAGGAAAGTTCTGATGAAATTGATACGTGTTCAATCAATCCATATTCATAAAAGGTGCAGAAAGGAATCCAAAGGCTACAGGTCTGTACTTGTGTCCCTGTTTCGCAGAAAGCTTTTTCAAGCTGCATGAGGAAAAATATTGTTATAATTTCATAAAATTATTAAAAAATTAACATGTGTACACATTGGCAAATTTTCTACATACATACCTTCCAATAAAGAATTTTATACACTGGGTAAGAACGCCAAATACTCTCATGAGTGAATGACCCTGAAGGCATTACTTATACGTATCAATGAACGCCAATATATACATACAGGTGCAACCTCTTAGTGTTCCTTAAAAGTCTTTTTTTTAATTAACAGGAAATCAGACATTTTCAGAATTCCTGGCTGAATAACACTCTCCAATGTTCCATGCATTGTTGTCCATGTGCAGCCAATGTTCTTCTTATTCCCAATAAAATCACAATGGAAAATCAAATTGTTTATGATTTACACTCAATTTTATAGATACTCATATTTCCATTTTAATTTGGCATTGATACCATCTTTCTAGAAGTTGAGTGCTGTGCTCCTACATAGCTCAGCATTTTATTTGAAATCCCTCAATAGAGAAATTAAAATATCATTGACCAAATGCTGCTTTATGATCTTCTTTTGAACTCAGTCATGTAGAAATCACAGTGATTACAATCATTTAATGTGTTTAAGATTAAATTAAGTGTCAGTCTTTGTTATATGGGCAAAGTTCAAGATCTGCACATTTTAATAGCATACAAAAACTTTAAAAAATATAAATATCTATTGTGTTTGAACAGTTGATTAAATGCACAGTAATAATCAGTGTGTGAGGGCACAGCATCCTTTCTTCTCCTACTTCTTCCCCCCCCCTTTTTTTCCTTATCTTTATGAGTTTTTACTGTTTCAATACATGTACTGACTAAGGTGGAAAAGTAAGCCATTTGCTGAGAGTGAAACAAAGCATACTAGCATTTGTATTTGATTTTATAGGGTGAACTGTGTTAAAGAGTCTGTTTTGTGTATGTGAAAAGCTTCCTCCTCCAAAAAAGAGCAAGGTCTACAACAATAACAAAACATCATAGGTAAAAAAAAAAGCACCACATTTCCCCCATTGTATTAATTGCTTAAAAATAGGTTCTTCCATAACTACAATGGGCACATTTTTATATAAAATACTGCATAAATCAGCAAATGTTTCAGAGGTGGAGTTTAGGCATCCTCTCTTAGCAAACTTTCACTACCAAATTTTCAGTTAAATTTTCTTTTTTTAAAAAAAAATCCTTTCAGATCTTCACACTTCCAGGTTTACTGTTCCTGTTGATTAATTTTTTAAAAAAGCATTTCCCAGTTGCATTGGCTGCCATAAAGAAATAGCAAGGAGATAAGAAAGCTTTTTGCAAGAATCCAGATAAAGTTCACAACTAATAGTTTTTTCTTATGCTGTGCTTTAAAATCAATGCCAGTAGCTTGTCTGAAACTATCAATTATTTTAAGTACAGTATGCAGCTCTGCCTCATTCCTGATCACAAGTAGTAATAAATGCTATGTGGATCCACTGTGAATAGAAAAGTTAATAAACTGAAGCACAATCCACACAAGACTGAGGTGCTGTTGGTAAATGAAGAAGCTGCTCAGGGACTATGGAGCCAACCTGTCCTGGATGGAGATTTACTCCCCCTGGAGGAGCAATTCATAGTTGGGGATGTTATTGGATCCTACCTACAGTTGGGGGCCAGCAGGGAAAACCCTGCCCCCCAAACAGCAGCATCCCCAATATGATGATGCCATGCAGAAATGATGTCAACATGCTGGGGACATTGCATGACAATGTATTAGTTTGAGGACAGAACATTATGGTTTGAAGGCAATTTTACCATAGAGTTTTGCCCTGAAACCAGAGTGTCACTGTGCAACATCCCCAATGTGATGACATCATTTCTGCATGGTATCATCACACTGGGGACATTGTGTGATGCCATCACTGTTTGGGGGCAGAGCCCCGCCCCACTCCTGGAATGCTCCCTCCTACTCCATGCTAGTGAGTTGCAGGGACCTGGCAACCCTAGTGCCTTTTATCAGCTCCAGCTGGGCATTTGCCAGCTATGCCAGCTATGGGCATTTGTTGAAAACCATTGTCCAAGCTCTGAGCACATCCAGTGTAGATTACTGTAATGTGCACTGTGTGAGGCTGCCTTTGAAAGTTGTTCAGAACTTTAGTTATGCAAATATAATAGCCAATCTACTGTTAGGAGGTTAAAGGGATTATATTACCCCTGTGATGAAAGATCTGTGCTTGTTATCCATCTGTTTCCAGACATAATTCAAAGTGCTGGTGCTGGTTCTTGTCTTGTCTTCAGGTACCTGAAGAATAATCTCCTCCCACATTATCCAACCCACCCTGCTCTCTGTGTCCCCATCTTCAGATGTGACGTGGGTGGCATAGAGACAGGGTTTTTTCTAAGGTGGCACATTTCCTTTGGAACATCTCCCCCTTGATGATTGCCTGGCACCTACTTAACTTTCTCTTTGTTGCCAGGTCAAAACACATATTTTTACCCAGGCTATTAATTTGTGAGTTAGTTTATATTTTTAATGGTAAGCTTCTATTTTTTAAATAGTTTTAACGCTGTTTGCATCCAATGGCTTTTGAAAATGGTTTATTTTAAATATTGTGGTTTTAATTGCAAGCAGGCCTCTGAAGAGGCAGCCTATAAATGATCCTAATAAATAAGCAAGCATGTTCCTTTTTTGTACAACTGAAAATAAATTCTCGGTCTGCTGCACATCACACTATAAATTCTTGCTTATAGCTGAGACCTTCAGACACAATGATCATCTTTCAACATTGTCTACAATCTGGAAACTGACCTTCAGCCATAAACAGGGCTGCCAATCAGCTACTGGTTTGAACCACCCCAGCCAGTTATGGATCTTCTGGACCAAATGTCAGATAAATGTTGGCTGTCAAAAAGGAACAGCCAATTTGCTTTCCTCCATTCCAAATCCTTGACTATTGGTTTGTTTATTTTATGTATCTTCACACTGAAAACATGTAGAGCATGCATCTGATGAAGTAGGCTCTAGATAATGAATAACTATGTTTGAACAAAATCTTATTAATACTTAAGATGCCACAAGATCCTATTTATTTGTATAGAACATGAATTGGGTGGTTTAGCACCAGTGCAGGTATGCAACATTTGGAATGGCTGTTGTGCTCCACCTAGTCCTTGCATCTTCTTTGGGGCTGCCACTGACAAAAAGTGTGGCTGGCTGGCAAATGCCTGGGCTGGCAACAGTGCTTATCTCTTACTCAGTTTTAGCCTGGTTCCCCAGTGGAAGAGGAGTTCAGAAGAGAACAAGAAAGGGTCTTGATCACATGGCCTAGCTAATCTGAGACTTCAGCTAGTACAGGAAAACAGTGACTAGATTTTGTGTACATGATTTGTGGCCATCCCAACCCATACAATCCATGCTGACAACCAATCCTCATAAATGAAGCATTAGCTTACCTACCTATCCAAGGCCAAGCCTGGTGCTTGTCTGATACTTGTTTGCTTGTACTAATGCCATCTAGGCCAAGACCAGGGTTTCCTGCATTGAATGGATTTTTTAAACAAAATCGAAGAGAGGGAACAAAACACAAAGTTTCATTTTTAATAGGGAGTGTCTTTGGAGGTGGTTGGATTGCTGTTCTTACAATTCAAAAAGGGAGGACTCTTGTTTTGATTATTAATGTGATGACCTGGGAAGGTTTCTATTTTGGAAATTGCAAGATCAGCTCTTAGTATCATGTTATTCACCTGCCACTCATAACCCAGGCATTAGTGCAAACAAACAGATATCAGACAAGTAATAGGGTGGATAGCAGCAAAGGACATGCTGGGGAAAGTATATCTGCAACATTCAGCCTAAAGGCGCACTATTACTTAGGGTTTTCCATTCACAAACAGGAGATTGTAGCTATCTGTTTACAATTCTGAGCCATCAGAAGCTGTTGTACCTCCTATCCTGCTCTTCTACTGGTTCATTAATCCCCACTGCTCCCCCATTGGCTGGAACAGGGCTTTTTTGTAGGAAAGGGCTAGCAGGAACTCATTTGCATATTAGGCCACACCCCTGACATCATCCTTGTTTCATACAGAGTTTTTAATAGAAAAGGCCCAGTAGGAACTCATTTGCATATTAGGTCACACCCCTGACATCATCCTTGTTTCATAGAGTTGTTTAATAGAAAAGGCCCAGCAGGAACTCATTTGCATATTAGGTCACACCCCCTGATGA
Source organism: Heteronotia binoei (assembly GCF_032191835.1). Taxonomy (NCBI): domain Eukaryota; kingdom Metazoa; phylum Chordata; class Lepidosauria; order Squamata; family Gekkonidae; genus Heteronotia; species Heteronotia binoei. The sequence goes on from NC_083231.1 coordinate 70,785,392, forward strand.
TGAACCAGCTGTTCCTCTGCGTTCCTGCTCAAAAGCCCTGGGCTGGAGTAAACAGGAAAAGGAACATGGAAGGCCAAGGGGAAAGCAGAAGATTGGGTTGAAAATACAGGGGCTTCTTCTACAGATAGAAACTCTAGGTTGCAGTGTGACAAACTCCCACCCCTGGAATACCAAAAGGAGGAGGGGGTATATGTGGTTGATAATGATAGCTACTGTGAATTGTTTATCCATATACATACACTCCATGTCTGCCAAGTCTTGTAAAAAATTGTCTAAAATAAAAGTGTGAGAGAGATGTGCTGCATTTTTATTTGTTCTTCTGTATTCTAGCTCATCATGCCTATAATATTAAAACGCAAACAGTTCCGATTATGTATACATTAATTCTATCCATTATCACACTACTTCATGGGAGTTACAATTATTTTTCAGGGGAGTATTTATCATTTGCTAAGTAACTGCATGTTTTGTCATGTATTATGAAAAAAACTGCTCTGATTGGCTGCTGTAATGTGCTCGTGATGCTGTGGCATTTGAAGCAACCTATGTCAAAATGGTTACTGGAAAAGCACAAGACTGTTTAATATGGAATAAGATTCAAACTTTGAACAAAAACAGGTGACTAGGTATGAGCCTCAGTTCACATATAAACAAACAGTTCAATTCTGGTAAATTATAATATCAATGTTTCAAAGTCCCCACCATATCTGAAAATTTTCCACCATCTGCGCCGGAGGAGCAGGAAGAGTCACGGCTTCTGCATCGCAAATGGAAATCGCTAAAACTCAGTTTCCATTTGCGACACAGAAGCCGCAGCTCTTCCTGCTCCTCCGGCGCAGATGGTGGGAAATCTGAGCAGATGCTGCTCAGTGAAGAGGGACATGACTCCGAGGTGAGCAATGTGCGAAAACGGTTATAGTGTTCACTGCCCATTTTCCTACAGATTGAGAAATTGATGCTTTTGGACAAGAAAATACTGGACTATTCTGGTGATTGTGCAACATTTGTGTTAAAATTAGGTATGCCAGCCTCCAGATAGAACTGGGGGTCCCCTGGAATTACAGCTCATTTCCAGGCTACAAAGATCAGTTCCTCTGGAGAAAATGGGTGCTTTGGAGAGTGAATATGCATTTTAGCCCACTGAATTTCCTGTCCACCCCAGGCTTAACCCCCCCCCTCCCATCAAAAAAATATCCAGGAGTCTTCCAACCTGGATCTGGCAACATTGATCTCCCTCACCCCTTGCCGATGGCAGGTGGAGCCCAGCCACCTATGTTATTAATATACAGGCAGAATGTAATGAAGTTAAGAAGCTCCTTCAGCAGTAACAAAATTGCTTGTTTTGGGAGCCATATGTAGGACTAGCAACTACATGGTTGATTCAGATTTAGCTAACTGACTATTCTCCACATCTTCAGCTTCCCCACAGTCAAACTGAAAATCAGCTGCAAACTCTTTCTCAATCCTTGTGCTCCAAGCCAAAATGACACCTTCCCGAATTGCCTGAATGCTGCATTAAAAAATCTTAAGAGAAATTCTGTTATATCAGAACAACTTCCTCTCATAAACTCCTATTGATGAAACATAATTCATGGAACAAAAAAATGCTTTCCTGGCATTTGTAAAAATGCAGTTCCTGACACAAACGTGTTGCTTCTTATGTTTTTGAAATAGAGGGCCACAGTGAGGGCCACCTTTCTCCATAAAGATTGGTCTAATTTTAATCTGAACAATTTGTATAGTTTGCTGCTTCTGCCAGTGAACTGAGTTCTCCTGTTCATGATTTGAAGACATATTACATAAAACCTATGGTAGTGAAATAAAATGTTTTCAGCTTTTAAAATTAGCAATAGAAACTGCTTTCTCCATTATTTATTGCAGAGTCCACTTGGTTCTTCCACTAGCTCACGAATAGAAAGCAATCTTCTCCTTTGGGTGAACATCTCACATCCAATGTCTACATGGATTGCAGAGAAGTTGGGGAGCAGCCTGATTCCTTCTGAATAGGCCCTTCTGAACAGGCTTTGTAAATGGTTCATCAGCTGATGAGATCCATGCATTCCTATATCATCACACAGTGTAATGCAGCAATCCACATAACTGCAACTCTTCTTCTCCCAAGCTAAGGAAAGCAATAACCTATCTCAAGAGGCACACAGAAAAACTCTTGTTTAAGAATGTTCAGAGACAAAATGTCTTTCTTTTCAAACAAAGTCCCCCATTATATTGAACTTTAATATAATTATGCCATAGATGTTCACATGTTTCCTGAGGAACTGGATGAAGTACTGAACATTTATTGAAGATGGTGCCAAAGTTCACTTCATTGTTGCACAAAGTTTAATAACTTTTAGAGAGTGAGGCTGCAATCCTATGCATACTTCCCTTGGCATAATTGAACCCTGTGAGGCTTTCTACCAAGCTTATAAAGGATCAGACTGAAAGAGGCTACAGCCTTTTCTCATCTTTCATCTTTTAGAATATAGTATTGCTCAGCAACTGTTTTTTCAGTATCTACAAAATGTATATATGAATCCTTAAAAATAATCTTTTATTCAGAATGAAGCCCTTCTGAGTTCAATGAGTTGACAGAAACTGGTACTGAGTATTGGAGTAGCCCTGTTATCACTACAGTACTGAGGTTCTTTGCCTGAAATTACGTCCTGTTGAAATCAGTCAGTGAAGAGGAACATAATTTAGACAACAGAGATCCAATACAGTTTTCCTCCTCATGTTTTGAAGACATACTGCATAAAACTTAGGTAGTGACATAAAATGTTTTCAGCTTTTAAAATTAGCAATAGAAACTGCCTTCTCCATTATTTATTGTAGAGTCCAGAGCATTCTTGCTTATTCCACTATCTGATAAATAGAACACTCTCCTCCCTTGGGTGAGCATCCCACATCCAAAGTCTGGATGCATTGCAGAGAAGGTGAGGATCATCCTGTTTCCTTCTAAACTGGATTTGTGAATCATTCACATGAAATAAAGCAACACACTCACACACCCAAAGTTTTCACCTTAAATGAGGCATCAGCAAAGGTAACTAGTTGCATGAGTTCTTTTTGTAGATTCCTTGTCCAGATTGCCTCCACAAGAATTCTTGGCTTGGCTATAGGATATTCAAGAAGATCTTGTCCCTTCCCCACATCCTTAGTGCATACTAGAAAACTTTTAAGAAAACATTGAGACTTATTGCATGTCATGTGGGGCTTCCACAGGATTTCTTGAACATTCTTGATGCTTACAAAAGCTCTGCTGACATAATACAAGCCATTAGATAACATAAGGGAAAGAGACTGGTGGGACACACACATATAGTTAGCTACTAAAGGACAAACTACACACTACTACATATGCGAGTCCACTTTGTATCTGACAGTATGCAAATCAAGTACACCATGGGGATTCACATCCATATTGCAAATATTAGTTTCTGGTGGGAACTCCACTGAGAAGCACCAGAGATCCCAATGCAGACTAGGACAGCAGTGTAAGGGGGAAGAGGACCTGTTTTCCCCCCACCACCATGACATTGTTTGATGCCTAAGCTGTACTGGAGGAGATATTGTTTGCCAAGCTGCAATGTGTAGACCCTACATAGAAATACAGTTTTATAGATGTGTTTGACTTTGCAGTATTTGTTCATAAATCCATCATATCTCTGTAAATGAACTCCAGTTGCTCCACTCAAGAAACTCTCACCACCCTCTCACATACACATCAATTTATTATATCACCCTGTATACCCTCACAGCCTTATTTATTGCCTCAGGCACTGATCAGATAGCAACAAGCAGATATGGAAGAGAACCCCATGATGGAGGTCAGTTGACTTGTTTTACATCTATGAGATTGCAGTGAACTTGAACTTTTGTAAACAATCCTTCTTATAGATCTGTAGTTTAAGGCACTTTTTGTTTGACTTTCGTCTCCTGGTACAGATTAGCTCTGGTGTTATAAAACTACTGTACTCTAAATTTTAAAGACCTACCCCACACACTATCAACACAAGGTGAGTTACACAATCAGTTTCTTTCTCTCTTTCAGCACCTCATGCCCTTTCACCTGCCTATCACTTACAAGGCGTTTGTGCTAAATTGCTTGTGGTTTGTCACTAAGTGCCGTCACAGTGTTGCTTGCTTCAGCATTGATTTCAGCAATAGTGAACATTGAATTGTCCTTTAATGAAACAGAATAACAAACATCAGCCACTGTGGAACAAGACTGCACATAATCATTGCACTATTTAACAGCAACATGGATTCTGGTACCAACACCTGCAACAAATCAAGATGTGAATTTTGCTCTCATATAGATCCTAGCAATACCATCAGTGGACCCAACAAAATCAGCCATGCCACCTCAGGTTCATACTCCTGTTCATCCACTAATGTGATTTAGTGGATCAGAGCAGTCGGGTTAAAACAGATAAAAGGAGGCACTTCTTCACCTAAAGGGTGATCAACATGTGGAATTCACTGCCACAGGAGGTGGTAGCAGCTACAAGCATAGCCAGCTTCAAGAGGTGGTTAGATAAAAATATGGAGCAGAGATCCATCAGTGGCTATTAGCCACAGTGTGTATGTGTGTGTGTGTGTGTGTATAAAATTTTTTGGCCACTGTGTGACACAGATTGTGGCTATTAGCCACAGTGTGTATGTGTGTGTGTGTGTGTGTATAAAATTTTTTGGCCACTGTGTGACACAGATTGTTGGACTGGATTGGCCATTAGCCTGATCCAACATGGCTTCTCTTATGTTCTTATCTATGTAATCACACATCAGCAATTTCCTTCCACCCTCCTCTACATTGGACAAACAGGCCAGTCCCTTGACAAAGAATTAATGGACATGAGTTTGACATAAGAAACCACAATATTCAAAAACCAGCAGGAGGACATTCAGTTGCTGACCTAAGAGTAGCAGTTCTCTTTACAAAGGCATTTCAAAGGGAGATTAGAAAAAGAGAGTGCTGAATTGCAACTGCCAACAGACTTTAAGACAGTGCTTCCACCTGGATTTAATTGAGACCTAGATTTCCTGTCTCATTACCAATGCTGATTTCCCCACACTTACTGCCCCTCTGCATATCACACCTAATCCAATCACTCCTGCTGTTGCCATTCACCTGCCATTGTCATTTGCCTGCTAATATTGTTCAGCATCTGAAATCACTCCACTTTCAAATATATAGGACAGCTGTATCTGAAGAAATGAGCAGTGACTCACCAAAGTTCATATATCACAATTTTTGTTTGTCTTGCTCTTGTGTACATCTATGAAAATAAGCAGTGTCAAAAGAAACCTGAAGCTGATTAATGATGGGGATGAATTAGTATAATGTATAGTATGAAGATATTCCAGTATGAAAATACCCATGTAGGATACAGATAAATAAGGCTCTTTTTTTGTAGCTGGAACTCCTTTGCATATTAGTTTACACCTTCTTGATGTAGCCAGTAGGGGTGTGCATTCGGTTCGGCTGAACCGAATTACCCCTGATTCGGCTGTATACGGAATAGCATACAGCCGAATCCAATTGGGGCCCTTTATGCGGGAGCCAAGCACGGCCCCCCGTATACTTCCATATAGTTATTTAGAAGTATACGGAAGTCAATGGAAAAGGTGGGAAAGGAGCTTCTGCAGCCCCAGAGGAGCTGCTTGCCTCCTTTCCCACCTTTGGTAGCCTTTTCCCGCCTCTCCAATAGCCTCCCTGGGATCTTTTTAAGGAGTCTGCCTGGCTGGACTCCTCCACTCCAGTGTCGGTGTGTGTTGGTGTGTGAGAGAGATTGTGCTGGGCTGGCCCTTGGCCTCAGCTGCTGCTGCTCTCTCTCAGCCCTACCAGACTTACCTGGAGTAGAGAAGACGTCTAAGGTAAGACAGTCTTGGGGGTTTTGTTTTTATTTTAGCTGGTAAAAGGACTTTTTAAGACTCAGAGTCCCTTTACTTATCCAGATTTGGGTGGTGGGTACTAGCTTATTTGGGGTTAGGGTTAGGGGGTTCTGCTGGGGGAGGGGGCCTGGGGTGGGGGGTTTTGCCAGTTTGCCCATATCTTACTTTAGTGAGAGGACTTTTAAAAGTGCAGTGTCCTTTTACTTTTCCTGATTTGGTTGGCTTGGATTTCTTGGGGTTAGGGTGAAGGATTTTTTTTGGGGGGAGGGGTTGGTAAAGTTCCTGTATTGTTAAAAGTTAAGTTTTTTACTGTTTTAAAAGGATTCTGTGTTTGATTTGTTGCTGCTGTGTTGTGCTGCTGTTGTTCCTTTTCTCTTCTGGTTCTGGTTCTTTGGGGGGGGGGGTGCTGTTTGGCCTAAATTTCATTGTTTAAAAGGCCGATTTTAACAGTTGAGTTTGTGTTGGCCTCCTGTTTGGATCTATTCTCTACTGCTGCAGGTTTTGCATCCTCCTGTCCTGTTGTCCCCCTTTTCCTGGTTCTGGTTTTAGGGGTGTGTGTGTGTGACTGATCAGTTGTTGACTGATTTGGCCTGAGGTTTCTTATTGGTGAAAAGGCCACTTTTTTAACAGATGAGTTGCTTGGCCTTTTCTGATTGTGCTGGGGTTTTTTTGGGGTGGGGGGGTCGGCTAGGCAGTGTTTCCCACCAGACTCACGCCATGAAGAGTCCTGAGGTGACACTCATCGGGCGGGTCGTTGGCCCCTCTAGGAGTGGTAGGGCACGGAGACCGAAGATGGGTGCTACGATGGTGAGGGACTATCTTTTGGAGCCCCTCGAGCTGCAGGAAGCATCTCCTTTGGACTACTGGGTCACAAAGGAGGAGGTCTGGCCGGCCCTCTCCTCCGTGGCCAAGGCGTTCCTCTCATGCCCACCGACGAGCGTGCAGAGCGAGTGCGTCTTTTCGCATATGGGCGACGTTGTCTGCCCACATTGCAATCACCTGCAACCCTGGACAGTTGAGCAGTTGGTCTTCCTGAGGGTCAACTTGCCTCTGTTCGGCTCCCCGAACGTAGACTTTGAGAGTGAATGAAGTGAGCACCTACTTGTGCCTGCATCCTCTCTTGGCCCGTGCTTGGAAGGTGGTTGTAAAATGCTCCTCCACTAAAAATAGACTAGAGTCCAAAGACAGCCCAAAAACTCACTCACAAATTGACTGGCAGTGCATCCCCCCCCCTCATCCCTTCCCAAACCAAAAGTGAATGCTGGTTTAAAAACTGCAAAGCAATCCAAATTTCCCCAGTCCCCCATCCACACATGCCTAATAATACTGAAAGGGCCATTGCAACCCCCAACTGTAACCAACAGCAGCCACAGGCCCAGCCAGGATAACCCAGTGTTTTTTTTCAGGAGCAGGAGGAAGAAAGAGGGAGGTGCCAGTGATGATGACAGGCAGCCAGCAGCCATACCAATGCTGAGGTCCCTCTAATGGGACAGTGATGCTGGTGTGCAGCTGAGCTGAGAGAGAAGGAATGGTTCCCTTCCTCTCACACAATCTAAGGCCCTCCCAGTGATCTTCCTCATTTGGGGTGCAATTCTGGCTCGCCTCCTCGTGGTACACCCTGGGTAACGCAAAAGAGCCTGGACCAGCCAACCATCTATCACTCAAGGTAAGTCAAAATGCTTATTGCTTTGTGTCAGATACAGAATGATGTGGAGCTAGGTGTGGTGGTCCACCACTTCTCTTGTTTGAGAGTTGTGTTGTTTGGGGCAGGGCTGGAGAGCTGGCATCTGTAGATTGTGTGTTCTGTGGCAGGGAAGCTGGCACCCGGGTGAGAGACCCAGAGCCAGCATGCTTGTTGTGCTTGGCCAGCTCTCCCCATGTCGTTCTGTGGCAGGGAAGCTGGCACCTGGGTGAGAGACCCAGAGCCAGCATGCCTGTTGTGTTTGGCCAGCTCTCCCCATGTTGTTTGGGGCAGGGCTGGAGAACTGGCATCTGGGTTTATATTGAGGAGATTGTGTTTTGTGTGGCAGTGACATTGGCAACTGGGTTTATATTGGTTCCAGGCCTGCAGGGTTCATAGAGTAGATAGAGGGATGTAGTGCATTTGGGTCCTATAGAGATTCTCTGGTGTGAAGTTAGGTTTGGCTTTGGGTGCCCCAGGAATTGGACCCCCTGGTCCAATTTTTTTTTTTGCCTTGTGGGTTTTGTGTGGGACAGTGCCCTGAAGCTGCACAGCAGTTTGGGGGGCTCTCCTCAAAACCTCCTGCTCCCTAGAGCCACTTTTCCTACAACAATTACAGTGAGGAAGTGGCTCTAATTGTTTTTTTCTCACCATTGGGAGCAGTGTTCCTTTTGGGGTGCTCACTGATGGGTGCAGTCTTTTTGGTCCAGGGGGGTTTCATGCTGGGGAGTTCCCTGAAGCTGCCCTGCAGTTTTGGGGCCTCTCCCTCAAACTCCCCTCTGGCCAGAGCCACTTTCCCCACAGCAATTATAGTGGAGGAAGTGGCTAACTGGGCTTTACCCATCATTGTTGGGAATGGGCCTTTTGGGGAGCCCAAAGACAGTGAACCCCTGGCCCAATCTTTTTGGGACTTGGAGATTTTGTAGGGGAGAGTCCCCTGCGGGTTCCCTGCAGTTTTTGGGGCTCTCCCTCAAACCCCCTGCCCCCCAGTAGCCTCTAATTATGCCCTATGTTGCCATTGATTTCAATGGCCCATAGGGTATAATGGTGGAATATGGGCACCCTCTTTGGGTGCCCCTGGAATGGGACCCCTAGCCCGATCTTTTTGGGACTTCGGGGGTTTGTAGGGGATAGTCCCCTGCAAATTTGGGGGCTCTCCTTCAAACCCACTCCCCTCCAGGCAGCTTCAAATATACGCTATTTGCCATTGATTTCAATGGCCCATAGGGTATAATGGGGCCGTATATTCGGAAATAGCCGCGCTTCTACCGTATATGCGGCTATTACCACCACAGATTCAGAAATATACAGGATTCCGTATTCCCCCCCCCCCCATATACTTCCAAATCCATGTACTTCCGATTTTTTTTTGCACATCCTTAGTAGCCAGTCTTCCAAAAGCTTACAGGGCTCTTCTTACAGGGCCTACTGTAATCTCTTGGAGGATTGACTACACCAGGAGTGTGTGGTCTAATATGCAAAAGAGTTCCTGCTATAAAGAAAGCCCTACAGAAAAACACACATTCAAGTCCTTCATCACATGAACTTACTCTGTACATAGTTCTTGGTACACCTGAGACAATATAGAACAGAAGCAAAGCAAAATTTATGGGTCATGGAAGGAATTTACACCAGTTTTGCTTGTACCATTCTTCTGGCTGAAATAAATTAAAATATGTTTGAAAATGCAATGATAGAGAGCCAGTAAAAGCTTTCAGCTAGATTAACAATCAGACCTATGACAGAGAAATCTGTGGGTCATGAAGTAAATTGCCAATATTGTTGTTTTACTTATTCAGATTGGGATTTTTTTTCCTCTTTCTCATTCTTCCTTTAGCAGAAGGCTTGATATCACCACTATTATCATAACTTTTCCTCATTTAGAGTGCTAACAGCATGTATGTATAAAAAGACCTGTGACATGAAATAACGTTTTGTTCCAGAGTGCCACATCAGATGCTTTGAGTATTTCAGGGTGCTTTCTTCCCTCAAAGCAATGAGTCAAGTTATGTAACCAGAATTTATAGTTCTGTTTTAAAGTGCAATTATTTATAAATTTTCTACAACTACCACCTCCACCATAACAAGAGCATCATAACATGGTTTTCTTCAAAGTCTTTTCCCCCTTCACCAATAATGTATAATAAATAATAAGTCCTGAAGTCAACCAGTGGGTGGATGCAGCTGAAAGCAGAAAGTGTTTTCATTGCTGAAAGAGGTCCAGGCAGTTGTGACATTTGTATGTATGTCTATAGATTTACTGATATAGGGGCTGACAGGCCCTTTGCATTGGTGGTTTTTCTAAATAGCTACTAAAAGATACCAATTGAAGCCATCTCTGCCTTTACCAATCCACCCTATAGACCACAGTGACAGACCACTAGCTATTTTAACTTTGAGATGAGATATACCGGCCACACATGCCTATGAAAAACTGGGAAGGCTAATTGAAAGCTCAGCTGAATGCAAAAGGAAGATTATGGCTTTGGTTCTTCTCACCATATGACCACACAAATGGCACAGTTGTACAGCATCTTTGATAAAACAATGAAACCCTTTAATGACATTCTCTTTGATGTGGTCTAAGTTAAATTAAGAGCCCTTTGGCGCAGAGTGGTAAAGCTGTAGTACTGCAGTCTGAGCTCCCTGCTCATGACCTGAGTTCGATCTTGCGGAAGCTGGGTTCAGGTAGCCAGCTCCAGGTTGACTCAGCCTTCCATCCCTCTGAGGTCGGTAAATGAGTACCCAGCAGGCCTGTAGCTACAAGAGGGCTTATGTGAGGGCACAGCCCCCTGTCTGATAGGCATGGCTCCCTGACTTGGGGCCCCTAACCAGCCTCCAGTGACTCGGCTGCATCCTTCTCCATTCTGCCGTCATCGTTGCTTCTGCTTGCTTAGGAGACGTGATCATACACAGTTGCTTCTGCTTGCTTGGGGGCTGGAAGAATTCTCTGACCCCTCAGCAAGCAGAAACAACAGGGCACTTTTAGCAACCAGGACTGAAAGTTAAGCTCCACCTTGTTTCTGATTGCTTAGGGGCTGGAAGAAATCTCTGACCCCTCAGCAAGCAGAAACAACGGAGCACTTTCAGTGCCCATGACTGAAAGTTAAGCTTCCTGTTGCTTCTGCTTGCTTAGGGGCTGGAAGAAACCTCTAATCCCTCAGCAAGCAGAAACAAGTGGCTGAAACTTAAGCTCCTTATTGCTTCTGCTTGCTTAGGGGCTGGAAGAATTCTCTGACCCCTCAGCAAGCAGAAACAACAGGGCACTTTCAGTGCCCATGACTGAAAGTTAAGCTTCCTGTTGCTTCTGCTTGCTTAGGGGCTGGAAGAAACCTCTGATCCCTCAGCAAGCAGAAAAAAGTGGCTGAAACTTAAGCTCCCTATTGCTTCTGCTTGCTTAGGGGCTGAAGAAATCTCTGACCCCTCAGCAAGCAGAAACAATAGGGCCCTTTCAGCCCCCAGGACTGAAAGTTAAGCTCCCTGTTGCTTCTGCTTCCTTAGGGGCTGGAAGAAATCTCTGACCCCTCAGCAAGCAGAAACAACGGAGCACTTTCAGTGCCCAGGACTGAAAGTTAAGCTCCCTGTTGCTTCTGCTTGCTTAGGGGCTGAAAGAAATCTCTGACCCTTCAGCAAGCAGAAACAAGTGGCTGAAACTTAAGCTCCCTGTTGCTTCTGCTTGCTTAGGGGCTGGAAGAAATCTCTGACCCCTCAGCAAGCAGAAACAATAGGGCACTTTCAGTGCCCAGGACTGAAAGTTAAGCTCCGAGTTGCTTCTGCTTGCTTAGGGGCTGGAAGAAATCTCTAACCCCTCAGCAGGCAGAAACAACAGGGCACTTTCAGCACCCAGGACTGAAAGTTAAGCTCCACGTTGGGCTGATGTTGGGCTAGAGGGCGCCTGCAGGAAGAGGCTGTTCTGGCCCTCAAGTGGGGCGGCGGGGGTAGGGGGTGGATGGCTCCTTACCCTGCAGACAGGGCAGGGTAAGGTAGGTTCGCGCACACAAGTGGAGGTCCTGGCTGCAGTCTGGGGCTGGGGATCAGTGGAGAGGTGATGTTCGCCTGCAGGGGTTCTCTGGCCTGGTCTCGTTGGCCACTCAAGCGAGGGTGGGATCTGCGCTTGGGCAGTCTCAGCTTGCCCTCTGACAGGAAGAAATCTGAATTGGAGGTCTTGTAGTCCCAGAAGTCAGTTGTGACTTGGTGGCACTTTCCACCCCGCCCCCCTTGTCCCGCTGGGCTTGCCTAGCTGGATCATGCTACAGGTGAGGGCAGGAGATCGTGCGGCATGTATCTAAAGCTCTGAGTGGCTACCCACCAGAGCTGCTGGAAGAGGGGTGGAAAGGGTCACCTTGGAACAGCTGTGAGGAGGGGGGAGGCTGTATGGCAGTGAGCTGTCAGCTTTCCTTCTCAGCGGTGGTAGGAGAGAAGGCCATGGAGGTTGGGGCCACTATGTGCCCCCTGAAAAAAAATTAGGGCCCCCAATTCTTCAAATCCTGGCTACGGGGCTGGTACCCAGCTTGCTGGGGAAAAGTATAGATGACTGGGGAAGGCAATGGCATACCACCCTGTAAAAAGTCTGCCATGAAAATGTTGTGAAAGCAACATCACCCCAGGGTCGGAAACGACTGGGTGCCACCTGAGCTGGCCGTCTGTTAGCAGCCAATGAGTTCCTATTTAAACAGTTCATGGTTTTACAAGAATTTCTGATTTTTAACACTCCCATTGGTTCTTGTTAGGTATGCATGAGCATTTAGAATAAATTCTTAAAATATTTATCTATATGTTATATTTAGAACTTGCCTATCACATGAGCCTAAAAAAAAGTTGCAGGTCTTTCTTTATTGTTGTCCTCAAGACTTTCACAATCTTTTCCTACTGGTAACAGAGATAGCTCCTAGGATGAATAACCTAGTTTGTACATTTTTTCCCATGTGAATTTTTTTTTCATAAATCACATTGGGAAGAAAACTGCAGGAAGGATGAACCTAAAGACTGAGCAGCAATTACATATTGGCTTCATCATTGTCTAGGACATAGATATGTTTTCTCTAGATCCTGTTTCCTATTTGAAAACACAAAATTGCAATTCCCCTCCCTTCAGTCGCACTAGAAAAATCCATCTCAGATTAAGCTAGAAAATCAAGATTGGAATTAAGTGCAATGAAATGCTAGGGTCTGTAAGAAACTCTCTCTTTCTCTCACACACACGCACTTAATAGAGGGTTTGATTTGTAACTATGTAGGAACTTGTTATGTATTGTGTTAATGGTTCTGTTTTGTTGCCAGAGCTTGGGACTCATTGCAACCCAGGATCCTGAAGCCTGCATTCCAATTGAACATTCTATTAGAAACAGCCAGTCAGGACACTAGGCATGTAACAAAGTCATACAAATAAAGGGTCCTGGAAAGCAGCACATGATTGGAAAGTGCCTGCCTGTGGGGCATGGTTTTCTCTGTTCCAAATGTATATAGTTTGTTGTGATGCCTATTTTGCTTGTGACTGTTCTTGCTAATAAATGAGTTGTGTTGAGATAAGAGCTGTCAGAACTCACTATTTAACATCTCCCCATACCTAAGTCAAAATTAATAACCAATATTCTCAGGACAATATACTTATATATTACATTCTCATCAAGTATCCCCCTTATAAAAGTTCTGTTCACTAACCTAATCAAGTCCATAATCAACAACGAGATAATTTCATTCCCTATCATTTTAGTGTCTTCCTTGAAGTAATTCAAGTATCTTTGTTGATTGGCCTAGAGCCGCAATAAACTGACTGACTGACTGACTGACTAACAAGTATCTTTAAAAGATTTCTCCTGTACCCTTCAATCTGAAATTATAGTTTTGTTCCATCCCCAAGATTGTTCCTCGACAAGATATATTTAGGTTCAGCATTTCACTGAACTGCATCTCCTCCACTGGCATTTCATAACCTTCCCTCAACAACTCTGGACTGTGCTCACACTTTAGATCAAGCTACTCATGGCTCTTTATCACTCTTTCTGCCCTTCTTACTCATACTCTGTCTCCCAACTCACTTACCCCTAGCTCTCTCTCATTCTTCTCCATCCACTCAAACCCAACAAACAGTTCTGCCTCTCTTCCTATAAGCAATTTTATTGCATCTCTCAGTTTGCGAGATTTGTTTTCTATTATGTCCCCTGCCTTTGGCTTATTACAAAGCACTGTATCTTAATATGCTTGCCTTCTTCACTCCTCCCCACTTATCTATATTAAATAAAGACCAAATTATGTTCAATTAAAGATTGTCTCATTGTATCTCCCTCTCATTTTCCTCCAAATACAGACTCAAGATGGTCGTGTATATGCATACATATCTGTTTTGAAGGAGTACTTGGAAAGGCCACATGCACATGTATTCTCCTTTACTTCCCCAACACCAAGGAGAAAAACTACAGCTCCCAGATAAACTGCAGATTCTGGATAAACAAGTTCCAGGACACACAGCTATCTTTTTGCTCCCCTATGACCTAGTACATACTATTTCTATACAGCTTGCTGCCTCCTGTCCTGGCTGCAGAACAAAAGGAGGAGTGGATGAGTGAAGATTTCTTCCTTTCTGTGGCCATGAGGCTGTGGAGATGAGAGTAGTGATGAAGTGAATGAAGAAATCAGGTCCTCCTCCACATGCAGTCACAGTTCTCTCAGAGTTGTTCCTCTCAAGAGCCATTTCTGTCAGGGGTCTCTCAGCCCCACCTACCTAACAGAGTGTCTGTTATGGGGAAAGGAAGGGAAGGAGATTGTAAGCCTTTCTAGTCACATTTAGAATGTTAAATACACATATACAGTCATCCAAAGATGCATCTGCTTTCAAATGCAGTTTCACTTGTGCAATTAATCTCCATCATATTTTATTCCTTCAGTGATGATGACAATTTTCATTTTTTTTAATTCCAAACTATCATATGTAAGGATGCCTACAGGCCAAAGCAGAATGAAATTAAGGCATACATTTGTTACTTTTTCCTCACAATAGACAGAATGCAGTTGCTAGGAGATCAGGTGCAAGATAAACACTTGCTTAAGGTACTGCCTTCAAAACTGCCTCAGCTATTATTAGTTTAACAATGATGGTTGAATAGTTGAAACTTGATGAGGAGGTTTTTCTTTGCCCTTCTGACAAGTTACCAACATTAGAGATCCAAGATTACCTCTATTCCCTCTTCGGAAGAGGGCCAAGGAGAAACACAGGAAAAGAGTCCTTCCACTCATACTTATCACCAAACTATTTCAGGAATTCTCCTCTAGTCAGGGCTGTGCAGTTTAAAGGTGTTCAGGGAGAGAAGCTACTTTTCCGTGTACTATTTTTCACCTGAACATATTCAGGAACTTGTAATTTTCCTCAGTGCTAGTGAAAACAATCTAGAAGCATATAAAGGGGAAAATTTAAGATTGCTCCTTTCCTCTATCATTCTCTCATTATGGGTTGCAGACTCCACTGCCTTTTGCTTTTTTGGGAGGGGTGGGGAGGGAAAAAAACCCACTGCTGAGTTAGCAATGTAGTTCTGCACTTACATTCCCCCCACCCCACCTGGGTTTAGAGTTCTGAATTAGCTGGTCTTATTTTTGAAGTGGAACCAATGCATAAATAATTTTCTATCTTTTTTTTTAAGTTATTTATTTTGTACAATGTTTTGTTCATGCAGCTTTCAGCATGTCCCATAGTGTTCAGTTCCTTCCCTTCATTTGTGTCTTCCCTTTCCCTTCTACATTACTGATGTGCACGTGCCCACTGATAAAACATTGCATACATTTGCTTCTTGACTATTTGCTAGTGACCTACTTAACATGACAAGGGCCTCCACATGGAAAGTGTGGCATAAAGGGCTATTTTTAGAAAATACAGGAAAGACAACATGTGGATAAGGGGAGCTGAAGCTAAATTAAGTCAAGATTATTTTGGTGCTGTTTATCAATGCAAAGAAGTGCATGTGTGCATCAGCAAGACATTACACTGAAAGTATTTTGATGCCATTATAAGTATCTTGCTTGCTTTTTCACCATTTTTGCACAACTGAACTGAAAGAATTGAAATTTGCAGCAATAATTGTTTTTCTAGTAATGCCTAGTTAAACCATAATTCAGGGGGGGGGGGGGAAGCATCAGTCAGAAAAAACCCACTGAAAAATAAAGCAATAAACTGAAATGTTTCATTCATTTGGGTTACAGAATTTCAAATGCTTAGAATTTTTTTAATGCAGTTTTCAAAAGATCTTTTCCTGAGCCAGCCATTTAATGTATTTTGCTGTGTTCACAATTACTTAGTGAGCTTTTGAAGGGTGCCACAAGGTACCTGTACATAACTGCATGCCTTCAAGCAGATGTTTGTCATCTGTTGTTCTGTTACCTGTCTTATAAGTGAAGGAGCCTGTTAGTGTTGTGTTTTTGTAGGCCCTATCAGACTCCTCCTTCTGTCCTTGAATGATCAGGTGTTAATTCCTGGCCTTGTAGTTCCACTGGTAGAAATAGTTTGGCAGGATGTGGGTCTCCCATTTTGCTGACTTCAACTACCACCCGATAGAAGAGGAGAAATCCTTTCAGCCCTCAGTACAGAATTTGCCTATGTTGTGTTGGTGACTTCATTCACCCCTCCTGTGTAGCAACATAGTGTTGTGCCTAGTGGTACTCTGGAAATCCAGTGCAAACTTGTGCCTAATATGGAGAGGGAAAGTACTATTTATCTTGACAAACAGGACAGAACATATGTATCCCACCTGCCTAGCACAGAATTGCACTTCATCTGCCATAAGCACTTGGACCTTTGTTGCTGAAGCTGATGCATTAGATCAAAGTGCCATGAAATTCCACTTCTGCTCATGGTTTAAGATGTATGCTGTGCCCCTAAACTGTGCACTTTTCCTTCCATGCAGTTAATTGCTTCTATACAGTTAATTGCTTTTACTGTGTATCTTTTCCCAATCTCTGCAAAATACTTAGCTCTTTTTAGATGTTGTGTTGATGATTATATTCCAGGGTGGTAATTACTTGGTTAGGTTGTCAGTATGTCAGCAAGCACAGTACCTTCATTTCAAAGTCTATTCATTTCCTGATACCTGGCAATTTTTAGTTCTTCTTGAGAACTTGACCATGATGCTTTTGTTTCAGGAGAGGCTTCAAGCATACACAGCATCCTTTGGAGATGGCTATAAAATGCAGATAGCTACAAAGTGTTTAGTATAACATAGTATTTATGTTGATTTCATTTCAGTCAATACTTGTCATGTGTACAGCATTATCCTATGCTATTATCCTATTTGGTAGAAATTCCCATGGGGTACCAGTGAATTTAGAATTGAACCAATGTGATATGTAACACAAAGTTGCTGCTGTAAATAGTAGCCCAATACCAAAGTGTCATCATCAACAACAAAAGCCACCTGTCAGATGTTGCAGCTAAATGCTGCTGCATATGGTCACTTCCAATAGAGCATGCTCACGAGCAGCAGCTAGTCCTTTGCTCTTTTTATTGCCCACAGCTGGAAACAGATTTATACCATAGAAAATGTTGATAAAATATCCCCTCATGTAGAGGGGAAAGAGAAATGTGCTATTTTATGCCCAAGCAAGATATGAGGGGGAGGTATAAAGCAGTGTTTATTATGGAAAAAACAACCCCTGCAAAATCATTCTAAGGCTGGTGTACAAAAAAATGCCACCAGCAGCTAAAAATTGTCAAGCTGCTGATTCAGCAAATTTACATCTGCAGTTTCCATCCCAGCCTAATCTATTGGTTGCCAATAATGCTTAACAGGAGGAGGAAAATAAATGGCACAACACTATCATGCCAAGGGTAAGTGAGTCTGAATGTCGTGGAGGGGATGGGAGAGAGGGGATTCATCATCATTTTCAGTGTAAATCCTATATTGAGTGTTGTATCTGGTATAATTCTTCCTCTCAACAAAATGTGTATAAAATTACAGCCTTAGCATCACAGGCAGATGGCATGGGTTGCTTTACCATCTGGATTGGGTAACTTCACTAAATGTATTTTTCTCCACCAATAACTTTAGATGTAATACATCTAAGTTGCCCTTTCCCTTCAATATTAATTATCAACATGAACCGTTCCCAAAAATACTACTAGCTAATTCATATGACTCAGGGATGTCCCAAACATTAATGGGATCTGGTTCAGGGAATGAGCAATTGTTACTCTTTTGAAATTTATCCATGCTTCTGCATGTTATGCATCCATTGTAATACTGAATTTCTGGGGAAATTAAACTTTTCCTCAACTGCAATTCTTGTTGCAATGAGCACTCCATGGCTCATGGCTGGCCTAGTGCCATGGGTATGTATGTGATGATAACTATGTGTCTGTCTCATTTGGTGCAGAGATAGATTCTGGCTCTGTCACTCTCCAGGGTGCCTCCTTTTTCCAGCCAGTGCCCTGGCAGAACCTCAAATTTGCAAGGGTGGGGTCTTTTACCCTGCTCCTCTTCCCTAAAGTGTAGATGACTGGGAAAGGCAATGGCAAGCCACCCCGTAAAAAGTCTGCTGTGAAAATGTTGTGAAAGCAACGTCACCTCAGAGTCGGAAACGACTGGTGCTTGCACAGGAGATCTTTCCTTTCCTTTTCTTCCCTGAAACTTTCCTTTCCTTTCTTCCCTGAAACTTGGGAAGTGGCCTTCCCTGTCATTACCCCCTCCAAACAGCCCAGTGAGTCCACAGTGGAGAAGCTTAAGGAGTCAAAGGTGGTGACTGAGGAAGACCTGAGGGGCCACGGAGGAAGAAGGACTGCAGAGATGCCTGCAAGGAATGTACCAGCACCTGTCAATGATGTACCAGAAGCTACACTGCCAGGCCCTACAAGAGAAGCCTCACAACTGGCCCCCGAGTCTGCTGCTAGGACTCTACCAGGCAGGACTCAAACCCAGTCCTACAGCCCTGAGGGCCCTCTGCTACTCCATAAGAATTATGATGGTGATGGGTGGACTCCAGACACCCTCCCCAGCTGCCAGAGGAACCTGCCAATGGGAGTCAGGAGACCCACAGAAAGGAGGGGGCAGGGAAGGCAAAGACTACTCCAGTGCCTGGACCATGCCAATGGGAGAGTTGGTCCACCTGAGATCACCCTGAGCTAGCTCCACACCTGCTGACAACCAGGACATGGGACCCAACTGTGAGAAGAATAGACGGGGAGGGTTTGGGGTGGGACTGGCCAGTGAGAGGGGGTAAAAGGGGTTGAAAATGGGGGCTGTGAAGACTGAGCCAGGAGAAGGACAGTGAGTTGGATGCCCAGACAGCAGCAGAGAGAGAGAAAACAAAGGTCTGAGGCCTCTAACCCTCTGCCTGGCACAAGGAGAGAGGGAACAGGGTCACAAGAAAAAAACCTCTCCTCCCCGGTTTCTGAGCTGCCCATTACTTGGCTGATACCTTTGTAAGCCCTGGACCATGCCACCCCTCTGAAACCTCCTGATCAACATCGGACAGAAGGCTTAGGCTGAGGTGGTAAGGAGGTGAAGTGTTTTATTGGCTAACATAACCTTCCAGTAGATCTAGAGCAGAGTACTGAGGATAGTACTTCCTCATAGGATCAAAGTACAGAACAGCCATGGGAGATCCCCAACTGCTAGTACTGTAGCTCATCCTGATGTCTAAACTGATGCTTGGGAAGGTTGCCTTGCAGGATCAACTGGTCCATTAGGCACAAGCCTGTGTTCCAGCTCCAGCTCCTTGCTTCTGTTTTATGTTCTTCATCTCTAGCTTGTTCTTGGTTGCCCTCTCCTGTTAGTACCCATGAAGTTTCACTAACTAGGTCTGAGGCACTATTCCAGAGGAGACTAGGGCTGACTCTGCACTAACTTTGCTCTGTGGCAGGCTTCCGTTTCTCTCCGGAGCAAGCTAGCGATTTTGCACCAGTTGCTCCATATCACCATTTTACATGGTGAAAATCTGCAATTTGCCATGCCACATTGTAAACCTGAAAAAAAAAAAAACAGATTTATGCTGGCGTGAAATGAATCTAGGTTTTCCTGAAATGCACAGGATATTCCCTGGGAGTGGGACACCCCATTCAGCCTGGGGGGCTCAAAATTCCTCAGTGACAGGGCTGGAAACTAACGGGACACTTTTGTGGATTTCTTCTCCTCTTGCTCTTCTCCCTGTTCTTTCCCAAAACTCTGTGCTCTAGGACTAGTTAGGTTTAAGGAGGCTACAACTGCCTGCTTCCTTTCTCCCCCTCTTCCAGCATAAATCTGGTTGCCTGGCAGCTGGTCCTCCAGCTGCTGAGCAGGCCCCAGTCATGTGTCCACGGCCATTACATTTCTCCAGCTGCTGTTAGGTGCTGCAACACACTGGGCAGTTGTTGCTGGAGTTGGACATCCTGCAGTGACTGCACTGGGTGCATTGAGCCTGACCTGATATTGCATTTCCTGGCATCTTTAGACTCACGGAGCCCTTTAATAGCCTGATCTCTGTTGCCTCCTGCTCATGCAGGCTCATGCCCCTTTGTCATGTTTCACTGCTTATTAAAGTGAGATGGCCCTAAAACCAATCCTGCTACCATGGTCTTTTTTGGGGGGGGGGCGGTGGGGGGAGGAATGGAAGTCACTGTCAGATGCAATGCCATAAGAGCTATCATTTCAATGTCTACTGTTTCAAGATATTTTTGTTCTCTGCAGGTTGCGTGAGTGAACAAACACACTCATGCAGTACTCACATCACTGAAGCAGAGGTGGATTCGCCAGTTTAAATGCCAAGCTAGTCATCCTCCTCTCCATCTAACTCATGCCAATCATTTCAGTCATACTATGTCAGACATACTCAGGGCTTTTTTTTGTAGCAGGAACTTATTTGCATATTAAGTCACACACCCCTTATATAGCCAATCCTCCTGGAGCTTACAGTAGGCCCTGTACTAAGAGCCTGTAAGCTCCAGGAGGATTAGCTATATCAGGGGTGTGTGGCCTAATATGCAAAGGAGTTCCTTCTACAAAAAAGCCCTGGTCCTTGTGAGTGCAGAGAGGCAGGATATAAATTTTGAAACAAAAGCTGGAGGTAAAAGAAAATCTGCAAATTGCTTCAGCCATTATTGTGTATGAGAATTCTGAATAATGACTACAGCACTCCCAATTACCTTTTGGTTGTATGTTTATGAATTAATTAAGCAAAGAAGACTATGTGATAAAGAGGACATCAACTACTTCTGACAACAATAAGGCATATCCTCCCTGCTAGAATATATTCTTTGCATCTGTGCTGCTTGCAGCATCATTAGATATATCTGGACTGCAGGGACTAAGAGGTTCTGAGTAAATGTGATCCCTATTAAATCAATAAACCTGAGGCCAGTGGCATGAAAATCCATAGCACTTGTCTGTGTGTTTATTCGATGCCATCATAAATGGCACCAACAAAATCCATTTTCTTTTGTGTCAAGCATTTAGAAATGGATGTAAGGCAACCCTATGAGAATATACTTATTTACAGTCTTGCTGCTGATTTAATTGCCAGACCATGTTTTATAGTTCAGAAGGGGCCCAGAGACAGCAGGCAAAGATGTGTTGTACCCACAATCACCAGAGAACTCATGGCTTTCCCCAGTTTTCAGATTATAGTTCTTCAGTGTTCCATTACCATTGCAGTCTAGGCAAGGCATACATGTGATATGATATGGACTGATCAAAATTGTGACAACCAAATAAGTTATTTCATTGTCATAAATGTGAATCAGAACTTCATCTACATTCTCATAGATATCACTCCCTTATTTGCTCAGCCATGCCCTAAACAGGTTCAGGACTTGCTGTTTTATAGCTTAAACTTTCTGTCTAATTTTCATCCTACATTCTCAGTTTTAAAAGGTTTTAAAAGTTAACTGCTTCAGTACACATTTCTATGCCATCTGCTGCTCAGCAAGATAGGCCTTGTTCTCTTTCCCTGTCCATCTGCAAAAAGGTTGGCCATTGATGGGAACCAAGCAGGAGAGACCAAGTGGCAGATTGCCAGCCAGGTTGATGACATCAGTCTTGTTCTCTCTGTTTGTGTCTCTCCTGCCTCCTGCATTCCTGTAATAATTTGTCCTCCCCTTTTTATAAAATGATAGAATAAATGATGAGGTGTGATCCCACGGTGATGAGAGTTGCATACAACAGCTCAGTAGTAAGCAGGACAAGAAGAGCCAGTAGAGCTGGGACTCTAAATGAAAGCTGCATTGATGGGGTTCCATTCATAATTACACTGAATCAATAAAAACAGAGAACATGGAAGCAAGGGGGCAAGTCTTATAGACCTCTCTGGAGAGAAAACTTGAAAGTCAAGACTCAAAACCTCTAGTTCATGGTTAAATTGGAGACTATTTATTTATTTCAATTTTTATTCCACCCTTCCTGCAAATGGACTATCCTTGGATGTTCATTAACTGGGCGATGCTGTGTTTTCTTCATGCCTATGAACTAAAATGGTAGACTAAAATTTGTCATGGTTTATGAAGCAATGCTCATGAACCGAAGAACCACTATAAATTTTCATTATTTTTAATGCAGTTTGTGGTGGTTTATGAAAAGGACTTCATAAAAAAAAAGCTGTATGGTCTATCATTGGTCATTTCTGACAGGCAGTTGCTCTCTAGAGGTGTTTCACATCACCTACTACTTGACCTTTTTTTAATATAAATGCTAAGGACTGAGCCTGGGACCTTTTGCATTCAAAGGAGACACTCTAGAAGTCATGGTTACTGTATTCCTTTGACAATCTCTCTGCCCAGGAAGTTAACTGGGAGTTGTTTGGGTCCCACTTCACACATTCTACCTAACACACTTTTCATCCATTCACCTGTTGTTAGTTGACATATGTGAACAGAACTTTTTTTGTAGCAGGAACTCCTTTGTATATTAGGCCACACACCCCTGATGTAGCCAATCCTCCAAGAATTTATAGTAGACCCTGCAGTATTAGCCCTGTAAGCTATTGGAGAATTGACTACCTAAGAGGGGTGAGACCTAATATGCAAAGGAGTTCCTGCTACAAAAAAAATCCTGCATGTGAAAAACAGACAGGTAGTTCAATCAATCAATCAATCAACCTTTAATGGCATGTAAAAACAGGTTAAAAGAACAATGGGTTGAAAAACAGAAAATAGGTTAAAATACTGGACATCAGGATTAAAGTACATTTACATAAGATCACAGTTAAATGGGACAACAAAACTGTTCCTTGTCTTGACGAATCATTTTGGCCCAGTACAGAAATAAGGCAGTGTTTACAGTTATGTCAGGAGTAACATCCTTCAAAAGAAACTGGACCTTATCTGGATCAGCCAGACCCATCTTATTTAAAAGAATAGGATCCAAAAATCGACCACTAATACTTAGATAAAAAGACAGGTAGTTAGTTCTAAATGCATAAGTTGGTTTCTGATGTGTAAAAAACTCAGCAGATTTATATGTGCTGGTTTCTTAAATTGATGGCTGGCCAATCAGGAAGGCTGATTCATAATCATGTTCCAACCTTCCTGTGTTTCACAATGCATGTATGATTTTTGGCAAAGTCTGTGTTATACATCTGCAGTATACAATATACAATCCTCCATAAGGAGAGAAATCACGGTTGTAATAAACAATATTAGTTTTGCAGTTCATATTTCCTGGTAAAGTACACAAGGCTCCAGTGTTGATATTCAGGAGACTATTTAGTTCATCACCATGCAGACAAGGTAGAGTCATTGTTTTATATTAATGCAAAAGTATATACAAAATGATATATTTAAGTAATTAAAAATAACCCTGCTCAAATTAACAGTGAATTATACAACTCTCATTCCAAATCTGCAGATTGGTTTGGAGATTAAGTCCCAGCAGCAAAAGTCTTGATCCTTAGCACATTTATACCAAATCTGCATTGAAATCAAGGAGAATCATTATAAACAAATGCACTTAGCATCAGGCAGATGGTTTGAATCATTTAAGTATCAGTTTTCATGGACACTTTCCTAGTACAACATCTTGAGTTGGACCTTTTCAGGGTAAAGTATCATTTCATAATGGGAGGCCTCAGCAGCATGGGATTCAGTTACTAAGAAGGAAAAAATATGTATGTACTGAAAAGATCAAAGTGGAAAACTACAAGACACTGGAGCTGGGTTATGATTGGATGAGATGTTTCCATTTGGTTATAAGTAACCAGGCAGCCATTATGCAAATGCAAATGCTCTGGCTGCATAATAAGTTCCAACTGAAAGGGGTTTGCATACCGCATAGGGGAATTTGCAATAATTGTAATGACATTAAGTTAATCAACCCTACACAGCCAATCAGGATGAAGAAATATATGAAGCAGAAATAGCTTTACAGCTGCCAAGGCTCAGACTCAACAGTTTCCCCACTGCTCAGACTTGTTGCCTTGCCTTTGTGAGAAAGAAATTATTTGATAGCATTCCTTATTTCCTTAAAGGTCTAGAGCCTCCTAAGTAAGATTAATGTGAATGTGAAAAGTTGTTGACATTGTAAAAGCTAGTAACCCAAGGCATGTCTGGATAAAATGCTTTTCAAGTTAACTTAATTGAAATAATTGTAATACTATTTAAAAAAAGAACAAAATGGAGTACATTGGCAAAGGCCAAAACAGCTTGGGGCTACCATTTGAATTGTATTAGCCTACTGAGTAATGATGTAGTATGGAAGGGCCATAAAGAACACTACATATTACTTAGCTTCATTGGAGGAAGATAATATAATGACAGCTAATTCTAATACAGGAAATGGAGTCAAAAAAGGATTGTGATTGGAGGCGAGTTTGCTTTCATTGTTCTTTCTACATCCACAAAGCTCATTACAAAGCATTATCTTCATGTTTTCCTTTTTGTATTCAATGAAGTTAGCCATCTGTTTCCATTATTTCTTCTGAACAGCCTAAACCAGTATTCAACATATCACACCATGCAGGTATAGAGGAAGAACTTGGTAATACAGGAAGCGCCCTAAATAAGAAGCAAAAGTTCCTCTACTAATAATTCTTTTTAGTCTGGTAGCTTTGAGAGGCATGTTAAACAGTAAAACTCAGGCATTTTCACTCCTTAAGGCTGACCTGAATAGTTCAGGCTAGCTTGATCTCATCAGATCTCAGAAGCTAAGAAGTGTTCGCCATGGTTAGAATTTGAATGGGAGACTATCAAGAAGGTCCAAGGTCACTATGCAGAGGTGCACAATGGCAAACTACCTTGGAACTTCTTTTGCCTTGAAAACTCTATGGGGTCACCATAAAATGCAGCTAGAACTTACCCTATTGCTGTCTTTGTGGGCTTCAGGGCTGGGGGTGTGGGGAGGAATGGCAGTCAGCCATGCTGTTGCTGGTCATCTGACTGCTCGTCCCAGTACCAAGGGTGGTTGTGATCAGGGGTGGCTTGTAACTCAACTCTCCCCTCCTGTGGTCTCTACAGCTGCCTTGTGACTATAGCAGGAAACCCCTGCAGTAGGCAATTGATGGTTGGTTCAGTGACAGATGAGACCTGAAGCAGCATCAGGAAAACAGCTTTCTCTTTATTGAAGTAACATGCGCATAGATCAGGCCCATGTGGCTCATGCCAAAAGCTGTGGGTCTGACCCCGATTACAGACAGAACATTGGGTTTTATACTGCTTTAAAGTTATACATCAGCAGAAATCAAGCAAACTGGAAATACATCACAATGGCAAGATCTTTTCAGTACTTTCCATACATGGCATTACACAGTAGCATTGTTTGCAGTCATAACGTAATCTAAACCGCAGCTTTCCAGTTTAGTAAACAACTCTTTTTTGGGATTTCGTCAAGAATTTACTTTCCTGGGTGGCGGTACATATATTTTTGTTTCATCAAGCTGCATGTTGTAACATCAGTTTGCTAGCTAGCTAACCACAGTCACATTTTTTAGGCCCTTTGGGACTCTCCAAGCAAGGACAGCTTTTTCGCAATACCACAGACATATTTCACATCACTAGAAGTTTCTTTACACTGCTCTGCAAGCAAGTTTATTTGCTTCCCTTTGGTCTGAACATTTCTAATCCCAATCTCTTACCTATCAATAGCCAATCAATACCCTGTTTTATTTTTATCCTTATTTAACATGCCTGCCACATTCCCCCCTTCCAGGCTTGCCTGATTTATCATGGCTTAGCCTGATCTCCTAAATACTTGTCACAATTAGATCGCATCATTTCATATACAGGGTCCACCGCTACCTTCTCACAAACCCTTCTCACAAATTCTCAAACCCATACAGCTACTTCTCAAGGCTTGTGCACATCCAGGGAGACACTGAGCACATCCACAAACACAATATAGATCAAGACCAAAATAACAAAAAATATGAATCCTTCTCACAGTCAGCTGAGATTTGGAAGCCAGCTGGTTAACCACTTAAACAACTCTCCATTTGAGTTAAAGGCTTTATCAGCACTCTCAGCTCTCTTAACTAGGCCTCTCAAGGTTTTCACACCTGTGAGGATCTGGCCAGATTCATTAACATAAAAGCAACATACCTCTCTGAGGTAGGCACAACTTATGAACATATGAAGCTGCCTTATACTGAATCAGACCCTTGGTCCATCAAAGTCAGTATTGTCTACTCAGACTGGCAGCGGCTCTCCAGGGTCTCAAGCTGAGATTTTTCACACCAATTTTCCTGGACCCTTTTTTGGAGATGCCAGGGATTGAACCTGGGACCTTCTGCTTACCAAGCAGATGCTCTACCACTGAGCTACCGTCCCTCCCCCGCTTCCACCCTGCTCTGAAAGCAATTGTTCTAGGATTCTTCGATTTTGAAGCACAACATTTGATATGCTGTCCACTTCTTTTTGCAAGGTAAAGAGGGACGAGGCAGTGCTCTCTAACCCTTCCTGTAGGATATTAGACAAGTTTCCTATGTAAACCTCCAAATCATGGACTCCCCACCTGGGTATTACAGATTGTAGGAGATCCAAAAACCCAAATCCCGAATCACTTTCCAATGCATTCTGACGTACTCTGGGTCTAGGGGTCTTTGAGTTAAGCGTGTTTCCAAGACTTAACACTTCGTGCACCATGATATCATCCCGCTTGTAACCTGAGAAAGTTAAATAGGCCACTGTGCACATTCCTTTCCAGAACATGGGTAAATACTTATAGCCCATAGTTCCACAAACCCAATAGACACCTGGCAGGTCTATGTATATCCCATCCATTTGGGCATAAGAGGCATTGCACCAGTTATCGAACAGTGCTAGCATTTTAGGGTGAGCAGATGTCTTACAAACCTGTAGGTTCACTAGACTGCTGAACCAGATGGAGGTGTAATAGCCTCCCCATGTGGGGTGGTCACTACTTGTCACCCACACCAGGTCCCTGGTATTCAGTTGTAAAGTATAGTTATGTTCCCCAGTCACTGAACAATTAAGACAGATTTATGTGCCATTCCATTTTCTCCTGTACAATTGCCCCATAAATCACTCTTCTTGCACCTGGGGTGCAAGTATGCCAGATACTTTAAACCATTGATTTGCCACTCGGCCTTACTTGGGTCTAGGTACAGGACATATTCACAATATTCTGCTCTCAAATATCCTACATCAGGACCAAAACCATTAGCTGTCATACACCAAGAATAAGGTTTAAGGTGCTTAGCAACCATTAGGTGCAAATCAAATACAAAGCCACTTGCATTTCTTGCACGGAAACTATCATGAGGGTTCCAAAAGGTCATATTTCCATCAGTCCTTTGAAACCCTATGTGCACATCTGGAGAACTAGAAAATGACATAATCCAATCCAGGCCATGGAGGGGGTCCCAGCTGAGGGCGCCTCCGACTTCATGTGTATGAGCACACAGCCAACATTTGGACAAATTAGCTATTTTGGAGATATATTTCATTGGCTCATGAAAAGGATGGATAGGAGTGTGGCCATAGGAGAGTAATTCAGCGGCTTCTTGGAGGGGAGGAGACCTCCCAGCACGCTCCTGGGACTGGGCACTGTTTGGGGCAAGCAACGTCACTGCCACTGTCACCACCTGCCTCGCTGGGGCATGCATAATTAGACTCCCCCTGCTCTGGGTTGGCGTCTGCCAGATGGCAGCCATCTCCTGTAGCATAAACAAGATTATGGGCAGCATCTCTTCTTCTCCTCTCTCTCACTCTTTCCCTTGCTCTTTCCTTATGAGCAAGGCACAGTAAATGAAGGCAGATATAGGCTATTATAGAAAAGCTTAAACAAGCTCCACCAATTAAAGGAAAGATAAAAGCGACCTCTTGAAAGAATTTCTTGACTATCTATAACTGCATTCCTCTTTCTGGATTTCCTGACTCCTCTCTAGCGGCGATCACTTCTTGTTGGGCCTCGACGAGGAACTGATTTCCCTCTTTATGAGCAGCCTTTATTAATTCTATTTCCTGGGGATTTCAAGGCTGCAGTCCCTGCACTAAGGCGTCTCGCCACCAGAATTCGCTAGAAGTTACAGACTCTCAGAAGTCAGGGAGGCTCTGCAAGGACCTACCTCTCAGGGAAGTTGCTACAATTGAACTTCTGTCGAGGTCTCCTCCTATACACCACCTCTGAATACAAAGAAAGAGACAAAACAACACACCACCCGCTACTCCCCCTGCAAGCCAACAGTAGTATATATCCCAGCACCTACTTCATACATATCATAGGAACCTCACCTAGTCTCTTGTCGACACCTCCAGCATGTCATGGATATGAAATTATTCCACTGAGGGGGCTGGTGAAGTACTTCTCTTGGATCTTGGCCAGCTCGCCAGTTTTGGATCTTAGCCAGCTCGCGGGCCAAGATCCAAAACAGCAGTCGGGTTCACAAAGAGTCCAGGCTTTTGCCAGGTGAGTTGACACTTTCCTCACAAACCACCAAGGTCTCTACCTACTAGTGGTTCCTATGTCGTGAGCAGATTGACTATATAGCAATAAGGCAATGAGGAAAGAATCCCTATATCCCCAAACTTGCACACCTAAATGGGGGCAAAGCCGCCCTTGGTCCTCCAGTTGCAGAAGGTCGGTATTGGGTGAGGTTCCAGACTCTTTCAGCCAAGGTCTAATCAGATTATTAAACCTGGCTTGATAACTCCACTCACTTCTATCCCATTTAATATGGTCAGGGGATACTGACATGTTCCATTTACTCTAGCCTTCGGGGGCCCGATCACCCAAGGGACACTTAAAATCCAAGTTCAATATTTGCCCATAAAGTTCTACATACAGAAAAAGAATAAAAAAAACACAGAATATCAATTAGGGCTAATTGCACATCTTCAGCTTATCCAGTCAGTTGCTCCTCTGATGGCTTCTTCTCCTGAGAGTTGAGCACGTCAGCTAACGTGACGGCAGCTAGGGGTCATCTCAGTTGCCTGTAAACCCCACCATGCTGGTAGGTGAAAGTCCAGAGGTCGGTTCCCGAGTGAGCCTCAGTATTATCCCGGTCCTGGGAACCTGCTGCACCTGCCAGTTGGAGGAGATTTGTTTAAGGTGCAACCAATGGATCCACCTGGCTAGCCCTTGGACTTTAACTGTAGTTGGGGTAGAAAGCAAGACAGTGAATGGGCCCTGCCATTTTGGCTGGAGCAGTAGTGCCCTCCAACTCTTTACCCAGACAGTATCCCCAGGCTGAAGTGGATGGGCCGGATTGTGGGTCTGGAGGGGGAGAGTTTCTAACACATATTTAGAAACATCATTCATAGCTCTACCTAATGCCTGAATCTCTTGGAACCACACAAGATTCCCGATTTGCACTGGGTTTCCTTTTATCCATTTTACAATCGGAGGGGGTCTGCCAAAAACATCCTCATAAGGGCTAAGCCTTAGTCCCTTTTTGGGCAAGCATCTCAGTCTAAACAATGCAATCGGCAGAGCATCTGGCCAATTCAAGCTAGTCTCTTGGCACAGCTTGGCCACCTGGGCTTTGATTGATCTATTTGCCCATTCACATTTACCTGACGATTGTGACCTATAGGCGGCATGGAAATGCCAATCAATGTGCAACATTTTGGACAC
Organism: Heteronotia binoei; assembly: GCF_032191835.1. Taxonomy (NCBI): domain Eukaryota; kingdom Metazoa; phylum Chordata; class Lepidosauria; order Squamata; family Gekkonidae; genus Heteronotia; species Heteronotia binoei. The sequence continues at coordinate 70,814,942 of NC_083231.1, forward strand.
TGATTGCATGATTTTATGGACAAACGAGGGCCTGTTATCTGAGGCAATGACTACTGGAAGGCCCCAAAACGGCAAAATGTCCTTCAATAGGTGCTTAACCACCACGGCCACCTTTTCAGTTCTAGTAGGAAAAGCCTCTGTCCAATTGGAATAGGTACAAACAAATACAAGTAAATATTTCCAAGGGCCTGAGCGGGGCATTTCAGTAAAATCTGTGATAATGGATTCAAAGGGGGGTGGTACCCACATGTTGTATTCCTGGGGGTTGGCTTGGCCCTTGCCTAGGGTTGTTTTGAGCACAGGGCACACATCTAGTGGCTGCCTTGGCACACAAGCTATGGAGTTTAGGAATATATAGCTGCCTATCTAACAATTCAGCCATGGCAGTCTTTCCAAAATGAGTTCCCTCATGGGTCTGTAGCACTAGGGGCCAAGCAATTGCCTCGGGTACTAACAGTCGCTCATCAGGTAACTGGATCCACCCCTGCACATGAGTTGGGGAGGCTTCTTGAGTCTCTGCCCATTTCTCCTCTGCTTTGTTGTATCAAGGGGCCCATTCAGACAACTGGACCTGGAAAACTGGGAAGACTGAGTCACCTGCTGTCAAGTCTTGTCCTTGCACCGCAGCTTGCTTTGCAGCTTCATCTGCTTTCCGGTTCCCTTTGTTCACTGGGCTGAGGGGCTTCTGGTGAGCTTTGCAATGCATAACAGAGACTGCTCTTGGTGCTCATACGGCTTTGAGAAGCTTTAAAATCTCTGGTTCATATCTAATGGTTCTTCCCACAGAATTGATCAGTCCTTTTTCTATATATAGCGCCCCGTGAGCACGAAGAGTCAAAAATGCATATTTAGAATCCGTGTAGATGTTAGTTCTTATGCCTTCAGCCAGTTCCAGTGTTGGGGTCAAGGCGATCAATTCAGCCTTCTGAGCAGAGGTACCAAGTAGCAAAGGTCTTGCCTCTACAATGCTCTGCAACATGACCACAGCATATCCAGCATATCGAATCGCATCCTGAACGCAGCTGCTTCCATCTGAGTAGTATTCCACTTCTGGATCGGACAGAGGGACATCCGTCAAGTCTGGGCGGCTGGAATACACTTCATCCATGGTCTGAATACAGTCATGATCTATTGGCTGGTCACTGATGGGAAGTAGGGATGTGGGATTTAGAGTGCCAGTGATGGTTAACCAAATTCGGGGGTTTTCACACATCATAGCTGATACTTAGTCATGTGGCTATTTGTGAACCAATAGCTTCCTTTATAGTCCATGAGTGTTAGGACGGCATAGGACACCTTCACTTTGAACTCCTGGCCTAAGGTCAGCTTGTCGGCTTCCTTAATGAGCTCCGCTGTAGCCACAATGGCTCTGAGACAGCCAGGCCAGCCTTTGGTCACTGAATTCAATTGCTTGGAGAGATAGGCAGTTGGGCGCTGCCATGATCCCAACACTTGTGTCAGGACCCCAATTGCGACTCCACTGCGTTCATGTACAAAGAGAGTGAATGGCTTTTCCACATCGGGAAGTTCTAGGGCTGGAGCATCAAGCAGCAATCTTTTGAGCTCTTGGAAAGCATTCTTCTGCTCAGCTGCCCACTCAAATGGTTCATGCTCTCCCCCCTTTGTAGCTTCGTAAAAGGGCTTAGCGATTAAGGCAAAATTGAGGATCCAGATACTGCAGAACCCTGCTGCACCTAGGAACTCTCTGACATGCCATCTAGAGGTGGGCTCGGGCAGGACACACACAATTTCTTTCCTTTCTTTACCCAAAGCTCAGGCACCTTGGGAGATATGGAACCCTAAGTATTTAACTCGAGGCTGGCATAACTGGGCCTTCTTTCTAGACACCTTATGTCTGGCCCTCCACAGTAAGTCCAGGAGCTCCAAGGTCACTTGGTAGCAGCGCCCTTGTCATTCTACCGCAATCAACAGTCATCAGCATATTTAATAAGGACACATTTTCCGGGTTCTGCAATGAAGTCCTGCAAATCTTGCGCTAACGCATCGGTAAAGAGGGTGGGACTATTTTTAAACCTTTGGGGTAGCCAGCTCCAGGTATACTGGAGCTTTCTCCCTGTTTCCTTTTCCTGTCATTGGAATGCAAAGATTGGCTGGCTCATGGGAGGCAATTGCTTGGCCCCTAGTGCTCGAGGCAATTGCTTGGCCCCTAGTGCCCGAGGCAATTGCTTGGCCCCTAGTGCTACATCTTTAAGATCCAGAACAAAGAAATGGCCAGCCTGTTGAGGCACTAGTCCTAGCAACGCATAGGGATTTGGCACCACCGGATGCAAAGTCACAGTCCTCTTTTTGACTGCTCGTAGATCCCGGCAAGACCTGAATTCACCGGTGCCAGGCTTTTGAACTGGAAGCAAGGGAGAGTTCCATGGGTGCCCCTTGGTTAAACCTGGGATTTGTGTTTCGACCCCTAGCTGGCAAGAATCCCCCACAGCCGCGCCCCCTCCCCTGGCTTCAGGAATCCGGGGGTGCACTCGGGGTTCTCTTGGGGCACGAATCCATCCAATGGTCAATCCCATGGCACCATGCGCACTCGTTCCATGCCAGAGGGGGTCTCATTGGTCCCAAGGTGAAGTGGGGCCTATCTTGGTTTCGCCTTCCCTCTTTGGGACCCTTAGTGCCACCTTGTTCTCCTATAGCGGCTGCAGGCAGGGCTGCCTTCATTTTAATCTTTTTCTCTTCCGCCCTCTTGGCCTCTTGGTCACAATTTACAAACACTTTCTGGGCTATTTCTAACAGCTGGATGATATTCATGCCTGCAAAAACCCCTTGCTTCTGCAATTTGTGTTTCATATCATTGGCCAACTGACTAACAAATGCACAATTCACCATTCCTTGATTATCTGCGTGCTCCAGGTCAAATGGTGAATAGAGCCTATAAGCCTCATATAGATGTTCTAGAAAGGCTCCTGGGGCTTCATCTGGCCTTTGGAGGACTTTGCCTATCCGGATCATGTTAGTTGCCTTTTTAGCCACTTCCTGCATCCCAGCTAGCAAGTAGCCTTTATAGGCCTTCAACAATCTCATGTGATCTGTATTATTTGCATCCCAATTAGGGTCAGCTTCAGGAAAACTGTCTGCCAACCACTCTGCTCTGTTTCCTACACTCGCTGGTGTGCTTCCCTCAGTCTTCTTTCTGGCTGCTCTAAATATATGCTGGCATTCCTCTGTTGTAAAAAGGGTCAGGAAAAGCTGTTGGCAATCCAGATAGGTAGGGCTGTGGGTCCCCATTATGCTAGTGAGTAAATTAGTAAGAGCATCTGGCTTCTCAATGTAGGTGGCAGTATGGGTCTTCCAATTAAGCAAATCAGCCGATGAAAAGGGGGTGTAGATATATTGGCTCTGGCCCCCCTCAATCACTCCATTCTGACCCAAAAACTGAGGGGTCTGGACTTGGTGCAAGGGCATTTCATGGGCAAAATCGGAGGAGTAGGTTGCCACACCAGAAAGGACAGACGAGGTTGGAAACCGCGAGAGCCCTCATCCCCACTGAAACAATGTGTAGGCTTGGGCTTAGAATTTGATTGCAACCCTTGAGCCACCGTCCGCCATTCAGAGTGATATACTTCTCCAATTACAGAGGAACTCTTTTTGTGAGCTGCCTTCTGCAGCATTGCTCTTGGCTTCAAGAGAAGAACAGTTTTTGTCACCTTCATGCATTGCTTAAGCCAAGGAGGTGGATCTAAAAGCAAACTATACCAAGAATCAATATAGGAAAACTGGTCTGGGTGGTCTCCCAGTGGGGTGGTAACCAACATGTAAACTCTGCATGCTATTTCAGTGGAGAAGGTGCCTCAGCGGGCCAGCCCACGCTGAAGGTAGGCCACTCCCTCTCACAAAACAATCTCAGCCTAGCAGAGGTCTGTTCTTCTTGGCCATAATCATCTGTGAATGCCCAATCAAAATGGGCTAGCATGCAATCCAAAGGTGTATTTTTGATTGAGAGCTTCCCATGTTTAAACAGAGTGAGAGTGACTCAGGGCTAAAGCAGGATCTTCCTCAAACACAAACTCTGTGGCTGTGTCTAAATAAACCTCCCTCACTGCCTGTATATATACAGGGTCCCAGGGGTGCAATCCAAGGCTGAGAGTTTCATCCCACCAAAAAAGATCTGACTCTGCAAGGCCGGAGGACTGTAAGTCTGGCAGGCTAGTAGGGCCAAAACAATGGTAGCAGTGCAAAGAACGGAAAACTGCCAAGGAAGGCTCGGCCTGAACAATCTGATCTTCTCAACCTTCTGTGCAACCTGTGATTTATTGCCCAGCGTCCCGGTGGGTCACTTCTTACACATGGATGTGGTCCCCCGACCCCTATGGGGTCACCATAAGATGCAGCTAGGACTTACCCTATTGCTGTCTTTGTGGGCTTCAGGGCTGGGGGGGGGGAGGAATGGCAGTCAGCCATGCAGTTGCTGGTCATCTGACTGCTCGGCCCAGTACCAAGGGTGGTTGTGATCAGGGGTGGCTTGTAACTCAACTCTCCCCTCCTGTGGTCTCTACAGCTGCCTTGTGACCTTAGTGCTGGTGCCAGTTGCCTCCCCCTCCTCTTTTGGTCCAAGACTGACCACATTATAAAGGGTTTTGAGGGGTTTTAAAGGGCTACTGTGTTGTATTTGCTAGTTCAGTTTTGTTTTGATGTTCTGCAGGTGCTCTGCTTTGTGGGGGATCAGATAGTGTTGTTGGGAATTTGGGTCCAGGCCAATTTTATTATTAATAAGAGTAATTGAGCAAGAGTAAAATTGGTGATTATAATTTAATAACAGATTAGTTTATAGTTGTGTAGGTTTTGGCATTGGTTGGCTCTAGGTAGGACAGACAAGTAACAAGTTGAGCTATATTCCAATTCATTGTTATAACTGAGGAATAAATAAGATTTTAGGTGAAGAAGAGCATTATTACATGAGAGTTTAAAATAAGTAAATAAATACATATGTGCGTACATCTACAAGGAGTTAGAAGAAGGCAGGAACATTTTTTCTTTGGAAATACAGTAGGGGTTCAAAAATTATTATAAATTGCTCAAGCAGGTAATTGGACTTAGAAGTGGTAAAAGTCATAGATTATACTGGTAGCTGAAAAAATGGCTCAGAAAAACCAAATGCACACCCCTAAGTTTACATTTTCCTAAGACCACAAAAACACGGAAAGGATATGTGAAGGGATCCCTAAGTGTCACCATTTGGTTTGGCAATACAGTTCAGACTAAAATAACTCTGATTTGCTGTAAATTTAGAGTAACATAAACATTCAGCCACCAAATGAGAAGGGAGCACTCACAGGAGAAGATCCCGATGCTGGAACAGACAGAAGGCAAAAGTAGAAAGGGACAGCAAAAGATGAGATGGCTGGACAGTGTTACTGATGTAACTAACTTGAATTTGAGCAGACTCCAGAGGATGGTGGAAGACAGGAGGGCCTGGCATGTTTTGGTTCATAGGGTTGCAAAGAGTCGGACTCGACTGTGTGACTGAACAACAAAAAAACATTAGGACTGGACAAAAGTTGGTTTACCATTGCTTTTATATTTCTATAACTGAACAGTTCAGTTTCAATGTATATACTGTTTCTATTTCTTTTTTTTTTTTTAATGACAGTCAGATCAGTAACATTATTTTGTATTAAGCAACCATCTTTCTTCCCTCTTTCCTTCTCTAGAAGAGTTCTCACCAGGCTTGAGCTGGTGACATTCAAAAGATCTCACACAATTTGTTTCTTGCTTTACGTGTGTAGAGGACTCTTGATACATCATATTCTGATGCTAGGACCAGTCTTGGCAACAGTCACCAAAGAAATTTCCAAAACATACTCATCTACTACCAGGATAAGGGTAGAGGGAAAATCTTAAGATAAGCATGAATTGTGCCATCTTTAACAATGGCTTCCAAATTTTGAAAAGGATATATTTTGAGAGACTTCCTTCAGTCCAAATTTAACACTAAAGCATTGGTCAAAGGAACCTGTAAGCTGCCATGGAAATTCACCTGTAGGAAGTTTTATTTTCTTAGCATCTTGCAGTCATACTTCTAAGCCCCTGGGAGATTTGTTTGTTTGTTGCTTTAGGTTTCTATCAGAATAGCAATATTCTGTGTCACCGCTGTGTCTAACCTTGCTGTTGTGTCATGGACCCTTGCTCAGCATGTCAGTAGCAGTATCTGTCCAAAAGCACAACCAGCAGTAACCAAGCCATTTAATTATTTCTACCATCCATGTTATTTTAGAGTTTAGCAAGGTGAAATGAAGGTTGCAGATGGAAATGTTCTTCTTCATTGAAAGCAGAAAGCTTCTGCCAGTTTGAGTAAATGATACTTAGATAGAACAATGTTATCATTATTCCAGCACCCCCAATAAAGACTTTAGAGACCATAATTGGATTTAATTAGTTGATTTAGTGGCTGTTCTGCATAATCAAACGCACTGTACTTTTACTCTCTTTTTTAGACTGGGTTCAATCTAAACATCCTAGCAACAATTAACATTTGGGCACTTTGGATCCAGACTTGGATAGCATCCTTCCCACTTTTGTTTATTTTCACCTGCATATCAACTGTACCAAGAGATGCCATCATATCCTACTTCCCCGTTGTGCCAGATGGACAACAAAGGATTTAGCTGATGCTGCTGAGTATCAAGGGCATTCCTTATCTAAGCCACTGGCTATATAGTGACTAATGTGCGGTTTCCCAAATGTCCCTCAACCTTCAATACCTCAGGGTCTGCCAATCTGCCCTAATAATATTGAACAATCCATCCTGTACCATCCATCCCCAGTTATGGCCTCAACAGATCAGATCTGTTCATTGCACTTCCCCAAGAGCAAGGAAAAGCAGGCAAAAAAATCCACCTTCTAAATTATAGAAGAAAGAAAGAAAGAAAGAAAGAAAGAAAGAAAGAAAGAAAGAAAGAAAGAAAGAAAGAAAGAAAGAAAGAAAGAAAGAAAGAAAGAAAGAAAGAAAGAAAGAAAGAAAGAAAGAAAGAAAGAAAGAAAGAAAGAAAGAAAGAAAGAATCCTGCTCAGTCCTAAAAGGGGACCAGGTAATTTCAGCTAATCCATTAGAAGGGTGGGTTAGTCAGCAGTTCACAGTAGCTGAATACCCAGGGATGACAAGGCCCCTTTTAAAGTTATGTAATTAAGCCATCCCCTTGGGATGGATACCTTAATGTAGTGAGGAGGAGATGTATGTCAGAGAAGCTGAGAGCAATACCAGAAGCAGTTTAGACCCTGTCAAGAGACTAGCAAAGTCACTCAAGGTGGAATTGTCACAGCTGAGACAGAGGTCCTAAGCACTACGCCAAACAAAGCAGGGGATCATGGTTGACCAAATTATAGTGGTCTCGGGTCATCTCTCCCTTCTCCCTAATGTACCAAAAATCCTCACGGTCCTGCAAGACTAGCCTTGCCTTTGACTAGCCCTAGATCATTTCCTCCCAGGTGGATGATTAAAACCTCAGGAGGAGGGCCTGCATTCCCATGAAATAACAATGGCAGCAGGCCAGGCCACTGAAGACCCTGGCGGCCACGCCATTTGACAGCAACATATTGGTTGAGTCCTAGCTGAGAGCCGACTGAAGTTCTCCGAACCTGATGTGCGGCCCAAAACACATACCTGTGTCCACAGACGAGAACTCGGCTCCAGGAACAACAGCATCTAAAAAGAAAAAACAGTCAAACTAGAAACAAGAACCATAACATCTCAATTACAAACAATGAAGCTAGGAACTGAGCAGAGAGCGAACATAAGATTTATAGGCTGAGGAGTGCCAATGGCCAGGCGCTGAATGGAGGAAGAAGGATATCCCAGGGCAGCAGCCATAGAGGCCACCCCAGTTCTAAAGGAGTGGGTACCAAACTGCACCCGGATAACCCCAGCTTGGCTAAAGCCCGGGAAGTCACGGCCCAAAACTGATGCTTTGTCAGTGGGCTGCTGTTAAGATGACAAAACAAAAACGAATCCTTTCTCCCCCAAACTGCCAAATAAGCAGCCAAAGCAGAAACAGGGCACAACTCAAGCTCAGAGCACATGCCTAGCTCCAACACAGTCCCTTTGTGATGCTGGTCAGTCTTAAAGCATCAAACGGTAATGACCACCTTACCCTCAACTAAACTCAGGTGCCGTAGCAACAAAGCATTATCAGAAACATTATTTCTGGAGCCCGCAACTAAGTCACTAACTGTAAGGGCCCCAAAAAAGGCAACCAAGGAAGCAACATGGAACAGTGCGGACTCAAAATAAGTTGAACACACTCTGCCCCAAATCCCCTTCAAACCCTTCAGAATCAGAGGGGAAATAGGCTTCCTAGTATAGAGATGAGTCCCAGCCTCTCTGGCCCATCCCTCCAGCATCTTTCGAAGCTGAAAGTCTGCTGTTTCCTCCTTGTATCCCAACGCCTTGCTAGCAAAAGCCAGAGCAGACAGGCATCCCCTAATGGATCACACAGCCAATCCTTTTAGAGAAACACAGTAGTGGAGCAACTGCTCCACCAGGAGGGGCCAAACAATGCAATACCCTACCTCAGCCCTAAAGTCCTCAAACTGCCACACAGCACGTCCGTAAGACTTCCTGGTGCTACGCGCAATGGCTAGGCCTATCACTCTGTAGGCCTTGGCATCTGGGGCCAGCTGACGAAACCTCTCCATCTGTTTACGAGAGAGAGCATCAGCTACCCATTATCTACCCCAGGAACATGCTTGGCTAAAAACAGTATGCTAAGCCGCAGATAGTGCAGAGTGAAGGCCCTCACCAGTTTCATAACCCTTTGAGATTTGGATGAAAGGAATTAATGACATGGACCACTGCCATATTATCGCACCAAAAATGAATTGTGCGATTGGCCATATAATTCCCCCACAGCCAAACTGCAACAAGAATAGGAAAAAAAACTTGAGAAACGTTAAATCTCAGTTCAAACCTGCCTGAGCCGATGACTCTGGCCATGCGTCCGTGCACCAATGTCCGCGTAAATAAACCCCAAAACCTAAAGACATAACCTGATGCTCTGCCTCAAGCCTCATGTCATCTCTCCAAAAAGAAATCCCATTAAAGGGCTCCACAAATTCTTGCCATACCCTTAAATCCTCCCTCATGCTGCTAGTAACCCATGTTCTATGTTGGAGCAGGCGGAGGCCTGCCATAGCATCACATAGGTTACAAAGAAAAGCTCCTCCGGGAGCAACCACTTTGCAAGCAAAGTTAAGATGCCCAACCAACTGCTGGGCCTCAAGCAATGTGACCTTTTTTTTTAAGAAGGAAGGAATTAATCCTGCTCCTCAAATCTTCCACTTTTTGAATAGGAATTCTGGACAATTGCGCCAGGGTATCCAGCTCAACTGCTAAAAAAAATAAGTTTTTGGACCGGACCTTCCATTTTTTCCTGCGCCAACGAAACCCCCAGTTCTTCAGTCAGCTCAATGAAGCCAGACAGCAGCCACGCACAACGCCCAGTCCCTGCAAGAGTAGTCATCCAAATAATGAACAACATCCTGAGACCCAACTTTTTCATGAACAACCCATTCCAAGAATATGCTGAAACACTCAAGAGCCCCACTTGAGAAAGAACAGCCCATTGGCAAAGCTCTGTCCATGTAAAATTGCCCCTCAAAGGAAAATCCTAAAAGCTCAAAATCAGCCAGATGAACAGGTAGAAGGTGAAACACAGACTTAATATCGCATTTAGCCATCTCTGCTCCCTTTCCACAGCGTCGTAAAATGCCCACGGCCTGATCAAAGTTGATATACCTAACTGAGCATAAATGCTCAGGAATCCCATCATTAACTGATGAACCCTTGGGGTAGGAAAGGTAGTGAATAAAATGAAATTCATCAGGCGCCTTCTTTGGCACCACTCCCAAGGGGGAAACCCTAAGGTTAGGCACCGGAGGATTAAGAAATGGGCCCAAAATCCTGCCCTCTGCTAACTCCTTGGCAATCTTATCCTTAACTACATGCTCTAAACCTTGAACAGAACTATGGTTCCCAGACCAAAATGTAACCCAGGGACCCTGAAAAGGAATTCTAAAACCAAATGTGAAACCATTTAACAAGTAAACCCTATCAGCCCTTCACGGGTACCTATACAGCCACTGCTCAAGAGGTCCCACCTTTATCGGACTGGGCCCCTTTTCCAGCTTGGTAAGTACTTCCACTGTCACCTTGGTTTTTTTGGCCCTTATGTGGTTGGGCTCTGGGGCAGTTACTAAAAGAGTGCGGGCCACCACACATGGGGCATTCATGCTGGAACTGACAAGCTTTCCTGCTGCACACTCCTTGGGAATCAAACTCCCAGCAAAGCAAGAGGGGTTGAACCCCCTGCCCTGCAGAACTTTGGGAAGTGGATGATGAAGCAGAAGTAGCTGATATCCTAGCAACCAAATGACCACTGTCAGAGCAGTCACCCAAATTTGGTCGTGCCGGGGACAAGACCTGAAGCCACAACTTCTGGTGGATGCAATCCTATTGAAGGGAAGGGTACAAAGCGGCCCTCATCCTGAATTCTTCATCATATTGAATCCAGGATGGCCCACTAAACATCGTGTACCTCTTATAAATGATATCCATATACTGGATGAGTGCAGCCACCCACCAAGGCTGGGCACGTGCAACCACCCCAGCATATATAAAAAACCCAGGCAGCTAATTGACCCAAGTCCAGTCCACTTTTTGCTTCTTCAAATTCTGTTTTTTTGGTCATCCAACTTCTCTTTATCTTTCTTCTCCAAATCACGGAAGAGGAGGGAGAAAATGTCAACATACTCACCCTTTAGGACCTTATCCTTTGTTGCAGGCAACAAATGATTGCCTAAAGGTAACGCTACATCCCCAAAAGGCATGGCAGTAAATGGGACCGACCCATATGCAGCACTGAACTGAGGGCAACAGCCCCATCCCCCCGAAAAGGGGCATGACATCCCCTGCTGACCGGCCGCAGGCCAGGGTCCATAGGGGCCAAACTGGCCCGTTGGCCATGATCAAGCTTGCTGTGGACCAGTGCCCATGGAGGGAGAGATACCTGAAGCCCCAGCAGCAGCACCTTGCACCGCCTGAGAAGCGGTGGCCCAAGGACCCCATGGCCAAGCCATGCCCAAGTATGACTGTGTAGTGCCCCCCGCCTTACCCCCGGATCCAATCGGCACCATTGCTGACCCTGCTTTGGCATCCACTGGAAACAAAGCTGCAGCTCCATCTGCACCGCTGGTGCCCTCGATTCCTCCAGTGACGAGTCCTGCAGACCTGCCCTCAAGGATGGACAACCTAGTTAATATATCAGCCTACAATGCCACCTTAGAGGTTTTTCCCAAGCCCAAGCCTGAACTCTGCGAGGAAGGAATGCCCACCACCTTCTCCAATGCTGAAAGCCTTTGCAGAATAGCTGTATTAACCCCCTCATTACCCTCCTCATCGGAAGAAGGTGAAAGAGGGGCTGGCCTTGTTGGCGGGGCCTTAGGGGCCTTGGGTGCTGGCTGTTTGCCTTTAGGGTTCCCAGATCCTTTCTTCCCAGGCATTTTGCAAACCGAGATAAAAATAAAAACTAACAAAATGCCCCTAAAAATGATTGCCCTTGAATTCACTGACCTAAAATGGCTGCTGCCCTAAAATGGCTGCCGCCAGGCACCACTTAAAATGGCTGCCTACACCTTCAAAAAGAACAACCACCGGAAGCTGATACTGGATGCCTATATGAAGCTGCGTTATACTGAAACAGATCCCCAAAATGGCATCCGCTCCACTGCCTCCAAAATTGTCGCTGTCCTTACGAAGAAGTAGCAAATATGGCTGACCCAGCCTGAAGCAGCCCAAAAAACAAAATTTTGAACCCATACAAAATCCCCTCCTTTTGGCCAAACTAAAAGGGAAAGGTGTGCAGAAAGGCACCACCACCCTGAGAGCCCTCAAATCCTTAGTTGGGGAGGAAAGGGGGGGGGGGAGAAAGGAAAGAAATAACAGGCCGTTAAATGGAGCCCCTCTTCCAAAATGCCACCAGTCCAATGCTGAGAAACAGCCAGCTGCAGGCCTTATCAGAGGTCTGATTGCAGCAGCTGAACTTGAGACAAGCCCCAACAGCCTCCGTCCAGACTGCTCTTCAGGAGCTTGCCTGTTTGGTGTAGTGGTTATGTGTGCGGACTCTTATCTGGGAGAACCGGGTTTGATTCCCCACTCCTCCACTTGCACCTGCTGGAATGGCCTTGGGTCAGCCATAGCTCTGGCAGAGGTTGTCCTTGAAAGGGTAGCTGCTGTGAGAGCCCTCTCCAGCCCCACCCACCTCACAGGGTGTCTGTTGTGAGGGGAGAAGACATAGGAGATTGTAAGCCTCTCAGGGAGAAGGGCGGGATATAAATCTGCAATTATTTTTCTTCTTCTTCTTATCTATGATCCAATCAGGCAGCAGAGGAGCAAGCGAATGTGCTGCTCAGCCTCCCAGCCCTGAAACTGACAAACACAGCAGAGCTGCCAAAGGAGCACCATGTGCCCCGATCTCAGCCTGGAGACTGAGGTAGGGGGCAGATGGGGCTGTTGCTATCACAGCAAGCCCCACCCCTTCAAAAGCATGCCCAAATGGGCTGCAAAAGTCCTCCCTTTCCTCCCAGGGAGGCAATGACGTTCCAGCAGCCTAGCAGCATGCTGCTGGCTGCTAGAAATGAAAACGATGTTCAGTTGTTGATGTGAATGGATGCAAAAGGAAAATCCAAAGCTGTTCAAGACTTATAACAGGAACATGGAATGTAAGAAGTATGAATCAAGGCAAATTTAAAATCATAAAATGAGAAATGGAATATTTAAACATTGCAATCCTGAGAGTGGGTGAACTAAAATGAACTGGATTAAGACATTTTCAGTCAGAAATTACAAAGTATTTACTCTGGAACTGACAGAAGAAATGGAGTCGCTCTAATAGTGAGGTAGGTGTAGCACAAGCAGTTAGGGGCTATAATGCAAAATCTGACCAAATAATATCAATCAGACTTCATGGAATGCCTTTCAACAGAACTATCATTAAAGTTTGTGCCCAATACAGATGCTGAAGAGGAAGAAAATGGAAGCTTTAATACAAGTGTCCAGGAAAAAAATGATCACACACTTAAACACAATATGCTTATAATCATAGGTGACTGGAACACTGAAGTAGAAAACAAAGCAGATTTGAGTATTGTTGGAAGATTTGGGCTAGGGATCTGAAATGAAGCAGGAGAGTAACCCATAGTATTCCGTGAAGGCAACATTGTGAACACAGTTTTCAGATAACCAAACAGATGATTACACACATGGTCATCACCAGATGGCCAATACAGAAATCAAATAGTGGTTGAAATAGTGGGCCCAAAAGGAAATTTAACTATAGGAGTTTGTTATCGCCCACCAAATCAAAAGATAGAGGATGATTATAATATGATGAAAGGATTAAAGATAGTGGCTAAATAGGTGATTTTAACTACCCACAGGTTGATTGGGTCAATATGTGTTCTGGTCAGGAGAAAGAGATTGAGTTTCTAGACACTCTCAATGACTGTGCTTTGGAGCAGATGGTCACAGAACCTATCATGGGTGGGGTGATTCTGGATTTGGTCCTAAGTAATACCCAAGACCTGGTAAGAGATGTAAAAGTGATTGCACCACTTGGGAGCAGTGACCATAACATTATTGATTTCACCATTTGTATAAATAGGAAGTTGCCCCCAAAAGACCAGCACAACCACTTTTAACTTTAAAAGGGGTAAATTCTCTGAGATGAGGAGGCATGTGAAGAGGAAACTGAAAGGAAAAGTAAATAGAGTCAAAACCCTTGGGGGAGCTATTTAAAACTACAATCCTAGAAGCTCAGATAAAATATATACCACAAGTTAGGAAAGGCACAAATAGGTATAAGAAAAAGCCTGCATGGTTAACAAACAAAGTAATGGAAGCTGTAAAAGGTAAGAAGGATTCCTTTAAGTAGTGGAAAGCTAGTCCAAGTCCACAGCCTGGCATGCACCTTTCCACTTTAGAGGTAGAGGAACCTTTGAAAGGCTTCCTTTCTGAATGGTGTGTCTGTTCCTTTAAATCTAGGACCCAGCCAGGCTGAATGGGGGTGGGGTGAGCCAGCAGAACAAGATGGCTGCTCCCTGTTAGCTGTGAAGCTGTAGCAGTCCAGAGACCCTCCGTTTGTTTCGCAATCCTTTTACAAGACATTTGCATAGTTAAAAAGGAACTAGAACCTTTGCTGTAGCAGTCCAGAGACCCTCCATTTGTTTCACAATCCTTTTACAAGACATTTGCATAGTTAAGAAGGAACTAGAACCTTTGCTCTAGCAGTCCAGAGACCCTCCATTTGTTTCACAATCCTTTTACAAGACATTTGCACAGTAAAGAAGGAATTAGAACCTTTGCTGTAGCAGTCCAGAGACCCTCCATTTGTTTCACAATCCTTTTACAAGACATTTGCATAGTAAAGGAGGAACTAGAACCTTTGCTTTCCCTTGTTAGTCTGATAGAACTTGGAACTTCAGCAACTCGTGAGTAAATTGCCCCAGTGAGACCACACAAGTGTGGGATCACAGACTGTTCATTTTGGCTGCTCTCTCTTTCTGTGTGTGTGTGAGAGAGAGAGGGGGGGGAGGGGAGAGAGAGTACAGGGACATGGGCTGCCTGGGTATGAAGAAATGAAGGCTGTATTCAGGGGAACTGCGCTGCTGTATTTTTATGTATTTATTTTTTGAAAGGGAAAGTCTCCTGGCTCCACCCTAAAGTATCCTGGCTCCACCTCCAAACTCCTCAGATATTTTCTGAGTTAGACTTGGCAACCCTACTCTTAAAACTGCTAAACATAGACAAGAAGCAAATGTAAAAGGTGACAGAAATAGAGTCAGAAGTTTAAGTGCAGTGTTTCAGTGACTGGTACGTATAAAAGAGAATTATTACAATAATCAGTGTAAAGAATAGAAAAGAACTACAAAAATGGAAGAACAAGGGATCTGTTCCATGAGATCCAGGAAATCAAGGTGCAATTAAAATGGTTTGCTGAATGATCAACACATAAAGCATTAACTGGCTGTAAGGACAAAATAAGTCTGGGAACAATACACTGAAGAGCTATACAGAAGAAAAGAAAGGTTAACAGGTTCCTTCAAAAAAGAAAATTTTGCAGAACTTACTGTTTTAGAAAGTGAAGTAAAAGCTGTACTGAGAGCAGTACTGAAAGATGTACTGATACCTCTATTGATATACCATTACTCCTGGAGTAGATGGTATATCATCAGGAGTAGATAGTATATCAGTAGAGCCAGGGCTTTGTTTGTAGAACAAGCCCAGCAGGAACTCATTTGTATATTAGGTCACACACCCCTGATATCACCATTGTTTTACATAGGGTTTTTTGTAGAAAAATCCCAGCAACTAATTTGCATATTAGGCCACACCTTCTGTCACCAAGCCAGCTGCAACTGCATTCCTGTGCATTCCTGCTCAAAAAAGCCTTGAGCAGAGCTATTCCAAGCCACAGAAACAGAATCTATCAAAATATTAACAAGAATATGCCAACAAATATAGAAACAAAGCATTGCCAGCAGAGCAGAAATTCTGAAAAAGGAGAATTCAAAGACAGCAGCAACTATCAGGTAATTGCAATAATTTCTCATACAAGAACTGATGCTCAAAATCTGATAACAAAGACTGTGTTATCAGACATATGTGGAATGAGAAAAAAACAGATGTTGGAACTGAATTTAGAAAAGGAAGAGGCACTAGGGTTCATATTGTAAATTTATGTAGGTTACTGGAGCATACAAGAGCATTTCAAAAGAAAACCTGTTTGTGTTTCATAGATTACAGCAAAGCTTTGTGCTATGAGGATTATGAAACATTATGTTTAATATTTTTAATGGGTTCACCGCAACATCTAATTGTTTTGACACAAAACCTTTGCTCTGGACAAAAGGCTACTGCTAGGACAGAATATGGAGAAACAGAATGGTTTCCACTTGGCAAAGGTGTCTGACAAGGATGTATTTTATCTCCCTATTTGTTCACTCTGCACACAGAACATATCATAAAGAAAACTGGATTAGATTTAGATGAAAGTGGAGTGAAAACTGGTGAAAGGGACATAAACAATTTGAGATACACAGATGACACCCATTACTGGCAGAAAATAGTGAAGACTTGAAACAACTACTGCTGAAGGTTAAAGTAGAAAGTATCAAAGCAGGATTACAGCCAAGCATCAAGAAGACAACAGTAATGCCTACTGGGGAATTGCACAACTTTAAGGCTGACAGATTTTCAAGATTCTCTATTCCTTTGGCTCCCTCATAAACCTAAAGGAAGATTGCAATCAGGAAATCAGAAGAAGATTGAGATTGGGAAGGGTAATCATGAAGGAACTAGAAAATACTTTTAAGGGTTAAGATGTGCTGCTGGTGGTCAGGATCAAGATAATTCAAACTATGTATAGATATGAAAATTGGACAGTGAAGAAAACTGACTTAAAGAATGTTTATTCATTTGAAATATGGTGTTGGAGAAGAGATTTGTGGATACCATGAATTACCAAAAAGATAAATAAGTGAGTTGTGGGCTCCAGGGGGAGGGGCAGGGGACAGTGAGGCTGAACCCAAACATGTAATGAATATTGCCAGACTTGTAGTTGGAATAACACTGGCCACAAATTTTATTGGTTACAACTTAGCTCAGCATGGAGAAAACTACCATCTGATATACAGACCACTCCAGCCCACTTGCTGGGGGATACTGTGGAGTGGCAGTTTGTGGGATTCCATATGGGTTTAAGCCATTGTGTGAATTCACCAGACAGATGTTGGAAATGTAAAAAGCATTAAGGTTCTTTCTACCATATGTGGTGGACTTGTGAAAGAGCAAAACAGTATTGGCAAATGATTCAACAAGAAATTTCTAGGATATTGAGATATGAAGTAATGAACGTTACAGAGACTTTCTTATTGGGATTACAAATGGAAAAATTTCCAAAAGAAGATAGAACTTTAATTTGGTACTTGCTTTCAGCTGCTAGGACATTGTATGCGCAGTTGTGGAAGCAAGAAAAAATACCAGAAAAATGGGATTGGATTATAAAAGTTATGACATGGAGTGAAATGGACAAATTAACAAGAAAATTAAGAGACCATGATTTAGAAGTTTTTAAGACAGAGTGGAAAAGGTTTAGAAGATATATAGAAAAAGAGTGGAAAATAAAAGGACATTGGACAATTTTTGATAATAATTAAGTTTTAAAAAGATGAAGAATATAAATTTTTGTTTTAATAGTTAAGGGTACCTTTAATATTTTTTTTTAAGTAAATAACACTGGCGGGGGTCAAGTAACGGGGGGTGGGGTGGGTGGAAAGTAATATATGGGGTAGATAAAAGAAATTTTTAAAGATGTAAGATATAGATTTATTACCATATGTTACTAATAAAATTGTTTTACCGCCATTGTGTGAATTCCTTGGTCACTTGAAAGTGAGGGTGCCTGACAGCTCCTGAGCTGAACACTTTCCTGTAAATTCTCACTCCCATACATGGATCCCTAGAGATGTTAAAAATGGGCATGTAGACTGAATTTACTCCCAAATGGATCAGGCCCAATGCTGAGACTGCCAATACAGTTACAACAAGAAAGCAAGAACTAATGATAACTGGATTTCATGGCTTCACTGAGTGGGCAAAGCCATGAAATGAGTGGCTGAGCAGCATGTCAGGGCCCCTGCAAATTCCCACCTGAAGACTCCCTCTGTCAGGTCCTCTTGCCCCATCCTCAGAGGACCCACAAACAAGCGTCCAAGTGGATCCAGGATCTATGCTTCAAGTTCAAATCAAGCCTGACCTCTCCCTAAAAGCTACAATGACTAAACTGAGCCTATCTTAGAACAACCACTTTATGAGAAGACAAGAGTCACTGAAAAAGACAAGAGTCACTGGAAAAGCTGAAAGCAACAGGAAAAGACGAAGACCCAACATGAAATTGATTGATACACTCAAGGAAGCCATGGCCCTCAGATTGTAATACCTGAGCAAGGCTAGAATACTTCAGAGGTCAATTCATTGGGTTGCCATAAGTCAGAAGCAACTCGATAGCATCTCTCTCTCTCTCTCTCTCACTCACACACACACACACACACACACACACAAACAAAGGTTGGAAAACCCTCCAACTCTGCCCATAGAGCAAATACTTCATTCAAACAGGGGTGGAACAATAATGACCATGGCTCCTTATGATTATGAATGAACTTTACCATAAGGCAGCTTTGTGTATTTGTCCCCCCAGACAGAATTAAGAGGCAGTCAACCATAAACTGGGTAAACTAAGGGCCACTTTATTTAAAACTCAAGTGGCAAGGGCAAACTTCTTGTGGCATGGTCAAGGCCAGGGGTCATTCCTAATCCCCTCCCTTGTTAAACAATGGGCAAGACACCCTGCCCCGTAGCGAAGCCAACTCCAAGTGGCTCTTGTCCAGCTGGAACAATGCTTGGGAAAGCCGTAGTGATACCCCCAAAAAACCCACACAGCTTAAGTGGAGCTTTTTCTTGGTCATCCCAAAGGTGGTCACATTTCTCCCCCTCCCCATGCCGCACAGCCTCAGGGGTGATACTGCAAGACCTCTCAGCGCTAATGGGGCTGTTGCATAGTGCTCACAGAGCCAAAACGTTAGATAACAACCAGAATACTGCCCAACATAAAGCGACCAGCCTATCCAATGACACCACCCCAGGCAATCCCACAATCCACTGAGCCACAGTTTAGGATAGACAAAAACACCCCCTCCAACCAGCCAATCAGGAAAGGGTAGGAAATTCCTACCCAGTCCCCATTGAAGTTGGTGACCAGCAAAAGTCTGCACTACAAACAGGGTAGGAGGGTGGACCAAGCACAAGGCAAGACTGAGAGGGTGGGGGTGAAGTCAGCTGAGATAATGCTGGCTCTGCCCCCTGTAAAGAACTCAACTGCAGCTTGCAGTCTTGCTCTTTCTTCTGAGGAGGCAAAGGTGTCCCTCCTGCAGCATGACGATGTCCTGCTGCAGGTAGGGGCCAAAATCTGAAGGGGCTTTCTTTGTACATTCCAACAATGTAGCCAGTTTCTACTGACCCCAGATCCAAGCTGACTCCTTTTGTTTCACCTGTACACAGTACTAAGTGCAGTTAGTTCTCATACAACAGCATACCATATCCCTCAGAGAACTTGCTGAATGGTTAGCTCAGTTCTAGAATGGCAAGTTGAAAATCAGAGAACCGTGTGAGTAAAGTAGGGGAAGATCATAGGAACAAAGTTAAACATTAACTACATATGTTCTCTGGCTAGTTTTTAAGCTAGCTGTAATTAGAAACATCACTAGAGAGTCAAGTTGCATTTTTAGCTGCAGTTTCCTTTCTGCAAAATGGATTTCCATGAAAATAAATAAACTGATGGAAACATCCAACTTAGCTACCCTATAAATCTATTGTATACAAAACTTGAACTATTCAAGAGGTCTTTTCTTCACAGGAAATGGGGTTACACTGTACAAAATGGTTCACAAACTTATCTGGATAAATGATTAGACAAGACTGTGATCTATACTGCTATGTATAGCTTATTGCAAGTAGGTTCCTATTATGTAAAGTTTGTACCATATAATATGTCATTTTAATAGTTATGCTATGCTTCAGTTCTTTCTGGTGATTCCAGACTTCTAAAATCCTAATGCATTGACTACTGAATGTACCATTTTGTGGATTCTACTAACTCTGTACTCCACTCTGAGTTATTATGAGAAAGTCAGACTATAAATAATGTAAATAAATAAATACTGGCATAGAACAATAAATGGGTGGACTTTGGAGATCAGCAACTCTTGAAAGTGTTCACACTATAACTTTAGTAGCTTGGATTTCAATCAAAAGGCAAAATCTCTGCCTATTGCTCAGCTGTATCATCTTCAGACTGCTCCTATATAGAACAAAACACAGTAGGGATACATTTACCTATTATTTTGACATACCTTTCTGTTTCCTTATTTTGTGATTCACTGAAAAGTATAAATCCATTAATAGAATTTCTTGTAAATAACAGATTGAGATAATAGCATATTATTTAAGCAGACAAGAGCATAGGCACAGTTAGAGTTTGAAAACAGTTCATTTCTTTGTTTTGTCAGGCAATCACAGCAATTTTTGTTGATGTGCTGTTGTAGCCCATGCAGCTGAGATCCTTTGAAATGTATATCTAACCCTAACATCCAGATAGATATGAACTATAAAATTGCCATTATTTTTAATAATGAATACAGTTAATCAGAAAAATAGTACTTTCTCACTAATGTATTCACATCTATATTTTAAATACACTGTGTCCAGCTGATCAAGGTAATAGTATTTTGGACTTACGACTGACAGAGGAGTTCAGAGACAGTAATTCCTTCATTTACATATTTTTCAGGGTTTTTTTCCCCTGGAAAAAGATATGCTGGAACTCTCAAGAGGTAAATGAAGGAGAAATACATGGGTGCCCCTCATGAACTTTTAAATATTTTTTGAGACTTCTGTTTCCACAAAGAGATTCTGGAACATTCCCCCAGAAAAAAATGAGTAAAACAAGTGCTCCTCATTTGATATAGAACTGATAACATAAAAATGACCAAAGCACATGAAGCATTCACATTATATTGTGATCTGGATGATCACAGCCCCAAGGAACATTTATTTGGTGGTTCTCCAGACACTCAGCACATAGCTTATGGCCACAACATGGAACAGGCCACATACAGAAGCTGTTTCAGCTAGTTTACACATGCCTGGCATAAACTGGCCCTGAAAGTGTTTTATAAACATGGGGAAAATGATTCCCTCCCCCCCAAAACAGTCAAACTTGAATTATTTTTGCATAGACATATTCACTGTAATTAAAAATAATAATAACCAGGTCCATAGCCCAATCCATTTTTAGTGTTTTGGGAGAGTTACAAAACATTTGTTATTTGTCTTCACATTTTGCATTCATAAAGAAATGGTTGCTTTAAGTGTGGTGAAACCACTACCCTTCCTGTTCCATGACTTTATTAAATGCTGGAAAAAGACGGAAATATTGGATTGAGGAATTGAAGGAAACTTTATTTACCTGGATTGTCTTTATTAACATCTTCCGTTCACAATCATATGCACATCTCCAGCCTATCTGTGAGTACTGCCAATAGAACTAATTTTAGGTCAGCTCTCTGAAGCTCACATGGGATGTCAGATACAGCTTCAAGCTGCTGGGAATCAATCTTCCCTCTTCCCCTTCTCCACAGCATCATGGTACATTTTTCTTTTCTCCATTCTTTCTCAAATTTGTTTTGCTGTGAAATATTAGCAAGTTTGGATTCTCCACCCATATTTTCTCTGACCTTGTGCCCTCAGCAGCCATTCCTCACTCATCACTGGACGGGAGGAGGCAACTCTTTATCAGCTAGTTCATATTGCCATTGTGTGTGTGTGTGTAGCTATATACTATAGGAAAATACTATATGATCCTGCCTGAAGAAGCAGCATTGTTATTTTACCTGACTGTTTTACTGTTTTAATATTGTTTATTTTATGTTGTTAGCCACCTTGGGTCTTTGTAGAATGGGTGGGATATAAATCTAATGTAATAAATAAATTATATATATATATATATATATATATATATATATATATATATATATATATATATATATATATATATATATATATATATATATATATATATTTTAAAGGGATTATATAAAAGGAAAGGCATGTCCTTGCAATATAAGGTATTAAAGACTTATTTAAAAAAAAAAAAAAAAAGGCTGGGAATTCACAGCACCTGCCATGTTTATCAGTACAATGGAATTTCAATATAGCAATATTAAATTGCCAGGTTTTTTTTAATAATAAAACCCAAAAAGCCTAGAAGTTTAGGGGTGGCTGCTCCTGGAGACTGGAGCAGGGAGAACTGCAAGGAACTTGCAAGGTGGAAGCCCTTTTGCTGCCTAGCTGTATTGGCAGCTGCACCAGCAATGGGGAAACCACACAAGCCCATTCCTTTGTGGAAACCACCTCACTCAGAATATGTTCAGTGTTTATTTGCTTTCCTCAGTTTGTTTTTGTTATGTTTTTTTGCAGGGAGCTTGCATTTTTTTAACCCCATAATATTGACTGCACCTGGTTATTGTCTTGCCTTATTAATTTCAACTTTCTTACAAAACTTCACAATTTTTCCCCAAGCCATGAGCATTTTTAGCATCTCAGAATGATATAAAACACCACAAAGATTATTTTTTAAGCCTTTAGGTAACTGTGGGCAAGCCCAAGAGAGTGCTTGACTCTTCTGAGAAATAAACAACAGCATATTAATCACAGAAGTGGAACTCATGCATATGCTGTGAAAACCATCATTTTCTTCATTTTAAGCTTCAATTAAAACCAAATGTTTTCCTTCCCAAGACCTCAAAGTAAACCCCCACCCCAAAAAAAACTGGTTAGAAAATCTGAGTTTATTAATCCATAGCAGAATACATCTATGTATAGCACTTACCGGCTAGTGCATGTCCCATGATTCCTTCAAGTAGTCTTGCATCATTTTAAAACTTCATACTGTTCCCTTCCTTGAAATAGACAATGAATGGATTCTTAAATGCCTAAAGCCCTGATGCTTGAAAAATAAAATAGCAGTGTGTGTCTCTGAAGCCTTGGGTGGGTAGAAGGAACATAACTGTTAGTTAAATCAGTGCATAAAATCACCAGTAAGAATATCCAGAAACTTTCTGAAATCAAGGAAAGCCAGGCTCCCATCAGATGAGGAAAACCACAGAAATGCCTTTATTTTATATATGTTTGTAGTCACCCTGTAGGGCTTCTATCTTCCGTTCTGGCTTAAGTACTCTCTTCTGAACTGAGATATAAGATAGCATAACATTTTATAGACAAACTCCTTCAGGACAGAACCTGCCACAACAGCAGATCTTCAACAAAGATCTTAAAGGCATTGTTGTTGCCCAAACTGTGTCACAACTTACATTCTTTTTCCCTGTTGTAAATATATACATCTTAGTTTGTATTGCCTATTAGAATGTACTATAAGTAAACCTAAGTGGATTTCCACACAAAAACAGTAGTCCTTCTCTATAGCTGAGGAGAAATATGCTAGGAGAAGAAAAACAGCCTCAGTTTCCTTGCAAACTGTGTTTTAATGCCTAATATGTGCCAAGAAGAAAAGCAAGACAAAACTATGCATTTTTTAAAAATACAGTTCTGAAGCAATGAAAGGGGAAGATCAGCAGTCCTGTGGTGATTTGCTGAATAAATACAAGTCATGCACATTAAAGCTGCCCAACTGCCACTTTCAATGACACGTCCAGTTTCTGAATTTACAAGGCCTGAACTATTAAATGTTCCCAATATAAGCCTTTCCATGTCTCAGTGCACAAACTATTGAACTTTTCCAAATTCCAATACAACTTTTCAATGGTATGTGCTGAAATATCAAATGGGGGAAAGTATGGCCTTGGCAGAATGAATTCCTAGAGAGAGGTCCCACTCTGCAATGCAACTGGCTAGGTTGTAGATCAAAGGAATAATGTGAGGTAGCCTTGCAATGCAATGTCTCCTCATAAATCAAAAGAGCTTATCATCTTGTGGGGGTGGTTTCTTTGAAGAAAACAACAAAGAAGAAGAAAGCATTTTAAATGTTGTGGAGAGCAAACTTTTTCCCCTCCCAGTCTCCATCAATCAATTCATTATTACTCTTTCCCTATTCTTCAACCAGGACCCAGAAAGAGAAGTTGCTTCTGGGCAAGATAGTTATTAAGTTGCCATATGAAAATTTAACACAGCAAAGAATACAAGAAATGTATATGACAGAGAGTTTTCTTTTCTCAACAGTGTACCATACTATGAAAAGACAGTTCTGTGGCCTCTGTTCCTCCCTTCCACAGGTGCATTTATGTTGTAAATAAGCATTAACTAGGGATGCCAGCATCCAGGTGGGATCTAGAGATCTCCCAGAATTCCAGCTCATTTACAGACAACAGAGATTCATTTCTGTGGAGAAAATGGATGCTTTGAAGGATAGAGTATAGAATTGTACCTCATTGAGGTCCATGTCCTCCCTATGCTCCATCCCCAATTTCTAACACATTATAAAATTTGTTGGCAGTAAGGAGCTAAAAGCAGTACTGGTGACTATTTTGAAGCTCAGAGCTAGCATGAGAATCTCTCAAAGAGAAGGATGAAACCAGCAAGCACTGAGTCACCATTAACTCATCCCTAGTTGTTATGTCTTGAAACATAAGCATGGCGATCACTACAGAGGCGACCCCACGGGTCCCCGGATGTAGCTCGCCAGACGGTCCACCCATCAAGATCTGTGGAGGGAAGTTTGACTGACTAGGATTGGACTGATCAGACTGGGGGGGGGGGGCAGTTCCGGGAAATGTATATAAGCGGGACACGGCCTGCGTGTTCCCTCTCTTGTAATGTACCACTGAATAAAGCATGTTGCCTTCAACCCGTCTCGCAACTCAGTACATTACAGTGGCGACGAGGGTGGGATCCTAGCCAGGTAACTCCCAAAGAGGACCTTCGCGGAGCTGGCCGGAGACGGAGTAGGCACGCCGTCCCGGGAAACGGAAGCACCAGCCGCCGCAGCCACCATGGCTAACCCGAGCGGAGTGACGGGTCGCCTCGAAGAGTTCAACCCCGCTAAACCGGAGAGGTGGGAGACCTACACGGAGCGAGTCGATTGCTACCTTCGAGCAAACATGATAATGGATGACAGCCAGAAAAGAGACGATCTGCGGAGAGGCCACATTCGAGATTGCCAAGGGTCTCTCGGCCCCCGTGAGACTCACGGAGAAGACGTATGAGGAGATAGTCCGACTCCTCATGGGGCACTTCTTGCCCCAGCCCTCAATCATCGCCCACCGATTCCTCTTCCACAAGAGGGACCAAGAGACAGGAGAGACGGCAGCCAAATGTCAGAACTTGTGCTTTTCTGCCTGCTAAACTTAGTGATGTTAGCCTGACTGACTCCATTTTGTAGATTGATACTAACCATGGGTACTTGCAGCCAAGCCACTAAAACAAAATGCTTTGCACTTCAAATAAATAGTAACCACTGAAGGGTGACCGATAGCCTCTGGGAACCATCTGCAGGTGGCCTTTGAAGACAGCTGCCCAGGCCATCGCAGCAGGGCTCTTTCCTCCCTTTGCTGATAACAGGTCCTGAGAACAGAAAACTGTCTGTTGCTGTCTCTGAAAGTGTGAGAAATGACTTTATTGTTTTCTGTAGCAATTGCATAAAAATGTAACCAATGCTAAGCCTGTTATCAGAGTTATTCTGTGCCTTCATGAACTTTCTCAATAAACACCTATACTTTGTAACGAAGTCTTGGGTCTCGTTTGAAGTTCTGCAAGTTCTGACACCGAATACCTGGCCACTCTCCGCCAAATAGCGGGAAACTGTAGCTTTGACAAGCTAGAGAAGGCCCTGAGGAACCGTTTCGCCTGGGGCCTGAGGGACGAAAGACTACAGCAGAAGCTCTTCGCAAAGGAAGAGCTCACCCTCCAGGGTGCCTTCAACGAGGCCACAGCATTCGAGAGAGCCACTAAAGCTTTCCACAACCCGAGGGCAGAAGCCGTCCAGCAGGAGGAGACGGCACAGAGCCACCCAGAGGAGGAGGAGACGCACCAGCTATGCCGCCCACCAGGGACGGGACCGAGAGCGACCCAGCAGCCACGAGCGATGGAGAAACCAACCAGTACCAAGTGCGCAAGCTGCGGGGACCCGCATGAGCTTCGGGATTGCTCCTATCGCAACATGGACTGCAGGAACTGCGGAAAAATGAGCCACATTGCGCGGGCTTGGAGGGCCAAGGCCAGCCACAGATGCCAGTCCACCAACCAAGACTCGACCGAAGACTACTCGACAGCCTCGACCAGCCTGCAGGTAATGAACTTGCCTAGCAATACCCCTGACAAGGTCAAGGTATCAATCAGGATTGAGGGAAACCCCTGCCTGATGGAACTGGACTCGGGCTCCTCCATCTCCATAATTTCGGAGGAGTCCCTAAGAAAACTTTGCCCATGTGGCCGGCCTAAGCTTCAACCGGCTGGTTTCATACTATGGGACTTCCAAAAGAACCCCGTACAGATCCTGGGATGGGCCATGGTGAGGGTGGAGTTTAAGAGCTTTAGGGGGAAACTGGTTATACTGGTGGTCAAACGCCAGCTCACCACACTATTGGGCCTGGCCTGGTTTCGTCCATTGGGAATTCAGATCGTGGGGGTGCAGCAGCTGGGGACGCAAGGGTTTGAGCATGTGTGCAGGGAATGTCCTGAGGTGTTTGATGGGGCCCTAGGGTGCTACAAAGGTCCTCCTGTATCGTTACCCCTTGACCCCCATGTGCGGCCGATATAGCTAAAGGCCAGGCGGGTTCCGTTCGCTCTGAAGCCCAAAATCGAAGCAGAGCTGGACCGCCTCACAGCCCAGGGACTGCTAGAACTGGTTTCCTACACCACATGGGAAACCCCGATAGTAACCCCGGTGAAGCCAAATGGGGATGTGCGCATATGTGCCAACTACAAGTACAGCATAAACAAGAAACTACAAGATAACCCCTACCCCGTCCCCATAGTCAGTCACGTTTTGGCAGCACTAGCGGGGTCAAAACTTTTTGGGAAGCTGGACTTGGCCCAGGCATACCAGCGGCTCCCAGTGGACACCGATACGGCGGAAGCCCAGACCATAGTGACCCACAGGGGGGCCTTCAGGGTGCGGCGGTTGCAATTTGGGGTGAGTGTGGCTCCAGGGGTCTTTCAGAGCCTGATGGATTCTTTCCTCAAAGGGATCCCCAGGGCGCAACCGTTTTTCGATGACGTTCTGATCGCCGCACCAGACGCGGAGGAGTTCAACAACTGGCTGCAAGAGGTCCTCCGCAGGTTCCAGGCGGCCGGACTGAAAGTCAAGCGGGAAAAATGTTCTCTCAGGGTGCCAAGGGTGGAGTTCTTGGGGTTTGCAGTGGATGCTGCAGGGATCCACCCGATGGCCGACAAAACCAAGGCCATTGTAGAGGCCCCGGCCCCCACGTGCAGGGCAGAGCTACAAAGTTTCTTGGGGTTATTAAATTTTTATCATTCGTTCTTGCCCCCACAAAGTGGCCTTAGCAGAACCCCTCCATAGGCTCTTAGATAAAAACGCCCTGTGGGTCTGGGGAAAGAAGCAGGAAGCTGCTTTTCAGGCGGTCATGGAGCTCCTCATATCCAATAACATGCTCCACCATTTTGATGAAGCCCTGCTGGTGGTCTTAGCGTGTGATGCGTCACCATATGGGGTGGGTGCCGTCCTGGGCCACCAACTCCCAGATGGGAGGGAGGTCTTGATAGCATATTACTCCAGAACCCTGACCCCCGCAGAGCGCAACTATGCCCAGATTGATAAGGGGGCCTTGGCAATCGTGGTGGGGGTGCATAAATTTAATGACTACCTGTACGGTAGATGTTTTATGATTGCCACGGATCACAAGCCACTCCTGGGACTCCTCGCCCCAGACCGCCAGACGCCACAGATTCTGTTGCAGTGCGTCCTGCAGTGGAATCAGTTCCTGAAATCTTACTCATATGCCCTGGTCCATCGCCTGGGCAAGGCGATGGGTGATGCGGACGCCCTCAGTCGCCTTCCGCTGCCCTCCATGGATCCGGACCTGGCCCCAGCCCACCATGTGATGCTCATTGAAAAACTACTGGAGAGACCCCTACACGCTGCTGAGGTAGCGAAGGCCATGGGGCAGGACAAAATACTTGCACGGGTTCTCAAGTGGGTGGGGAGGGGATGGCCCGTGGGCAAACAGGCCGAAGAATTCAGGGCATTCACATCTCGCAGGGAAAAACTCTCCTCGCACAAGGGGTATCTTCTCTGAGGAGGCAGGGTGGTAGTTCCTCCCCACTGCAGAAACAAGTGCTGGAGGCCCTACACGAAACTCATCCCGGGATTGTACGGATGAAGGCCCTAGCGTGCAGTTATGTATGATGGCCAGGAATGGACGAAGAGATCGAGGGGTGGGTTCGAAGGTGCCAAGCCTGCCAGGAGTCCCGGCCCGAACCGCTCAGTGCCCCGGTCCACTGCTGGGAAGCCCATAGGAGGCCGTGGTCTAGGTTACATATTGACTTCGCGGGGCCATTTCAGGGCCAAACATTCTTCATTCTGGTGGATGCTTACACCAAGTGGTTGGAGGTTATCCCCGTAGCCTCCACCTCAACAGCGGCGGCAGTCCGAGCGTTGTGCAGGGTCCTTTGCACACACAGGATTCCTAACACCATCGTCTTGGAAAATGGGATCGCGTTCACCTCCCAGGAATTCCATGAGTTCTTGCAGAGATACCTAACAAAACACATACGGTCTGCCCTCTTCCATCTCGCCACCAACGGCCAAGCAGAGTGGATGGTACGCACCACTAAAGAGGCCCTGGGATGCATAGTACAGGGGGACTGGGACCACCGCCTGGCCGCCTTCCTATTTGACAATAGAATCACCCCCAACCCAGTCACAGGGGTGTGCCCAGCAGAGTTTCTAATGGGAAGGAAGCTGATCACAAGGTTGGACCGGTTGCATCCTGACTGGGCCACCGATCTCTGCAGCTCTCCTGAGATCAGGGAAGCGGCTAGGGGGTTCTTTCCAAGGATCCGTTATACGCAAGGAACTATGCTAGTGGCCCCGAGTGGGTAGCGGGTTGGGTGCTGCGCATGACGGGGTCCCGCCACTATGATGTCTCAACGGAGGGGGGCCAAATCCTGTGGAGGCATATAGATCAGATGCGCCACCGCACCTTGCTGGAAGAGCCGGCTGCAGTACGGAACAAGGAGGAACCAGCAGCCGTACCTCCGCTGAGAGCTACCCCACCCCTGCCAACCGCTCCGACCGATTGGGCAGAAGGGCCACACTGGAGCGGGGGCAAACCCCAAGAGTAGGGACACCAGAAGAGCAGCAGGGCGCGGACAACCATAGGCCGGAGCTACTCCCACACGGGCAAACCGCCGCCTCGTCCACCGCTGCAGCCGTGGCCCCGGCAGCCTTGGTGACTGCTCCTATTCCACAAGTAATCCCAAGGTCAACCCAGGAACGCAAGGCCCCCGCTTACTTACAAGACTATGTGTCCTGAACTAGGGGGGGGAGGAGTGTTATGTCTTGAAACATAAGCTGATGTACCGCATGGCGATCGCTACAGAGGCGACCCCACGGGTCCCCGGATGTAGCTCGCCAGACGCCCCACCCATCAAGATCTGTGGTGGGAAGTTTGACTGACCAGGATTGGACTGGTCAGACTGGGGGGGCAGTTCCAGGAAATGTATATAGGCGTGACCCGTCCCGCGTGTTCCCTCTCTTGTAATGTACCACTGAATAAAGCATGTTGCCTTCAACCCGTCTCGCAACTCAGTACATTGCACTAGTGATATACACAGGAATCCCAAACTGGCTTATGCAGAATTCTACTCAGGTCTAGCCATCAGAGCTTACGCCCAAGAAATTGTTTTAGGATTGCACTGTTAATTACTGTATCTGATGGAGAATGAACATTAAATAATAAGCAGCAGCAATAACTCACAAATAAATCTCATTAAGATCTACAGGTTTATTCCTAAATATACATGCACAGAACTGCAACCTAATATATAACTCACTAAATGTAATGTTAATTGAATCAAAGTGTTATGTATGTGGACTCAAGGGAAGATTTTGGGACTGAGGTTGGGGACTTGAGAACAAATCTCTGCAGCCCTGGACCAATCGCAAGCCCCCACTGGTTTGAATTACCCAATTACGTGCTTGCGTGGGAACCCAGAGATGTATATAAGTTTGGCTTGTAGTCCCAGTCTTGAGTCTTGCAATGTAACCTTATACTATGCTACTCCTATTAAAGAGCTTGTTATCACTAATCCTGAGACTCCTCAATACATAGAACCCACTATACAATACAAGGTATGGCCCTCTGTCAGTATTCTGTATTTTATGTTGTTCAATGGTCTATGGATAACTATACAATTTGCACTAATCTCAGTCAACCATGTGGAATAGTAGGGGCTAAAATACTGGGCTGGTAACATTTGAAGCAACCAGCACTGTGCTGATGATATACAACACATCCACTTCCTGAAATGAGAATCATTCAGGGATAGGTCACCATACCATTTCACCTATCAGTAGCCAATCAGATGTAAGTCTGGTTATCAGCACTCACACAGGCAGATAAATCAAAGGCATCGACCTTGTCGATGCGCTTAGAGTCCAAGAGGGTGATTCTTAGCGACGCAAGAATGAAGGCTGTACATAGTAGCTGTAAAACCACTATATACATTTATTTACACCAACCACTCTTCTCACTGACAATATGCTCCGCTGCACTCCAACTCCATTAACCCACACACACCATAGTTACTCTGTACATTTATACATTGGACAGCCAATCAGCAGCTTGTTGTGTCATGCTGACTCTGCTGGCTGATGCAATACCTCTGGCAGCCAGCCACCTGCTGTCATCTAGATCATCTAGTCTTCTGATCTTCTTTCACTTCTACAGCATGTGCTATTAACTGTCATTCCTGTCAGATACAGCGACATTGAGATGCTTCATTAAGTTCATCAGATATACATTAAACATCTATAAAAATGTATTTGTAAGATCATTTGTTGCAACAGAAATCTCTCAATGGCTCTTAGCCATGCATTTGTTGTTCAGTCACACAGTCGAGTCCGACTCTTTGCGACCTCATGGACCAAATAACAGCAGGTCCTCCTGTCTTCCACCATCCTAGGTAAATGGAATTTCCATGTAGGCTGATTACCTTTCAGAACCAGATATTGCAGGTAAATAATGGGAAAGCCATCATTTTCATGTTCACAGAAGATTGGATCCAACAAGCTTTTCTGCTGTTGAAAAGGTAACCACAAAAAGGTTATTCGAGTGATAAGGCAACCACGTGGACAAAATCCATGTTGAATGATGGCTAAAAGTAAGGAGAATAATTGGGAAAGGTAAAGCAAAAAAGATGGTTAGATCTAACACTGAGCTTGCCTGTTACTATGATTGCTGAACAGTGCAACATGTTTCTTAATGACCATCACTATGAATTTTTACCAGTTTGAACCTGGTTTGAAAGTGGTATGACTTTTATGCATTTCCACAGATTTGGAGACTGTAGTTAGACTCCCCTTACAGAATTACTTTCCTGTTTTCCTTGTTTGGAAACGATGAATCAATGTAAAACTGACCCAGGGGTGGCCAACAGCAGCTTTCCAGATGTTTTGTTGCCTACAACTCCCATCAGCCCCAAACAGCATGGCCAAAGGCTGGGGCTGATGGGAGTTGTAGGCAACAAAACATCTGGAGAGCTACCATTGGCCACCCCTGGTATAGATATATCCTCAAAATTAGTGTCAATTTATCCTGAACTGGGTGGTTTCCAGAGTCCATGACTTCCAGTATGGACCATTGCTGCCAGTCCCACCCCACCTTTCTGCCCCAACCTACATGTCTCCCTCCACTGCTTGCTCAAAAGTCCACCTACCTGCTCTCTCACCAACATGGGCTGTCCAGAATTTCCCAGTGCTATAAGGAGGAGGTTGTCTGAGTGATACATTCAGCTGTGGGGGTAGGTGGTGGTAAGGTTTGTCAGCAGAGGAAGGATGCATGGATGGGCAATAGGAGTGAGAGCATATGGGCAAGAACAGGGTACAAGTGAAAGGATGAGTCATAGAATCATAGAGTTGAAAGGGAACTCCAGGCTTATCTAGTCCAACCTCCTACACAATGCAGGAAATTCACAAGTACCCCCCCACACAACCCCCCATTGACACCCCCCATCCAGCTCCATGCCAAGAAGATGGCAATAAACCTCCAGGATCCTAGGCCAAACTTGCCTGGAGAAAAAATTGCTACCTGCCCCCAAAGTGGCAATCAGCATTTCCCTGGGTGTGTAAGAAAGGGCCATGAGAACTAAGCACTGATGTAGGCCTTCCTGCTCTCATTCTCATCATCTGCCTAAGTTCACAGAATAAGCATTGGTGTCAAATGGCCATTGAGTCTCTGTTTAAAAATCTCCAAAGAAGGAGCACCTATCACCTTCCGTGGAAGCCTGTTCCACTGAGAAACTGCTCTGTTAGGAAGTCTCTGCCCTGGGCACTTCAAAACATTGAACCGACGCTGCACAATCTTATTTGTTTGCTCTTGTGTTGTGTGTGTGGACTAACCCGCTATATTATATCTTGTATTTCAGACCAGGCACAGAAGATGATTCTATGACCTATGACTCCAGAGACTGATGTTGCATGCAATTATATGCTTATTTGCATTTTATGTCCTACAATAATATGTTTGGAGTACTCTGGACTTGGAAATGGCACGAAAACAAAATATACTATTGCTTGTCTTCAGTAAATTATTTGACTCCCTTCTATAAAATTATTGCATATTAATTAGATAATTATCAGAAAACTAAGAATGACTTTTATATATATTTAACCATATCAATAATCTGACAATTTCTCCATATACTCTCTACCTATGCTTGAATTTGTAAACACCAAAAATGCTATGATTTTTCTTATTTGGAGGTGGGAAGATTTTTGGTAATTTCTCCCTCCTTCTGCATGCCAAAGAGGCCATTTTATACCTGAGGGTAAGAAGACTGTCAGGAAAAGCACAGGGATCAGCAGTGGGAGCAGGAATCAGTGGAAATCATTGTCTTTCTACCAAGCACTCTGTTATGTATTGCAACTCACTGGGTTCTTGTTGCCTAAGCTTGAGACAGGCACTCCTTACAAACCAGGATCCTGAAGTCTGGAAGAGCTGGCCAATCAGTATGCTAGGCATGTAACAACATGTAACTAAGAAATGCAAATGAAGAATTCTGGACCGAGCCAATAGGAGTAATTGTTTCTGACTAAAAGGGACATGATTAACCATGGCCACACAGTGTATATATTGAGTGAGTTGCCTAGGTTGTTTGTAACTGTTTCTTTTTGCTATAAAGTGTTCTTGGTTGGTTCAGAGCTGGCTGAACTCACTTTATTTCACACCCTTAAATATTTGGAATGTAATGTGTAGCTAGATGCAGGCAAACATTATCAGAAGCTTCCCATCTACTTTTAATCTTTTTAATCTCTACTTTTGTAGGCAAAAGAGTAAAAACTCCTGTAGCAGACCAGCACATTTATCTGTGCTAGAAGCTTTTGCAAACTATCTTCACAGATGCATAATCTCTCTCTCTCTCTCTCTCTCTCCAAGGTGCTTGAGCTTTGTCAATTTCATATGTTGCCTGATTAGTCAGTGTATCTAATAGATACACATCCCAATATTGCCATTTATTCCTCTTACAGAGATGTGTACTAAGCATATGATGCTGATGCAGTCCCGTGCTTTCATTTCTTTAAGTGAGCAGAAAGTCAACCATCATAATGCTCAAATTTTACAACAGTTCTTTTTTTTTTTTTTGGGGGGGGGGGGAGAAAGCTGTTAATCAGTCAGACTGGTGTCATTAGCCCCTTTTCCCCTCCACTCACATTCAAATGTGTCCTATAGTACTATACGTTAGCAGTGTTCAGAGCCAACTGACTATTCATGGCAAATATCACTTCTAAGCAGTGCTGTTTTCAGTCCAGTCATCTGTTTATCAAAGAGCTAAAGCTGTTTCCACATGTTTCCCTTTCCCACCAAGGTGGTACACAGCATGGCCCTGCTTTATTTTTGAGAATGCCATGATTTTTCCAAGCATGAGTCTTGGGGATCCCAGAGCTTTCCCTTTAAGCATCAACAAAGAAAAACCTTTATCTTGCTCTGCCTTAAAGGGAAAACAGTGTGCAGAGTCTCTGTGTTAAAGCTCTGATTGCAGCCAATCTGAAGATGCTCTGAATTTAGCACCATTTTCAAAATGGTGAAGTTCAGCTCTAGCATCCCTTTCCCCTTTAACAGGCTTTCAAAAGGCAATTCAGCCAAAGCTCAGCTGTGAGCCGTAGCTCAGATATTGGTAGGATGGGGACTGCTAGCCTGTGGCACAAAGGGGATGGCAAGATTGTTGTCAGCTTGGCTCTTCTGCACCAATATGACAAGTAGGACAGAGGTGGGGAGGGGTGGTGCCAGCAGGAAGCAATTTGGGATGGGCCATGTGAATGCCATCTCTGCACACTTCAATCCCGCACCATAATGTAAGCAGACTCAAGTGAGAACTGGAAGCATGTTCCTGCAGGGCTCATTGGAGCCAGACGGCCAGAGCTTGGAGACTTGGGAACAATGGGCAGCAGGATCCAAAACCCTGCTGCCCAGGTCCAATCACGGGCCCCCTGCTGGTTTGAATGGACCAATCAAATGCTTGCACAGGAACACGGGTGTGTATGTAGTTGGCCCTGTGGGCTCAGTTAGCCAGTCTTATGCGTATGCTTCAAGATGCTGTAATCAATAAAGAGCTGATGATTTACTACCACCTTGCCTCAGCCATGCATTGAACCCACTATATTACACACACATTGCTGCTTACACAACAGGGGCAGCTTTTCCTACCCCTGTGAGAAAGAGAGCATACAAAACTTCATTTGAGCCAAGGAGCACTAGAACTTTGGCCCAGGTGTGCCATACCCTAATCACTGTAAATATAATTACCCTCTAGCAACAGAGAGAATGATTTTCAGGATACAGAAAGACATGCAGTCTCAAATCCTGACACCTGTCATTCTAATATTAAGCACCAAACAGAGAAACTGCATACTTAAATTCAAACTTCCAGTCAGATTTAATAGCAGTGCACTCTGGATCAGCATAATTACTGCTGGTTTTTTTTTAATGTTGTTGCCATTTTCTTGAATGTTTCTCTATGGTTTGCCTGGCTGATCTGTAAAATAAGAGTCATGTGTTAGCATGCATTTATTAAAGGTTTCCAACCACATCCCATTCTTAATAACTTTTCTAAGTGGGTACTTCCCCTGTGACCTGTACACTACTTCAGTTTGCAAACATAATAACAGAAAAATTGCACAGGAGGAGGGAGATGCATATGTTCATAATCATGTTGCTTAGGACTATACCTCTGAAGAAAAGCAAATTCATAGGTTAAGAGAGAATGTATGATTCAAATGGATTTCAAGGGCTCTCTGCATTAACTCTCGATATAAATCCAAAAATACTCTGGTTGACAGTAATAGCAAGGTATTTTTATAGAAATAATGCACCAGAGCTTTGGGCATGCCACTTCCAGCAAATATAACTATACATTCTTAAGTAACTTCAAATCCACATTGCTGTTTAGGATTGCCAGGGGTATATGTACAAAATGAAAACATACTTTAAAGCATGTGAAAGGTAACGTTTGCATTTTATTCATGGCAAATAGGAAAAAAAACTACCATGAGATTTTGTTAAAAGCTCTGCCAAACCCATATTGGGTTGTTTATTTGCTAGAGCCTGAACAAAGGATAGCAGAGAGAATGTTTGATAAAGACTGAGTGTCTCTGCCAAACATATTAGGAAAAGCACTGTCGTTTACTGGAACAGCAGTAGTCTGATGGCTAATCCATTCGCATACTATATTTAGTTAAAACAAATAATACTTCCTAACCATTTAAAAGCTTTTCCTGTCTTCATCATGAATCTCTTTGTATTTTTTTCCAGAATATTTTAACTATAAATATGTATGACCTGGAACAGGGGTCCTCAATGTGATGCCAATGGCTGCCATGGCACCCTTTGATATCTTTAATGGTGCCAATTTTTTTTAGAAACTGAGCAGAATCACATGGCCCATCCCAAAAGTAGTGTAAGAAATCAGGTTAAAATGCTTGGGGCTCTTTAGCATGGAGAAATGTTGACTCAGGGGTGACATGATAGAGGTTTACAAGATTATGCATGGGATAGAGAAGGTAGAGAAAGAAGTACTTTTCTCCCTTTCTCACAATAAGAGAACTCATGGACATTCAATGAAATTGCAGAGCAGTCGGGTTAAAACTGATAAAAGGAAGTACTTCTTCACCCAAAGGGTGA
Organism: Heteronotia binoei; assembly: GCF_032191835.1. Taxonomy (NCBI): domain Eukaryota; kingdom Metazoa; phylum Chordata; class Lepidosauria; order Squamata; family Gekkonidae; genus Heteronotia; species Heteronotia binoei. The sequence goes on from NC_083231.1 coordinate 70,850,938, forward strand.
TTAACACATGGAATTCACTGCCACAGGAGGTGGTGGCAGCTGCAAGCATAGACAGCTTCAAGAGGGGATTGGATAAATATATGGAGCAGAGGTCCATCAGTTAGCCACAGTGTATTGTTGGAACTCTCTGTCTGAGGCAGTGATGCTCTGTATTCTTGGTGCTTAAGGGGGGCCACAGTGGGAGGGATTCTATTGTCCTGATCCCACTAATGGATCTCCTGATGGCACCTGGATTTTTTTGGGCACTATGTGACACACAGAGTGTTGGACTGGATGTACCTTTGGCTTGATCCAACATGACTTTTCTTATGTTCTTAGTCTTTTGCTCAGAAAGGCTTCTGATTGGCTATTGGAGATTGGATTCTCTGTGCAGATTTTTTAAAAGCATTGCTTTGGCAGCAGCTGCTGCCACAGCACAAAGATTTCCACTGTGTGACTGAAGGGAAGCTGGGGCAACCATTTAGTACCTAGCTTCATCTTCTGTAGCAGCTATTTTATGGCAGCCATTTTGTAGCTTTGCCTATCTCATTGTGTCAGAATTCTAAAGGTGTGCCAAGGCTCAGAAATATTGGGAACTTCTGATATGTCATGTTAGTTACATCCATTTTTACTCTACTTAGACTGCCTTTCATAGCTGCCCTTTTGAAAACTTTGCATTAGTGGTCTTAATTTCTCATATAATGTAGTTGCAGATGGGACAAGCTTCAGTTTCATATATTGGTGGGGCATACCTATCATTGCTAGGTTACATTGTGGAAATTCCCCTTTATCTTTCCTTCTGCTGCAGAAATGGGGGGAAGGGGGAAGCATTTTCCCATTTCATTCACCCACCACCAAGCCTTCAGTCCTTTTGTCTGCTCCTCTCTTTTTCTCCTGTAGTAAGTAGTGCTGCATGTAAGCCACACAGCAGGCAGGGAAAAAGGCAAAAGGAATGTAAGAAAAAATGGCAGGATAATCTGTATTACCTTTTACTCTTTATTCTGGTAGCAGCAATTTTACATCTTCAGATTGCAACCTGACAACTGTGCCCATCAATTCCGTCAGACCATGACTGCAGTTGAGAACTTAAAGTCAATGGGAGCATTAGACAAAACATTTTGGTTTATATCCACAAGTAAAGGCTACTACTTTTACTATCCAGTTTTAACTCTATTAAGTTCGTTCATACCTCCAAGCCATGTACAAGGAGAGGAGGGGAGAGATCCTGGCCCATCAGATAAGTGATGCAGTATTAAAACATTTTATACCCCTAGAATCTGAAGACTGGATTTATTATTAGCTGGAACACTTGTGGAATGAAGGTCCTAGCTCTTTATATGATTAATAATTTTGTGCAACTTCTGGTCTCATGGAATACCAACTGTTGGTATATCAGTGCTGAAGGAGCACAGTGACATTATAAAGCAGACAGTGTAAACAGGCTCCCCAGGGATTAGAACCATTACCAAAAGTGGTTAGCAACCACAATTAGCCAATATTTTACTAATTCACTTGGTTTTTTTGTATTATGGAAGTACATTCTGCTAATGGTTTGGTTAAAATGCCCACTGTGTAATATTCCTAAACATATTAAAAATAAGTTATAATGAATTCCATAGGACCTGAAACTAAACTACACAACTCCTTTTTCTAGTTCAGGAGAATGAAAAACAGCAAGCCATCAATGAATGGGAGACAGCTTGAACCTTGATGAAACATCTAGGCTATCCATTCACTACATTGAAACACTGAACATTATCACAGGTGAAGGTGCCCTCATCTGTGCATTAGCTCAATGTTCTTCTCTGCTGCTCTGATTTGTAAGCATATATGCAATGAATGACCTTTGTACCCTGTGAGAGCCATTATCTTTGTTCAGGGTTTTGTGTGCATGTGTGGAAAAAACCCAACGGGAACTCATTTGCATATTAGGCCACTTGCCCTAATACCAAGCGAGCCAGAACTGCTTTCCTGCTAAAAAAAAAAAGTCCTGCCTCTATTGTCAAATTTCTCTACATCCAATATAATTGTTTCAGTTACAAGTAATGCCTATGTTGTATCTTAACATAAAGCTCTAGATGGCTTTCACCTGTAACTGCTTAAATATTAGGCATTTGATATAAGAAAGGAAGAACTATCAGGGACACAGTATATTTTTTAATCAGTGGTCTAAATGTCTATAGTTGGTATGTCCATATCCAACAGGGTAAAATAATATTATGCTGTATGGAAGTGCCTACTCCCTATAAATGGATTACAGTAGAAGATTAATATAAACAGTCTTTTGATCATCAGATCAGAAATAGCATTTCAGCTAATGCAATAATGTGTACTGAAACAGATGTGTCATGGCAACAAATTTCTCGTCATGAAAGGAAGATTGGAAGTATACATGGTGCTTTCCCAAAATGATATGACTTTGTTACAGTACCACCCCAACCCCAGCAAAGTTATATCTTCTGCAATAAGCTTAGAAGGGTATAAATTGGACTAGGATGGCACTGTTAAATAGCCACTGCTTGGTCACCTATAGTACGTAAAGAACATCTCCAGGGGACTAGACAGGAAAGCTTTTGTAAAACAAAAGAGAGCAGTATCTTCTTTCCTTTCAGGCTCTGAAAGTGCCCTGACTTGGGTAGTCAGGATAGGCCAATCTCATCAGAGGAAAGGAAAGGTCTCCTGTGCAAGCACCAGTTGTTTCCGACTCTGGGGTGATGTTGCTTTCACGTTTTCATGGCAGACTTTTTATGGGGTGGTTTGCCATTGCCTTCCCCAGTCATCTCATCAGAACTTAGAAGCTAAACAGGGTCGGCCCTGGCTAGTATTTGGATGAGTGCGTTCCAAGGAATCCTAGAGGTGTGATGCAGAGGCAAGCAATGGCAAACCACCTTTGAAAGTTCTCTTGCCTTAAAAACAAGTCTTGCTCACCACCTAATGGTGCGTTGTAAGCCAAAATGCCCTCAAAACCAAGGTTGGGGGAATTGACAGGTGGGCACTTGACTTTAAAAGGAACAAGAGTCTATATATACAGGCTCCACGTCCAGAAACTATTGCTCAAATATACCAGGGACACTAATTAAGTAAAAACAATTAAAATTTATTCCAGAAAAATTTAGATCACACACACAAGATCAAAATACTCATAAAATCATACATATAGTCCTAAGAAAATTAGATAGAGAAACACATGGGTAGACGAACAGGGTGATATTTACCGATCGTAGTCTTCAAGGAAGGCTCCAATGGCAATGAGAGAAGAAGTGGGAGAGGGGACCCAAAACTTGGCCTTAGAATCGGGGATGGATCTAGACAGCAGAATACTGCTAGAAGCACACCTGTGGGTAGCTAGCCCACAGGTTATAAGGACTATCTTGAGCCCTTAGGGAATGGGAGGTATGAGGGAGGAGGTAGGTGATCAGCTGATGCATGACTTCACAAAAAGGGGAGGCTTCTCAGTGACCATAAGGGCTGTACTACGGCGATAGCCAATAGCAAGTTAATTGGTGGCACCTAATTGGGTGCCCGTAACTGACCAATGAAGAGGCTTGGGTCCTGGTTACCTGAGTGAACTTTCAGGTTGAAATGGACCAGGGTGGGGATGCTCCAAGGTGACAGAACAGAGAAGAATGGGGGAAATCACAGGGGTGGAGGTTCATGGGAGTGGTTTGAACTAGGCCGAGGTGATGACAATAGATGGCCAAATTGTTATCTAAGGTAACACCCAGTCGGTAAAAAGACACTTGGCTCCGGGTGAAGATGTTCTTCCTCTTCTTCAATCTTCTATTGTCACCAGTGTTTTGTCCAAGGTTTCGCTGGACAAAGACAGTGGTGGTTGGACAGTTGTCCATACCTGGGGTGGGTCGATTGCTGCAGTTACAGGTGACAACTGGCGAGTACATGAGCCGTCCGCTTCGCTGGAATGGAATCTCACATGGTTGGAAGAAAACTGCATGTGATGTTTAGCCCTCCACAGTGGATTCCATGGTCAATGCTTCAAAACCATTCACCTGGATAGCTCCTGGCGGTGCAACCTCCTCTGCTCCACGGCCCAGATGGACGTCATACAGAATGATGGAAAGCCATCTGTTCTCCTGGTGGGCACTCTTGTACCGGTCTTGAGTGCCTTTGTAGCATTATGGCTGCTAGTACTGCATAAGTCCCTTTAGCCCCTGGTAAGTTTTACTCACACTCTCTGGCCAGATGTGTGTGAGCTACCAAGTTGGTGACTACAACGTTCTATAAGGGGTTTTTCCTCACAGCATAATGAGTTTTTCCTCACAGCTAAAAGAGTTAGAACTTCTGACTGCCAGGCAAATCTTAGGACCTCCTGGCATGACTACACACATTGCCATATGGTAATTATAATTCTTAGTGTTTAATTCATCAAGGCAAGCCAATACATTTTTTGTGGACTGGAACTATTTCTTGGTATATTTGCAAGGCTGCATTTCTAGAAGTGTGTGTGTGTGAGTGTGTGTTTAACATGTCTGCAACTTCTACATTTCAATGTTTTCTTTTCAGCTGATTATTAGCATGCCAGTATGTAGCAGAAGTGAAGGTAAAATTATCCTTAAAAGAGCATTCAAATATTCTCTGAATAAACCATTATATTAAAATATGTCTGAGCAGTGGGTCAGAAAAATATTACTCTTACCAGCAGAAAGTGCCATAAATCAAGTCACCTTTTGTATTTTTTTAATGGATACTGTACATTCTTTGGGCAAACAAAATGTTTTGTATTTTTTAATGGATACTGTACATGCTTTGGGCAAACAAAATGTTTTAAAATTAAGAAAAATCTTCTGACCTTTGTATATCACCCAGGATTCAAAATATTAATCAGCAGCACATGATTGGGAGCAGAAAAATGCTTTTGATTTTTAAGACCTCCCTTTTGTCCTGGGTGATTAACAGAAAGCATAGAGGACTTTCTCTGAGATTGCCTCCTAGAACTGGTATTCAGAGGTTCATTACCTCTGAAAGTGGAGCTTCCCGTTAGTCACCATAGCTAATAACTGTTGATGAACCTATAACTCATTCATCTGTCAAACCCTGTTTTATTTCTTTATTTTAAGCATAAATAACTGTATTGAGAGAAGTTAGATGACTGTTACCATCACATTCCTATGCAAATTTTAATAATATTTGTAAAATATGAAGTTGTACATATCAGGGTATCTTGTTCATGAAGAAAGAACATTACAGCCAGATATAAAAAATGGAATATACAGAAATTTAGTCAAAACTGCACCAAACAAGCAGCTTCTTTTAGCACATGGGACAGCTGCTGAGGTGTTGTTTCTGTAGCTCCACAGCAAAAAAGCTTTCCAGGTTTGGTAGTATAAGGCATCAGATAGTAAGAAGAACCAGATTCCTGCGTGAACTTAAAAGACAGAATGTATTTGCAATCAGAAGCAACTGGGTTCTTCTGATGACGCCAGATATAAAATTCATATTAAATGTGAAGGAGAAAAGCAATCCACAATAGTGAGTTGCTGAAGGGCAAGAAGACATGCTGCAGGTGAAATTAAGATGCCATTTTGTACACTACCACTGTGGTGCCATCATGGTTCTGGATCAAGTGGTTTGTTTGCCTGATTTTTTGCATAGCATGATTTTGCCCAGATTGTAGTTTCTTCCTCTGGACAGGCACTATAGTCAATAAGAAAACAGTGCTGGAGCCACAAAGTGATCATAGGACAGGTCTGCATTGGAGGAGGGGGGATGTGATTCACCACATTATCTCACTAGACAGATGGAAAAAGCTGGCCAGCCACATGCCTAAGAATCATGCAAATTTCACCCCAGCTAACTTTTGGTGCCTGTCTATAGTAGTTATTTAACTGTTTCACCATTCAACACTTATTACCATACTACTCTACAGACTTGGTTGTATGATAAATGTAGGCTGAATTGCATGCTAGATATATGGTACAGCAAAAGGATTGCTTCTGCAGAACAACCCCACCTACGTGTACTATTTGTTCAGTGCTAATTTTAAAAGCAAAGTTAGGATGGATTTATAGAGATAAGAAAATCTGTACTGACTCCCTCTACATACTGCAACGTACAAATCAGATCAGCATCTACAGCTTTCTCTAATTATTTATCCACAAGTGACAGCATGCATTGTTTATTATATAGCCACCTCTTGAGGTATATTACATTTATGAATTATACCCCCAATTAGCCAAAACTGTATAAAGTGAGACAATAATTTATGCATGGTTAACACTCCTAACCTTCAGCCATGCAGATGCACAGTATCTTTCAGCTCATGCTTAAAACTGGAAATGCTGCAGCTATAAAAGAATGCTATTCAAATTGGCCAATTCAAGGCTACTCAGCCAACCACTGGTAGTTTATGAATCCCAGCAAATATCCAGTCAGCTATGCATATCTGGTGCTGGACAGAAATTCCAGCATTAGAGACAGGGAAAAATGCAGTAGGACAGCTGAGAGCTTAGGAAACAAAAGCAAAATAGAGGGGAAAGAGAAATAAAAGCAAAAGCTAAGAGAGTTAGGAGAAAACACCAAAGAGAGAATGATTTGCTGGTAGTTTGGCTCCAGCCTTAAGTGTCTGTCCTTGAGTGTGCAATCAGCAAGGCACATGGCCAGCTTCCCCAAACCTACTTTTATTGATTTCAAATAGCATATTAACTAATCAATTAGCCTTTCATGTCAGCTGCAGATTTACATGGCAGAGGGAATATCCTCTGTAACATGGATTGCCCATGGAAGGAAAGTATTTTCAAAAGGAACAATGGGTAAATAGTACCATGAACATAAGAAGAGCCCAGTTTTAAAGTTGTCTACATCTGTGGCCATCACTCTGTTCTCTGGGAGCGAATATAACATATTAACTACTCATTGTGTAAAGAATTCCACCTCCCAAGTAGGAAGAACAAGGCAAACACATAGTTTGGGTGAATAAAGCGCCACTTTTATTTATCTAAAAAAACTGAAAACAGTAAGGGTCAACATAACAGAACAAACCAAGCCAAGGGTAAACCCTGGACTCCTCGCCATGCATGGGCAAGCCCCCTACCCAGCCAGGCAAACAGGTTATCACCCTGAAACACAGCTTGAGAGAAGGAGCTGTTCTGGGGGTCCCACAGGAAGTCTGTAATGACAGCCATGAGATGCACAGCCCACTAATTGATCCTGCTGGACTCCTTGCCCCTACTTGGGGTGTGTATCAAAGTGCTCACTAGTCTGCTACATATTACCCCAACTTTCTCCTGCCAAGTGACCAACCTATATAAATGACCCCATCTTTCAATAGCCACTTCCTACAGTGCAAAGTAGGCAAAGAACACTTCCTGTAGGCTCCATTAGGCTATGAATGATTGAGGCAAGGTCATTCAGCAACTTTCCATGGCAGAGTGGGAATGCACACCTGAATCTTTCAGATTCTAATCTGACAGTCTAACCACGACACAACCCTGGTTCTCAGATTTTTCTTCTTCCCTCTCCCTGGCAGCCAAATCAAAAGTCATCAGGCAAGTTGGTCAGGTAAGTTTTGTGAGACCATTGCTGGCAGCTGCTGGACCCAGGCAGGTTGTGCAGCATCAAGTAGTCCAGTAGCTACAGCTGCACCTGACTGAGTCACACAAACTTCATGGTAGCAAGTTGACCTTGGTTTCTGCTAGACTTGCCCTCAATGAGTCTTCCCATTAGGAAAGGCAATGTAATGCACTGAAGTCGGAGATGTTCAGATGGCAACATGCTTTATTAGCGAATACATCACAAAGACAACATGGCGGGGCTGGGTTCCCCGTTATATACATTTCCCAGAACAACTTTCTTCCTGGTCAGGTCCAATCCTGGCCAGTTAAACTTCCTGCCACTGATCGTCATAGGCGGGCTGCATTCGTCCCTTCCAGGCACCAGGATTTAAATGTGCTGGATATCAATACTTTAGTAATTAATCCAGAGAATTCAAAGATACAAGTGAACACTTTTGCAGTTCTCAATTACCTTACAATATCAAGAGTCTTTCAACACTCTAGCTCAGCTGGATGGATGAAAAAAATAGTCACTTTTCTAGATTTTAGAGAGGTCTGTATCTCCTGTGTGCTGCGAGAGCTATGATCTCCTCACTCCCTTGACTCATGTCTGCCAATATATTGATTTATCAAATTAGAGCTTACCAACACAGGTTAATATGCATATTGACACCTAGCCTCTGGAGGGAGAAGCTCAATTAGCATTTCTAAGGAGCTGAGGTTGTAAAGTCATTCACTGACTTTGTGGCTCAGAAGGAAAAATCACACATAGCCTTTATCACCCCATTCATGCCTTTGAAGCCCCAAGTCCTATTTTGGTTGACTTCAGCCCCCCAGCCCCCCCCCGTGTAGTTTACGCCTATGGTGTGGCTTAATATGCAAAGAAGTTCTTGCTACAATAAAAAGCCCTGTTTATCGGGACAAGGCATGACAGCAATTATTCTGTGACTTGATACCTCCTGCCTTGTGTGACTCACTCATATCTGGCTGCCTGCTACTCTTTTAACATCAGTCTTCAGAAGCTACCAGTTTGATTCATTGTAAACTAACATTGCAATATAGTGTCATTGCACAGTTATATATAGCTGCATGGTTTGTTACTGTATGGTCCCAATCTGAAATACATATGTATATCATAGATCCATATCAAAATACTTAAATCTCTAGCCCTGAAATCTAGATCAAAATGCTAGCAGAGATACCTTATTGTGTTCTGATCTCTAATAATATTGATGCTATATCTGGTAGTAGCAAGAATGAGGTTCAGGGAGCCTTAAGCATAACTAGTTTATTCTCTCAATGCAACCAGTGTCAATGAAATAGTAACTCATCCATTTCCACCACTTTTCCAAAACTCCAGTGGCTGAAGAGATCTCAAAAACTTCATCTAAAATTCCTTCCTGACATACATAGCAGTAGATTAGGGCTGCTGAATCTGTGGGCATCTGTCCATGACATATGTCTACTTTTGCAGCCTGTATGTCTTATTAGCCCTCCAGGCAGTTTAATTGCAAAGGATAGTGGTAAGATAACTGTCATGTTACCATACAAAGCATGCTGGGTCTTTGTAAGAAAGGACCTAAGGAACTTGATGCAAATGGAGGATTTCTCTACACAAACAGCCTCTATCCCAAGAAGATGAAGCATTCGGTTGAAATAAATTGTAATTACACACAAATTCAAATGTGTGTGCTTTACGCCAGCCACCCATTTCCCATTTCTCAGGATACAGACCTTGCCAAAAATCACTCCCTGCATTACTCATCACAAATGGCAAGGATGTTAGACCTGGCTCAAGGACAATATAGCTCTTTCTCTAGGACTCATACTGCAAGAGTTTTAGCTACATAGGTGTAACTCATAAACAGTATTTAGGGGATTGTACCCACGGATTCATTCCAAGTACATTCTTTTTCTAACAAGTACACAATTTGACAATGAAAAAAAATGAAAAGACTCATGTACCCACCAAGGAAACTTATTGGCTCTTGGAGGCTTCCTCTTTGTGGAATCAATTCATAAGCCTTCTCCAGTCATAATCCTTTCTATTTCTTTTGCCTCTAACAAATTCTTCCATTTTGTTAATTAAAATTTCATATTCACAAGTGCTACGTGGTTTTCATATATAGGATACACTGAAGAACTGCAGTTACATTTATTTTTTTTACAAAAATAATAAAATGCCAACTCTTATCAATGCTATTCTCACTGTTAACACTTGGCAGAAATTCTGCCATGTTCAAATAATGTTTAAGTCAAATATCTAGAAAGAAATGAAAGCTAGAGATGAGCAAACATCCTACTGTTTGTCTTAATGGTTCAATTGCTTTTCAAATGATAAATGGTTATTCATGGCCTAATGATAATTCTCTGGACATTAGATTCATTGTATGTGTGTGTGTGCGAGCGCACGCTCATGGTGGAGTGGGAATTATTTTATATTAACTCTAAAGCAGTTCCTCCCCGCCCCCCGGCTATTTCATTTGCAAAGATATTTGGATGTGTAGAATGAATGTCATTCTACTGGGGCTGAATGATTAGTGGTTCCTTCTTTTGCTTGGTGGCCTGTACAAATTAGAACATGACGAAATCTCTTGATTGGTGAGGCAGTAACAGTATCATCAGGCTGGGCTTCACTATGGTAACAGCTGGGGAGAATGGACATCTGGGAGGGAACAAGGATCATGGATGTAATCCCTACCTCCAACATCTACATTTTCATCTGAACATGAATCCAGCCTTAGTGCTTACAGTTGTGCAGGCACAAAAATGAAGAGATTGAGGGCAGGAGCAGCACATAGCATTCCATGCCCACATTTTCCACATAGTTTTCCACATTTCCCCACCACCAATACCCCAGGTCCCCAGGTGATGTCTGAAAAGTGCTAATGTCAACTAAGGACACTTTCTTATAGGTAAATTGTATCAATATATGCAAGGACATGTTTGCAAACAGTAAAAAGGAAGAAGGTGGGCAAAGAGATTTCTGTAGAAAGGCAGAGTTCTCACAGAAAGTGTCAGAGACCTGCTCTTGAATATATTCAAGACTGAAGTGTCAAAAACAATTCATTGTGCAAGACTTTGCTTTATATATGATTGTTTACCATGACCATCAGGAACTGGATAGGCAGCATTCACAGAAGGCATTGAGAAAGACCAAAGGGTGCAGACTGGAGTGTCTAGCGTAATTGGAAGAGGTGGATGTGCAATTCAGAAGAAAGATTTTCACTGCAAATAAGAAGCAAGCTGTTGTGATATCTCCATGATGCAAAGCAATTGTGTTAGTCTGGGAGTAATACAAAGCTTCATATACAGATCAAAGAGGAAAATAGTTTGAAATCAGGGCTTTTTTTGTAGCAGGAACTCCTTTGCATATTAGGCCACACCCCCAAGAGCCAATCCTCCAAGAGCTTACAGAGCTCTTCTTTCAGGGCCTACAGTAAGCTCCAGGAGAACTGGCTACATCAGGGGGTGTGGCCTAATATGCAAATGAGTTCCTGCTACAAAAAAAGCCCTGGTTTGAATGCACATTCTTTAACTTGAAAATAAATGCTTCAAAAGAATGCCATCAATGTATGTTCTTCAGACCACTTTAGCCATTCTTTAGAATGTATGTCTCAGGCCTGAACTGCACAAGATGTTTCCCCATGAGTTAGGTTTGGTTTTCCCCACCTGACTTCCACTCCCCTTGGCCACACAGTACAGCTAGGCTTCCCAATCCCCAGGTTCCAGCACAAGATGTTTCCCCATGAGTTAGGTTTGGTTTTCCCCACCTGACTTCCACTCCCCTTGGCCACACAGTACAGCTAGGCTTCCCAATCCCCAGGTTCCAGCGGGAGATCCCCTGGTTTTACAGGCTTCCCTTCACCCCCAGCCAGCTGGTCAGCGGGAGAAGTCCCGCCCCCACAGTCACCATGCAGCTCTAGATTTCCGGCAGGTTTAGAAACTTGCAAACAGGTCCGTTTCAAAATGTGTGTGTGTCTGTGTGCCTTTAAAGTTGAGCAGGAAGTACTTCATGGGAAGGGTCAGCAATACAGTCCCTCAGTTTGTTTTACTTTCGTTTCAGAGGAACTGTGTGTGGGTGTGAGAGAGAGAGAGAGAAAGGGTTGCCAATCCCCAGGTTTGAAGGCCCTTCCCACTTCTGCCTTAGGGTCATCAGAAAGCAGCGGTGTGGGGGGGGAGGGAAATGTCTACTGGGCAATTATTCCCTATGGAGAATGATTCCCATAGGGAATAATGGGGAATTGATCTGTGGTTATCAGGGGCTCGGGGGGGGGGGCTGTGTTTTGAGGTAAAGGCACCAATTTTTCAGTATAGCATCTAGTGCTGTTCCCCAAAGTACCCTCAAAGTTTTGAAACAATTGGTCTATGAGCCCCAAAAGAAGGTGCCCCTATCCTTCATTATTTCCTATGGAAGGAAGGCATTTAAAAGGTGTGTGGTCCCTTTAAATGTGATGGCCAGAACTCCTTTGGAGTTCACATCCTTGTCACACCCTTGCTCCTGGCTCTGCCCTAATGTCTCCTGGCTCCACCCCCAAAGTCCTCAGATATTTCTTGAATTGGACTTGGCAACCCTAGGTACAGCAAATGCAGGGAACTTATTTTTCTAAATACTGCACAGCCCAGTTTAGACTGAGACTATGTTCAGAGGGAGAAATGGTTTCAGCCTCCCCCAAGCTATTTTCCCAACACAAAATGGTCCAGGGGGGCACTTTTTGCCCTTTTGAGCTGAATGTATAATGTATGTTTAGTGTATATGCAGCCAGTAGTGGGGCAAATAGAGTCATCAGCCATGATAATTAAATGGATTCTATGCATTAAGAGGCAAATTTCCTCAGGATGTCAACAGCAGATATTTTCATGTTTTCTTTTGGGGCTTTTCAGAGTTATCTGGTTGTCCACTGTTGGAACAAGGATGTTGGATTGTCTGGACTCTTGGTCTTATCTAGCAAGGCTCATATTCTTAAGTTTCATTTACCTTTTTAAATTGGACCGGGTTGTGTATAACTATTCACAGTACCGCTTCCCCCTTTGAGACTTCTGCCTGTCTGTCTACCTAATTTCATCTTGGTTTGTTCCTACACATTCTTATTTTCATTCATATGCTCATTTTAATTCACATGCTGCCTCTTCACTTTGGACTACGCTTTGTTATCTCCTGAGACTGCTAAACTTACTTTATTGGCCACAATGGACTTCTTTGAATATAGGAACTTGCCACTTGTCAAATATGACAGAACAAATGAAGTTTAAATTTCTTTCTAAAGATGGCTTTTAAGAGAAGAGTGAAGCTTGTCTTCCTCCCTCGACACAGTTACACCAAGAGAAGAGGGACTGCCCAGACAAGCATAACTTAACAGAAACAGTAAGACAGTATATGAAGGGTGAATTGCCTTCTGACCTTTATCTTCATAAGTGATAACTTTCAGAAAATGACCAAAAGGTTAGCTAAAAACTGAAAAGGTCATCTGTCTTTAGTCTAGCTGTACAGATTCCTTTTCCTGATGTTCAGTTACTTTTTAAATACCATCTCACCATTCTGTGATTGTTTCCCATAAGTTCCTTCAAAGAAAACTGTATTTTGAAATAATACAATGTTTCTTCCTAAGATATGCAGTGGATTGCATTTTGAATTATGCTTAGACTTGGAATCATAGGCATTATGATACATCCTACTTTTTAAGACCTGCTCTTTACTTAACTAGAAATATGCTTACGCTACCAAATATATTTTAAAACTAACCTATAATGTCCAGTTCTTTTAATCCATTATGGGAATGAAAACAGAAGAAAAACACTTAACGGAGAAATGCTATTTAGTCATTCATTGCCCCTCCCTCCTTACTTCTCCTTACTCCTCTCCCTTCATCTCTCAACCAACTTGCAAGCTGACTTACTCTACTACCAGCTATAGCTGTTTTTCCTGGTCAGGAAAGCAGGCAATGTAGCTGTCAAGCAAGGAGAGACACAGCACTTGAAAACATCAGAAACTACATCTGAGGTACCCGAGGTGGGGTGGAGGATTCTCTTACCTGCTACAAATGACTACTTGGTTTCTACTACTGTCAGCAGCAGCATCCACAGCTGCACACAGCTGGAGAGGAAGAGGAGAAGGTGGGCAATCCTGGGTGAGAATCACAAAAGCAAACATTTGCAGTCACAATTACAATCACCAGTTTGCTATATTGGTTAAGTGTGCAGACTCTAATCTGGGAGAACCGGGTTTGATTCCCCACTCCTCCACAGGCACCTGCTGAGTGACCTTGCATCAGTCACAGTTCTTGAAAGAGCTGCTCTTTCAAGAGCAGTTCTCTCAAAAGAGCTCTCTCAGCTCCACCTACTTCACAGGGTGCCCGTTGTGAGAAGAGAAAGGGAAAGAGATTGTATGCTGCTCTAAAACTCCAAGTGAAGGGTGGGGTATAAATCTAATCTGTCTTCTTAAATGAAAATAAAATAAATAACATTCTAATTACATTCAGGCACCTGAGGCGGCGACAGGGTACCTAGGGTTGCCAAGTCTAACTAAGAAAATACCTGGGGACTTTGGGGGTGTGACCAGTAGACTTTCCCATTCTTTAAAATAAAGAAATAAAAATACAGCAGTGCAGTTCCCCTGAATGCAGTCATTTCCTCATTCCCCAGCAGCATGCTGCTCGCTCGCTCTCTCTCACACACACACTCACACACAAACATTCCTAGGGTTACCATCCTTTTATCTTTCCAGTGGAGGCCTTTTGAGAGGGGGGTGTTCCAGGAGGTGGGTGGGGATGCAAATGACGTTTTGGACCACTTCTGGTAAAAACAGAAGTAGCCCAAACAGGAAATGTCTGGCAGCCATTTGAGTGGTATCTAGGGGTAAAAAACATACCACTCAAATGGCTGCCAGTCCTTTCCTGGCCAGTTTTGCTCCTTCCCCACTTCTAATGGGGGGAGAGGAGAGGAACAAATCTGATCCCTGAAAAAGGATAGCCTAAAATATCTGCAAGCCTGCTCAGTGATCAGGATCACTGAAGCTTTGCAGCCATTTGAGTGGCCCTCTTTGTTTTCCTAGAGGAAGCAAAAAGAGATCATTCAAGTTGCTAGCAGCCATTTGAGTGGTCCTTTGTGCTTTCCCACTCAAATGGCTGGTCTGGGGCAGCACTTCTGGTTTTTAGGCCCACTTCTGGTTTTACCAGAAATGGCCTGAAAACTCCATTTTGGGATGGGATTTTCCTTGCTGGCCAGCTGGCCGGCAGCGGGAAAGCCCTCCCCAAATTGGGGGATCCCTGCTGAGACCAGGGGATTGAGATCCCTAGGGAGACCCAAACCAGCCACATCATAAAGATAATCCTCTTGAACAATCAGAAAGCCATTAGGATCCATCTGGCTCTAGAGGCAGATCATTTTGATCAGTCCTCCACCCCTGCAGAGTCTTAGCATCCCTGTAAATCAAAACCTGAGCAGACAGTGATCTTGCCATGACAAAGAACCATTGTATCTAACGTTATGCATATACTTCAAGTATAAATACATCTTGAACAAATGCCAGTCTTGAAGCCCTACAGTGCTATTCTAAGCAGAATTATACCATTCTAACTTCACTCAAGTCAATAGGCTTAAAAGGGTAGAACTCTGGTCAGGATTATGTCAGCAGAGACAATTTATCCTTTAATATAGCAAACATGACTGTGATTAATTCTATCAACTATGAAGATTAGAAAAAAAATTAGTTCCATTTCAATTTATGCCTTTGACAAAGATCCAGTACTAAGATACCTTTCTTGCATAGTCACAACCCATAACTTATTAAGACCCCATCAGTGGATATATGAAATGGGGGGGGGGGGGGGCACTGATGGGACATTTACCTCGGAATGGATCAATATACTTTCTGTCAAAGTGCATATGCTCTGAAGTCTTGTAGGGAAAAGTACTGTCATTCCATTGGTCACTTGAATCACCCAAGAACATTGAATCAGTAAGCTTGATGACACTTTACTATGACTATTGTTTACTCTGGCTTCTTTTCAGGTTTGGGTACTGCTGGCTTCTTTTCAGGACTTGGTAGAAAAATGTTCAAGGGTGGTCTGTCCTTGTGTGGAAACAACCTGGTGCTTGGATCCTGCCTTGAAAAATATGCCTCATATTGTAAGTTATATGATCCTCATAGCTTCTTTTGCACCTACAGAATAGCTATAAACAGAACCTTCACTGAGTAGTAAAGGTATATATCATTTAGAGGCATGGTTAAAGTTCCCTGCTTGTCAATTCACTTGCAGTTCACCCCTTCCTTCCACCTGTACCTGCACAATCAGTAAAGTCAATGGACACATAAACTAAATGATTTACAGGTGGATATGTTGCTTGTGAGGACAAGTATGCACAAATTTGAACTGTAATGCATTGAATTGTCCCATCAGGACATTCGATGACTTTCTATTTAGTTTACATGGTAAGCAATGTTGTTCCAGCAATAATGTATCATTCATGCTGTATTATTTTCACTACAATGAATATCTGACTATGTATCCAATTGCTTATTCTTATTCGAATTGGTACAACTAGTCAACTATGCAATGGGGTATTAGTCCCATAGCTTTTGCAGTGGGACATGTCTCCTTCCACACTATAGAGCAGGAGTGGCCAACGGTAGTTCTCCAGGTGTCTTTTGCCTACAACTCCCATCAGCCCCAGCCATTAGCCATGCTGGCTGGGGCTGATGGGAGTCGTAGGCAAAAAAACATCTGAAGAGCTACCACTGGGCACCTCTGCTATAGAGTTTGGTACCTATTGTAAAGGAGTGGGATGTTATTCAGAATGGGACCATGTTCTTAAAACAAGCTGCCTGATTTTCATCAGCACTAGCAAACAACATTTCTACTGTGTGCTCAAATGGCTCTGATTTTAGGAACTGAAATTTCCCAAAATAGCACTTTCACGTTCTGCAATTTTGCTTGCAAGGCTGTTTCAACTGTCACGGCCCCCTCTCTGTCAAAATGGCTTACATTACAGGATTAGTAGGGAGTCAGCCCAAAATGTGCAGGCTTTACAGATGAAGGTAAGTGTGAAGGTGTCTCAGAAAGAAAAGCACCTACTTTCTTCTACAAACTCCCCACACTCCAGGCTGTTCACTACACATCTTACATAAAGAATGCGAGGAGGTGTGGTTCAGACATGGCCATAGCCTCTACTTTGAGATAATAAGCACAAAAGCACAGGTTTGCATTAAGAGCTCCATTTAAAATGGCAACAAATGGATATACTAACAATACACTCATAGGCTGAGGTGACCAAACTGTGGCATTCGTAGAACACCTTCTTTTAAGAGCATGTTTCTTTTTCTTGTTGGGCCTCTCACCCTTGCTTTATAGAGAGCAGCCCGAAGACAAGTCATAAACAAAGAATTCCCTAACAGCCAGGGATCACAAATATGTTGTAAACATTGGGTCATTTCTGAGCAGCTCTCCAGCTGCTATTGTGTTTTGGGTGTCTTAGGTTCACAAACATTGTTGGCAGAAAGAAGACACACATTCCCGACATGAAGGTACTTTAGTGAAAGGGATTTTTTTTTTCTGAGTGTGATTAAGGGACTTTTAGTCCCAATAGAAGCCACTTTACAGGCAGCTGCCTTATTGTGTGCAACAACATAACCATTTTCTGTAAAAATAGAAGCCTGCGGAGCAGCCTCTTTAAAGTTATTAAGTGAAGTTACTTTGATCAAACAATTTCAGAATGTTCTGCAAGACAGTGCAGCAAGTAGGGAGTCCTCTTTCTTTCAACAAACTGTGTGCCTTCCTTTTTTTTTTCAGTTTTGTGCATTCCAGAACTTTCTCTCCTGTCTGCAGTTAAAGAAAAAAATATTATTGTTATGGGGAAAATTAAAACTAAGATTTCAACAATTAAGCAGTCAAGCAGTTGCAGTCATGAAAACATCAAATAATTAGGACTAAGTCAATTAAAGACATTTTAGCTAATAATAATCTGTGTTTGGGTGGAGTAAGAAATTAACTGGATTTGAATATGCTCAAAAACTATAGGTCTGAAGCAAAAACCACATAAAGGTAGGTAAAGGTGAAAGCACCAGTTGTTTCCGACTCTGGGGTGACATCGCATCATGACATTTTCACAGTAGATTTTTTTACTGGATGGTTTGCCATTGCCTTCCACAGACATCTAGTCTTTACCCCCAGCAAGCTGGGTACTTCTTTTAACAACCTTGGAAGCATGGAAGGCTGAATCAACCTTGAGCTGGCTACCTGAACTCAGGTCATGAGCAGAGCTTGGACTGCAGTACTGCAGTTTACCACTTTGCACCATGAGGCTCTTTTCAAAAAAGAAAACCCATATACTTTCTGTTTTTATAAGATGATGCACAGATATATAATTATAAACATGTCTTTCTAGAGGCCAGGTTTAAGTTTTAGGGAACCTGCTTGGATAAGATGTCCCTCAATCCCCCCCCCCCCCCCCAAAAAAAGCCACAACCTTGGTGGCTCCTTCTCTCCTCCAGTCCCTCTTCATTCGTGCAGAAACAGGCAGAAAGTATACAGTGGTGATGCTACATTGTTCTAAGTCAGACCTCTGGTCTATCAAGATGAGTGTGGAACACTGTGACTGTGATCACACATGTTAAATAATGCAATTTCAATCCACTTTCAATGCACTCTCAAACTGGAGTTTGCCCGTTCAGACAGTAAAATCCAGTTGGAAAAGTGCATTAAAATTGGATTGAAACTGCATTATTTAGCATGTGTGATCGCAGCCGCCATCACTTTGACTGTATACAGTGGCTAGCAGGGGCTCTCCAGGATCTCAGGCAGAGGTCTTTCACATCACCTACTGTCTTGTTCCTTTTAATTGGAGATGCTGGAAATTGAACTTTGGACCTTCAGCATGCAAAGCAGATTATCTGCTGCTGAGCCATAGCCTATCCCAAGCAGTTGCTCCTGCTTGCTACAATCATTGTTCTTCAAGCAAGTGAGTAGCTATGACTGGTAGAAGCAGTAGCAGTAGCTATGCAGATAAAGGTCACAGGAACAAAAGGGCTTGTTACTGCTATTGTTTCTTGCTGTAATCCCCACTGATTTGTCCATCATCTGAAGAAGATGAATGAGTGGCTGATCAGCAGTTGCCACGTGCCCTCTTTAATCTGGGAAAGGAAGAGACATTTGTGGAGGCACAGTATAGCATAGCATAGAATGGGGAGGGCCCAAAGGATGCACACTTGTACAACAGTTGCCACACACATAATATACAGGTAGATGTAGCTGGGCTGTACTAAAGTAGGTTAGGGTTAGTTGTGGGTGATCCCTTTAGGTCAACTACAAAGATGGCCTGAATTGATCATCCAGCAGAATCAATCTATCAGTCTCTCTCTGGAGAGCCAGTTGGCGTAGTGGTTAAGCGTGCGGACTCTTATCTGGGAGAACCAGGTTTGATTCCCCACTCCTCCACTTATAGCTGCTGGAATGGCCTTGGGTTAGCCATAGCTATTGCAGGAGTTGCAGCCTCACCTACCTCACAGGGTGTCTGTTGTGGGCAGAGAAGATATAGGAGATTGTAAGCTACTCTGAGTCTCTAATTCAGAGAGAAGGGCAGGGTACAAATTTGCAGTCTTTTTCTTCTTCTTCTTCTCCTCTAGTAGGACTAGTATCTATGGTCATAATTATTGGCAGCTGCATGATTAATTAGAAATATGTTTCTAAAATGATTGGTTGTTGGAGGACTACTAACAAGTCAGATTCTGTGTGTGTGCCTGCATCCAATGAAGAGGACTCTAGACTTCAAAAGCTATGCTAGAATTTTTAAAAAGTCAGTCTCTAAGTTGGCAAAAGATACCTGGTTTTTCTCTACTGCAATGGCTCCGCCATTGGATCCAGACCTTTTGTCACTCTGTCTGCTTCTCTATTATCAACATCACAATAATAGAATCATAGAGTTGGAAGGGACCTCCAGGTTCATCTAGTCAAACCCCCTGCACAATGCAGGGAATTGACAAGTACCTCTCCCCCTACACACACACACACACACACAGTGACCTCTGGTCCAACCCCAGAAGATGGCAAAAAGAAGGGGGGGAAACCTCTCCATGATCTCTGGCAAAGCTGGCCTGGAGAAGAATTATCACCTAATCCCAAAGTGGCAAACAGTATTTCCCTGGACATGTAAGAAGTGGTCACAAGAACTAAGCACTGATGCAAACCCTCCTGCCCTCCTTCTCATGATCAGCCCAAGTTCACAGAATCAGCATTGCTGACAGATGGCCTCTGTTTAAAAACTATCTAAAAACTATCTAGCCTCTGTTTAAAAACTTCCAAAGAGGGAGAGCCCATCACCTCCCAGGGAAGCCTGTTTCACTGAGGAACCACTCTTTGCATGAAAGTCTTAACTATTTGTTCCCTCTTTCAAGACACAAGTCATCACTGGACCAATTCCCTTTCAAGCTTTAGCAGGTACCAATTGGAATGTTAGTTTTAAATGAGAAATATAAAGCAAGATCTTTTGTAACTAGGTCATACAAGACCCAGAAGTGCTTTCAAAGACCACTACTGTAGTATACAAAATGTTTTATTGTTCTCAACAATGTGGTGGTCAGCTCTTACAGTGTTAGCTAATAAAGAAGAAGAATTCTTTTATGTTATTAGGTTCTCATGTTGTAACTTCAAAAGACAATTTTAAAAGTATTGTTCCCTTTCATCTATCAAATATTTTGATAATTCCTGAAACAGTGTCTCCTGTCCAAGTCAACTAATCTTTCCCACTGACCTAGGTAGCTAGTCCTATGGTCTGCTATGGATATAAAATGTCTCTTAAGTTGATATTGCAACAGAAACTTTTGACTGTGCTGTGGCTTAAAAACAAAACAAACATGACATGTTGAAACCTGATACTCATCACTTTCCAAGTGATCTGACTGCTGGACTGGACCCAGCAACAAAAGAGGAGGGGGGAGGAGAAAAAGATGACTAGTGGTATGGCTGGCTACAGTTGTCTTGATATGGTTTGTAGTGCAGATTGTAAACTTGGTCATGCAAAGGCACTGCTGGACACCATTGACACTTTACCTTTGTGCTCTGCTACAGAATGGGAGTGGCATATAGGACCCAATATTAAACATACAGTAGTATGGTCCAAGACTATTTAGGGAGCTGAAAGAAGATTTGCAAGGTATCTAATTCCAGTATCCTCTGCAAGTTTGATAAGCATCATCTTCAGCCCTGCATCTAAGTAATTGACAATGACCATGTTAAAGAGTGCTAATGGCAGAAAGTGAAGTGGACTTAAAAAGCCTCTTGCTGAGGGTGAAAGAGGAGAGTGAAAAAGTTGGTTTGAAACTCAACATAAAAAAAGCTAAGATCATAGCATCTGGCCCCATCACTCCATGGCAAATAGAAGAGGGAGATACGGAAGTAGTGACAGATTTCACATTCTTGGGATCCAAGATCACTGCAGATGGTGACTGCAGCCATGAAATTAAAAGATGCCTGCTCCTTGGGAGAAAAGCTATGGCAAACCTAGGCAGCATAATAAAAGGTAGAGATATCACACAGCCGACAAAAGTCCATATAGTCAAAGCACTGGTATTCCCAGTAGTAATGTATGGCTGTGAGAACTGGACCATAAGGAAGACCAAGCACTGAAAAATAGATGCTTTCAAACTGTGGTGCTGGAGAAGACTTTTGAGAGACCCTTGGATAGCAAGAAGATCAAATCAGTCAATTCTAAAGGAAATCAACCCTGACTGTTCCCTGGAAGGTCAGATACTGAAGCCCAAACACTATGGCGACCAAATGAGAAGGGAGAACTCAATGGAGAATACTCTGATGCTGGGAAAGATTGAAGGTAAAAAAAGAAGGGGATGGCAAAGGATGAAATGGTTAGACAGTGTCATTGATGCAACTAGCATGAATTTGAATGAACTTAGGAGGATGGTTTGATAGCATACCTCTACAACATGGTTTTCCATTGAATCTGTTTACTTCTCTTTTTTGCCAAGCAGCTTTAATAACATATTGTGTACCATCATCATCTTTGCTTTGTTAAGGCAACCTATTGTGTGTATGTGAATATTGATATTCTATTTCGCATTATTTTGTAACTCGGTTATTTCTCAATAACTGTTTATTATCTTTGGGGGGGGGGGGGAGAGATAGAAGGGGTTGGCATGATGTGTTCCATGGAGTCAGAGTCAGACTCGACTATGCGACTGAACAACAACAACATGTTAAAAAGACTGGCCCTTTAACTTACCTAGACAGCTTCTGGTAGACTCTTTGAGAGCCATTAGTGGCCAGAATCGCATCATGCTGAAGCCCAGTAGTGCTTAAAAAGCAACAAGCTGCTTAGCTTGGATCAGCCAGCAACTCTGACAACAGCCAGGATTTCCCATTGCTTCCTCCAGCATTGCCACCATCAGACTCTAAGCCAAGCTGCCCTTTTACTAGGGTGAGGCAAATTACCCTAATTTCCCTCATCATAATTATTAGAGGGCCTAGTCTGGCTCACATGTATCCAAGATTCAGATCTTCCTATGGATACCATCTTTCAAGGCTGAACTCAAGAATCTGGAAATTGGTTAATCATGAGAACCTGTGCTCAATTGTGTAACCAGACTAGATGGGGGAATTAGGAGTAGACATTAAAAACTTCTGGAAAGTTGCATCAAGAGGGATTCCTGATTGGATCCAAAAAACCATCTGGTGCTAGAGGGACCAGGACTATAATAAGGGTGTAGGCCAGAGGGAAGTGAGAGCAACTTAAAAGGCTCCCCTGGAACAGTGTTTTACGGTAAACAAATAAACACATCTTAGGGTATGTTACATGAGCTGGGGACAAAAACTATTCCAATGCAAAATGAATTTTGAAGGTTTTTTTCTGCTCTTAGGTGTTTTTTGTTTCTTTGTTTTACAGCAGGGGTGGGGAACCTTTTTTCTGCCAAGGGCCATATGAATATTTGTAACATCATTTGTGGGCCATTAAAAATTATCAACTTAAAAACAGTCCCCTGCCAAGGAAGAACAATTCAGGCCAGCAAAATTAATGCAAATAATTGTTTTTCTATTTGAAGGAATGTGAGGAGAGCCTGATCTGGCACACACACACCCCCGGCCTGCCACCCTAGGCAAGTGCATAGGTCCAGGGCTTTTTTGTAGAAAAAGCCCAGCCGGAACTTAGTAGCATATTACACCACATCCCCTAACATTAGCTTATTAGGTCACACACTCATTAGGATATTAGGCCACACCATCTGGGATAATCAAGTGCAAACTGAACTGTGACAGTAACTTTTCCAAGCCCTGCAGCAATTCTGGCTGGCCACCCAGGCCCAAGAGAAGCTGCCACACAGTACATCTGGGCCCTGTGATCCCTGCCTGGCCCTGGGGAGGCTGCTGCACAGCACGGCTGGGCCCCAAGATCTTTGCTGGCCAACCAGGCCCCAGAGAGGCTGCCACGTGGCTCAGTTTGGCCCAGAAATCCCCAAGGGCCACACTAAGTGACCTTGAGGGTCGCATACGGCCCTTGGTACAGCGGTTCCCCACCCCTGTTTTACAGAAAGAAAACTGTAAGCAGCTGCATAACAAAGGTAACAAAGTCCTTTTCTCTTCACTCTGCCCCCCCCCCAAAAAAAAAGTGTACTCAGGGCAGCCAACTCAACACCAAGGGCTGTTTAAATTAAACATCCTGCATCTTCAGAAATCATTGTGAGGGTGCTAAATAATGGGAAAATCCTTCTCCCAACACAACACAGTAGCAATTCTGAACTCCAGGACTACATTAACTGCCTACTCACCTAGACCTGAATCTTATTCTCCTGAATCATAGAACCATTAACAAGGGAGTTGGTAGACCAATTTAAACAGCTCTCCTGAAACAAAAGTGGCTCTGAGCAAAGACATGTGGGAAGACAAAGATACTGGTATTTGAAGCAAAAACAGATTTGCTAGTGAAATGCAAAGTCTGTCTAATGAGAGAGTCATCATACTAAAATTCCATCTTTTTTCAAGTGCAGTATTACCCAGATTTGGCTGGAGGAGATATATAACATTACTTATCCCTTCCTAACCTACACTAGCCAACTGGGCTTCCATATCAAAAGGATGAAGGCATCACAAAGAAAAGATACAAACAGAGAGGAAGGGCTAGATAAAATTTATTAGAGAGGGAACAATGGTTTTATAAGTTTGCCATAGGGATGGGCATGAAGCAAAAATGAATCATGGTTCGAGCACAAACCAGGCCAGTTCATGGTTTGTTTCAAACCAGTTCAGGAGAAAGTGCCTCTCACTTTCCTCCCCAAACCTCCTCATTGAAAAACTTTATTTTGTGTGTGTGTGTATGTAACATGAAAATGCTTTGTGTCACAGTGTATCTGTGAAGCTTTGGGAGGCTTGGGGATGGTTCACTCCTTCACTGCAAGGCTTGGCTTCCTCAGGTACCCCATGACTGCAGGGCTCTAAGTCCTAGGGAAGCCAAGGGGAAGAAGTTTAAACTGCTCTCCTTCCAAGCAGTGACTCATAAAAACTCATACCCTGACACAAATTTTGTTAGTCTTTAAGGTGTTACTGGACTCTTGCCCTTTTCTATCGCTATCAACAGACTAACAGGGCTACCCATAATGATTTATAAATATTTGGTTTGGACTATCTAAAATATACTGGTAGACTGTCTCTGTTCCCATTTAAAAGTAACTGGCTGTATTCTATCCTATTTTAATTTTTAGAATGAGGGTAACAAGTATCACAGAGATAGAAAAATCAGCCCAAATGGATTATGGGTTTGAGATAACCCTTTCTACAAAGACATTCTCCATACTTGGAACTCTTTCTTCAAGGCATGGCTTCTTCCTTTAAATTCCTTGTCAATGAAACTTTATTGATAACACTTTTCACCTGCAACTTCTCCTCTGGCCCTTTCCTACTCTATCCTCATTGTTAATCCCCAATCATTTATCCCAGATGAGATTTCTTCATCTAGTATACACTGTAAAGCAGCGGTGTCAAACATGCAGCCTGCAGGATGTATCTGGGCCTTGGAAGGCTCCCATCTGACCTGTGAGCAACTGGCAGTCTGCTGCTTCCTACTTCCTGTTTCTCCTTCCTGTTTCCAGCCTTGGGGATGGTTTTTGCCCATTGACTCCTATCTCCTGCTTCACAGAGGAGAGAAAGAAAGCCAAGCCTCCCTTCCCTTGATTGGCTGAGGGATCCTCCTCTGAGAAGGGAGGGAGAAGAAAGGAGCCAGAGAGAGCACTTTTAAGAAGACCAACATTGTTTTACTCCAGGCATAGTCTTTTGTGTGCCTGCATACTTCTTCAGAGAGAGGGAGAAAGGGGGGAGAGTCCCATGGCACTTGGAGAGATCCCCCTTGCCAGTTTGAACAGATGGGTTTAGAGTTGCCAAGTCCAATTTTGGAAATATCTGGGGACTTTGGGGGTGGAGCCAGGAGACACTGGGGTGGAGCTAGGGGGGGGGGACGGCTGCCGCCGCCGCCTGTTCTTCGCTCACCGTAGCTGCTCCTCCGAGATGGGCTCAGGCTGAGCCCATCTCGGAGGAGCAGCTAAAATGAAGCCAAGAAGAGGCGGCCCTGCTCTTCCGGCAGTTTCTGCAGGAAACACCGCTGGGCAACTGGGCCTCCGAGGAGGGTGTGGGGCCGCAGAAGCCGCCCGCCCCATCTCGGGGAAGCCGCGAAGGCAGCAGAGAAGGGAGGGCAGCAAGGACAACCCACCGGGCCTCGGCAGCTCCATCCCCCCCGGCCTCCCTCCCTCCCTCCCGTGCCGCGGCGGGGCAGGGCGCTTACTCACCTGGGGTTGCTGGGACTTGGGGGGGCGGCGGCGGCTGTGCTGCTAGAGGCAGCTGACCATGCGGTCAGTGTAAAGGACGGGCTTGAGGGTGCGCGAGCGCTACGGGCGCAACGGGCGGGGCGTGGAGACCTTCTGCTACGGCTGGCCGCAGCACTCGTGCACCCTCAAGCCTGTCCTTTACACCGACCGCGTGGTCAGCCGCCTCCAGCAGCACAGCAGCCGATGAGGAGCACATGGAGCGTGAGCGCAGGCGGCCCCCTCAACCCCCGCTGGTGATGCTGTTCACCCCCAGCATCCTCCCCGGCAGCCCCTGACGCCGCCAGCAGCAGCAGCAGCAGGAGGACGCCGCTTCTCCCCCTGCTTCCATTTTTGGGGGGAGCGGGGGAAGAGGCTCGGAAACTTGGGGTCCCCCGCTAGAGCGGGAGGATTGGGACCCCTAGATGGGTTCAATGCAATGAAGAGACGAGGTGGTAGTGATCATTAGCTCTTTATTAGGTACAGCATAGTATAGGGCTGCACTCAAAGACTGCCAAACTGGGCCCACAGGGCCAACTATATACAAGTCAGGGTTCCCGCACAAGCAGGTTATTGGATCATTCAAACCAGCAGGGGGGTTGTTATTGGAGCAGGGCAGCAGGGATTTGGATCCTGCTGCCGATTGTTCATGAGTCCCCAAGCTCAGCCCTTATGGCTCCAATGAGCCATGCAGGAACACCCAATAAGTCTTCACTAAGGTCCACATACACAATATCCCTTCCCCCCTGGTTTGCAAGCCTCAACAGGCATAATCTCTCAGGTAGGCAGGCTAGTGGTGCTCCTGCATAGACGGCCTGAGTGCTGGAGGGGGCGGAGGAGCAGTCACTGCATCTAGAGCGGTGAGCAAAGCGGCCGACGATGCTTTAGCCTCAGCTAGTGTTTCAGAGTCCCCAGAGGCTTCTGGCTCTGATGGAAGGGCTGGAACCTGGGCCTCTGCCTTGGCCAGTTCAGTCGATGGGGAAGTCAGAATGGCTGGTGGTCATTGGGGATGTAAACCTTGATCTCAACCCCTGGGGCTTCATGTGACTGTAACTGGCCAATGTGCCACCTAATGGTGGACCCACCCAGTGGTGACCTCATACATAACTGACCCCAACACTCGGGTAATCTGGGCTGGGATCCAGGCTGGACCCCCAAAGTTCTTGGTATACATTAAGTCCCCTGTATCAAACCCTCAGGGTGCCCGGACCGCTTCTGGCATCTCCTGCAAATGTAGGGATCGGTCCGGGTGCATCCAATTCAGGAGTGTTGACAGCTGCCGACCCATTAAGAGCTTGGCCGAACTGTGGTTGGTGGCCATACAGGGAATGGTATGTTGGATCAGTAGGCACTCTGCAAGGCGGGCCTCCCAGTCCCTTTGGATGATGTGGCAGAGTGATTCCTTAATTGACTGCAGCATCCTTTCGGCTTGACTGTTGGTGGCTAGGTGGATGGGGGCTGACCTAATGACCTAATCAAGTTTCAGGTGCAAAAGTAATGAAACACAATGTGAATGCCATCCCATTGTCGGAGACGAGGGTGTCGGGTAAGCCGTGAGTCATGAAGACCATGCAGAGAGCCCTATTGGTGGCCTGGGAGGAATCATAGAATCATAGAGTTAGAAGGGACCTCCACGGTCATCTAGTCCAACCCCCTGCACAATGCAGGAAACCCACAAATACTTACCCCAAATTAACAGGATCTTCATTGCTGTCAGATGGCCATCCAGCCTCTGTTTTAAAACCTCCAAGGAAGGAGAGCCCCCCACCTCCCGAGGAAGCCTGTTCCACTGAGGAATCACTCTAACGGTTAGGACGTTCTTCCTAATGTTGAGTTGAAAACTCTTTTGATTTAATTTCAAACCATTGGTTCTGGTCCTACTATCTGGGGCCACAGAAAACAATTCCACAGCATCCTCTATATGACAGCCCTTGAAGTACTTGAAGATGGTAATCATATCACCTCTCAGCCACCTCCTCTCCAGGCTAAACATCCCCAACTCCTTCAACCTTTCCTCATAAAACTTGGTCTCCAGACCCCTCACCATCTTCATTGCCCTCCTCTGGACCCATTCCAGCTTGTCTATATCCTTCTTAAAATGTGGTGCCCAATCAGTTTGTTTAATCTCTGTAGAGCAACCTCTTTAAAGCAGAGCACAACAAAGTGAAGGACACTGACATGAATTTAAAATATTGCACTAAATAACCACTTACTCCCTTAACTCAGAACATTAAATTGCATCCCATATTTTGTATTCAATATCTTCAAAAAGACACATGTTTTTAATACACGTATAAGTGCACAGGTGTAGTGGAAATTAGATATGTGGTGAGCCATACAGCCCTTCTCCATGAGTCAGCAGAATCTAGGACAGCAGGGGGTTAAATCCTACACAGCATTGTAAATGAAGAACACCTGGGATGGGAGAGCTGTGTAGATAAGAAGGCAACTGTGGAGAGAGGGGCTGTGACAGCTTCAGTGACAGCCTTGGTGATGGATTCAGCAGCAGCTTTGGAAGACAGTAGCTTTGGAAGATGGCAGAGGGAGAACAGTTTCAAGCACAGAAGACAGCGGAGGAGTGAAAAGGCCTCGCAAAGGAGAGGACAAACTTTTCATTTCATTTTATTCGATTTATATCCCGCCCTCCCCACCGAGGGAGCTCAGGGCAGATCACAACACAAAATTCTAACAATAAGATTAATGAATATTAAAATACATTAAATAGTTTACAGCAGTTAAAACAAGAAAACAAGAAAACGATCTATCAATGTGCTATCCTACAACCTTCCTTTGGGGTTTTACAGGTACCGATCAGTTATATACTTCTAAGCTGTGTGGAAGCTGTAGAGAAACCCTGCACTCCAAACTGGTTTCCTGGACAGACTGCTAGCCTCGTGAAATAGACTTTTATTTCTCCTTATAAAGCTCACTTGGGTGGGTGAGGGATATTTTCACTGTTACTCTTTGTTAAAGCTGAATAAAGCTGCATTTCTTTGGCCACAATTTATTGCTTGTAGGAATCTTTAGAACCATGGGTAATGCAATTGGCGCTGTGAGCAGGATTCCTGAAGCAATATTGGGACAGAGGAATGCAGACCATGTGTAAAGTTGTATTCCAGGATGGTTCTGTACAAGTGCATGGGCACCAGCTACACTTATATTAAACCAAGTGATCCCACCTACTAAGTGGGACTCTGTGTTAGAGAAGGCCAGGGCTATAAAGAAATGTCTATGGAAAACAAAAGTGGGAAAAGAAAGAGAAGAAGGAAAAGTAGAGGAATGTGGTAAGATAGGCTGGCTACCTCTAACTGCACTCAGAAAGGTCTGGGAGTTATTAGAAGAGTCCTGGAAGCAAGTGCAGGAGCAGGCAGAAGAGATAAGTGCCTTAAAGGAACAGCAGTTGATTTTTCAGGAAGCTATTAAGAAGACAAGAGAGAGCCGGCATGCTGCTGAAGAACAGGCTGGTATGATGGCTGTCCGTATTGCTAAGGTAAGACGACATTCATGGGATTCCAGTGAGGGAGAATGGATGGAGGGGGAAGGAAGTGGAGATAATGAAGTGCAGGTGAGACCTTTGGTAACTAACAAGGCAAAAGGTCATCTGGGGGGACAAGCACAGGTTACTCGCACTGTGAGGAATTTCAGTCAACAGGAATTAACTGAAATTGCCAAAAGTGCTAAGCAGCAACCTAGGGAACTTTTGAGCCAATGGCTAGTGAGACTCTGGGGCCAAGGTTGCACAGGTGTGCATATGAGCCCCCAGGAATTGCTGAAATTGGGTTCCTTGTCCAATGACATCCTCATCAATGGGTACTTGAGGGGAACTAATGGCCAAGCACAGCCCCTTTTTGATTGGGTTTGTATGGGGATAAGACAAAGGTACCCTGCCCCCATGGATTGGGAAGAGAATTTGCCACCCTAGTGTCTGCTGAGGCAGCAAAACAGCTTAGGGGTATGGCAATGCAAACTGGGATCTATATCCCCAACCTCCCAGGTCCTGACCCTGTGCCTCTCACAGCTGGCATGAGAGCAGGGTTAATTAAAGGAGCCCCACCCAGGCTGCATGGTGCTCTGTTAGCTTTGCTAGGGCCTGCTCAAGGACGAGCAGTGGGAAAGGTGGTGATTCTTTTGGGTCAGTTGGGGGATGTTCCAGGGGAAAATAAACCTAGGACACAGACTGCCACAGGAGAGAAAAAGAAATGGCAAGAGAGTAAGAAGCCAAAAGTAACCCAAAGGCAGATGTTCGTTGAGCTTCTCAGGGAAGGAGTACCAAAAAAGAAGATAGATGACCTTCCAACACCTGACTTGTCCCAGATGTGGAAACAGAAGTGTGCTACCCAGGAACAGAAAGGAAGGGTAACACAAGCCAAAGGAGCTCAGGTAAGAGAGGTAACTACAACTGCTCTCCCTGAGGAGGGGGACTTACATTATCCATCCTCTTTCAAGACAGCAGAGGGATGGGACATACCCATACCTTTGGATTAGGGGTGTGGCAAGACTTCAGTGAGAAGGCTAATGAAGACAGCCATTCCTGGAGACCAACACCCACATATACCTCTAACAATACATTGGTCTAAGGGAAGCACACAACGCGTAATGGCCTTGATGGACACAGGCAGAGGCAACTCTTATTCATGGGAACCCAGATAAGCACAAAGACCCTATAGTATACATTAATGCTTATGGGAATGGAGAAGAGTGTACCAGGCAGGTGCAGGTATGTCTAGCTCTGGGGAAGTCTGCACCCTTTTGGGTTACTGTATTGGTTTCTCGGGTTCCTGAGTACATTATTGGTATTGATTTACTTAGCGGAAGAAAGTTTCATACCCCTGTAGGCAGGTTTGCATTTGGGATTTGCTCCATCTTAGTGGGGAGAGCTCCTTTGTATATACCCCTGCCTAAGCAGCCAGTAAATTTAAAGCAATATCGTTTGCCAGGTGGGCATAAAGAAATCTCTGAGACCATAAAGGGACTCTTGGAAGTGGGAATTCTAAGACCAGCAGAGTCTCCTTTTAATTCTCCAGTATGGCCAATGAAAAAGCCTAATGGAAGCTGGAGAATGACTATGGACTATCACCAGCTGAACAAACAGGCTCCACCATTAACAGTAGCTGTACCAGATATGGTGACTTTATTGGAGAACATAGAAAAGAATGCTGGGGTGTGGCATGCTGTGATTGATTTGGCTACTGCTTTCTTTAGTATTGGTATAAGGCTTCTCAGGATCAGTTTGCTTCCACATGGAAGGGGCAGCAATACACATTTCATGTCCTACCACAAGGGTATCTGCATAGCCGCACCCTATGCCATGGACTGGTGGCAAGAGATCTGAGCCAGGTATCTTTGAGTCCTGCTTTGTTCATGGCACATTTTATTGATGACATTATGATTTCAGGCCCTACAGAGCAAGAGGTGCAGCAAGGACTGACCACTGTGGTGGATCACTTGCGTTCTTGAGGATGGGAAATCAACTGAAGAAATACAGGGTCCAGCGCAACAGATACAGTTCCTAGGGGTGGTATGAGCTGGACCAGTCAGGCATATACCAGAGAAGGTGCTACATGTCACTTCTAAGAGTGAGGCCCAGCGGATCGTTGGCCCGATGGGTTTCTGGAGACAACATATACCACATCTTGCACAGATTCTGTGCCCTATTTACCAGGTAACCAGAAAGAAAGCTCAATTTGAATGGGAGGAACATCAGCAGGCAGCTCTAGCAGAGGCAAAGCCTGCTGTAGAAACTGCGATGCCCCTAGGTCTTTTTGTAAAAGGGCTCCCATTTGAGCTACAAATGTCTGCTAACCAAGAGGTGGCTGTGTGGAGTTTGTGGCAAAAAGGACAAGGGGATAAATGTGTGCCTTTAGGCTTCTGGTCGTGGAGGCTGCTAGATGCCATAGCTAACTACTCTGCTTTTGAGCAGCAATTGCTAGCATGCTACTGAGCTTTAGCAGTGACTGAGAGACGCACTGACCAAGAACCAGTAGTTATGAGGCCTAGTATACCTATCATGCACTGGGTAAAACATCAGTCAGCCAGTCCTCATGTTGGCAGAGCACAGCAGTCCTCCATCGTCAAATGGAAATGTTATATCTCTGAGAGGGCTCGCCCTGGTCCCCAAGGAGTGAGTGCTTTGCAGGAACAGGTGTTGGCTCTCACACCAGTGGGAAATGACAGAAGATGTTAAAATACTTGAGGAATCACCTGTTAAAGAGGCTCCCCCTTACACAGAAGTGGATTGTGAGACTACCTGGTTTACAGATGGTTCAGCCAGGTACGAGGGGGGGGGGAGAACAGGTGTGGCGTGCAGCTGCACTCAACCCCAAGCAAAGCTCACACTAACTAGAGCTGGGAAAGGTAAGTCCAGTCAGTATGCAGAGTTAATGACTGTGTTAATGGCTATAGAGCAAGCTGTAGAACAGCAGGAAGATGCAGTGTGAGACAGAATGAAATGGTACTAATGCTTGGTGTTTTTTCCCTTTCTCTCCGAGAATAAAGTGCCTTCAAGACCCTTTCTGAATGACTTCAGACTGTGAATGAGACAATGAGAAGAAGCATGGTCAAAGACTGTATGGTCACCAAGGGGGTGGATTGTAGTGGAAATTAGATAAGTGGTGAGCCATACAGCCCTTCTCCATGAGTCAGCAGAATCCAGGACAGCAGGGGGTTAAATCCCACACAGCATTGTAGATGAAGAACACCTGGGATGGGAAAGCTGTGTAGATAAGAAGCAGGTAATTGTGGAGAGAGGGGCAGTGACGGCTCTGGTGACAGCCTTGGTGACGGATTCAGCGGCAGTTTTGGAAGACAGTAGCTTTGGAAGATGGCAGAGGGAGAACAGCTTCAAGCACAGAAGACAGAGGAGGAGTGAAAAGGCCTCGCAAGGGAGAGGACAAACTTCTAAGCTGTGGGCAAGCTGTAGAGAAACCCTGCACTTCAGCCTGGTTTCCTGGACAGACTGCTAGCCTCATGAAGTAGACTTTTCTTTCTCCTTATAAAGCTCACTTGGGTGGGTGGGGGATATTTTCACTGTTACTCTTTGTTAAAGCTGAATAAAGCTCCATTTCTTTGGCCACAATTTATTGCTTATAGGAATCTCTAGAACCATGGGTAATGCAACAAGATCAATCATACAAGACAATCCCTGATGGATCAGACTAGTGTATGTCTAGTTCATCATCTTCTTTCCAACAGTGGCTGACCAGAGGTTCCAGTACGCGCTTTGCATGGGCATGGAGACGAAAGCATCTCTCTACTCAGATATTCAGAGGTGCATTGTCTCTATGTAGGACAACTCATTGCTGCTTCTACACTATTTTTAAAAAAGTTTGAGATTGTCACATTACATTTTTCAGTATTTACAACCTGTGCACATGTTACAGGCATATTGTGTGAAGTTGCCCTCATATGTAATTCCCTTACTGTGTAGGTGGCATCAAAATATTCTAAACTCCATTCATTCCATGCATGCATATATAATGCATATCATCTGACTTGCCATGCCACATAGGACTTGCCAAGCACTTTTGAAGCCATCCCTGCCCCAGTTCTGCAAAATCAAGAAAACCAGGAAGCTTATTAACCACCATTTATAGCTTATGGTTGATGTTCATCTTGAAGGATTACAAGTTGTTTAGGTCTCTTACAGAATTAAAGGCATTGTGCTGATTTTATATCAGCCAGATCAGAACATATATCAGAACATTCCTTTCTGATGTAAATATTGATAGCATCCAAAAAAGTGAGACAACATATACACCAGTTCATGCCATAATTCTCTTTGCTTTGTTGCAAGGCTTTTAAGCTATATTTCATATTTCCTGAGCATCTGGTTCTTTTTTTGTTGCTTGTTTAAAGCAAAAAAAGTGGGTCTCCCCTCAATCAATGTATGTCATTGTAGCCATGGTTTTGATGACTGGTTATGTTTTCTGTTTCCTTTGGTGGCCTATGAACACCTTTGGCATAGGATGCATTACGTGTTTCTGCTAAAAACTGAAAGAGGAACATAGTTTCAACAAGACTGCTTTGTGTCTGTATAGTAAATGTAAGAGGCTTTGCTTGCCAAGACCATGTGTCTACTGCCTGTTCTGGCACAGTAGCATCAATTCATTTGTATAGCATCACAACCTATGATGTTATGATGCTGAAACAGGTCTTGTGCACAATTATTAGTACAGCAATGCCTAAATATTGGGCTATATATCAATTGTTCTTTGGCTGCATACATTCACACTCTGTTTCTGACAAGTTGCTCTATTAGGGTTAATGATGAAATAATTCTGAGAGCAAAATTTCTGGGAAATTTTATAGGACTTATTCCTACTTGATAACCTGACTATATCAAGGCTATCAAGTATTCCTACTTGAAAGCCTCGATAGCCTGGCATTTTGTCTTACCCTGAAGTAATCTATGTGTCTCATAAGATTTACAAGGAAAAGAAAAGGTGTTTTACAAAATAAATGGCAGGCCTGTGACTTCTTCTCTCATATCTCAAAAATAGACACCCCCCCCTTTGGCAGAAACCCACATTGCCAGAAGCACTGGCTGCTGTGAGAACTAAATAGGGTTTGCAAGGAGCAGGATACAGAGCATTTCTATAGAGCTACAATATTCTAAGTCCACTGACTTCAATGGAGTTAGAAAGTATAACTCTGTTTAAGATTGCATTGTGTTTTGGCCGTATTTATAGTGCAATGTTAAGCAGAGTCATAAGCCCCCCAAGTCGGAATGAACAGTCGGACACAAGGTATTGGTATAACTAAAAGTCACTTTATTAAGTATAATAATAAATGGCAAGGGCAACAAGAACTGCGGCCTAGTCAGGGTCAGGGGTCTCAATAAACCACTCCCCTGCCATTAGCAGGCGAGAGACCCAGCCCCCCAGCCAGAGCTGTGTGGCACAGCTCCCGCCAGGCTGGCCCAGCAAGCAGGCAAACCCCAGAGGGCCCGACCACCTGACACACATCTCAGTGGAAGGCACCCTCTAGTCGAACCTCCAGGATGGTCTGCATTCTCACACCCCAGGTCATCAAACCCTAAGGTTGATCCTGCCAGACCCCTAACTACCCAAAAGGGGGATGTTTTCTGGTCCTCCCCTAGTTGCATAGAACCATAAACCCATTAACAACCTGCCAAACAAAAGTGACCAACCTATTTAACAGCACCTCCCTATAGTCAAATCCACAATCCATTGACCTGCTATGTAGGGTAGGCGAAAAAACACCCCAGAAAACTGCCAATCAGCTGGGGAGCAAAAAATTTCTACCTGGCCCCCCAAACCATGAGGTGACCAGCACTTGCCTACATAACAAACAGGGCAGGAGGGAGGGCTGATCTCAGCCTGGAGACTGAGGAAGGGGGCAGATGGTGCTGCTGCTATCACAGCAAGCCCCACCCCTTCAAAAGCATGACCAAATGGGCTGCAAAAGTCCTCCCTTTCCTCCCAGGGAAGCAAAGACATTCCACCACCCTAGCAGCATGCTGCTGGCTGCTAGGAACGAATTGCCCCCCAAGTCAGAATGAAGAGTCAGACACAAGGTATTGGTATAACTAGGGGCCACTTTATTAAGTATAATAATAAATGGCAAGGGCAACAAGAACTGCGGCCTGGTCAGGGCCAGGGGTCTCAATAGACTGCTCCCCTGCCATTAGTGGGCGAGAGACCCAGCCCCCCATCCAGAGCTGTGTGGCACAGCTCCTGCCAGGCTGGCCCAGCAAGGAGGCAAACCCCAGAGGGCCCGACCACCAGATGCACATCTCAATGGAAGGCACCTTCTAGTCGAGCCTCCAGGATGGTCTGCATTCTCACACCCCAGGTCATCAAACCCTAAGGTTGATCCTGCCAGACCCCTAACTCCCCAAAAGGGGGGATGCTTTCTGGTCCTCCCCTAGTCGCATAGAACCATAAACCCATTAACAACCTTCCACTACTAAGGCCAAGCCTCTGCTTATGGCTTAGCACCCACCAGGAGGCCCAAGGCCACCCGCAGCCCTTGCCAGAGATCTCTCAAGAAGAGCATGTTACCTTTTTCAGAGCGATGCACCCCATCCCCTCTGTAGAGGTCAGGAAATTTCATAAAAATATCCGGGTGGGGCAGAAAGTGGCCCAACCCGCCTTCCAATGCCTTTGGAATTTCTTTATTAGCTTTGTAATGTGCTTTCGCTATACCTGCAGGATCCCAAGCACTGCGCCAAACAAGGAGGGGAAGCATGGCAGACCAAATTATAGCGGTCGTGGACCATCTCTCCCACATGTACCAAAAATCCTCACAGGCCTACAAGACCAAAGCCTTGCCTTTTACTAGCCCAAGATCATTCCCTCCCAGGTGGATGATTAAAACCTCAGGAGGAGGGCCCGAATTCCCAAGAAATAACAATGGCAATTGGCCGGGCCACTGAAGACCCCGGCGGCCACGCCATTCGACAGTAACATATTGGCTGAGTCCCAGCTGAGAGCCGACCTTGCTGTGTCCACAGACGAGAACTCAGACCCTGGACAACCGCAGCTTAGCTAAAGCCCAGGAAGTCACGGCCCAAAACTGATGCTTTGTCAATGGGTTGCTGTTAAGGTGACAAAACAAAAACCCATCCTTGGTCCTCCAAACTGCTAAATAAGCAGCCAAAGCGGAAACTGGGCACAACTCAAGCTCAGAGCACATGCCTAGCTCCAACACGGTCTCTTTGCGATGCTGGTCATTCTTAGAGCTTTGAATGGTAATGACCACCTTACCCTCAGCTAACCTCAGGTCCCGTAGCAACAAAGCATTCCCAGAAACATCATTTCTGGAGCCCGCCACTAACTCTAAGGGCCCCCAAAAAGGCAACCAACGAAACAGCATGGAACAGTGCGAACTCAAAATAATATTCACACACTGTGCCCAAAATCACCTTCAAACCCTTAAATATCAGAGGGGAAATAAGCTTCCTAGTATTGAGATTAGTCCCAGCATCTCTGGCCCATCCCTCCAGCATCTTTCGAAGCCAAAAGTCTGCCTTTTTCTCCTTGTATCCCAATGCCTTGGTAGCAAAAGCCAGAGCAGATAGGCATCCCCTAATGGATCGCACAGCCAATCCCTTACCTTTCAGAGAAACACAGTAGTGGAGCAACTGCTCCATCGGGAGGGGCCAAACAATGTGATACTCTACCTCAGCCCTAAAGTCCTCAAACTGCCACACAGCACATTCATAAAATTTCCTGATGCTAGGCGCAATGGCTAGGCCTATCGCTCTGCAGGCCTCGGCTCTCCAATCAGCCAGAGCTCCTCTCGATCGGCATCTGGGGCCAGCTGACGAAACCTCTCCATCTCTTTACGAGAGAGAGCATCAGCTACTCCATTATCTACCCCAGGAACATGCTTGGCTAAAAACAGTATGTTCAGCCGCAGACAGTGCAGAGTGAAGGTCCTCACCAATTTCATAACCCTTTGAGATTTCGATGAAAGGGAATTAATGACATGGACCACTGCCATATTATCACACCAAAAATGAATTGTGCAATTGGCCACGGCCAAACCACAACAAGAATGGGAAAAAACGCGAGAAACGTTAAATCTCGGTTCAAACCTGCCTGAGCCCAAGACTCTGGCCATGCATCCACTCATCAATGTCCATGGAAATAAACCCCAAAACTTAAAGACCCAGCAGCATCAGACATGACCTGAAGCTCTGCTTCAAGTCTCATGTTGTCTCTCCAAAAAGAAATCCCATTAAACGGCTCCACAAATTCTTGCCATACCTTTAAATCCTCTCTCATGCTGCTGGTAACGCATGTTTTATGTTGGGGCAGGCGGAGGCCTGCCATAGCATCACATAGGCTACAAAGAAAAGCTCTTCCGGGAGCAACCACTTTGCAAGCAAAGTTAAGATGCCCAACCAGCTGCTGGACCTCAAGCAATGTGACCTTTTTCTTAAGAAGGAAGGAATTAATCCTGCCTCTCAAATCTTCCACTTTTTGAATAGGAATTCTGGACAATTGTGCCAGGGTATCCAGCTCAATCCCTAAAAAGAATAAGATTTGGTGCCAGATCTTCCTTTTTTTCCTGCACCAAAGGAACCCCCAGTTCTGCAGCCAGCTCAATGAAGCCAGACAGCAGTCGTGCACAACGCCCAGTCCCTGTAGGACCCACAAAGAGGTAGTCATCCAAATAATGAACAACATCCTGAGATCTAGCTTTTTCATGAACAGCCCATTCCAAGAACGTGCTGAAACACTCATAAGCCGCACATGAGACAGAACAGCCCATTGGCAAAGCTCTGTCCATGTAAAATTGCCCCTCAAAGGAAAATCCTAAAAGCTCAAAATCAGCCGGATGGACAGGTAGAAGGTGAAACGCAGAGTTAATATTGCATTTAGCCATCTCTGCCCCCTTTCCACAGTGTTGTACAATGCCCACAGCCTGATCAAAGTTGGTATACCTAACTGAGCATAAATGCTCAGGAATCCTATCATTAACTGAGTAGGAAAGTGGTGAATCAAACGAAATTTGGAGTAGGAAAGTGGTGAATCAAACGAAATTCACCAGGTGCCTTCTTTGGCATCACTCCCAAGGGGGAAACCCTAGGCACTGGAGGATTAAGAAATGGGCCCAAAATCCTGCCCTCTGCTAACTCCTTGGCAATCTTATCCTTAACTATATGCTCTAAACCTTTAACAGAACTAATGTTCCCAGACCAAAATGTAACCCAGGGACCCTGAAAAGGAATTCTAAAACCGAATGTGAAACCATTTAACTAGTAAACCCTATCAGCCCTTCGCGGGTACCTATACAGCCACTGCTCAAGAGGTCCCACCTTTATCGGACTGGGCCCCTTTTCCAGCTTGGTAAGTACTTCCACACTCACCTTGTCTTTTTTGGCCCTTACGTGGTTGGGCTCTGGGGCAGTTACTAAAGGAGTGCAGGCCACCACACATGGGGCATTCATGCTGGAACTGACAAGCTTTCCTGCTGCAAACTCCTTGGGAGCCAAACTCCCAGCAAAGCAAGCGGGGTTGAACCGCCTGCCCCGCAAAACTGCGGGAAGAGGATGATGACGCAGAAGAAGTAGCCAATATCCTAGCAACCAAATGACCACTGTCAGTGCGGTCACCCAAATCTGGTCGTGCCAGGTACATGACCTGAAGCTACAACTTCTGGTGGATGCGATCCCACTGAAGGGAAGGGTACAAAGCGGCCCTCATCCTGAATTCTTCATCATATTGAATCCAGGAGGGCCCACTAAACATTGTGAACCCCTTATAAATGATATCCATATACTGGATGAGTGCAGCTGCCCGCCAAGGCTGGGCGCATGCAGCCAAGTCAGCATATATAAAAAAACCCAGGTGCCAATTGGTCCAAGTCCAGTCCACTTTGTGCTTCTTCAATTTCTCTTTTTCTTTGTCATCCAACTCCTTTTTATCTTTCTTCTCCAACTCACGGAAGAGGAAGGAGAAAATATCAACATACTCACTCTTTAGGATCTTATCCTTTGTTGCAGGCAACAAATGATCGCCTAAAGGTAACGCTACGTCCCCGAAAGGAATGGCAGTAAATGGGACCGACTCATATGCTGCACCGAACTGAGGGGAACAGCCCCATGCCCCCAAGGGCATGGCATCCCTTGCTGACCAGCCACAGGCCAGGGTCCATAAGGGCCAAACTGACCCGTTGGCTGTGACCAAGCTTGCTGAGGACCAGTGCCCATGGAGGGAGAGGTACCTGAAGCCCCATCAGAAGCAGCTGGCACCACCTGAGAAGCAGGGGCCCAAGGATCCCATGGCCAAGCCATGCCCTTGTGTAACTGTTTAGTGCCCCCAGCCTTACCCCCAGATCCAATTGGCATCAGTGCTGACCCTGCTCCAACATCCGCTGGAAACAAAGCTGCAGCTCCATCTGCACCACCGGTGCCCTCGACTCCTCCAGCGCTGAGTCCTGCAGACCTGCCCTCAAGGATGGACAACCTAGTTAATATATCAGTCTGCAATGCCACCTTAGAGGTTTTTCCCAAGCCCAAGAATGACCTCTGTGAGGAAGGAATGCCCGCCACTTTTTCCAATGCTGAAAGCCTTTGCAGAATAGCTATATTAACCCCCTCATCGCCCTCCTCATCGGAAGAAGATGAAAGAGGGGCTGGCCTTTTTGGCAGGGCCTTAGGGGCCTTGGGTGCCTGCTGCTTGCCTTTAGGCTTCCCAGACCCTTTCTTCCTAGGCATTTTGCAAACCGAGATAAAAATAAGAATTAACAAAATGCCCCTAAAAAATGGTTGCCCTTGAATTCACTGAAACTGACCTAAAATGGCTGCTGCCTTAAAATGGCTGCCGCTAGGCACCAGTTAAAATGGCTGCCTACACCTTCACAAAGAACAACCACTGGAAGCTGATACTGGATGCCTATATGAAGCTGCCTTTTACTAAAACAGGCCCCCAAAATGGGCGCCACTTCACTACCTCCAAAATGGTCGCTATCCTTATGAAGAAGAAGCAACTATGGCCGACCCAGCCTGAAGCAGCCCAGAAAACAAAATTTTGGCCCCGTACAAAATCCTCCTCCCCTTGGCCAAACTAAAAGGGATTGGTGCACAGAAAAAACACCACCACCCTGAGAACCCTCAAATCCTTAGTGGGGGGAAGGGGGGGGAAGGGAAGAAATAACAGGCCGTGGAATGGCGCTTCTCTTCCAAAATGCCACCAGTCTATCTCTGAGAAATAGCCAGCCATGGGGCCTTATCAGAGGCCTGATAGCAGCAGCTGAACTTGAGACAAGCCCCTACAGCCTCCATCCAGGCTGCTCTTCAGGAGCGTGCTTATCTACGATCCGATCAGGCAGCAGGGGAGCAAGTGAACATGCTGCTCAGCCTCCCAGCCCAGAAACTGACAAACACAGCAGAGCTGCCAAAGAAGCTCTGTCTCTCCTGATCTCAGCCTGGAGACTGAGGTAGGGGGCAGATGGTGCTGCTGCTATCACAACAAGCCCCGCCCCTTCAAAAGCACGCCCAAATAGGCTGCAAAAGTCTTCCCTTTCCTCCCAGGGAGGCAAAGACATCCCAGCAGCCTAGCAGTGTGCTGCTGGCTGCTAGAAACAAATTCCAGTTAACTGTCTTAGATTGGAGTGACTCCATAAGATTGTGGTATCAATCCATGAACTGATTGTATTGATTGAATGAAAACACTCTGACTGACTAATAGAAGGGTTTTTTTATTATTTTAACACAAATGCTTTTTTTTCGTCAAGTCAAGTCAGCCTTTATTGGCATAAAACTTTTTTAAAAAGTGGGTGGCAAGCATCCCCATATTCTTGAGAAGAAGGAATGCCTCTTTATAGTGCAATATGTGAAGCATGTAAAAGACTTCCTTTTTCCTTTAGGCTTATATGTAAATATATGCAGTTGTAATTAATCTATGAACTGACTAACACTTGGATGATTAAACATTTAAGTTTTCTTTAATCAGGTGACAGTATATTTAAACTCACTGTCGTCTTGATTTCTCATTCTATCTAAAAAAGACCCTATGGAGCAGATATAAAAATGCTGGGGCATGAGTCATGGCAAACTTCCTTAATTATATTTACACAGTAAACACAAGTGATCTCTCCCCAATGGAGAATGAGGTCTTAGAGTGTTTCAGTTTCAAATCCATGGGGTAAAACTGCATTGAACATTCATACAATTAAGGCAATCTGCATTCTGCCCCACATTCACCTGCAGTACAAAAACATGTGACTGAGGAATCATCATGATTATTTTTTTAATTCATTCAGTTTAATTACCCTTAAAGCACTATTGTTAGAAGAGAATTATCAATAAAGGAACAAAGAGTGCCACATTTATTTATTCAGTAGTGTTTGTATAAATCTGATTTGTCCTCCACTACACTATCAATACAGTACATTTCATAGCATATTTATGTCTCTTCCTTTATTGTGATTATTTACAGCTCTTAGTTTGAGTCTGGTAGTGAAACCTGTATGGGTACACAGTATGCTTCAACATGAATGGCTATTTTAATTGGCATTTATTCACCTTTCTCTCTTTAACGCCTCCAGTTTATAAGCTTGTATTAATAGTTTTATTTGTTGCATTCAAAACACTTGACTTTGCTATCATGCTGAGACTGTCTGAATTAATCAGATTGTTCTCCACACAGTCAGGACTCTGTGGTATGGATATCATGGGGATCAATAATAAGCAGTATAATAGCTTCATTCTTCATCCAAAAATGAAATTTTCAACAATAAAATGACCAGACTATCCCCATTTGAGTTCCTACAATACCTGCAGACATAATGTACAGGCCCCAGCAAAATATTTATGAACATTTTTATTTATTCAGATTATGATACTGAATTCTATGAATTTTTGAATAAGGCAGATTTACACAGACCTTTGGAGTATAATCTCCTTAGACAGGGTGGGTGCCAAGAAATATCTGATCTGTATAATCTTCCATCACTGAATGTGAAATATCACATGTAGACCATGGCATATATTTATGTACGTTTGTGAGCATGGACCTCTACTCTCCATTCAGTCACTGTGGTGAACGTGTATATGGATATGTGCTTGTAAGCTTCACTTTTCATGCTGTAATGAGTCCTGCTGGGAGATTAATCTTTATATGATTTCCCATAATGGTTAGGTAAAAATCTCAAACAGATTTCTGGGAAGAGGTCTTTTGCCAAGGGTCCCCTACAACTTCTATCTAAGAGTAGTCATGAGGTATAAGACCTCATGTCTATGTAAAATCAGCAACTTGTTTCCAAAGTGGTCAGTAAGATTATATAGGGAAGTGTACAAGCAGGGGCAAATGCTAACCAGCTCTCCCTTGCCAGCTGCTTCATAGTATCTAACAACCAGAGGCATTCTACCTCTGAATCCAGATTTCTTATTTAAATGTAGACCTACCCTTAGCCTAATTCCCTTTAAATCCATCTAATCCAGTGACCATCACCATCTCTTGTGGCAATGACTTCTACAAGTCAACTACCTGTTGTATAAGCAGGCAGAGATGGCAGC
The DNA here is from genome assembly GCF_032191835.1 of Heteronotia binoei. Classification (NCBI taxonomy): domain Eukaryota; kingdom Metazoa; phylum Chordata; class Lepidosauria; order Squamata; family Gekkonidae; genus Heteronotia; species Heteronotia binoei. The sequence goes on from NC_083231.1 coordinate 70,893,206, forward strand.
GTGGTAGAAGAAGACTGCAGATTTATACACCGCCCTTCTCTCTGAATCAGAGACTCAGAGTGGCTTACAATCTCCTATATCTTCTCCCCCCCACAACAGACACCCTGTGAGGTGGATGAGGCTGAAAGGGCTCTCACAGCAGCTGCCCTTTCAAGGACAACTCTTATGAAAGCTATGGCTAACCCAAGGCCATTCCAGCAGCTGTAAGTGGTGGAGTGGGGAATCAAATCCGGTTCTCCCAGATAAGAGTCCATGCACTTAACCACTACAGCAAACTGGCTCTCTGGTATAGCCTGATCTAATCACATCTTGGAAGCTAAACAGCATTGGTGCTTGGAAGGGAAACTACCAAGGGAGATTCTACAGAGGAAGGCAATGGCAAATCACCTGTGCTTCACACTTGCCTTGAAAGCTCCTTGCTATGGTTGCCAAAAGTCACCTATGCCTTGAGAGTTTATACACACACTTGATACACACACAAAAATAGTTCTGTGGCATCTTGGTATATCCTGTTCAAAATTCTCAAATCTTCCCTGCCTCTGCTCCTAGACAACCTAGTCAGAGGCAGCACATTTTCCTTGTTTTTCCCTCTCCCCACCTCATGAAAGAAGCAATGAAGCTGCTTCCTGGGCTTGGCTGTCTGCTCATCTTTACTACCAATAGCTGCCAAACAGCTGGTCAACAGGGAGTGGTTCCTTAAATGATCAAGCACTCCAGCTCAACTATGAATCTGACAGTGTTTTAAAGGTGGCTGTCCAAACAAGTGTTTGGGCTTCCATGCTCCTGGAATGAGTGGCTGATTAGGGGTCCAGTCTAACCCCCACCCCCCAATTGTCAGGTACTACTTCTCTGCTCTCAACATGAAGCATTTGTTCACAGTGACTTCCTAAATCAGCAGAACTAAGGAGGGGAGGTTTGCCAAAAGGGAATTCATTTTTTTTTAATTTTATGCTTCTTCATTTGAAATATTTTTTGAGATTTAGATATTGATGGATGTACAAAACAAAGTGTCACATAAACCTTTTTGGAGAAGTTCGAGTGGCACTCAACTATCACTTTATTACCCTAAATGCTTTTAACTTAGTTCATTTATCTCTTAACACTTTGCTTGAGAGGAACATGATATTAGCTTCAGCTAACTTAAATTGTCAGAGCTATTTATGGTCTAAAGAGACAAGATTCATCTCTGTTTTCTTATATTTTCCTTTCATGTTGTGAGTCTGGATACATTAAAGAGATTCCTGATATATCTGACAGCAGGACAGCCATTTCTCTTCCTGGGCTGGGGAGCCAGACTCCTGTCATCTGGGTCTCAGGAGACACATTTTGCTCTGGAGCTTCTGTCTTCTGTCACAAAATGGAGATCCTAGTGTAGATGCCATCCCTTGATGTACAGCTTAGCTAGATGATTCTGTAATCAGACTGCATCCTATTTTACTACTTGGGGGACTCAGTACCATTCTTAAGGGGAAAGAGCTCAAGGGTGTTTGTGGGGAGTTATGGTGTATTTCTCTTGTTTCACTGGGCATTGATTCATTTTTTTGGTATTAAAAGGAGGGGGGGAATGAACTGATAAGACCATCCCCAAGGAAAAACCCCTCTCCTCAATCTTTCAATAATCTGTCAAAAAAGAACTGATCATTTCTATATCACATTTTTGGATCAATGTATGTGCCACATTTTCCATCATTCAGCTCAGGATAACACTTGCCCTTTTATGTTCTCTGTTTAAGCCATTGGGAATTGAGAGTATTTCAAAGGATAATTATATCAATCTGCATATAAAAGGCTGGATGTCCTACAGAGGGTTCAGCTGAAACGCAAACTCTTCTCAATGATGAAAATGAGAAATGAGAAGTAAATCCCAAAACTAAAGATTCAATAAAGTTAATGTATTTTTCATCTAATGGGGTGAGTGTGGGTTTGTAAAGTGACTGGAAGATTTCTGAAGCCACTTCTTTGCATGTATTTTTTTTTTTCCTCCAAAAAAAGAAGATGTTATAGGGCCCTTCCAGCTTTGGAAAGCTCTCCCTTGGCTTTGAAAAGTGCTAGTTTATTGACCTTTGGGGCATGCTGCAAGGCTTATTTGTTTACATTAGCTGAGAAGGAGAATGGAAGGCTGTTAGAAAACTCTAAGTGGATTCTTTTGCTGCTGGATATAGTGAAGTGAGGCTAGAGGAATGATGTGAGTCAGCTCTGCTTAGTTAACAATTGCCACAAGCACCATTAAGACCTGCTTGTAAACATTTTATTAAATAACATTTTAATTAATAGCTTAGAATTGCTTTTATATTTGACATTAGAAGCACTGATACATTGAACCAGCAAAGGCTAAATTCAGCTAAATGGTTATAAAGGAACCTGATGGTCCATACTTTCCTCTATCCAGAGTTAGATCCCTCACCTCACTAAGACCTATGTTGCATCTTCATCCTGTGTTTTTAAGAGCTGCTTATAATGCAGAATCAGGAATAATAATGGTAGTATTAATTAATTTATTTAGAATATTTCTATGCTGCCTTTTTAGTCTTGTTCAAGGTGGCTTACCCTTGAAAACCATAGTGTATATAAAAAGCAAGCCATCAAAAAAGCCATTAGACATAAAACAGAAGCAGACAATTCGTAATCTGATGCCATGCAGTACAGTCTTGAACCTCAGGGTTCCTCAGTTCTGGTATGTGGATAGACCAGGAATGACCTGAATGTAGTAGTAGATCTGTGATTGCCCACCCAGTTGGAAGAAGGAGGCAAACACAGTATATATGGGTAAACAAACAGGGCAACTTTATTGAACATAACATGGCATGGGGCAACCTAAATAGCCGGACAGGCCAAGGGAAACCCCTGTCTCTTCCCTGTCCAGCAGGGCGAGCCACCCAGCCCCCGGCATCAGCCAGTTAACACCGGCTAATGCCAGGCCGGCAAAGGCCAGGTATACCCTCCGCTGGCCAGGCGCCGTATTCCAGAGCTGCCTGCTAGAGAAGGGAACCCTATAGCAGGCATCCCAGCAAGGAGCCGTACAGCCCCTCTGCTGTTCCATCCCGCCACATTCCCTGAAACAGGGAATAAACTGAGGGTGATCATCGGTTACCTAACTAGCCAATAAAACTCCTGCCACCACAATGCCAAGCCTCAGCTTAGGCAATTGGGCCCACCAGCTGGCCTAAAGCCAGCCGAAGCCCCAGCCACAGTTCATGTAAAAAGGCCCTGTTCCCTTCACAGACAGGTGCACACCGTCCTGCCGATACAGGTCTGCCACCTCAACCTTATCGCAGGGTGCGGCAAATAAATGCCCAGGCCTTGACAAAGGGCCTTCTTAATTGCCCTGTTAGCCTTGCGCCGGGCCCTTTCGATCCCAGCTGGATCCCATGCTGCCCTCCAGACCCTGCGAGGAAGAATGACAGACCACACAATCAGCACCTCGGGCCACCTGCTCTGTATGACCCACAGGTCCTCAATGGCCTGCAGCGAAAGGGCCCTCCCTTTCAGCAAACCAAGGTCGTTGCCACCTGGGTGGACAACCAAAATATGTGGCGGAGGACCGTTCCTCCCCTGGCAGGAGTGGCAGGAGCCCGGCCCACCGCAGGCCCCGCCGGCCCTGCCACTCAATGACGGCCCACTCGCTGAGCCCCAACTGGGATCCAATTGGCAAACATCAAGCCTGGTGAGCCGCCAAGCTGTGGCCAGCGATCAAAATCCTGCGCCGTTCAGGCCGCACCACAGCACCTAAGAAATAGAAAAAACAACCAATTGAACGGAATATCAGTAAGCAATTGCCCATGTAAGACCCAATTAGGCGTCCAATGGGTGAACATAACTTTTATACGCTGCGGACCTCCAACGGCCCACACACTGAATCATTGGTCCCGGATACCCCATCGCCACAGCAGTAGAAGCCGCTCCAATCCGAAAAGAATGGGTACCGAATCTGACACCTCCCAACCCCAGTTTATCCAGGGCCTTGGAGGTGATCGTCCAAAACTGGAACTTGGTAAATGGTGACCTGTCAACATGACAAAACAGGGGGCCCAACTCCTCACCCCATACGGCGACATACTGTTTTAAAGCCAACACCGGGCAAATGCCCTGCTCATGGCACCGGCCCAAGGTAATCACAATACCTTTCTGCTTTTGGTCAGTCTTGGACCTCCATACCCTGATGGACTCCTGGTCGCCCTCAAATTTGACATCCCCCAACTGCAGGGCTCGACCATAGGAATCATGGCGCGAGCAAGGAACTAGCTCACTAACTCTGAGTGCCCCAAAGAAGGCCGTTAAAGCCGCAGCGTAAAACAGTAAGGCTTCAAACTTAGACCTACACACCTTCTTCCACACCGCGTGTAAGCCCCTTAAAACTGTAGGAGAAAAGGGGTGCCTAGTATCTGGCCGAGGGCCTTGCTCATGAGCCCAACCCTCTAACATCTTGCGCAGCCGAAAATCACCCGTGGTATCAGCGAAACCTTTAATCTTGCTGTTGAATGATAATGCTGCCAACTTTGCCCTAATGGATTTAACAACCAGCCCCTTACCTTTTAAATGAACGGAGAACTGCATGAGGTGCTGAGCCGGAATGGGCCACTGCAAGCCCAAACCTACCTGCTTCCTAAAAATTTGAAACTGCTCGATGGCCCGAGAATAAGCCCTCCTGATACTGGGCGCCAGGGCTAACTGCATTGCCCGGTCGGCCTCAACTCTCCAAGCCACCACATTTCTGGAGGCATCCGTGCTGGTTGGTGGTTGGCCGCTGGTGCAAGCTGTTGAAACTGATCCATCTGCCGGCGAGACAGAGCATCTGCCACTCCATTGCAAACACCTGGGATGTACTTAGCAAGAAATAAAATGTTGAGACGCAGACAACGTAATGTAAATGCCCTGACAAGGCCCATAACAGAAACAGATTTGGAGATCAGAGTGTTAATAACATGAACCACAGCCAAGTTGTCACACCAAAAATGCACAACATGATTGGCCAACTCGGTCCCCCATAGCTGAACCGCCACCACTATTGGAAAAAATTCCAAAAATGTAAGGTTGCGGCACAGTTCAGTCTTCAACCACTCATTAGGCCAACTTTCCGCGCACCAGTGGCCGCGGAAATAAACCCCAAACTCCACAGATCCAGCCGAATCAGAAGTGATCTGAAGATCGGCCTCGATCCTCAAGTCTTCATGCCAAAATGAAACACCGTTAAATGAGGCCAAAAACTGCTCCCAGACCTCCAAATTTTGACGCATTCCTCGGCTTATCCTAATCCAATGATGAGGCAAACGTAACCCACCCATGGCATCACAAAGTCACCGTAAAAATGCCCTACCAGGAGCCACAACCTTGCATGCAAAGTTAAGATGGCCAACAATCTGCCGAAGCTCCAACAACGAAATCTTGCATTTTCCCTTCAATGCTGCCAGCTTCAAACACAGGTCTTGGACCTTATCAGAAGGAAGCCGTAAAGCTTGCCTCACTGTGTCCAATTCAATACCTAAGAAGGTTAACACCCATGAAGGGCCTTCGGTCTTCTCGTGAGCAAGCAGGACCCCCAATTCCTCTGCCAACTGCAGGAACGAATGGAGCATCTGGGCGCACTGACCAGACCCCCCCGCACCCACAAACAAAAAATCATCCAAATAATGCACCGAATTGGCGGAGCCTGCCCTGCTACGCAGGGCCCATTCCAAAAAGGAGCTAAAACGCTCAAAGGCAGAACATGATATAGAGCAACCCATAGGCAAAGCCCTATTCATGTAATATTTGCCCTCAAACATAAACCCTAAGAGCTTAAAGTCATCGGGGTGAACCAGAAGAAGGCGAAATGCAGACTTGATGTCACACTTAGCCATTTTGGCACCCACCCCGCAGCTCCGCACCACTTTGACCGCCTAGTCAAAGGAGGTATAACGAACTGAACACAAATAGTCAGGAATAGCATCATTCACCGACCTCCCTTTTGGGAAAGAAAAATGTTGAATAAGCCGGAACTCCCCCAGTGCTTTCTTTGGCACCACGCCCAAAGGGGATACCCTTAAGTTAGGGACAGGCGGGCTATCAAAAGGGCCCAAAACTTGGCCCTCTGCATACTCCCTTCCCAATTTATCACAAAACACCTGCTCCATCCCTTGGATGGAACATAAATTCTTTGCCATACAAGGGCCCCTAGGGCCCTGAAATGGAATATGAAACCCAAAAAGAAAACAGTCTGCCAGATACTTTCTATCCCCGGCCTTGGGGTAATTGGCCAAAAGCTTATTACGTAACCTCAGCTTGATGGGGCTGGGTCCCTTTGTTAGCTGACTGGGTGCCGCTACCCCCTCCTGGTTGCTATCTCTCTGGCCTGGACTTGGATTTACTGCACACTGACAAGGCATGTGAACCCCCACACAGCGGGCACTCGTGCTTATACTTGCACGTTTTTCTGTTCCTCCTTTTGAGCTTCTTGTCCTTCTTGTCCATCTTGTCCTTATCCTTCTTCTCAAGCTCCCTATAGAGAAGGCTAAAGACATCCACATACTCACCTCACAAGATCTTCTCCCTGGTAGCCACCATCAAATGGTCACCAAGAGGCATGGCCGTATCCCCAAAAGGTCAGGATTGAAAGGGGACTGAACCGTAATGTGTCGGGGCCAGGCCCCAACTGCCCCACTGGGTGGCCGGCCATCCTACAGGCCAATGACTATAGGTCTGTTGACCCCATGGCAACATCCCCATTGACTGCTGCGTCAAAACCCCTTGCGAAGTGGAAGGCACCGCTGCCGGTGAAGACCTGAGTAGGGCCCCAAGAGTAAGGCTGCCCATGAGATGTCGATGCCCAAGTCCCAGGACTGCCAGAGAAGCCAGAGGACCCACTTATGCCACCAGGCCCAAACATAGCCATGGAGCCCGTTGGACCCGGCATGCAGGGGGAGCCCCAACCCCCCCAGGGCCAACCACGCTGTTACCTTGAATTCACCGCTTACCCTCAGGGTCCTCAACATTGACCGTTAACACCACTGGAGCCGGAACCCCACCAGGCCTGTAGGGGCCTGCCCTGTCTGGGGAATCACCCTCCTCTTCTGACTCAGAGCCATTGTCCACCGGCTCCCATCCCAGACCTCCAGCAGCATCATTCCAAGCGGCCATGTCCTGTAACGAAGATAAACGAGCCAGAACCTCCTGCTCAAACGCCCTAGTAGAAGTCCTTGCCGCCTTACGACCCTTAGCCAACCCGGACGTAACTGGGTCCAAGCCATGCTGCCTCTCCAACACACCCAAGTGTTCAATTATGGCAAGCATAGTGTGAGCCTCATCCGCCTCCCCAGGGCGTGGCACTGGCGTACACCTTCTAACACCCCTAAGGGGCTGTTTGCCCCTTTTAGAACCCCCTTGTCCTTTTTTAGAACCCATAACTACCCCCCAGAAGTAAACAAAATTAAGAAGGGGGGGTGCAGGAGGAGAGTCAATCAGCTAGCCAATGCAGGAAAATTACCAAGAATATTGGCTGCCCCCACGCTCCCCAAGCAGCCACTGTGGGGGAGCGGGACTCAAAAAGTCTGGGCACTTAACCACTACACCAAGCTGGCTCTAGTCTAAGACCCAGTTCCTAAAAGAGGACTCAGCGTCCAGTTGCCTGCCCCAGGCTACTACAAGAGGGGCCAAAGCACATTCCTCAGGATGCTGCACACGAAAAACCTGGCCGTCTCCCTCTTCCCACACAAATCCCGATGCTCCCACCCTTCCAGGACGACATGAAAAATAACAAGCATCCCAACCGGTCCGCCAACCAGCTGATTAGAAAGAGAGGGGGGGGAAGGGAGACGAAGGAAGAACTCAGCCTGCAAGAAGAACTAAACGAAGACGACGATCCCGCAGCGAGGCGGAGGAGTGCGATCCGACGAAGCCTGGACAAACTGCACCACAGGAGGCGTGTCTGGGTTTAAAAAGCCCAGATCCATGCCCCCCCCCCCCGGCATCCCCGGATGAGGGAGGCTTGTTTGCCTCCACTCCATCCTGGGAGGCAAAAAATGGCCCCCACCCTGAGCCGGCGTGAAGCGGCGCGGGTGGGAAGCAGCCACATAGTAACCATGGAAATAATTGGTGGCTCAGGCTAAAGAACTAGGAATCAATCTTGCAACAGCAAATGATCAAGAACAATGGACTGTAACCAGCTTTGCAAATTGTTTGGGTCTCACTACAACCTTAGTAAGAACATTTGGCAGAGATTACAACAAATAAGGAGGGAAGGAAGAAAAAAGGGGGGGTGGTTCTGACAATGACACTATTGATGTCTGTCTGTTGGTTCTGTCTAATTGGGGAGTGATTTTATGACCAAGATCTGGATCTATTTCTGGCACTGAAAAGAACTTGGCACATTTGTCCTCCAATATTAATTAAGCCTTTGGGGTACATTATCATTTAAAGCTATTAACCTTTAAGCAAGCTTTAAAATACTAAAATGGACAAAATCAAATCCAAGCAAACTCTCTAGTACTCAGGAAATGTTTATGAGACTTTTTTCTCATGGGATGCTCCGAATTGTTTAGTCTGACTATTCCAAGGCAGGTTTTTGCAAATGTAATGTGTTTATATTTCACAAATCATGTATATTCTGGGAAGTACATGACTAAAGGCTGTTAGCACAAAAGTGAAGCAGCACATGGTAATTCCAGTTTCCAACATGAAAATGTGCCTGTCTCTGCCAGCTCTTAATTACTAGCTCATTAACACTCAGGTGTCAATTGCTGGTGGCAAAGGCAATACCCAAATGGCATGGTTGCTGTCATGCACAATGTAATTAAATTGACCTCAGCAAGAGGAGCCCAGCAGTTTCCTAATACCACTTGGACACTGGTTTCAGGCACTAATCACAATAGTGTAATTTGGTGAATCACAAAGTGTAATGAGGGAATGACTCGAGAGAGTAGAAAATTGTACTTGCATATGTAATAAGGACTTTAAGGACAATTAAAGGAATATAATCACTGCTCTGTTTTATTCTAAGCTAATAATGGCAGGAGCTTGTTGCTTTTGTTACATCTTTGATTTAAGACTCTAGATGCTGCTTGGAGAGGTCATTTTAAAGAAACGGTAAACCTGCCAGATTAACATTAATCTGGAGAAGACTTTCATCAGTTTTGAGTTTCACCTCCAAATTGTGGTAATGGTGTATTTTCCTGCAAGTAGGTTTGCTGAACTTATCACTGGTTGTTTGAAAACTGAATGCATTACACCATATATATTTCTGTATCCTTGAGAATCTGTTAATGGTAAAACTTGGAGCCAGTTTGTTCAGACTTTTGGGAAGGCTGCAAATTAATTCAGACCACTTTCAAATTGAGTGCATGGACAGCAGTCCTCTGATTAATTTGTCAGATATCAAAATAGCCAGTTGGCCACGGTGAGATCATTATTCCTTATATCATGTGGTAGAACCAGTATTGGGCCATCTGGCTAGTTATCAGATTCAGGCTCTTTGAAGCTGGCAGAAGGAAGAAGTTCTGACCTAGGAAGAGAGAGAGCTGCCTGCCTATATGTGTCAATAACACCACTACACAAGATAAACAGGCTAGTTCCTAGGCAAAAAAGTACATGGGCACAAATCTGATATTAAAGAGTATAATGTTCCAAAAGCAGTGGGGAAACATTTCCGTTTCTCAGGACACACTATTGCTGATTTAAATGTCACCACTGTGTAGCAAAATAACTTCAAAGGAAAACTATAGCATGGAATTGCTGTTAGAATCCATCAAGAAGTTGACACCATTCCTTGAAGACTTAACAAGGACTTGAGATTTCTCATGCGGTAACTAGCTTAGTAACTAGCTAGGGAGACTGCCAAATACTGATATTGTGAATGATCTCCATAATTTTCATGATTATATTTGAATTTTACATAATTACATCTCACCATGTATTTCTTACAGAGGTTCACTGCCCCAGACAGAGAGTTCCAACAATACGCTGTGGTTAATAGCCACTGATGGACCTCTGCTCCATATGTTTATCCAATCCCCTCTTGAGGCTGTCTATGCTTGCAGCTGCCACCACCTCCTGTGACAGTGAATTTCATGTGTTAATCACCCTTTGGGTGAAGTAGTACTTCCTTTTATCAGTTCTAACCTGACTGCTCAGCAATTTTAGTGAATGTCCATGAGTTCTCGTATTGTGAGAAAGGGAGAAAAGTACTTCTTTTTCTACCTTCTTGTAAACCTCTATCATGTTACCCTTTCATTCCTTTAATCATTCTAGTTGCCCTTTTCTGCACTTTTTCCAGTACTATAATATTTTTTTTGAGGTGCAGTGACCAGAATTGTACACAGCTGAGTTTTGGCTCAACTAATAGCTACAAATACTGCTGGATGTGCCTGAGCTACTGCAGAATTTCCACTTGACCAGCTGGATGAAAGTACTAAATTTCTGTTGGAGAAAGCAGCTTACTTCTCTTTCCACTGATTTGACTGAAAAAAGCAGTTCAAATGACTTTGGAAATAGTTGCATAGAGCAGGGGTTCCCAACCCCCAGGCTGTGTTGCTAACACGTCCATGGCCTGTTAGCAACCGGGCTGCCACTCCCTGCCCTCCAGCCCCTGCTGCCATTGCCCCCCACTTTTGCTTCACAGCACCGCAATGCAATGCTGCACTCCATCCCCCCTCTGCATGATGAGGCTCGGCTTCCCGCCACTGCCTGCCCCTTCCCTTCCCCAGCGCTGTGCTGTGCTCCATCCCCCACTCTCCTGCCTGTGCAATCAGAGGAGCGATGAGGCTCGGAGTCGGCTCTACCCACTTCGACAGGGCCCGGGCTGATTCTAAGTTGTTTGAAGAACAGACTGGAGGAGGAGCTTTGCCCCTCCCTCATTTCTGGAAGTTAAGGGGGGGGAGAAGCCTCCAACACGCTCTTCAAATAATTTAGAATCAGCCTGGGGGGGGGGTGTTGAGGCTCGGCTCTACCAGCTTTAACGGGGTCTGCTGAAGAGCACGCTGAAGGAGGCTTCTCCCCCCTTCATTTCCAGAAGTGAGGGAGAGGCAAAACTTCTTCTCCAGCCTGCTCTTCAAACAACTTAGAATCAGACCAGGCCCTGTCGAAGTGGGTAGGGCCGACTCTGGGCCTCATCACTCCTCTGATCATGCAGGCAGGGGTGGAGCATGGCACTGTGCTGGGGAAGGGAAGAGAAGGGGCAGGCGATGGTAGCAGCAATGGTGGCAAAACTGTTCCCTGGTGCCAAAAAGATTGGGAACCACTGGCATAGAGGACCCTGACCCATTCTGGTGACTCGAGCTGCTGCAGGCTATGTGAGGTGTTCCTAGGACATTTCTGTTATTACTGAACAGCAGAGGAGTTTGGATAGGCCTTGTCTAAGGATGTCTTCTTGTCTATCTAACTTAATAGAAATGTCTGCTGAATCAGAGACTCCATTGCCACTTTGAAGCTCAATTAGCAGACTAGACTACAATTTACACAGTTAAGTATGCAGTCTGTTGAGTGAGCTGTTTGCCTGTAACAGTACAAATAATCCTGAATTTGAATGGTTCCTGGATCATGTAGTAAATTACAATCTGGTTTCTCATGCTATTAGTTTAGTTGTCTTAAATAGAATTGCTTATTATCAGTCACTAGGAGTAAGGCCTGTTGTGAAGAAAAAATACAACAGGCTCTAGAAAGAGGCTCTGGGCGAATGCCTGCCACCCTTGCTTTCTTCCCACCCACCCAAGTGAAGGTATTGACTTCCCCTCCACCTCAAGGGGAGCTGATCTCTGCCATCTAGAGAGCAACTGTAAATCTGAGTGATCTCCAGTGGTTCCTCAGGAGGAAATGTCTCTCTTCACAGGGCGGCAGGGAACCCCTGTGTGATCTGAACAAGAACCCTGTGAGGCAGGTTAGGCTGGAAGTGTGTGATTGTTCCAAAATCACCTAGTCAGCTTCCACAGCAAGAACTGGATAGCAATTGTAATTGTGATTGTGATCCCCAGTCCTCACCTGGGGGTTGGCAACAGTGGTTCCCCAGAAGGAAAGCCCTCTTCCTCAGAGGCCTGTATTCATACATTAGGAATTTCTCACCAACCTGGAAAGGTACCACTAAAGATCTTTGGACAAGGACCCCCCCCTCCCCAGCCTTGCTGTCTTCCCACCCACCCAAGTGAAGGCATTAATCCCCCCACAAACACACACACCTCAAGGGGAGCTGATCCTGCCATCTGGAATTTCCTAACCTGAAGTTGGCAACCTTGCAGCCTCTAAGGCAGGGGTGAGGAACCTTTTTTCTGCCAAGAACCATTTGAATATTTATAACGTCATTTGCGGGTCATACAAAATTACCAATTTAAAAAACATTGCTCAGGGGAGAACAATTCAGGCTGGCAAAATTAATTCAAATATTTTTTTTTCTATTTGAAGTCATGTGGGGAGAGCCTAATTTGGCACACACACCCTGGCACACACACCCTGGCCTGGATCTAGGTAAATGCCTAGATCCAAGGCTTTTTTTGTAGAAAAAGCCCAGCAGGAACTCATTAGCATATTAGACCACATCCCCTAATATTAGCATATTAGGCCACACCATCTGGGATAATCAAGTGCAAATTGAACTGGTGGTAGCTGGCTCCCACCCTCCACCTCGACACCCCTCCCTCCCTTCATGCAGAAACTGCAGCTGCTCTCAGCAGACCTTTAAAGGCACCCACATACCCCAGCAGCAGTCCTTCACAATGCCCACCACTCAGGCTCCCCGAGGGCCAGAACAAGTGATCTCAAGGGCCACAAATGACCCTGGGGCCTGATGTTCTCCACCCCTGCTCAAGGGAAAAGGACAGTTGTTCTTCACAGTGGGAGGGGGGGAACCAAAGCAGCTTACATTATTCTCCTCATTCCTCTCCCTCTTTTGATATGAAAAACAACTCTGTGAGGCTTCCCTATCTCCTTCTCAGGCAACCATCTTGGAGCAATGCTGAGGGGAAGAGGGAGAGTGAAAGACATAAGAGAAGCCATGTTGGATCAGGCCAATGGCCCATCCAGTCCACCACTCTGTATCACACAGTGCCCAAAATTTATATATATATATATATATATATATATATATATATATATATATATATATATATATATATATATATATATATATATATATATATATATATATATACACACACACACACACTGTGGCTAATAGCCACTGATGGACCTCTGCTCCATATTTTTATCTAACCCCCTCTTGAAGCTGGCTATGCTTGTAACCACCACCACCTCCTGTGGCAGAGAATTCCACATGTTAATCATCCTTTGTGTGAAGAAGTACCTCCTTTTATCCGTTCTAACACGACTGCTCAGCAAATTCATTGAATGCCCACGAGTTCTTGTATTGTGAGAAAGAGAGAAAAGTACTTCTTTCTCTACCTTCTCCATCTGATGCATAATCTTGTAAACCTCTATCATGTCACCCCGCCGTCGACGTTTCTCCAAGCTAAAGAGCCCCAAGACAGTAAAGGTGGGACAGCCATGCTCTTTAAAGCGGTGCCAGGCTCCCTGGCTATTGCAGTGGCCTTTGGAGGTTGTGTGTGCTGGGAGGCTATCTGTGTGGGCTGTTGATAGGGCCTTTCGTGAGGCCACAGGAGCTCTGCAGCCCTTTCTGAGGCTGGTTGGCAGAGAAAAGCTAAGAGATGTGTCTCTCTCTGAGGTAAGATTGCTTTTGGCAGTGTGTTCAACATTTCTGAGCCTGCAGGAGGCAATGGGAGGTCAGAGATGGGTGACCGACATGTGATGGAACAATAATGTGTTCTTACAATAACTGCCAGAACTAAGGTTGGTTGTGTTTTAATGACAGAATCAGCTTTGCTGGCTGGCAACAGCCACAGGAGAGAGTAGCAGACTCAACCAATGGCATGCAAGTACTCTTAATTGATAGTTTGATGGGCCAAAGGCTTGTGTCTTACAGTCCCATTGAGCTCTGATGAATCAGGATGGTCAGAATTGCCACCACACCAGGATAATTATTTATAACATATAATATTAGTAAGCTCTTAAACTCAGACCTATAACAATAATACTGGGCGTTTTCGCACTGACCTTAATCGGCAGCGACGTCCCTCTTCACCGCGCAGGATCTGCGCGGATTTCGCACCAATTGCTGCGGAGCACCCGGAAGAGCGGCAAAGTCCCGCGGCTTTTGCGGCGCAAATGGAAACCGCCAAAAACCAGTTTCCATTTGCGCCGCAAAAGCCGCGGTACTTTGCGGCTCTTCCGGGTGCTCCGCAGCAATTGGTGCGAAATCCGAGCAGATCCTGCGCGGTGAAGAGGGACGTCGCTGCCGATTAAGGTCAGTGCGAAAACGCCCACTGTTATTTGCCTTGACCTGGATAGTCCAGGCTAGCCCGATCTTGTAAGATCTCAGAAGCTACTAGGGCCAGTTAGTATTTGGATGAAAGACATCAAAGGGATATTAGAGTCATCATAATGTAGAGGCAGGCCATGGCAAACCACCTCTGAACATATCTTGCCTTGAAAGCCTTATTGGCTATTCATCTCATTACATATACCCAACCCATTTTCATTTTATTTATTCTTGTTTTCTAAAGGCAGACTAGAATGATGTTTATAATGTATAGATTGATGCTGATAAACAAATTAGGTAGCCTACAAATAGGAAATACATGTCTTTCTGTGATTTGCAAAAACACCAATTGGCAGGGAACTTTATTACCTTTTATGGCTATCCAGACCAAATGGCCAAGCCACACTGTTTTATCATGTGACCACAGTTTGCACTCTTAAACAACAAACAATGTATTTCAGCCCACAATACCTGATCCCCATTGTCTGATGAAGTGTTCTTGGAGAGCACACAAAAGCTTACGTTCTCAATAAAACTTGGTTGGTCTTAACGGTGTGACTTGACTTCTGCTTTGTTCAACTGCTTCAGACCAACACGGCTGCCTTCTTGGATCTTGAAAGACCCAGTGAGTCACTATAAGTCAGCTATAACTTGTCAGCACTTTCCACTATCAAGCTAGTATTATACTTTTCATTCTGCACATAGATGACTGAAAAAGTACATCCCTAATGAAGCTACCTTGAGAAGCTGAGTCTGAGGAAAGTTGAACTGGTGACTCCATGAGCTCTAGTACTATGGAGTATGAGCTCTAGCAGTAGGGCTATTAGTTATCACAAAGTACACACTAGATTACATAGTTACTAGAGTACACACTAGATTACATAGAACTGGGAAAGAAGCAAAGATAATCTTTCCTCCCTCCTTGAGAATGATGTAAACAGATTTGCTGACAAACTTAGGCAACAGGAAAAAGCCATTTGTAGAGGCAGTACAAAAATCTAATGAATAGATGAAAGCATTTGGTTGATTACATATTTATTAGAGATTGAAAAATCCTAGGGAAAGGATTTAAAAAGACAGAAAGCAGTGAAGAAAAGGAAAGCTGAAAGGAACTCAGTCTAAAAACAGGAGGAAATCAACACCTTTTGGTTTCTTTGTGGAGAAAAGCTGTGAAGGTTAACTTGAATAAACAGTGTTATGAGAGTATAGCAAAGGAGAAACCAAGAGCAGAGAGAGATGAAGAAAACTCAAACATTTATGGCTTGTGTTTTCTCAAAAAGTCTACTATTCAAGTTATTAATTATCAATTCTGTCTGTTACTCCGACATACATATAAGCATGAGGTAGTTTAAAGTATAAAATGGGATTGATATACTGTTTTTATGTAAGAAGCTGCCTTATAATGAATCAGATCATTTAGATCAGGGGTGGGGAACCTCCGTCCCAAGGGCCATATGTAGGGGCCCAATCCTCCCGCTCTAGCGGGGGACCCCAGGTTTTCCAGCCTCTTCCCCCGCTCCCCCCAAAAACAGAAGCGGGGGAAGAAACGGCGCGAAGGAGCGCGGCGAGCTGCCCCTTCTCCGCTTCTGGGATGGGATGGGGAGGGGGCGGTGGTGCAGCGGCATCGCCCGCTCCACCTCTGAGGTGGAGTGGGGGGGCGGGCCAGGAGCGTGGCGGGGGGGTGGCAGAGAGAGTGTGCCTCTCTAGGCTGCGCTGGGAAGTGCCTCCTCCTCTTCCTACTTGGGCAACCCAAGTCAGATGCCTTAGCTGCCCGCCCGCCACCTTCTGGCGTGGCCTCCTGGGAGGGGGGGGAGGAAAAGCGAGAGGGCCGCTCCAGGCTGCGCGCGGAAGTGCCTCCCCTTCCTGCTCGGTCTCCGGGGCAACGCCAAGCAGAGGCTCACTCGCCCGGCAGCTGCTGGCTTGGCCTCCTGGGGGGTGGGAGCGCGGCTCCCAGGGAGGGTGGGTGGGGGTGGCTCCTTGACTGCCCCCTGGGTCCACTTGGGGTGAGGGGGGAGTCGCTGGTGGGTGGGCTGCTGCCATGGCTGGTCCTGCTGCCGCCGCCATCTGGATTGGGGACCAGCTCATCTTGGAGGAAAACTATGACATCCCCAGCGAGCAAGGTATCCCCTCCTCGCCCTGCCCGGGGGGGTAGGGGTCGCCTGAGGGGGGTCTGGGCCCTCCTCCTCCTCCTCCCACTGTAGGTTTGCCAATCCCCAGGTGGGGGCAGGGGATCCCCTGGTTTGGAGGCCCTCCCCCCACTTCAGGGTCATCAGAAAGCGGGGGGGAGGGGAGGGGAATGTCTGCTGGGAACTTTATTATTCCCTATGGAGATGTATTCCCATAGGAAATAATGGAGAATTCATCCGCGGGTATCTGGGGCTCTGGGGGGGGCTGTTTTTTGAGGTAGAGGCACCAAATGTACAGTATAGCATCTAGTGCCTCTCCCCAAAATACCCCCCAAGTTTCAAAAAGATTGGACTAGGGGATCCAATTCTATGAGCCCCAAAAGAAGGTGACCCATCCTTCATTATTTCCTATGGGAGGAAGGCATTGAAAAGGTGTGTGGTCCCTTTAAATGTGAGGGCCAGAACTCCCTTTGGAGTTCATGATGCTTGTCACAGCCTTGATCTTGGCTCCGCCCCAGTGTCTCCTGGCTCCACCCCCAAAGTCTCCTGGCTCCACCCCCAAAGTCCCCAGATATTTCTTAAATTGGACTTGGCAACCCTAGCCGTATGTGGCCCTCGAGGTCACTTGATGGGGCCCTCGGGAATTGCTGGACAGATACATAGATTGCCATGTGGCGGTGTCCCTGGGGCCTGGCTGGCCAGCGAGGATCGTGGGGCCCAGCCATGCTGTGCAGCAGCCTCCTCAGGGCCCAACAGGGATCACAGGGCCCAGATGTACTGTGTGGCAGCCTCCCTATGCATTTGCCTAGGGCGGCAGGCTGTGTGTGTGTGTGTGCCAGATCAGGCTCTCCTCACATTCCTTCAAATAGAAAAACAATTATTTGCATTAATTTTGGTGGCCTGAATCATTCTCCCTCAGCAGAGCACTGTTTTTTAAGTTGATAATTTTTTATGGCCCACGAATGATGTTATAAATATCCATATGGCCCTTGGTAGAAAAAAGGTTCCCCACCCGATTTAGATCCATATAGCCTGTCTCTGGCAAAGATTTTTTCCCATTGACAAAAAACCCAAACCTGAGTCCTTCTGAGCCACTGCCTCACAGCCTAGCAAGCAGTGCTCAAACTCATGGGTCCCTGAAGTTAAATGCACACAAGACCAAAACCTTTAAAAATACATACAGGTTTATTGAACAGACAAAATTAAGAATACTGTTAGCCAACAAAGTCTCTAGAATCAATGAGCGAAAAACACAATAAAAGCTAATTTTTTAAAAATCACACTTCAGTACCTGGCAATAACTGTTGCACCATTCACAATAGCAGAATCCAGGCTAGAAGTTTATACATCTGACCTATGGGATTAAAAGTTAGCATAGCATCACTCTTATCTAAGGCCCAGAGTTTCCTGCTCTCTGACATCAAGTGGTCTTTAGAATCCAATCAAAGCACTCATTAATGGGAGCCCTCCAAAATGTGATGCAACTTACTTCAGACTCCTCCTCTGGTCTCTGAACTGAGCACAGGCCTTTTCTAGGTTTGCCATTCCCCAGGTGGTTTTAACAACACAAAAATATTCGCATATTTTTGTGTTGTCAAACCCATCTGTGGTAGTTTCCTGCAGTGTTGTCTAATCCCCAGGTGGGGGCAGGGGCTCCCCCAATTTGGAGGCCCTCCCCCTGTTTCAGGGTCATCAGGCCCTACCCCCAAAGTTCCCAGATATTTCTTAAATTGGACTTGGCAATCCTAGCCTTTTTACTTAACCAGTTACTGAACTCTGTTATCAGGCCTTGAAAGAGATATAGATAGGCTAATTACAAACACCTGCAAGCTGAAGTAGACCCACTATTATTCATGTTAACCTGTTGATGAAACTATGGTGCTTTGCCTCAAACACAGCTACTGCTAATTCAGACATCTAAAATGGATGAGGTGTTGACATAAGTGTAGCACCGGTATTGTATGGCTTTGACCTTGTACTTCCAAGTTTACAATGTGCAATGCCAATCACAGCCAGTCACCTACCATATTATGCAACTTCAATTCTTATTTTGTGCTTTGCTGCTAGAAGTAGGGTCCAGCTGACCAGTCTGGCAGAGATTAATTGATTCCTAAAATCGAAACAGAAGACAGTGGAAGTGTGTTACTTTTCTCTCTCTATGCTCATTCCTACATGTTTAGACCCTTACCCTGCCATGAACCTCAGAGGCATCTCTCATCAGTGTTAGCCAGTTCAGCAAATATTCCATTGTTTGATTTATTTTAAGGCACAGTGCAACAGGAAATATATTTTCTGGTGCACCACCAACATAAACTGCTCCACCATATTTTAACCGTGTTTTATAATTGCAACTGTTGTAATGTGTGTTTTATGCTGTGAGCCGCCCTGAGCCTGCTTCGGCGGGGAGGGCGGGATAGAAATAAAAAATTATTATTATTATTATTATTATTATATATTATATTATATGTTCATGGATATCAAGGACTGAACCTGGGATCATCTGAATTAAAATCACACACTCTACCATTGAGATATGATTTGTCCTCATATTGATGTAATTAGGGGAGATTATGCAACAGCTTTATACATATATACTTACAGTACTGTTTTGCTTTTCTTCTTTTTGAGAGGCCTACATTTTCAAAGCTATTTGTTTCATATTTTATATTAATTTGTTTTTAATTTAATATCTAAATTATGACTATATCAGGATTACAAACTTCATAATACCACTATCCAATTTAAAACAAAATAAACAAACAAACAAATCCACAAACCATACATTTAATAAATGAACCAGAAAATAAATGGACTCACCCCAAATACTGTAACAATGATGTATTACTATCTGCTTTTACATTTGAAATTATTAAATGATTAAGACAATATCTAGGTTTTTCATAATGGTTTAAATTTAGTACAAGAATTCATCTCACTATAAAAGATGTAACCTTTTTATCGTTAATAGAATATTGCAACCAAGAAAATCCGTTATCTTTTTTTAAAGAAAGAACTCTTCAAAATACCATAATAATTATGTTTTATTATCTGCTCTCACATGTGAATTATGTATTTTACTAAAACAGTTTACTTTATTTAATTTTACTTGTATATAAATAAACATAAAATTTGAAAATTAGTGATAAATTTATATTTTCCCCTTCCCCTTTTTCCCCTTCTTTACCACTCCTTTTCTTTTGAAAAAAATAAAAATGAAATAATCATAAGAAATAGACTCACAAGGAACTTCCTTACCCCAAAAGTACAGTCCAAGGAATAAAAAACAACAGGATAACTACTTGAAAACCACTTGGTGGTGCTATTAGGAGAAATTTAAAATTATAAAAATGGAATAGAAAAAAGAGAATCTAGTAGTATGTGGTATTAAATGTCACCCTAAGAAACCAACTAACTTTTATATACAGATAATTTATGTGTATTGATAAATATTTAAAATAAAAAGTGAAAAAGTTGTATATACTTTTGAATACTGATGTATTCTAGTGAGAAGTGTGGGAATAAAATCATGATGTTTGCATTTTCATAAGCTAGCATCTTCCTTTAAATGGGAAAAACCCCTAAAACAATTGTTATAGGAGGTCTCCCCCATTTCAAACTCTTATTTATTTATTATTTGAATTTATATTCTGCCCTCTCCACTAGCAGGCTCAGGATGGATGACAACATAAAAATAAACATATCAAATCAATATAAATAGCAATTCTGGTGTTACCACAGCTTCTAGCATCCTGAGGGGCAAATGCAAGTTAGAAAATGTTCTTTGACACTACCCATTTTCAGCAGCTACATCAAGGTCAGCATTGACTGGGTTCCCAGCTTTACTTCATTGCAGAATTTAGACTGATAAGCAAAAGTAGTACTAGCAGTATGTGGTATTCAGTGGCACCCTAAGGAACCATCTAACTTTTAAAAAATCATCTGTTCCATTTGTTGCTAAACACTATGGCAACACATAGTTCCTTGGCTTGTGAAGCAAGGTAGTAAATACCAGGGCTGTTTTTGTAGAAAAAGCCCAGAAGGAACTCCTTTGCATATTAGGCCTCACTCCCTGATATCACCATTTTTTCCCACAGGGCTGTTGGGAAGAAAACTCATTTGCATATTAGGCCACACTCCCTGACACCCAGCCAGCCAGAACTGCATTCCTGTGTGCTCCTGCTCAAAAAAATCCCTGGTAAATACAGTTCTGTTTTACAAATGTGAGTGTATATTGTAGATAGGAGTGTGCAAAAGAAAAAAAATTCAGATTTGGGTGTATTTGGGGCAAAAAAAGTTGAGGAGGCTGTATATCTCCTAAGAGCAGATTTGGTAGCTGAGTCTGATTCACGAGATATTCTGCTGTTCCTGAATATACAGCCCCATTATACCTATGGACCATTGAAATCAATGGCAAAATAGGGTATAATGAAAGGTGGCTGGAGGGCAGGGAGTTTGAGGTAGAGGCTCCACATTCTCAGGGAAGCTTCAGAAGCCTCTCCTCCACCGAACTTCCAAGGTCCAAAAATATTGGACGGGGGGTTCCCTTTCTTGAGACACCTAAAAAGGCTTATTTTTTTCCCAATGGTGGGGGGAAAGCAGTCAGTTTCCCCACAGTGGGAAAACTGATTATTGGGCGCAGAGAGCCTCCAAATTTTCAGGGCAGCTGCAGGGGCCTTTCCCCCACAAGCAGTGCCATGTCCCTGAGCAGAACCAGTTTCACCATGCTACTGCCATTGGCACAAACAGTACATTAGATCAAACTAGAGAATCTCTCTCATTCAAAAATTGGGGTGATGGCTCTCTGCAAGGACTGCTGCACAGAACCAGTGCATTGAATACACGACTGTGCTGCAGCAGAGATGGGGTATGGGCTTCCTGTATGTCAAACATCTGCCCACTGAATTATAGCCCCACGGAAGAAATAACTATGTGGAATCCCTCAACACTCCACTTGTTGTTTGTCACTGAATTAAAATCTTGGAAACTAAGGCACTTGGGTTTTAAAAGATTCTGATGAATAATCAAGACTTCTCAAGGGGAACCTTAACAGACATGCCAATTGGCACGCAGATATCATCTCTGCTCTTCTTTTAAAAGCAAGTATCTTGGGAACCTGTCATTGCACCATATTTATCCTACATCTTAGTTCTGGCATGACACATTCCCAAAGAGAGAAGCATTCTTTTTCTAGCACAACAAAAGTAAAAAGATCAGTCACTGTAAAAACAGTCAACACAATGGAACCCACAGGACATAACAGAGATATCAGCTTACTATTTCAGTAGACATAATAATTAACAACTCAGTATAAACAATTTTTATTAGTAACATATGGTAGTAGAACTATATCTACAACTTATAAAAAGCCTAAAGTGAAAAAAAAACATCATTCTACCCCACATCTTACTTTTCTCCCACCCCTCTCCCCAATAATTGACCCCCGCCAGTGTTATTTTTTTTTTTAAAAAAAAACAGATATTAAAGGTACCTTTAACTATCAAGAAAAAACAAAAATTGATTAAGAAAAAGATCCCCCCTTCGAAAGTTATATTCTTGTCTTAAAGGTCTTAATCTTCAAAAATTGTCCAATGTCCTTTTATTTTCCACTCTTTTTCTACATATCTTCTGAATTTCTTCCACTCCCGATTAAAAAGTTCTAAATCGCAGTCTCTTAGTTTTCTTGTTAGCTTGTCCATTTCACTCCATGACATAACTTTTATAGTCCAGTCCCATTTTTCTGGTATTTTTTCTTGCTTCCACAACTGCGCATACAATGTCCTAGCAGCTGAGAGCAAGTACCATATTAAAGTTCTATCTTCTTTTGGAAATTTTTCCATTTGTAATCCCAGCAGAAAAGTCTCTGCTTCTTTGTTAAATTCATATCCTAGGATCTTAGATATCTCTTGTTGAATCATCTGCCAAAACATTTTAGCTCTTTCACAAGTCCACCACATATGGTAGAAAGAACCTTCATGCTTTTTACATTTCCAACACCTATCTGGCATCTTATTGTTCATCTTTGCTAATTTTTTTGGAGTCATATACCATCTATACATCATCTTAAAACAGTTCTCTTTAATACTATGACATGTTGCGAGTTTCATAGAGTTTTTCCACAGATATTCCCAAGATTCCATCTTTATTTCTTTATTTACATTAATTGCCCATTTTATCATTTGAGATTTCACTACTTCATCTTCTGTAGTCCATTGTAAAAGTAATTTGTACACTTTTGAAATTAATTTCTCATTATCTCCAAGCAGAACTCTTTCCATTTCTGTTTGCTCTTTCCTTATTCCTTCAGCTTTGATATCATTCTCCATCAAGCTTTTTATTTGTTGCATTTGAAACCAGTCATATTTATAATTCAATTCTTCTGCAGTTTTCATTTCTATTTTCCCACTTTGTATTTTTAGTAGTTGGTTGTATGATAGTTGTTTTTCCTTAAGTTGCTTAGTTCTCAGCTTTTCACAGAAAACAGATTATGTTGGTCTTAACGGTGCCACTGCAGTCAAATTTAGTTCTCAGGCATGTTATTAACCCCATCAGTACCTGTTCTGAATCAGTACCTGTTCTGAATCCAAAATTGCATCTTTTTTGCTCTTGTTTAATATGTTAATTCACTTCTAGCTGCAGTTACCACTCTGTCATTTTGACATCTAGATTCTAATGGTGCTTCCTGGCAACAACCCCCCCCCCCCCCGATATAAAATATGAGGAGACACCCTTTTCATTTAATCTCATGGAGCTCTGGTGTTGCTTATACCACCTAGCAATGTCCTTTGTTTGTCTTGAGGTGCCGTGTTTAGGTGTTTAGGTTGTATGCTGCTGTGTTCTTTCCTTGCTTCATTTGTAGTTATATTCAGTGAATACCTAGGTCTTATTGTGCATCTTGACTCTAACTGGTTCTTCCTGACCATCAAGCAAACCAACAACAATGCCCCCCCCCAATAAGGCCATAATCAACTGAACTCAAACCTGATTTCAAACTGCAACAAAGATAGAAAGAGTAATCAGGTAACCAGAGGAAGCAAGTCACAAAGAGTAAAAGAAGACTGTATCAGTAACACCTACTCAGGAAAAAAGGGCAAAAACACAAGTCTGTATAAGACAAAAAACACAGAGAGAAAACAGTAACCCATTGACAACCACCACTAGTCCCCTCCCCAGCAACCAGAATGGGGGAAAAGGAACTTTAAAAAACCAATCCTAAATTTACAATAAATCACACTGTGCAGCAAAAAACACACACAAAGAAGTAACAACAGTATCCAAGAGAAGCAAACCACAAGACCCTCCCACCCCACAACAGCAGCTGCCCATCTACCCTAAACAACAAAGGAAACGCCAGTAAACTCTTTAAAAACATCTGTCAATGTCCACAAAATGGTAATAATAATTAAATCTGCAAACAACCATTAACACAGCTTGTGATCAGAAATTTAACAAAACAATTAACAACAGTGAACAAAACACCCTGCCCCCAATCCAGCAACAAAATAATAACAGCAATAGTACAGTAATATCTTGAATGAAAGTATTGAAATATTTCTAAAACAAGCTTTTAAACCCTGCACAAAATTTTAACTTCTAAATATTTGACCAACTCCCCTACCCCAAAAGAAAACCCACTCCAAGAAGGCACTCACCCTAAACAGGGACACTTTATAAAGAGACCAGTTGTTTTTTCAAAAGTCTGAATTCTGGGAAATTTAAGAGCTGAGCAGGTTATTATGCCCACTGAGATAGGAAGCCGATATCTCCATGAAGTCTTGGGGGATCCTGGGTCTTGAGTATTTTTGCAGTGACTGGTCTCTCAGCTTTGTTATCATAGATAGGAATGCTTCTTTCTTCAGGTGTGTGCCATCTCAGAACTAAGAACTAGAAAAAGTACAGTGCAGTGACAGGTTTCCAAGTTACTTGCTTTTAAGAGAAGACTAAAGGTGATATCCATGCAACTTATTGCCACATAAGTTAAGGTTCCCCTTGAGCAGCCTTGACTTCCCAGAAGCTTCTTTTAAAACCCAAGTGTCCTGTCCTAGTTTCCAAAATTTTCTTTCTTACAGTGTAGTGTTACAGGATTCCCCACAAGTATTTCTTATTTAGGACTATGGTTCAGTATGCAACTCCTTTACATGTAGAAAGTCCATGCACCATCTCTGCTGTTTGGCATTTGTGCATTCAATGCACTGGTTCTGTGCTGCAGTCCCTACATAAAGCCCCTATCCCAATTTTTAACTCTGAGAGGTTTTCTAATTTGAACTAAGGTCCTGTGCATTGCACTACCATTGTCACAGTAGCACTTGTTTGGCTGGGCAACTATGTTCCTTGTAAGCTAGCATCCTCAGCATAATTGACTTAACTGCAGAGATTCTCTAGGGGTGCATTCATATGCATCTTTAGCTCCATCTTACCCATGGTTCCCATTCAGATTTTATTAGCATGTCCAGACAACCACATCTGTCCCTTGAATGCAACTCATCAGCATCCTGACTTGGCCTGGTTTGATTTCGGCATTATTAGACACCGGAGAAAGTCCAGTTCTTTTCCACAGAAATGGCACACATTCAGGTTACTCCTGTTTGGCTACCGCATGGGATGTTTGGCATCCGCCTTCTACCCTCCCACCTTTTTTTTAAAAAAAGCCCCAGGAGACATGCGCACAACCAGATCATCGGGAATCTGAGGTGAGGCTTCCGCTTCTCTGAGCAACACAGAAACCACGAGTGGAAGAACAGGAAAAAATATATATTTTTTTCAATGTGGAGGATTTTCAGATATCATTGTCACTGCCCATTTTTAGAAAAGTAGTTCCTGGCAGTTCCCTAGTTTGAATCGGCAATGTTAATTCCCAGAACTCCCCCCCCCCTCTTTGAAGCAACATTTGATTCCCCACCTCCCAATGTTTGGGTACAGAAATCACCGTATGATTGCTCAGCAACTGGATGAGAGTGAGACAACTTTGAATCTGCTTGATCAGTTGTGTGCATGCTCCAAGAAAAGAGCATGATAGCATTCAATATGTCTGATCATTCAACAACAGGATGATATCAGGACGAGTCACATTCTTAGATGCTCATCTGATCAGCCTTGCATTGAATCAATATTCAGCGGTTCAAATTGGAGGGCTGCACGCCCGCTTTTAATGTGACATGTGACTGCACCCCAGGAGAACCTGACTGATGCCTGGGGTAGGTTTTCCCATCATAGATGATGCCCCAGGAGTTGAACCCTCTGGTCCAATCCTTTTGGATGTTGGAGGTTCTGTGTGAGAGAGGCACCAAAAGCAGCCCTGCAAATTTGGTGACTCTCACTCAAACCCCCTCACTCCCCAAAGGCATTTTTCCTACTGTAATTACAGTGGGGAAAGTGACCAATTGCTTTTTTCCCGTCATAGGGGGAAAGGGGCCTATATGGGTGCCCCTATAATTGAACCCCCTGGTCCAATCTTTTTGAAACTTGGGGGTTCTGTGTGGGAGAGGCTCCTGCAGCATCCCTGCAAATTTGGAGCCTCTACCTTAACCCCCTGCCCCCTAGCCACACTTCATTATACCCTATCTTGCCATTGACTTCAATGGCCCATAGGGTATAATTGAGGGATAGGGGCACCCTCTTTGGGTACCGCTAGAATTGGTCCAATCTTTTTGAAACTTGGGATTCTGTAAAGGAGAAGCTTCTGAAGCTTCCCTGAAAATGTGGAGCCTCTACCACAAACTCCCTGCCATCCAGCTGGACTTCACTATACCCTATTATGCCATTGATTTGAATGGTCCATAGGGTATAATGGGGCCAAATGGCCACCAAATTTCAGCAGCAATTTGTGGCTGCAGTATATGGCTCCCAAATCAGATCAGAAAATCTGATTCGGCTCTATACAGCCTGAATACAGCTGAATCAGCTGTTTTCAGGGGTGTATTCGGTTCAGTCGAACTGAATGCACACCCCTAATAGCAACTTTAACCAGAAATTTTGTCCATTGGATTCATCTTAGTCACAAGCCATTTGTTTTATTATAAGCCATAACTGCATTACTAATAGAGGAGGAATGTCTACTACCTAGTGTTGCCAGGTCCCCTCGCCCCTGTGGTGGGGGGATTTAGAGGTCATTCCAAGGATGGACAGGGATGTAATGCGATGTTCCTGACATGATAACATCACCCAAAAATGACATCATCACATTAGGGATGTTGCATGAGGGTGCTCTGGTGTTTAGATGAAACTCTGTGTTTCTTTCACCCTCAAAATCATAGAGTTTGCCCAAATACCAGAGAGTCCCCACATGATGTCCCCAAAGTGATATCACTTCCAGGTGATGTCACGGTGCAAAACTTCCCTGTTTAGGGGAGGGATTTCCCCACTGGCCAGGTGGTCTGTGGCAGGGAGGAAATCACAAAACCTAGGGATCCCACACTAGAGCCTGAGGGCATCCCTATTACTTCCTATTATAAATACCACAGGAGGGACTGCATAATTTGTTACTGGGTTTTGTCTGACACTTGGAAAAGGGATCAAAAAATCTTTAAGGGTAGGATCAATCAAGTTATGCATTTGATTGGATTCAGCAAGGTAGAGGTGATAGACTGGAGGAAGAGACAATTGGCAAGTAGCAGAAGATCAGAGTGAGAGTAATACTTACCTTTAGTTCCCATCTTATTATGCATCCCGTTTGGGCAGAGGCACTAGAGGGGGAAAGGGTGAGATTACGCTGACAGACTGTAGGCACCAACCAAAACAAGCTCTCTACTGGGTCCACTCCACCTGTTTAGATGGAGTGTTTGTCTTGGCCTATCTTTGGTTGGACTCCATTTTGTTTAGCAGAAGTAGAAGAAGAAGAAGAAGAAGAAGATATTGGATTTATATCCCGCCCTCCACTCCGAAGAGTCTCAGAGCGGCTCACAATCTCCTTTACCTTCCTCCCCCACAACAAACACCCTGTGAGGTGGGTGGGGCTGGAGAGGGCTCTCCCAGCAGCTGCCTTTTCAAGGACAACCTCTGCCAGAGCTATGGCTGACCCAAGGCCATTCCAGCAGGTGCAAGTGGAGGAGTGGGGAATCAAACCCAGTTTTCCCAGATAAGAGTCCACACACTTAACCACTACACCAAACTGGCTCTCCACTCTCTCTTTATTTGCACTAGGGTACTACATTTTATCAGGCAGCGCCTCTCAGTAACAATTCCCCCCTTTGCAGTCATGCTTTTCCATGGATATGTTGACCACACATTCTTGATGCCGGGTGGCACTGCCATTGGGGAACTGCACATTCCATGGAAAAGTCACAGACAGCAGATAACGAGACAGCAAAAGTATCAGAGATATGAGGGTCATCTAGAAAAATGGGGTGCCAGTTCTTTGCGAGCTCGTCTCTTCCTTGGACCTAAATCCAAAAATACCAAATTAAAATGGAGGGCTGCGGGACACTTTCCTTTTCTGGATGTGCGCTAATAAGAGGGAATATTTGAATAAGGATGGTGACTCAAACTGACTTCTGCATAAGTACAATGGGACAGGGCATGACTGTATACAAGAAGTAAGGGGGGTGCTTATTAAATCAGTCTACCAGAAGGATCAAAATCATCATCATCATCATCATCATCATCATCATCATCATCATCATCATCATCATCATCATCATTATTATATAAATTATTATTATTATTATAAATTATTATTATTATTATTCGTGCAAAATGTGTACATATTATATATGAAGGCTAAATACATGATGAGTCTGGCAGGCAGTCTGCCTTTGACCCAAGTTACAAAAATAACACTTGACTATCTAATCTATTTTTCTATCTATACCCTCAGTTCTTCATTCTTTACACACTCCTTCATGTCTGCTGGCACAACGACATCTTTCTCTTTTCATAACACATTGTCTTTGCACTGGGGTGAGGGGCTCAGTCCCCGGGATTTGGAACGGTTGCCCTGGTGACTAATCGCTCTCTCCTTAAAGAATATTAGGGCCTCATGACCAGTATGGGGAGCGAGCATGAGTGGATTCCTGGGTTCCTGGGAGAACGATCGCGACCCTTCATAAAGGCACTTGGAAACATAAAGCAGCTCATCTTCAGAGAAAGCATAGCTTTCTAGGGGAAACCCAGTTTTTACAACTGCAGGGCTTGTCAGCAAAGCTGGGCTGCATTTCTTCCCAAACAGCATGGAGTCTTGCTCAGCAACAATACACAGACATGGGAGAAAACTCTGATATGGTGAAAGACCCCTAATATGCTAAAATGGACTAGAGCATGATGGATACATTGTTAGAAGAGCACAAGAAAATTATCCCTAGCTTATTCGTTGAAAGACACAACTCCTAAACCCAATTTTACAAGGTTCCCTCGGTCCCACAAACTTCTTCTGGTGCTGGTGCAACATACCCATATTTATTATAAACAAAAAGGGACTTCATGCTGTAAGGCTGAGTCTCAACGATGCAAACCTGAATGCTTTCACTCCCCCCCCCCTGTCGATTGGAGTCTGTGTGGGTCTCTTTTCGACAGGGTCTCCCCAAATCCATTCAGACTGAATCCTAACCAGTAACAGGTCAGGGAAGGTCTGCTCCTCCCCACTTTTGTCCCCAGGGGACCCTGAGATCGGGGTCTCCTCCTTTCAAATTTGTAAAAGAAAAATGTGCTTTGTGCAGTCCCTTTCACTTAATGTCGGGAGGGGGTGGAGGTTCCTTGTATAGCCGAGCCTCCTGACCTTACTCCCATAATCCCTCAGCATCTTCCCTTATCTCTTCGGAGCATGCTCCATCTTTTACAGGGGCTGTGCATATGTAAAACTGTTGTCTAAAAGCATTATGGGGAATACGTTCCAGGCATATTCTGGTGGTGATTCTTATTACCAGGTACTGTTACAATATACATATATCGAATATGCGAAGGTGTGCTGTTTCAGTATTGATTGGTAGCAACATTAGGCAGACTTACATTAGCATGTTATTATGAAAGTAGGTCCCTGCAAGGTAGGCTCTGAGTGTTAGCGATGTTTCAATATCTGGGGCCATGGCCTCTAGTGAGTGTATCCTGACCCAGGCTCGCTCGACAGGAAAGCAGGAGTGCCTGTCGAACCGGTGACCTTTTCTGTGTGTGGCCATGCAAATGAACAGTCTAAGTTTTCCACATAGATCGCTTGAAGGTCAGAGATGACAGCCTCTATAATGTGGAGTCACTACAATATGGAAACTGCACTGGGTCGATCTCAATGACCTTAATTTTTACCAAAGACTCAATCTTCAGGTTGGGATCCCAACCACCCAATATAGTAAATAAAAGATTTTGAACATAAAACAAAAAGGTGGGGGGAATGAAACTGGTGGGCTATCCCTCCCACAGTATCATTTCCTCGTTTGCAGCAGTTTCAGTGGTGGGGAGTATGAGAGGCTTTTAATGACTTTGATTTGCTTACGAACTCAGCATACCATGGCTATAAATGCTCCCACTACCACAATTTGAAAGATTAAGATTATAACAATAGGATGCAGCATAACATTAAGAATGCCCCCGGCCGTAGGGCTCCATCCAAGAAATACCTCGCACCAAGAAAGTTTTGCATCAGAAATGATGTAGGCAGAGATTTTAGCTATTCAGGCTCCATTACGCAAAACAGTGAGTGCGGCATCTTCCCCCGCTTTTTTGACCTTTTGTAATGCTTGACTCAAGAGGGGGTGAATGAGCAGGCTGCGAATGAGCTCTAAACCAAAACCAAGGGAGATGGGAGAAATAGACTGATATAATGCAGGGGACAAAGACATTTTCTGCTTTGTCCATATTGGGGTGGAAAAATTAAAGTCGCAACCATATAGTGGAAATATTGCAAAAACGATTGATCTTGGGAAGCATGGGTTGCCCATAAAGAGAATTTATAATAGCATAATTTCAACTCATCCTCAGGCACATGCATGTTTGTCCCACATACACCAAAGCTGACTGGGACTCATTCATGGAGTCATACTGGCACTGTCCTGAAACCCTTTTTTCCGTGTTTAAGCATGGGTGGTGTTCCTCGAATGCATCATCACATATAAATCCTAACTTTTCCTTATGTCTGCAACCTTGGACATTAACGGTTTTCCAACCAGAAGGGGTATCTCTAGCCCATCTGTTACTATCCCGGGCATAGAGTACTGTATCTGAGTTCATTTGAAGACCAAGAGGGACAACCGGATATGTGATAAAAACGTTGCTGTCATCCACAGTAGTAATTAACAGAGTTAACTGCTGCAGAGCCCTATCAAAAACAGTTTTCTCTAGGGACCACCAGTTTTCTAATTGCATTTCTTTTTTGGTCATGTGCACCTTGAGGAGGTGCCAAATTTCTTGAGGGATATGACTGTCCATGATTTGTCTAATTACACCTATGGCATTCGCTGAGTCAAGGGCTTGTGCTTGTGAAAGTCTCCTTCCATTATTTGCTCCCAAGTAATTAACATTGAAATGATAGCATGTTGTATGCCAGCCAAAGAATGCATAGACTGTGTGACAGGCTCTCCTAACTTGGATGTGTCTGCGGCAGATCATGACAATTTATTAGACAATACTTCCAGATTGGCTGCATCTAGGACTGCCATACTTGCTCCAATGGGTGCTACCCAGTCTGCAAACCTCCATTTTGATTTTTTGGGTTTTGTTTTGAACTGTAACATATCCATCCATTTTTCCATGCCTATCTCACCAGGCCCAATATAGAGAGTGCATTGCTCAAGACGGAGCAAGTTATCTAGTCCTTTTAGGTCAATTTTGACTTCTTTGGCTGACATTTGTGGTCTAATTAAGACCATCTCCTGCCAATTATGTTTCAAAACATGGGACCCTACCACTGGGTACTGGAGAGTTCTGAGGGATCCCACCTCATCTATTAATGGATTGAAGATTAAGGTGGCCAGGTCATTTAGTTCTAAGGAATAATTTCCTTCAACATGGATGGTATCAATAATGAGAGTGCCAAGCATAATAAACCTTAGATCTCTTGTCGCATTGCTGAATTCTGTGCTGCTTAAATTAATGATCCAATCAAGGGGTCCTTGTATTGACATCGCTTTACTTTCCACAACCCAATTTAGCGGGTTCCATTCTACAGAGGCAAATGGGTGCTTTTACCCATTTGGGTATGTCAGTGTAATAGGAAATTCAGTAGTATGGGGGAGGAAATGGTCTGTTCCAATTGACACAATGATTTTTAGCAGGTCGCTGATGTTCCAAACAGCGGCAGACACAATGGCTATCGAACAAGGTTTTTTCTCTCCCCACACCGCAGGCCGTTTATTCTTTTTAAGTTCAGGTATAGGGCATGTTCTGCTCCTACAATCATCAGGCCATAAGGAGAAGGCGGCTCCTTTGATTCCATTTGAAAGTTGACGCCTTTCCTTACCAAGCTATCATCCATTGTGCAATTCTGCTGTTAGTGACCTGCCCATTCTGAATTTTTCCAGACAGAATATACTTCAATGGGGTTTGGGTGGTCTGCACTATAACCTTTGCTCCTCCGATAATGAAAGCGGGGAGGTCTGGAAACAACTCTCAATCTTTACTCTACACCTTTCCGACTTGCACGTCAGCTCGGGTACTGGGAAGGGGGGGGGAAGAATCCGGGGGATCAGTCTAGCAACAATCTAGCCTTGTATCAAACTAAAATCACACCGTTCCGACTTGCGCACCAGCTCAGGTGTGTGCAATACTATTTATAAACAATAATCAGAGAGCTTGGAAGGTTTTTCGGCTGGGAGGGGTACCAGTCTCCACAGTCCAGAGAAAAATGTCTAACCCTAACAACACCAAAAAGAGGGTGAGCTGCTCACTCTGGTCTCTTGCCTCTGTGGAAGCGACCCTAGGAGGACTTAATGCTATACTTCTTGCAAGATTTCCCTTTTTCTCTTTTCCTTTTAAAACCGTGGGTAGGAGAAGGGGCTATAGTGCTTCTTTTACAGTCTTTTATATATGCCTGTGTTGGTGCATGTTTTCCTAGCCACAGAGCCTAGCCTGTTTTCACCCACAAAATTGCGGGGTTTAGAAGACCTCGGGGGTGGCCAGGGACTTGGGGATCTTTAGCCACTTGCCTTCGAACTATACTCACGAATTGGGGCAGACCACAATTCTTGTGGAATAATCAGGGCGTCTTGCTAAAGATCCTTGCAAGAGGTGAAAGGTGAAGCCAACCCACAAGACAGATTTGCTCAACTAGAGCCACTCACTCATACACATTCACACTGTTTTAATATCACTCCTTAATATCACTCCAAATTCTGGAGCTATTCTGCTGGAAACCTTTCCTCTACATTCTGAGCGCTGGAAGACATGTGTGCACTCATGTAATCCAGACATTCAGGAACTGCCTGCGTTTGACACCAATTTGTTACAGGCAATGATTTAAGTCTCTTACTTTGATGGGGAAATTAGCTAAGAGACTTGGCAGAGCGAATTAGGAGTGAAGATCTTTTCTTTCAATGATACGGAGTTCGGGTTTTCAGCCAAGAATAGTCCAAGCAATTGTATCTTTTATAGTGTTTACTTAGAATATGTAGCAAAAAGATTTTACACACACATATCTTTGTACAAGCAAAACAAGAGCCTAAGAAAATAGAGGTTATCAATAGAGGAGTTCAAGAATTGTTGAAGTGTGTAATATTCACCTGATCCAGAAGAGGAGACATCCGTCCAATGGAAAAATACACAGAGAGGAACGCAAACGACCAGCGTAGCGCGTCCTATAGACCCAATTACAGGAGTAATGGGTGCTACAGACTGCCAATGGTGCCCAACAGAATGCACACCAAAGTGGGTTTTTGACCCACTTTATATAGGGGTTCGATGGATGGGGGTCGGTAGTTATCAAAGGGGCTTTGATGTTCCATTGATGGCTATCTTGAATCGCTATGTTGGGAAACTTCTCACATTTTGCTAGGAAGATAAGCTTAGAGGGACTACATAATTTGTTACCGGGTTTTGTCTGACACTCAGAAAAGGGATCAAAAAATCTTTAAGGGTAGGATCAATCAAGTTATGCATTTGATTGGATTCAGCAAGGTAGAGGTGATAGACTGGAAGAAGAGACAATTGGCAAGTAGCAGAAGATCAGAGTGAGAGTAATACTTACCCTCAGTTCCCATGTTATTATGCATCCCGTTTGGGTGGAGGTGCTAGAGGGGGAAAGGGAGACAGACTGTAGGCACCAACCAAAACAAGCTCTCTACTGGGACCACTTCACCTGTTTAGATGGAGTGTTTGTCTTGGCCTGTCTTTGGTTGAACTCTATTTTGTTTAGCAGAAGTAGGAGACCCTCTCTCGTGGGCATTCGATGAAATTGCTGAGCAGACGGGTTAAAACGGATAAAAGGAAGCACTTCTTCACCCAAAGGGTGATTAACATGTGGAATTCACTGCCACAGGAGGTGGTGGCGGCCACAAGTATAGCCACCTTCAAGAGGGGTTTAGATAAAAATATGGAGCACAGGTCCATCAGTGGCTATTAGCCACAGTGTGTGTGTATATATAAAATTTTTTGCCACTGTGTGACACAGAGTGTTGGACTGGATGGGCCGCTGGCCTGATCCAACATGGCTTCTCTTATGTTCTTATGTTCTCCTTTATTTGCACTGGGGTACTCCATTTTATCAAGCAGCATCTCTCAGTAACACCAAGACGGACAAACAAATTATACATCATGTTTATTGATCTGAAGAATGCTTTTGATTCAATCAATAGGGCTCTGTTATGGACCAAATTAAGTAACTTGGGCATGGACCCTCATCTGTTGTTCCTTTTGAGTACACTTCACACTGACACATTTTGTCAGGTGAAATACTCTGCAAGTGGTGACCTAACCAACAACATTTCAGTGCTGAGGGGAGTAAAGCAAGGTAGCTTGCTAGCTCCACATGTTTTCAATTTGCTTTTAACAGATTTGGCCCAATATTTAAATTCCATAAAATGCAATCCTCCCAAACTTGGAAGCTGAGCTACCCCTTTACTCTTATATGCTGACGATACTGCCATTCTCTCGTGTTCAAAAGTGGGCCTGCAACGATATGCCTTTCACAATTACTGTAAAAGCAACTCTCTTCTATTAACTGCTCCAAATCAAAAGTAATTGTCTTCTCAAAAAGTTGGCGCCCTCAGAAATGGTTTATTGGCAACCAATCTATTGAATAAACTCAAAACTATAAATATCTATGGATTACCTTTAATTATAGACTCAGCTGGATACTGCATCGTAATAGGACTACTAACCTTGCCAAATGCTCCACTTCCCATATTAAGCATTTTTACTTTACGATGGATTATCAGTTTGTTTTGGCTGTACTCAAAGTCTTTCAAACATTAGCTCAAATTCTTTATGGCATCCCCATTTGGATTTTAGCATTCAACAGGATAGTAGAAAATGTTCAAGCCTACTTTTTAAGGCAGATCTTAGGTGTCCCAACATGTGTGTCTTATTTTGTTCTCTCTTCTGAATTAGGTCAGTCATTGATTGAATCAAAGGCTTGGATGGCAACATTCAAATTCTGGCTCAAGGTTCATTTTAGGGCAGAGCCTAACAGTATAATTTCCTACTTGCTAAGGGACTCTTATACTTCAGTCTGGTCAGTGGCCCTTTTGTCCAAACTTAACCAATTAGGGTTGGTGGTTGATGATCTGTCTACTTCTGTTGAATCATATATTTTCAGTTGTATTAAGAAAAAAATTACTTGATTCAGAGAAATTTAAATTATGCCCAGCTAATCCTAATGTCTGCTCTCCAGCTACCTTAAGTTTGGACATCTGTTGCGGTAAGATGCCCAGATATTTAACTGATTTAATGATCCCTACAAATTGTAGGACTTTTATGTTGGTCAGATTTAATGCATTCCCTTCCAAGGCTTTGCAGGGGAGATATCTCCAAACCATTTTTCATGAAAAACTCTGTTCCTGCAGTGCAAACTCCCGATGCAATTTTTAACTTATTGAATAATTGTCATCTATATGAGAAACTCCATCAGGAATTGTTCAGCAGATTCTCCCCGTCTACAATCAGAACTATTTGTCTTTCTGTCGAGATAAGGTTAGTCTGACATGACTTGTTCTTAAGAAACCCATGATGGTTCATAGTGATCACAACTGTCCTTTCTAAATATTCGAGGAATGACTGACTGATGATTTGTTGTAAGCTTTTCCAGGTATAGACATCAAGCTGACAGGTTGGTAGTTACTCAGATCCTCCTCTTTTTTTTTTCTTGACGATGGAGACAACATTTGCCTGCCTCCAACCATCTGGCACTTCACCTGTTCTCTAAGAATATTCAGAAATAATGGACGGAGGCCCAGAAATTATGTCTGCAAACTCTGTCAGTACTCTTGGAGGCAGTTCATCTGGCCCCAAGGACTTAGTTTCATTTTTAAAAAACTAGGTGTTTCTGTACTATCCTTATGCTGATTCTAGGCTGCAACTCCCTTCCCTCATTATATGTTCTGGTTTTGCCATGTTGAGCACCATTCCCCTCACAAGAGAAGACTGAGAAAGACCCTCCTTCCATTTCCTAAATGAGTATTTTTATTTCTCAAATTTTTAGAGATCTGTTTATGAAGCCACCTTGGCTTCTTTAGGGTCCTCCCATTTTTCCTTCTCATAGGAATCATTTGTGATTGTACCGATAATATTTTACTTTTAAGAAACTCCCACCCCTCTTGAACTCCCTTCTCCTTAAGTATTTCTGACCATGGGATTTTACTCAGCATAACTTAAGTTTGTCAAAATTTGCTTTCCTGAAGTCCAACCTATATGTTCTGTCAGCAATAGCAAGAACAAATTGGTACCACTACCATTTCCATTTATTATAATGAGGTAATGTAAGGGTTAATCTTGTATATATCAGGGTATGGGAGCAGGGTTAAAAACCAGCCTGTTCGCACCAGAAGGCTATGTTTAGTCTTTTCTCCAAATGCTTTTGTAACCTTGACCCAGGATAGAAATATAAAAAAGTATGTATCATGAGAACTTGTGTGGCTACACACATGCTAATGTTTACAATCTTGGGATTGTGAAGTTTACAGTTTTAACAATCTTGGAAGTAGCAGGAGGTGGCAGGTTTCAAGTCAGATTTTTGTGGCATTTGCTGCTACCGTGTTAGAATAGTGGTTCGATTTAGTTGTATTTCTACAACTATATTGTAGATTAACTATTCCTTGCTACTCTTAGATTACTCACTTAACTATTATTTTTTTGTTGATGCTTGCAATGATGATTCTTATTTTTAATAAATGTAAATGTAGGGTGTTCTTTTGATGAAGTTTTTGTTGTTGTTTCTGTCAGTAGTTATTTCAAACAGCTGTGAGGGCTGGCAATCGTTTTTCAAATAACTATGGTTAAACTCTCACTGCTGCCTGAATTCATCCTTTGATTCAGTTCTCCTGTCTGACATTCTGACAACATCATCATATTTTTCTCCATTATCCATCAGCCTTAGAAGAACAACAACATGACCACACAGTGCTATTCAGTTTGTTCATGGCTATGGCTGTTCTCAGTTTGAAGAGCATTTTGTCACACATTAGCAATGTCTGAAGGAGGATAATATCCTTATACTTTGAATTACTGAGAATGGAGAATTGTTCTATTTAGCCCTATTATTGGGAAGGGGACTGAATATTAATAAAATATGGTTGTGGGAATTGTATATGAGATTCAACTTTATAAATGTTATATACATCCCAAATTCCATGAAGAATTCATTAGCAAGTCCCTCTTCCCATCAAATAAAAAGCTCTCCTGCAGAAGCTTGGGAACTGCATAAGGAGAGCACCTGCAGAGAAACACAAATGTTATCCTGCTCCTAGTCATCTTGAAATGTTCACCCATTACCATCAGTCGTTAGAACAAACCAAACTAAACAAAATCTAACACTATACAATCAATCATGCCGAGCAATACAGTTAAAGATGACATCGCCACAGTATATACAGCTATGCACTTGTTAAGAAGACAACAACCTACTTTTAAGAAAGCAAACTAATTGTACTAAGTAAAGCTAGAGTCCTACTTGATGTAAACAGCCCATCAGAGTAGGTAATGTATTTTTCAGTTGTTCTAAGTAGAGTAATGCATTATGTAGCCCTCAGTTTTTTCATATACTGATAATGTAGTTCAAAATGCTGACATAATCAAGCACTAACATGGAATCAGCACTTGCAAAATAAAATAAAATAGGGCTAAGAAGAGAGGCTTTTTGTTTTTCTTTAAAGGTATTGTTTCTAGACAATCTGAAAACTCTGGCAGACATAGCAGGTTTGGTTGGAAGTAACATACCTAACATTTCACATGCTGTTATGCACTTGCAGTATCGAAATATCAGTCTTATAATGTCAGTATAATACCATGATTTGCAGGACTGTACTGGTGCAATGGCCACTCTACCACAACACAGCAATGCTCAGGACTGCTTCAAAAAGATTTCTTTCACAGAAGCAACATGATTGTTGAGGAAAATGTTGCTCTTCATGGACAATGATTATATGTTTCTGTATTTTGCTGCATGTTTTCCCTTCTAGAGTTTCATTATTGTCCTACATGACAATGTGTATAAGCTGCATGCATCTTTCTACAGGAAAATACTATCTGCTCAGGAAACTCATCACATTTGAAGCAATCAATTTGAAGCAGTCAACATGTACAAGCTAATTTGGGGCAAGTGGGAAGAGATACATCAGAGCATTTTTAAGTACTATAATAATAAAGGTGCTTGCACTGGTACACCAGAAACTTTTGTGTACATGCTTGGGATTCTTGGGATCCTGACTTTGGGATGCAAGGAACAAATGTATATGTAGTCTCCCTGATGCATGCCGCTTGAGCACTAAGGAAGAGTGCAGGACTTGTACCTAGAAGATCATGTCCATGGACATGAACTATGCAGTTCACTGTTTCTCACATCCTAGATGCTGTCTATACACTGGAATGAGCTATGCAAGTAAGAGTCAGAGGTTGTTTTGTAGAAAAATAGGTGGTGGAGCTTATTGGCATAACTCATTAGCACATGCTGCCTCCCCCCACCAGCCAAAAGCAAGCTGATGCAAGAAAGGAGAGCCCCGGGTTAGCGAGGCCTTCTTGGGCTGGCTAGGGCTCTCCTTGGCTGCCCCCCCCATCAAAAGGCCAGCAAGCCACCTGCTGCCAAAAATCACATAAGAAGAGCAGAAAGGGTGATGTGAGCTTCTCCAGGGGTTAATGGGATGCTGGGTGTGTGGCAAAGCTCCTAGTGGCTGGCTGGCTGGCTGCCTGTTCTCCTAATCCAGGGATTGTTATGCAGCTGCACCTACTATTCAGTTGACAAGGTAGGTGGGGAGGAAGAGGAGTACCATCAGAAAGGTTCAGGAGCTGGGCTCCTGTGAGCTCCTGGTGAATTCAAGGCCTGATAAGTGTAATCCAATAGGAGGACAAACTCACCAGTTAGGGAAACAATTACTTTAATCATGATGCTGAATAGTGGATGCACAGCTACAGCGGGCCATTTACAGCTTCCATTTTCCATGTGACCTTTCACTGGGTTTCACATATCATAGAATACAGGGAGAATCAGTGGCTTCCCTTCCTGTTCCTTGTGCTTCCCTATATCATGAGAAAGGATCAGAAGTTCTAATTATTCAGGGGTGGCCAACGGTAGCTCTCCAGATGTTTTTTGCCTACAATTCCCACCAGCCCCAGCCAGCATGGCCAATGGCTGGGGCTGATGGGAGTTGTAGGCAAAAAACATCTGGAGAGCTACCATTGGCCACCCCTGTTATATATGATAAAGAGAAATATAGGTACTTACATTTCTGTTCCCATTCCTGTTATAAGATTCAAAGCAACTCTGAATCACAGCATAGCCCTCAGCATCCATCTGAATCTTTCACAAGTGAGCACATTTGTTCACACCATTCACCATAAAATGTTGACAAGTTTTATCCCTGAGACCACTTCATGTCAGCTATTTAGTATCTGAAATTTCTTTCAATTTTTAAAATTCAGTTTCAGTTCATAAGGGATAAAATCCTGACTCCACTGAATCACAAAAATTTTGCCAGATAACATTCCTCATTCAACTATATTTTTTGAAGATATTAGTTTTGTCTTATTATTGGAATACAAAAAACAAACACACACCTAAATGAAGAATTTCAGGGTTGATGACACTGTGCTACATTAACTAGCAATGGTTGCTAACAGTTGAAATATAAGCAGGGCAGATTTATTTGTGGTTATTTAAAATACTTTTTGTCACTTTCTCCCTTAGCCTTGTTAACATTAAATATGTAATATCTCTTTAGGCTGCTTTGTGGCCATGGTGATTTTTTTTCTAAAAGAACTGTACTCACAAAACTGACTTTCCCTGACTTTTCAGTCAATGCACAGTATTGCCAACTTTATTAACAAATTCAAATTCCAAAACAATTTCAGTTCAAGAAAGCCGTCAAAAATTGTTCTTGAGTGTGACACAGAAATATATCTACAAAGACACACATTTTCAGTAATGAATTTGGACTGTGTGTGGGGGACACATTATTTATGTACATGTATCCATTTTATATAAAAACTTATTAGAAGATTAGTAAGAACATTAAGATAGAAGAGCTCTTTAAGAAGCTTTCTAGCCTTGGTTGAAAATTCCATAGTGGTAATATAATGATGAAGTCTTATTGGATTCTTTGTGTTGTATATATGAAACACTTTTCTTCTTCATCCTATCAGTAGCTGCCAGTGTTGTTTGGTCAGACTACAGTGACCAAATATGTTTTTAGAAAGTTTATTATGAGTTTTAGGATTGTGAGCACAAGCCATCAGGTACTCTACTAGGGAAAGCCACAGTGAAATTAATGGGAATTGTACTGGAGTAGCTGTATTGGAATGCATAAGACTTGCACAGACCCAATCAGTATTTTATGTGCAGATCTCATTTTCTTCAATGAGGATAGCTTGGTGTGCCTCTCCCTTTGCTTTTGAGGAAGTTTTGCAGCTGAAGAAGTCTATGTGTCCCGCGCTTTCAAAAGGACTGCTGAATCACTGCTTTGACATTATGGAAACAAATAAGATTAATAAACCCAAGTGAGACAATGGCAAAGGATATCCAAAACACTCTATGGAGCCATGAAAGTATGACAGTTCTTGAGGAGTTCCCATCCCTAAGTAATAAAAGGAATGCAGTTATTCCTGTTAATAAATAGGTGGCCCCTGGTCACCATGAGTTGGATCCAGCCAGCATTTCTGCTTGTTACAAAGGAAGGATGGGTCCTCTTTGACCACCCAAAGTAGGCTATACTGAGAATCATGTAGCCTATATGTATAAAAGTCAAGCAGGCTGAAAATGTAGTATGAAGGGAAAAGATTTGGTGAAAAAGCTGACTGGTACAATCCAGTATCTGCCTGAAATTTTAAATACACACAATAAAGGGATGAATTTTTGTTCTAATTCTCTCACCTCCCATTTCATTAAAAAGCTGAGTTGCATGTTCATACTACATTTCCACCTTACACTGCAGGGTGAGTCCATATATTTATTTTGGACAGAAACCTGTAATTAAAATCCAAATTATATTTTAACAACTAAAACATCAGGCTTTATTTACAGTTCCCAATGTGTTATACCCTAAAATAATTATAACTGACCTGTGTTGACCAGGATCATGAAATTACTTTAGACCTGCAGCTTAAGCTGTTGCTGCTGAAAACACAGCAGCTCCTCAATCTGGTTCATGATTCTGCTTGCTGAGGAAAGCCAGTCAGAGCACAGAGATATATTGTTGGAGGGAGTGTACCCAACTCAGTACAGTCTTGTGGATTCTGGCTATATTTACATGCCAATAAAGGTATTGACTGACTGACAATATTTACATGTCATTTCACATATTTATCCCTCAGAAGCTTATTTTTTTTTAAATATCTTAGCCTTCTAAATATGGTTCAGGAAAGCAAAAAAATTAAATGCTTTATTTTTTTTTTGCTTTGGAGGTGGGAAAAAAATCAAACAACTTAACAGTTGAAAAATCCAGTCTACTGGCTTTAAAAACATCCCTATTTTTTATTATGTTACAAGATTTTGACACATATATTTGTTGTAAGAAAGATGCAAAAGCAACATATTCACCAATGGTATTTGTTTTGAATGTGATGGAAATTGTTTTTTAAAAATATGCCGTAAATGCTGCCTTTACCAGCCTGCAGGGCTACATATTCTTTCTCCATTTTAGGAATATTTCTTTATAAACTTAGTAATTATTCCTATACTCTGCACTTTTTTTGAAAGAGATCTGAATGGCGTACATAAAGTAGATAGTTTCTCACATTGATCATTATTCAAATACAATCCTGGTTTAGATTCAGCAACAGAACTATGTCACACACCTTAGATTATTCTTTCTACTAGCATTAAAAAATGTATGATGAGCAGCTCTCTAGAAGTAGATTATGCAGGCTGGGATCAGGAGAACTCCAGGCTTGTACCTGGAGGCTCACAGTTATTTCATTGGCAAAAATATCACAACTCATCCTGCTTTCAATGC
Organism: Heteronotia binoei; assembly: GCF_032191835.1. Taxonomy (NCBI): domain Eukaryota; kingdom Metazoa; phylum Chordata; class Lepidosauria; order Squamata; family Gekkonidae; genus Heteronotia; species Heteronotia binoei. The sequence goes on from NC_083231.1 coordinate 70,935,130, forward strand.
TATGCAGACACCCCCACGATTCATGGGAGAATGGCAGCGCAAGGATTTGGGAGTCTTGAAACAACCCTCACCACAGATTTCCAGTTCCATTTCATATCTACAGCAACAGTAGTACAGGCCTGTTAAGTCTATGAAGTTAAAATGTAAACATTGAAATCTAGTAGAAGCTTGTACTCACATTTTTCTGTAGAATTGCTAGCAAATACAAGGCAGGATGATTCCTGATGTATCCAACATTGTGAAGGAAGGCCTGATTCAAGGTTTTTTTGGGGTTTTTTTAAATAAAAAATTATTTAGTTATGATGTCAAGGAGCTGGTTTTCTCACATTGGTTTTGAGTAGTGAACTAATTGAGTTGAGCCGCCTTTTATTTACCATGTCAGGAAACAAATCTAATTTCAATGGGTTTTGATTGGATGGTAAATGTCATAAATTACCAAATGAGGACACATTCAAATGAAATATTCAGCAAGTGATATGGCATCATTAAGTCACATAGTAGTAACTTTACCACAAGTATATCTCATCCTATTAAGCAGGAGAATGAGAAAATATGGGTCTCCCTCAAGTCATGTAATTGTACACTATTTTCTTGGATAGGCCATTCACTATTCAAAGCCCAACTCAATCATTTCCCCTGCTTTGAATTAACTGTTATATTGTTCATATTAAGTGATGTGTGGATAAGGGAAGACTAAAGCATGAAATGAATGGATGTATACATATGCCTATTACATATAGTTATTATATGCAGAGAGATGGAAAAAATGCATTAGCAAAAACAGATAACATTGTAGCAATGTAACTATATTTCTTCCAAAAAGTTGCATGCAAAATGTGAGCAACATCTCAGTAAATCAAAACACTTTAATAGTCTATAAAAAAGAAAAGGTAATTTTTTTTTCTCCACAGGACTAGAAACAACCCTAATTTATAGCATGTACCCCAATTTAGAGAGGATATAAAAATAAAGCAAAAACAGTTCCAAGATGGGCATTCCAATTTTTGCCTTAAAAGCAGCAACAGGTTGACAGATTTCTTCAAATGAAATATTCTTCACATACTTCATTACTAAAATAGCCCATTTTTCAAAAAAAATGAACAAGGCATAGAGGTGACCAAAACTCTCATTACCTAAAGCTAAAGAAGATTTCACGGTGGTATTTTCTTAAATTTATGGACATTTTCTGTGCTTTTTCTGTGATTCATATATAATATACATTGTTAAAAGGATCCCAATAAATCCTTGTAGATATATGACGAGTTTAGAAATATGCATTAAAAGTATTTAGAAGGAATATTGTTAAGACTTTGGAAACTATGTAGCTACATAGTACAACATTTGAAACTTATCTATACACAGTTCCCATTCATATTAATGGGAATATAATGGAGAATGACTGATGGGATAAACTCCAGAGGGACTGTTGGTCTCATCTAGCAAAAAAAATTGCAGCCAAGGATCATTTGATACACATGAACCTACAAGTGCAAATGGAAGCATATACAGAGCTCTCCCATTCACTGAAGTAAATGGGGAAGCCTGCATGCACAAAAGCTCCATGTGTGCATCACTGTACATATGGGGCTCTGGATCAATGTAACAGTCTTTTTATTTCTTTTTTAAAAAGAGCCACTTTTTCCACCCTAACACTGAGTCTTTTTTTTCTTTTACCCTGTGAACAGTATGAGCCAGGATGCAAATTGATTGTCCTTGGATGTGATCCAAAACCTTTCTGAAAGATTATGTTTTTCCCTTGTTCAAAGGGCTGTTGTATCTAAGCACCTTCATCTGAAACAGTTGCTGTTATCACAAGCAGAATTTTATGGTTTCTTTTGAACACTTGACAAGTAGTCATCAGAAAAAAGACGCCAGAGCAAGAACAAACCCCCCCACACACACCTTATCACTTTTCCCCCAATGGTACTTATAGTCAGAGAACATGAAAGTAAAGTTCAACTTTACTTTGCCAGATTTTGAGTTTTAGAATAATTTATTATTTTCTAATAAAAATACCCTTTCTGAGATTTGTCAAGTCACGAAATTACTACAAAAATAACACAGGAGAGACCAAACTGATTACCAGTGAAGTTGGTACAGTCTAGTCCTAACTTCAAATTGCTTTTTTTTTTTTTTTTGTAAGAGACAAATTCAAATTAATGGCTTGGTGACATGTATGTCTTTGAGAATGGTCTATTTCAAAAACTACTGCAAGCCAGCATGAAGAAATATATTTGCACAAAATGTAAAAGGACGATGAATGTTAGCTATCAGTTATGGGTGAGGAGGGAAAATGTTGCCTTAAAATAGTTATCTCTGCTTACATTATATCTTACATTGCAAAATGTACAGACACCCAGTGTACTTTTCAACAACATATACATGTGAGTTTATAGCGCCTTTATAAAAAGTTTTTTGATTCCAAATTAAAAGCCATAGAAATAGAATTAAAATAATGGAGGTTGATATATATACTTTTGATAGTACATAGTCAGTGCTCATTTTCATAATTATTGACAGCTGTATCTTTGGCATTGAAAATTCAGTACAACTTTCAGGAAAAAAAAAAAACTGTTGCTGCTTACAGCTTTTTTTTTTTTTTTAACAAGGACAAACAGGATTGACCAAAGTACAAAAGTGGGGAAGTATTATTAAAGATTTATTTTATTGTTTAGGCAAGGATAATTTAAGGACCCTGAATTACCTTCTCACTTTAGTGTATGGTGAGGACTGTATGAATTCATTTAAAAATCAACTAAATGGTACCACGTTTCCCGGAAAATTATATGTAATATAATATATATATTTTATATTTATTTAGAAGCTTTGAAATAGTACAGTAAACACTTTGCAACACGGTGTATAAACTACATAATGTCTTTGATATTTTGTGGGTCTTTAGATTAACAACATTTTCATGACCCACAGGTGAAAAGAACATGGTTCACAATTTCTTTTGTAAAGTTGGAATAGTTTGGGGGACACTTGATCACACAAAAATAATATAAAACAGTCAAGTTTAAAACAGTGATATTGCATTTATAATGCATGTTTCCTTTTTTTAAAATCTGTACGATTGGCTTCTTGTGGCGAATATAAACATCTAAAGGGCTCAGTGACATTTTAGAGAGAGAAAGAGAGAGAAAGAGAGAGCTATATAGTGCTGTAAACAGGCACACACTGATCAGAGAGGCAAAAATCAGTTGCCTCTTGAAGTTTCTACAGTTCCATACATTTCAACTCATTTCTCAGGCCTGCTGAGAGCAGTTAGGTCCTATTGTTGGCCATGATGTTTCCAACAGCACAGTAATTCTTCAGTTAACACAGAATTGGATGGCCAAGATAATGAAGTTGAAAAGTTGATGCTTTTGTTGGTCGACTTTTGTGCAAATCATGCTGCTTCAGGTAAGTCCCGTAGAATTGACTAGCATATCCTTTTCCGTGCTGTTGGGGAAAAGAAAGAAACTTCAGGTATTATCTGAGACAATAGTAAAAAAACATTAAATATGGAATCTGATTCCATATAGCCTCAAAATTATTGCTATATATTAAGTGATTAAATAATTTTTACTCTAACAATTGTTAGCCTCAATACAGTTTTTTGTTATAAAAATTGTATTTTTTGTTATAAAATTGTAGTTTTCTGGAAAATTAATATATATATTTTAGAAAAAATATGGAATTTGATATACTGTCGGTACTCTATGTTAAATCAAAGAAACAGTAAAAATTGTGCTACAGTTCTTCATTTTTATATACCAATGGTAATGAAAGATTCTGCACAATTCATTCAAAGGAAGCCATTTAAAAATCTGATTTATTTCAGCTGGAGAGAATTAAGCACATGCTTAATACTCCCCAGTGAAATCAATTGGAGATGTATGTCCCTCTGATTTTAGTAGCAGTTATCCCTAAATAAATGTAAGGATTGCAGCTTGTAGTGACTGGAGTCTGTCCAATTGTTCCTACAGTTACCAGAGTCAAGTATTGCAATGACTTTAAAAACAACCACCACCTCCTCCATATATATTTTCTTTGTCCACTCTAGTGATCTAGAGTAGAACTGAACTACTATCTTTCAGCCTGGCTAAGCTTAGAAATCAAGGGTGATCGACATAGTAATATTTCCCTGCAACAACTCAGTTCTTCAAGTGATTCTCTTCACCCTGTCCAGCTATTCATTGCTGGAATTGACTATTCCATTGTTGATGATGAAATTTCCTATGTAATGTGAATATAGTCTATTCAGCAACCCTTACCATAGAATCAGCTTGTCTATAAGAATGGGCTAATAGAGAGACTTTGATTATAGGAAATACTTAAAGCCCCTACCCCATGTCATTTTCCCAACTAGATTATAAACCCAGTCCTCCACTGGCTGCTTTTATTTAAAAAGAAACATGATCCCAATAAGATGACTGAATACCTGCCATCTTATTTCATTTGACCAATATCCTAACATAAAACTAACAAAACACTCTATACCTTCAATAATGCATTAATTCCATTTAATACCTATTTTTTTATCTTATGCCATTACTCTCAAAATATGATAGAAAATTCCTTTTCATCTACCACAGAATCATCATCTACCAGAGAGGGAAATCATAATTCTTGTTCCATTTCGCTAATGAACATCATGTGAGAAACTGTTGGGAGCTGGGAATTCCTCTCACAGTAGAACAATGGCAAGCCTGTCTCCCAACCAGACCTAAAACTGCAATGTGTGCCTTCCAACCATTCCCTGAGACCACTGGGTGGCAATAAATGTAAATATTTTATACAAATAAACTGTTACCATTAGAATCTAATCTGAGCAGTATTTAAAAACAAACAAACAAACTAGGACAGAATTACATGACACAACAAAAAGTATATCAGAAGTTAGGATGATATTTAGTATAAGGGTTTTTTTTTTAAATAAAGTTAAAAGGGATATAATTCTTCCTTGCATACATCTTTCAAGAGAATTATTGTAAGATCATCTACCACTCCTGGCACTTAGCATATACTAATTCAGGGCAGAGTCACATTTTCACTTTCTATACTGTATACACATTATACTTTCACTTTCATAAGGACTAATGATTATTACTGTTTATTATTTTTATGATTTTAACATGTTTTACTTTGAGAAGTACACAAATTGTCTAAACAAACAATTTGATAGCTTGCAGCTGAATGTGAGATGCACCCTGCAGTCTTTTTAAAGTGAAGAGGCATTATACAAAAAAGGTGTACTGAGGCTGTGATCTGGGAAGCTTATTTAGTATGACCAAGTTCATAAGAAAAAAGCATTTGATCACCTTAGATAAATTATGAGGCTATGGAAGTTTTAAAAAAAAATCCTTAATTTTATTGCATTTTGAGCTAATGAATTATGATTAAAATTTGCTTCTAAGGAGATTGACATCATTATTGTATGTAAGCTGATGTTTTATTTGGGGTCCGGAACAGTGCTACTATTTTTACACTGATTTTTACACATATGCAGATTAGTTGTAAAATCTCAAGTTCCTAAATTGTAGAAAACTACATTGGCTATGATCCAAAGAACTGTAAAAATAGTTATATGAGTCCCAAAGTGATTTACAGTGCTCTCCTAGCAGACTTATACTCTTGAAAGTCCACTGAAGTCAACTACAATGCTCATCTGGATGACCTTTGGTCACTTTTCCTTAGCATAGCCTTCTTCACAGAAGGATAAAAATGGAGGAGGGGAGAAAGCTACAGATAACATCCTCAGTTGATCAGAAGAAGAGCAGGATAAAAAACTATAGAAAGACAAACACCCCACCCCACACAAGTCTGTTGTCCTCATAGTAAACTGCTTTTGAAATTGAGAAAGGTTGGTTCAGCTCTTCTAAGGGGGGAAAAAAACCCTCAAGAATTCCATGATGTTAGTATGGGCATCTTGCAGGAATCTAAGCAGCTCTTCTTCTTTCAGCATTATTCATCAAACTGCTAGAACAGAAAAAACAGTCCCTTTTTCAAAAAAAGTGCTGATACTCACATATAAGGTTGTGTTGCTTTCCAACCATTCCCCCTTCAGGACTTGGGAGCCCCCAATCCCAAGATGCAAGTATTCAGTAGTATTGGTGAGTACTGAGCACCCCGCCCCCCCAAGTCCTGAGAAAAATAATATATATGTTTTCCAAAAAGAAACATCTTTTCACTTTTTGTTTCAATATTATCTAAATTTAAATATAGTTTAGCTTTTGTTATGGTTTTACTTAATCATAATGCATTAAAAACTTCTTGAAGTACTTTTTTTTGCATTTTTTCTCTTAAAAGTTTTGATATCAAAGTAGCAAAAACCATATGGATAAACAGTGTTGAAGAGATTTTGTGAGAGGGAATTGCTGAGATCAAAGTAAAATTAGGTTTTCTCTCTGCTGAGTTTAGTCATGTAAATCACAGCAAAGATATAAAAAAACCCTTAAGATAATTTCCCACAAGAAATAACAGAATATGATTTTAAATATCTAAAAAGTGGTATTTTAAAAGTAACTTAATTTACTAAAATAAATAAATAATACAAACATGGTATTTTCTGTTTGGAAAACCACCTCTAAAGTATTGATAAAATCAAGCAAATCTGTTTCAGCAGTATCATCACAGAGTTCTACAAACCTCTGGAGGGACACCTTCAATTAAAAATCTATTAGAATATACATTAGATTTCTGATTTGATTGAATCAGTTTTCCAAGGAGAGCAATTCCTGAATTTGCTTTAGCCTATTTTAACCTGTTTAACGTATATAGAAGTTAATTTATAGAAAATAGTAATTCCCAACAAGTAATTCCACAGTTGTCAAATCTGGGTTGGGAAATTCATAAAGACTTGGGGGTGGAACTTGGGAAGGGTGGCTATGGTGAGGGAGGGACCTTTGCTTGTTATAATACTCTTGACTCCATCCTCCACAGCAGCCATTAGCTCAAGGAGAACTGATATTGGTGACTTGGTGATCAGCGGCAGTTCTGGCAGATCTCCACTAGGTATGGGCATGAACCTCATCAGGAACCTAAATCCATCATGAAAATTGCTTGGTTTGTGGTTGGTGAGCCAAGGGTCATGTGATTGCACCTGCAACAAACTTCCCATGAACTATGGTTTTTACAGAGGTTCATGCAGTTCGTGCCAGTGGCTCATGCAGCAGACATGCTGGCACCAATCAATTAATCATCAAAGTAACAGGGGGTGGACTTCTGCAGCCCTAATGGTCCTCCAAACACTATGGGACCTGGCAGCATGGAGGAAAGCATGAAAGAGCCTGGGTTGGGGGTGGAAGGAGATGAAGGAGAGGCTGAGGGGGGGGGTGCACTCTGGCAGTTTTAACATGCAGGAGAGGAGGTGGAGATCCGAAGCTTGGGGGGGGGGGGAGAAAGGGGAAAGTGATCTCCTTTTTGATCTCCTTGGTGGAAACTTTAGGAAACTGGCCTGTGGGACACTCAGAGGGAGGCTGACAGATGAAGCTTGGCCAAAAAGGGGGCTCCCAAGAGGCCCAGAAGTCAAGGGTTGCAGGGTCAAAAAGAAAAGAGGGCAATCTCCTTTTGATAGAAGTGGCAGGAATTCCAGGAAACCAGCCCATGGGACAATTAGAGGGAGGCCAGACCAAAAGGAGGACCCCAGAAGGCCTGGAAGCTGAGGATTGGGGGTTCAGAAGAAAAGGGGAGGTGATCTCCCTTGGATGCATTCAACAGGAATTCTGGGAAACTGGCCCACGGGACAGTCACATACAGGCTAGCAGATGAGGCCAGGTCAAAAAGGGAGACCCCAGGAAGGCTGGGAATTGAGGATTGCAGAGTCAGAAGGGAAAAAATGGGGTAATCTTCCTTTGGTTGGAGAATTGGGCAAGTTTGGCAGCTCTGGCCTGCAGGTGGAGCATTCTACTGCATCACAAATGTCATAAAACAAACTGGTTTGAGATCCCACAACCACAAACCGTGATAAGCCTCCATTTTCCCAGTTCATGTCCATCTCTAACCTGCAGACTCCACCTGGTGGTTGGCAAATGAAATTGCCAGAGAAACCTGTTTCCCTGGTGAAAATTGCTGTTTTGGAGGGTGGATTCTATGGATATACCCTGTTGAGGTCCCTCCCCTCCCCAGACTCCATCCCATATCTCCAGAAGTTTCACAACCAGAGATGGTAACTATACTGGCAACCTTAACAGTCTCGTGAAATGCTGCCACAAACATTTATGAAAGTGATAGTGTACAACAGTGTAATATCACTGGTATTGGAAAAATACATGGATATGAATCAACTAAGATATTTAGCAAGGAAGTATTGATGAAACATCTGCTATGCAGAATTCCTTGCTCATACTAACAGAGGCAATGGAAGCCTTTAGAAAGATCAACTGAAGGAGGGACAGACTGCAAGTTGGGATTGGAAGCACAGAGTTTGTTTGTACCCCACCTTTCATTCCAATGGGAACTCAAAGCAGCTTGCATTGTTCTCCCCTTCATCATTTTACCTCCTCAACAGCTCTGTGAAATAGGTTAGACTGAGAAAGTGTGACTGACCCAGGGTTAGGCTTCCCAATCCCCAGGTCCCAGCGGGGGATCCCCCGGTTTTACAGGCTTCCTCCCTCCCCCAGCCAGCTGGCCGGCGGGGGAAGCCCCACGCCCACAGCCATTATGCACCTCCATGAACGATTCCCATAGGGAATGATGGGGAATTGATCTGCGGGTTATTGGGGGCTCTGGGGGGGCTGTTTTTTGAGGTAGAGGTGCCAAATTTTCAATATAGCATCTAGTGCCTCTCCCCAAAATACCTCCCAAGTTTCAAAAGCCCCAAAAAGCCCCAAAAGAGCCCCAAAAGAAGGTGCCCCTATCCTTCATTATTTTCTATGGAAGGAAGGCATTTTAAAAGGTGTGCTGTCCCTTTAAATATGATGGCCAGAACTCCCTTGGAGTTCAATTATGCTTGTCACACCCTTGCTCCTGGCTCCACCCCCAAAGTCTCCTGGCTCCACCCCCAAAGTCCCCAGATATTTCTTGAATTGGACTTGGCAACCCTACCCAGGGTCATCCAGTGAGCTTCCAAGGCACAATCGGGATCCAAACCTGGTTCTCCCAGACATTATTCCAGCTCTTTTAACCACATCACCACATTTTTTAAACTGAACCCAGGGAAGCTTTCTTTCTCAAAGGTAACATTTAGGCTGCAATTCTAAGGTTGCAATTCTAAATAATGCACTTTCAATCCACTTTCCAACTGAATTTACTGTATGAACTGGCAAAATCCAGTTGGAAAGTAGATTGAAAGTGATTTATTTAGTCTGTGTGATTGCAGCCTCTGTGTGCTTTCCTGAGTGTAAGCTCCACTGAAAAAAATAGAACTTACTTCTGAATAGAACTGTTTAGAACTGCAGTCTTATAGCCCAATCTTAAACAGAATTTCACCATTCTAGAATCATTGAGGTCAATATGTTTAGAAGGGTGTAATTCTGTTAGTGTATTTATCATGTCCTCATGTTTATGGAAAGTAAAATAAATGGTCAAATGTCAAATGTATAAAAGTTGAACAGCAGTAAGTCCTCACTAAGAAAACACATACCTTTTTCATGCACTCATATATAACAATATGCAAGGCCTTATAATAGTGCATAATACTTTCCTGTGTATGAATTGGTTAACAGATCGCACCCAAAGGGTGCTTAACTGATTGGGCATTTTCGCACTCACCTTCAAGTGGTGCGACCACCCTCCTCACGCCGGCGGATCTGCAGGGATTTCGCACCAGAAGCGCCGGCGCACCCAAAAGAGCCGGCGACTTCCGTCGCGAAACCAGCTCAAACGTTTTCCTGCTTCTTGGCGGTTTCCGTTTGAGCTGGTTTCGCGACGGAAGTCGCCGGCTCTTTTGGGTGCGCCGGCGCTTCTGGTGCGAAATCCCTGCAGATCCGCCGGCGTGAGGAGGGTGGTCGCACCACTTGAAGGTGAGTGCGAAAACGCCCATTGTATAACTGGTTGACAGATCGCACCTAAAGGGTGCTTGTGAATGGTTCCACATCCTCTTGGAGAGGAGTGACAAGTGGAGTGCCTCAAGGATCTGTCCTGGGACCTGTTTTGTTCAACATCTTTATAAATGATTTGGATGAAGGAATAGTGAGAATGCTTAATAAATTTGCCAATGATACTAAATTGGGAGGGGATACAGGATGACCTTGACAGGCTGGAAAACTGGGATAAAACCAATAAAATGAATTTTAATAGGGATAAATATAAAGTTCTGCAATTTGATAGGAAAGATCCCATGCATAGTTATAGGATGGGAGAGACTTGTCTTAGCAGTAGTATGTGCAAAAAGGATCTAGGGGTCTTAGCGGATCATATGCTGAACATGAGTCAACAGCGTGATGCAGTGGCTAAAAAGGCAAATGCAATTTTGGGCTGTATCAACAGAAGTATAGTGTCCAGATCATGTGATGTGATGGCATCGCTTTACTCTGCTCTGGTAAGACCTCACCTGGAATATACTGTGTTCAGTTTTGGACACCACATTTGAAGAAGGATATAGACAAGCTGGAACGGGTCCAGAGGAGGGTGACGAAGATGGTGAGGGGTCTGGAGACCAAGTCCTATGAGGAAAGGGTGAAGGAGCTGGGGATGTTTAGCCTGGAGAAGAGGCGGCTGAGAGATGATATGATCACCATCTTCAAGTACTTGAAGGGCTGTCATATAGAGGATGGTGTGGAATTGTTTTCTGTGGCCCCGAAAGGTAAGACCAGAACCAGTGGGTTGAAATTAAATCAAAAGAGTTTCTGGCTCAACCTTAGGAAGAACTTTCTGACTGTTAGAGCGATTCCTCAATGGAACAGGTAGTGGGCTCTCCTTCCTTGGAGGTATTTAAACAGAGGCTAGATGGCCATCTGACAGTGATGAAGATCCTGTGAATTTGGGGTAGGTATTTGTGGGTTTCCTGCATTGTGCATGGGGTTGGACTAGATAACCCTGGAGGTCCCTTCCAATTCTATGATTCTATGAATTCTGAATAGTGGATGAGTATCTTTAATATAACATGTAATGCTGGATTCTAATACATCCTTGTTGAGTTCATTCTCATTAAGTTACTGCATGTATACTCAGACAATGATACTATACACAGACTGAGCCCGCTTGTGGGATAGGGTGGAGTATAAATAAAAATAAATAAATAGAGAACTATTTTGTCAGCAGGAGCAACAAACTAGTAAAACAGTTTGATTCCATGAAAGACAAACGACATTGAGCAGAAATATTCACATCAGTTAAACTGAAAGACTGGGATTTAAGTTGGGCTGCCAACTCCACATTGGGAAATTCCTGGAGATTTGGGGATGGGGCCTGCAGATGATGGAATTTTGGTAAAGGAAGGAGCTCAGGGGGGATATGATTCCATAGAGTCCATGACCCCAACTGCCATTTTCTTCAGGTGAACAGATCTAGGTGGTCTGGAGACCAGTTGTAATCCTGGGAGAATTCCAGGCCTCACCTGGAGGTTAGCAATCAAAACAATGGACTGCAGTATGGAGAATCCAAATCAAAAATACAGTACTTTCAAGCACAACAACACAAGAATAATTTAGTGATAGCCAGTCATACACAACAAAACACTAATTCCAAATAGACATTCTTAATTATGGATACACAGATTCCAGAAATGAATTCCAAATATATAAACAAATATATGGACAATGGTGGGTGAATCCAAAGTGTACTGTTTCAAATCTTTATCAAGTTCAAGATAAATGGATAAATATATAATCCTGTTTGTTAAAGAGAGAGAAGCTAAGGTTGGCAACACTAGATTTGTCAGTTTAGTTCCATGGGACTATAACTGTTCTAAATTCAAGAAATTCATCTTGACTGATCTTAATCATAGTAGTATCTATTCAGGTCTACCCTGCTCATCACAACAATCACAGTAAACACCTCATCTTTTGCAGATACTGGGGATTCATGGAGAAGAGTGTCTGAGAATTAAAGATGGTGGTTTCTCAAACAGTAGGTCAAGGCTCCAAATTAGGTTGTGACTCTGTCACAAATTGGTCATAGGGAAGAGGAGCAGGAAGATCTGGGACAGGATGTTCTTGGATGCTCAATGCCAAATTTGGGTTGCCCCTGCATAATATGTGTGATAAGTCCATAAGAAACACTACTAATGATAAACATAAAAACTAAAATATAAACTTGCCCAGGTTTAACTGAAGTGAAACTCTTTACATTTCTTTCTCCTTCTTGATGAGGAAGTGATGTCATTTGCAAGTTGCCCCAAAATTCAGTAAGTTTAAAAGTGGAAACTGTATACACTAAGTTTGTAAGTGAGAGTTCCACTTCAAAAATCAGATAATCATTGGTTTCAACTGCTGTGAATGAAGTTCTGATCCCTGCAACAGAATCCTTTCCCCAGACATGGTTTCCTGGTGGTTTTCATATAGGGGAAGATGTTACTCAGGCATCTTATTAAATTGCATAAATTAATCTATGATAAATGTTATGCCATAGTTCTGCAAATGTAACTATTAAATAAACTCTTTTTTACAAGTTTAGCCTGTAATGGAATTATGTTGTTGTTGTTCAGTCGCACAGTCCAGCTCAACTCTTTGTGACCCCATGGACAAAGTCACACTAGGCCCTCCTGTCTTCCACCATTCTCCAAAGTCTGCTCAAATTCATGCTTGTTACATATACTGAATGGGTAAAATAATCTGTTTTTGGAAGACTACTAACAGCTTCCTTATACAATGAGTATTTCTAAAATCACCTACCAAAAATTCAACTATGCCATTTTGAAACTTGTACAGTTTCCGTACCAAGAAAGGTAGCCAATCTCCTGCTGAATTAGTTCATTTCCACAAAGTGTAAGAGAAAACTTTTTAAAATCCTGAGAAAGAATATGACGGGGTTCTAAAGTGGGGTCAGCACTATTCTTCCCCTCACTTTTCTGCTGGAACACAAATGTGCCTACACAGAAATCTGTATTATTATCCTTGCTTTACAGTTGGGGAAATAGAGTCAGAGAGGTTATACTGAAAGAAGGATGATAATGTGCTTAAGATAGAAACTATAGAGACAATATGTCTGAGATATATTTCTGGTTTTGCCTTGACAGGGATGGCAGTGGTGGTGGTGGGGGGGGGAGGAAATAATCACTAAACCTCTCTGTCGATGATTCCCCTATCTGTAAAATGAGAATAATAATGCTTACCTATCTCACAGGGGATCTGCAGGTCTTAAATCACTATCCTTTTATAATCCATTCTGAGATCCACAAATGGCAAGGCCTAGAGAGGTGAAAAGCATCATTGTCATTGCAAGAGTTCATGTAATAACAAAAAACTATAGGGTTTATGCTCATATTCTTAGCCATCTACTATGTACTAAGGGTCTTTTCTAGCTTTCTCCTCAGGGTTAGCTGAAATCACACCAAGAGGATGAGTTTGGTGCATTTTTATTATTTTAAGATTAATCATTTGCAGAGCTAAGCAAAATTGCTACTCTATTTGCATAACATTTTTCCCTATAATAAAGGCATAGGGGAGGAAAGGATCATCAATCAGTGAAAAGGCAGAAACTCAAAAAGGTACTTTAAGATATGCTACGTTATCTCAATTTACCACATTCCTTCAAAGGGCAATACAGACAGATCTTAACATCATGAATTATGCAACTTTATCTAAAGCAATATTTAGTTAAAGTGTTACATGGGGGTTGCCAACCTTCAGGTGGATTCAACAAAATACAAAGGACATGGTGTTGGCATGAAACAATAATAAAGAATAACGAAACACCATGATAACCAAGTTGGGATATAGTATACACCTGCCAAGTTTTATTACATTGTTTGTTATACAAATCTCATAATAAATATAAATCTGTGACTACATTCTTTAAGAAGACTCTCATACAGTCTTTCGAGAAATATAAATCAAGGTCAATACAGCAGAACGATCCAATGGTGAGTTAATTCAGCTGCCATTTCCAAAATTATTCTTCAAGAACCTGGCACTAATATGGAGTTGGGTGATATAATCTACAAGGTTCTCAATAGAACTATATCTGATAAGCAAAAAGCTGGGAGTTCGCTACTGTTACATATAGCAACTCTGGAACTTCATCCCTTATCAGTGAAACGCAGCGATATTATTTCTATCTAGGACCATATGTGTCCTTAATCAATCTTGTAATGCATTTCCAACTCCTAGAATCTCAGTAGATTTTAGTCTACAAAGCACAGTGCTCTTCTAGAAGTATACAAGAGAGGTGGTCCCGAAGGTACATGGGTCCCACACCATTAAGGGCCTTAAAGGTTGGCACCAAAACCTTGAACTGGATCTGGTTCTCCACCAGAAGCCAATGAGTTCATATAGAAAAGGCTGAATATGTGCTGTGCACTGGATCCCTGTGAGAACCTGTGGCACTGCATTCTGCACAGTTAGAATTTCCAGGTCAGCTTCAAAGGTAGGTTCATGTGGAGCATGTTACAGTAATTCAGCCTGGAGGTGACCATTGCATGGATTACAGTGGCTACCTGACTGACTTGGCATATTTGGAAAAATACCAGCCTGGCAACATTCACAACCTGGGCTCACACTTTTGACAGTTGGAGCTGGTCTCAATAGTGCACTATCAAGAGTCGGGAGATGACATCCCGGACCTTAATCTTCTTGACCCAGCCACAGAACCTTCATCTTGGAATCATTCAGTCTCAGCCAACTCTGTTTTAACCAGGCCTCAGATTCAGTGGGAGCTCACAGGAGCACAGCTCCTGAACCTTTCTGAGAGTTCCACCTCCTCCTTCTGAGAGTTCCACCTCCTTGTCCATTGAATAGTATGTGCAGCTGCATAACAATCCCTGGATGAGCTCCACCACCTATTTTTCTACAAAATGACCACAGGTTTTAACCATTCCACCATGGCTTTTATTCCATGGTGAGAGCCAATTTGGTGTAATGATTAAGTGTGTGGACTCTTATCTGGGAGAACCGGGTTTGATTCCCACTCCTCCACTTGCAGATGCTGGAATGGTCTTGGGTTAGCCATAGCTCTCCTGGGAGTTGTCCTTGAAAGGGCAGTTGCTGTGAGAGCCCTCTCAGCCCCACCCACCTCACAGGGTGTCTGTTGTGGGGGGAGAAGACATAGGAGATTGTAAGCCGCTCTGAGTCTCTGATTCAGGGAGAAGGGCGGGGTATAAACCTGCAATTCTTCTTCTTCTTCTTCTTCTTCTTCTTCTTCTTCTTCTTCTTCTTCTTCTTCTTCTTCTTCTTCTTCTTCTTCTTCTTCTTCTTCCCTCAGCCAAATTAGCCAGGATGGTATCAGGACAGCCACCGATAAACAGATAGAGGTGGGTAGTATACATCTCATAGAATTTCAAACACACCCTATAAGATGCTTGTTTGTTTGTTTAATCAGATTTATATCCTGCCCTCCCCTGATGGGCTCAGGGCAGCTAACAACAAATAAAAGCAACATAAAATATTTAAAAACATAATATACAATAAAATAATTTCCATACATTTTATAGAGTAGCTTGGGGGTGCTACTGGAGCCTGCCTTGTCAATGGAAGCCCAGACAGCAGCCACTGTTAAATTCGCCTTTTTTCATCTTAGGCAGGTGAAGCAGTTGGTTCCCTTCCTGGATCGCGGCGACCTGGCAACAGAGATCCACGAGGTTGGACTACTGTAATGCCCTCTACATGGGGCTGCCCCTGTGCCAAACCCGGAAACTACAGCTAGTGCAGAACGCAATGGCCAGGCTGCTATTGGGGCTCCTTAGGCGGGAGCACATACAGCTGGGGCTGTGGGAACTGCACTGGCTGCCAATAGTGTACTGGATTCATTACAAGGTGCTGGTTATTACCGTTAAAGCCCTATATGACCGAGGACCTGATACCTTAGGGACCATCTCTCCCCATATATTCCCCAGAGAGTATTACGATCTGGCTCTCAAAACCTACTGGTAATCCCTGGGCCAAAGGAGGCCAAACTGAAAGTCACCAGAAAAAGGGCCTTCTCAATTGCAGCTCCCCACTGGTGGAACCAATTACCAGAAGAGGTGCAGGCCTTGCGGAACCGCAGGGCATGCAAGACGACCCTCTTCCAGATGGCTTTTACTTAATGTGGAATCTACTGTAGAAGAATACCGCCGCCATGGAGAAAACTGAAAGATGCGTAACATCAAGATTTTAGCAGCAAAATGAAGTTAGATGGTTTTAATGTTTATGGTTTTATATGTATGATTTATATTATGTATATATGATTTATGATGCTTGTTTTAATTCCTGATGTGTTTTATACTATGTTATGCTATGTGAGCCACCCTGAGCCTGCCTCGGCTGGAAGGGCGAGATACAAATTTAGGAGAGAGCTGCCACTCTACACCATTAAAGAGTACCATGATCACCATTTATATTTATGTTAAATTATATCATAGTGATACAGCACCAAAAATGCAATGGAATGTTTTAATGTTTAAGTGTTTTAAATAATTTTAAATTGTAGTTTTATTGGTTAAATTGTAAAAATGTATGTTGTTAGCCACCCTGAGTCCGCTTGCGGAGAGGGCGGGATAGAAATTTAAAGTAATAAATAAATAATAAATATTATTTATTATTATTATTGTCATTAAAAGTCCAAGATGCACGTTGATGTTCTGGTTGTTCTAATGTTTCTGGTTTCAATTAGGTTAGTTCAGTGAGATTGTCAGTGCTGTGGAATGATGTTCTTGCAGCTTTGTCATGAATTCATCACCAGACTTGCTCTAGCCATCTCAACTCGTTTCATATCTCTGAATTCTGATGTCTACCATTTAGGCCTATAATTTAGGCTGGGAATAGAGAGACTGACCGTTTTCGCACTCAGCTTACCATGCGGTCACGTTCCTGTTCTCTCTGCAGTGTCTGTCGGATTTCCCATTATCTGCGCCGAAGTTACAGGAAGTGCCATGGCTTTTGCGCAGCAAATGTAAACTGGGTTTTAGCGGTTTACGTTTGCTACGCAAAAGCCATGGCACTTCCTGTAACTTCGGCACAGATAATGGGAAATCCGACGGACGCTGTGGAGAGAACAGGAATGTGACTCTGTGGTAAGCTGTGTGCGAAAACGGTCGATGTCAGGAAGTAATTTCATCAGTGGCTGCAGAGAGCTGGGAATTTCAGTCCCCTATCAAGTAATCCAATGAACCACCAGGGGGCACTGGATCCTGCAGAGCATCCTGGAAACAAGTTGGATCCATTAGACTCCACAAGCGAGCATAAATCAGCTCATGACAGGAAGGTCAAAGTGATTTGACCACAGCACAACGTTTTTAGCAATCAGATCCATATACAATCCCCATGTCAAAGATCAAATTCAGTGTGTGGGACCTGAAAAAACTTGGGAGAGGTTTAGTGCTGCCACAGAATACACCTGGTTCCAAGCCTGTGAGGAGGTAGGAGCAGCAGCATGGATGGTAGGAGCAGCAAAACTATCAACCTCAGGAAATGCAGAACCCAGCCAGCTACCACCTCTAGCAGGCTCAGCAGGCTGTTCGCTGGTGTGATAAGCCAAATTCTCCTCAGTGACCTACACCAGGCCCAAACAGTCAATACTGGTGATCTTTGGAATGAGGAGTGTCCTGAAGAGCAACCTCTCTCAGATGAGTGTCCCCCTGCCCTTCAGTTTGTAACTGATGAAAGACTGAGAGCCCTGGAGTTCTTTCAAGACAATTCTCTCACCCTCCCTAGTCCAGGTCTTGGTCATGTAAGCCAGGTCTGTGTCCTGCACTGCAATGTAACTCTGCAATGTTGGTGGTCTTATCCACGTCAACGGAGGGGTTAACTTCCTAGCCTGCCTATTGATGTATTTTGGGATGGAATGAAGGTTGGAAGGAGACTGAGTATAACTATATCTCTGTCTCCTTCCATACCAAGACCTCCTCCCACTACATCTCTCTCTACTCCCAATTACTGAGATCCCCAGCCTGGAACTGGCACTCCTGATGTCAAACAAAGCCATCCAATTTATCTCTCTTTCACCCTTGAAACAGATGTACTTCCTGAACCTCTATGTAAAAACCCCATTTCATTACAATTAACTTCTCCCAGAGGGAAAAAAAATGAGCCCAAACTAATATCAATAAATATCTAATCTAACTTAAACTATTCAATTCCTCTATCCCCATCTCAACTACTAACAAATCCCGAATTCCAGCCAAAGTATCACCCTGAGGATTATAACATTAATATATATAACATCAATAATAATATTTTCAGGAGGAATAGATTTTAAAAATTACTCTTTTATTCATCACAGAGAACAGATGTTGGGTTCAGGGTCTCCACCCTATGTCAGACATGAATTGCTGAATATCCTCACTTTGCACATGTATGATGCCTGATTCAGATTGTAACAGGGGTGCAAACCAAACCTGAAACTGAGGAGAAACTCAAGTCATCTGTGACTATGTTACAAAGGATACACAATGGAGACCCTGGATCCAACCTATGTCCTCTGTAATGTGTAAAGAAGCCTCAGAATGTAACAGATTTCAATAAAAGTCATAAATGAAGCTCAGTACATATTTCTAATTTTTCCTCTCTCTCTGAATTCTTTTGTAGATATGTGTAACTCCTACAAATATCAGTAACATATATAATATGGTGTTTCCAAAACATAAAAGAAGAAAAATAATGAAAGCCATCATAAATAAAAGGAAACCCCCCACTTTCCTATTTCAATGATGGTATATAATGATATGCTGGATATTTTACCGAAACACATAAATACTGAAAGTAACAATCTACATACATTTATTATAAATTGATATATTTTTATGCTGATTCAGAGATGTTGTGACCTTAAAGCTGATGGGAACGCCTTCATGTACTGCAATGCCAAGGTCAGCCCAAAACTTATGCTGATATTGACAGCAACGCTTCAGTGGATAAATATACACTATGTATATTCCATGTATACCCTAGAACAGGGGTTGCCAATGGTAGCTCTCCAGATGTTTTTCCCTAGCCAGCCTGGCCAATGGCTGGGGCTGATGGGAGTTGTAGGCAAAAACATCTGGAGAACTACCATTGACCACCCCTGACCTAGAACACCTCTAGAGCTTTGGATCTGAGATTTTAAAATCTTAACCCTTATTACACTTTATACGAATATTATTATACAATATTTATATATGTTATAGACCTTCATTTTCCCCATGGGGAATTACTTGGGTTTTTTGTATGTGCACATTTCAGTGTTGCACAGACTATTATAAACCATTGCCATGTTGATCCCAGAAAAAAGAAAATACAAAGAGGTACCAGATACTTTCGTTAAATGGACTTTGTTGCATGAAGAGAAGCTTTCTTTCAGTCTCACACATCATGGGAAGGGAGTATGTGCATGTACCATGAACTTGTACTGCTGAATTCTACATGTCATAATGTTCGTTCTAAGGTGTGGAGTCTTGTGAGCAAACATTCTGCTTTATGAGCTACTAGCATTAAAGCTGTGCATGAACCATCTGGCTACAGCATAAATTAGTTTGCTCTGAGCCTTGCTGAGCTATGACAAAAATGTGTGAGCCAGAGGCTAAAAAAGTATAGGCTAGCTCACACTAACTCAGCTTAGAGGGAACACTGGTCATAGTACCAGAAGCATATGGGTGGGCAATTCCCTAGGCTCTCCCAGTTTCATTACTATCTGGTAAGAAAGGACCACAAAAATCCTTCTGACTGCGTAGTTTCAGTTGCATACAGCAGCTGTATGGGCTCACGCCAGAGATAAGTAGTTTCCATGTTGTGTGAAGATACATCTTATCCCAAGTACGGCTAACGTGAGAGTGATCTACTTAAGATAAAGAGATGAGAGATGTAGCAGTTACATTGCAATTGTATGCATTGCTATTCCCACTGAAATAAGTGAGCTTAGGGAAGAATAATTTTGCATAGGACTGAACCATTAGTCATTCCTGTATAAATCTGACAATTCTGTAAAGGGATATTTCTATGAACCCCCAAGGACCTCTGTACAATGCTAGCATACGGAAAGTCTGCAACCATCTCCTCAAGCAAAGGCCTGATATTTGTCTGGAGTCACCCTCCAAAATCTAGCAGAGAGAGAGAGAGAGCTCTAATAAGCAGGGAACCCCAAAAAACTTGTGGGATGTGTCTCATTTTCCCCTCCCATATTATTTCCCCTTCCCTTTCCCTGAAAGGTTTAATAACCTCCCACCTATTTCTGCTTTGCTCCCATCCAGCAGCCAACCTACCCATCCTCTGTGTCAGCTTTTCGTTTTTCTACAGCCTCTAACCTCTACCAAAAAAAACAAGGTGCATGCATTGCCAGATAGTGGGATCATACGCAGTTGGGAACATGCAAAGAGCTCCAGGGACACCTCACTTTCTCCTGCATCACCCTCCCCTCACTATTTCCTCTTTCCCTCTAACTGGCAAGCCTCATACCATCTCTCTCCTTTCCCCACTTTCTTCTCTCCATCCCACCGACAAACAACCAACCTAGGGTTACCAGGTCAAACTCAGGAAATACCTGGGGACTTTGGAGCCTGGAGACTTTCTCATTTCCTAAAATAAATAAATAAATAAAAATACAGCCATGCAGTTCCCTTGAAGACTGTCTTAATTTTCTAATTCTTTTCTTTGCCTACAAAGGGTTCCCAACAGCTGCACTTCTACTAAATGAAAGTATAATTTGTCATACTCCTACAGGTTCCTTGTCAGACTTTGGTAGCATTTCCAAACATGGGGACACACACACACAGAGCAGCAAAAATAAACATAGTTTGCAAACCCACACTTCTGTGATTTCACTGGGGCAACGGTATAAATTGCTTACTTACAGATGTTGCTAAATGTAACAATCTGCTTTAGACTAACATAACAAAATGAAAGTAAGAAAACAATCTAGGGGGTAGAATTTTCCTCCATCCCATAATCAGATTCTAGTTAATTCTTTACTATCTATTTTACTATACACACAACTTCTGAAAAAAATGCAAAACAAACAGAGGGACTGTGCTCTCTTCCTCACTCGCACACTTCACCCACTCACCACGGCTTGTGCCTGCTTATCTGGCCCCATGAAGCTTTCATCCTGCTGGGATTTAAAGGCACACACATATTCTCAAACAGAGTTTGCAAGCTTCTTCTAAAATGTCCTGCTGAGTTTTAAAGGCACATACTGGCTGTTGAAGTGGGGGGCTGGGGTTTCCCTCTATTGGCCAAGTGGCTGGTGGCAGAAAGGAGCCAGCATAATCAGAGAATCCCCCACCCAAACCTGGGGACTGGCAAGCCTAAACCTGTTATCCATTTCCCTCTTTTAGCTATATTTATTTATCTCATTTATAGCCTGCCTTTCTGCACAAAGGAGACCCTAAGCAGCATACATATTCTTCTCTTATCCATTTTATCCTCACAAAAACCCTGTGAGGCGGGTTAGACTGAGAATGTGTGACTGATCTGAGATCACCACAGATCCTAGTATGAAATTCTAACCACTGTACAAGATTGACTTTTGTGGAATGGCTGCTACTTGCTAGTAGCAAACAGCCAGTCCTGGATAAATCATGAAATCATGCAACATCAAGCCACCCACAGTTGCTATCTGGCCTGGCCCCAATAAATCTTCGTTCAAAGGCCAAAACAACTCTGGAAAAGGCTCTTCACATCACACACATATTCTACTGACAGAAACCAAGGCTTCTACGCTGACGATTGCCTAACTCAGCCACTGAGGGCATACATGTCTTAAAAGTGAAGGTGCAGCTTCTTATTGTTTTTGAGGATTTTAATCCCATGGTGTATTCTTCATTATTGTTGTTGTTGTTGATGTTATTATTATATTTTCAGATTTTGCTGCAAATCTGGAGCTTTTCTCAGGTTTGTAGAAAGATTTAACTGCTCATGACCCCAACTCAGATTTAAGTATCCACAGATTTGACCAAACTGAGAATTAACTATATTGATAAAAAAGAAAGCTGAATATATGCAAAAAGTTAGAGGAAAACTAAGCTTGTGAGGGTTCTTGTTCTCAGGTGCGAGAGAAGGATATTCAACTATGAATATAGGTTCAAGTGTTTCTAAAGTCCTGAGTACATTGAAATCATAGAGATTTTGTAGCTCTTATACAGAGGCAATAGGAAGGAGACCACTGCATGGCTCTAGCATGATTCATTATGCAGCATTAACTACTAGCTATATCAAGAAGCCAAAGCACTAAGCAAGCCTTCTGCTAATACCTTTTTCTTCCATACTAACCTATGTTGATTTACTAAAAGATATCCTTTAAATTACATTATAATTACACTGCAGTCCTATGTTTCATCCCAACTAAATCGGGAGATTCACTATAGGGAAAAAGTTGTTTTCTAATGCCATTCAATAATCTAAAGGAAAGCATCATTGGGAAAAGCTTTTGTAGGAGAAGAAAAGACATTCCTTGGATCTTGAGGATGAAAATAACATAGAAATTCAGAGAAAGGAAGACAATCATACATCACACAAAGTCCATCCCCAATCTCAGTTTATAGGACTTTAGAGTTATAAACCACAAACTAAAGTTATTTCTTCAAATTGAAAGTGCACATCACATAAAAACTTTCAAAAACTCAGAAGAATATAATTGCATACATAAAATAGTGCTTTCAAAACAGGAACAATGAAAAATAATGAAAGTCATCATAAATGGAACCACCCAGTTTTCTATTTAAATGCTATTATATAGTGATATGCTGGATATTTTAAAACAAATAGATAAAAACTGAAAACATCACATCTGTGTACATTTATTATAAACTTCTATACATTTACCCTGATTCTGATAACATTGTGACCTCAATTTTTACCACTATTTCTTCCCTGTTTTTAGAGAACTAATGATCATTATATTTCCTCTATTTTGATGCATATCTGTGGAGATTTCCTTGAGACTGAATAGGAAAAAAACCCCTGGTCTAGAGGATACACATATGAAAGTCTGGCTCTAGCATGATTCATTATGCAGCATTAACTTCTAGCTATATCAAGAAGCCAAAGCACTAAGCAAGCCTTCTGCTAATACCTTTTTCTTCCATACTAACCTATGTTGATTTACTAAAAGATATCCTTTAAATTACATTATAATTACAATTAATTGCAATCAAGTCTAAGTCCATTATTTTCCCCTTTGCCATTTCAGCATGATATCCAGATCTATATGCCCCTGATCTCCCCAAAACCTATTAGGAACTATTCTCAATACTAAAGAGCCCTTCAAATGCAGCTGGGACCAGCTAATCGCAGCATCAAGAGACAGACAGAAGCAGACTTTTATCAGCTGAGCTTATTAGGAACAGTGAATCAACTGAAAGGCTGGACCAAATTTTCATCCATGAGAATTGAGAAGAGGGGAAAGCAAGGTCCAGCAACTGACATGATTTCTCCCAATGGCTTACTTTTTCTATATGCACTGTGATGATGACATATAACTGACAAAATCACAAGGTAAAATCAGAGTGAAGATGGTAAATATTCTTGTCATTCAGAACAGGTCTGACAGTGCCAAGTAGTCAATCAAATTTGTCTGCATAATCACATCACACCTGATAAAGGCAAAGCTTTCCATATTCACACAGAAAGCCGCACTTACTGTGCCCACAACCACTGAGGTGGGGGAGCTGGCATCTGTAATCTATTCAACTTTACGAGGACATTTTACTGTACTGTATAGTACTATAGCCAAAATCCAACAATAGCTGAAAGATTCTGTTGCTTTATTTAATATGAATGAGGCAATGCGGGTGTACAAAGAAAGGCAAAAGAAGTGACAATCACAGTGTAACTTTTGGCATTAAAATCTTTAATCTATTCAGCTGTATAAAGGGACAAGGGAAAAGAAAAATATAATTTCTTTTCTTGTTCAGAGACACAACATTGTGACAAGCAGAACAAATATAGCAAAATGACACATAGTCTCATATGCTCTCTGGCCAAGATCCAAATATCTATTTCTGCATGGAAGGACCAGCTTCCTCACAGAGTAGCTCTCTTCCTTGAGAAAATCACTTGCACTCTTGTGAAGAAAACTGGGCCATACCAATCATCCCTTCCATATTTGGCTATACAAGCCCTTGCACAAGCTGATGTACAATTTAGCTAGTTGTACAAATAACTCATTTTAGTTCTTGCCCGTATTTGCATGCACAACTGCATGTTGTATTTATCCTTCAACTCACCATTTGCTTATTGTGTTTCTGCCTGATACACCATTCCTAAAGGCACAAGAGTCCTGCTGGGAAAAAAAATACAGATGGCAATGTTGTAGATTATGGAAGACGGTTGAGCATCCGAGAAATTATTTGTTCATATTAAGATGAATTCTTCAAAATATTTGTCCAGTTCCTTATGAAGGCTCCCCCCTCCCATGAAGATTTCTCTTTTTAAAAATTCTAATAGAAAACAATTTTCAGTGGGAAAGCTGAAAATTTTAGATAGCAGTGAAAAAATTCCATTATTTTTTTTCATTGGAATGGGCTAGATGGTTTTTAAAACATGGTTTTACTCTCTGAAAATGTGTAGTATGCATCTTTTATGTAATACAATCAACAACTTAATTAATAATGTGATGTGGAGTCACTACTGAGATCTCACATGGGGATCCCATCACTGGGTTTTCAAGGGAAGAGATGAGTGGAAGTGGTTTGTCATTGCCTTCCTCTACACAGCAATCCATCTTCCTTGGTAGTTCTCCATCCAAGTACTAACCATGGCCAATGTTGCTTAGCTTCCCTTGGCCTAAGCTGGTATTCAGGCTAACAATAACTTAGATAATGATAATTTCTATTACAAAAGACCACACAATAATTAGGAAAAGCAAAATTTTCTATTTTTAAAGACATTCTGCCCAACATTTCAGATGGAATTTGGAGGAACACTGGGGGTAACAGCCTCTTCTGGAACACACTTTTCAGTGTCATTAATGGGGGTGTATTATTATGGCAGTGCTTAGCCCCTGAAAAGGCTGGCTGGAGAATATTGGCGATTGTTATTATAGGACAATTATGTTTTTCTAATGGACCATTAAGCAGCAGAATATGCACAATCTTTGCTTTTATATCAGGAAGGCTTTTGCAAAGTAAATAAATGCAACAGGCAGCAGGCAAAGAGCCTTCAGCAATATGCAGTAGTGGGGGAAGCTCTCTGGCTGTGATCCTTGATGTAAGAATAGAGATGTCAAGTACACCATAGCATTCCTATTTTTATCTCTGAAAATGCTGGAGGTGATATAGTGGAAAAGAGAACCTGAGCTAGACCAGGATTGCTTTCTCACAGAAGCTTTGCTCCAGTTTGAAATTGAAGCTGAATTTTTATTTTTATTTTTTTAGTATCCAGATTGCATCATCCTCAATCATCTACTTTTCTGGTTTTTCTGTTTTGATCCATTCTTCCTCGAATTTGGTTTGAAATAATCATTGTCAAACATTGAAGGGTGTTTGCACACTGCATTGATAGGAAAGTGTGAGCCAGGCTCTGTCTAATCTTTTAAGGTTC
Source organism: Heteronotia binoei (assembly GCF_032191835.1). Taxonomy (NCBI): domain Eukaryota; kingdom Metazoa; phylum Chordata; class Lepidosauria; order Squamata; family Gekkonidae; genus Heteronotia; species Heteronotia binoei. Next base: position 70,960,644 of record NC_083231.1, read on the forward strand.
CACCCCAGTCACCACTATTTGCCTTGCCTTAGCCCCTTATGGTCACACCATAGCCTCCTGAACTCAATGGGGCAGAGTGGATTCACTATAACAATTTGCCAGATCTACTAATCTCTCTGAATTCCAAGCTTTCATTAAAAAAAAAAAAAAGTAAAGCCCTAGCCCTTTTCAGTATGAAGATATCCAGCTGGAACAAAAATGACTAAAAAACCTGAATAAAGGCTTCCATAGATACTGCTGAAGGAAAAATCAGGGGAAAGTGGTGACTGAGGGAGGAACTCCTGTATGGATGCTTCATTCCCAGCATGAATGCATTCACATGGCAGTAACAAGGTAACACAAAATTCTCATAATGTGGGTGAAAGCCTGCATGGAACTAATTTATCTGCTTAAAATGACACTTAAAACCACACCCTGTTATTTTGTATTAAATCTGCACAAATCACACCACAATTCTGTGTCCTCAGTTATCGATACAGTTTGGAATGCTTCCTTCTCTTTCATCTGTTAGCATGCACTGAGTGTAGAAATATCCTCTGACTACTACAGAACTCAACTTTCCTTATTAATCACTGATGAACAACGTCTGAGTCCAGTGGTAACTTTAAAACCAACAGTTTTTTATTCAAGAAAAAAGCTTTCATGAATAAAACTTGGATAATGCTGGTCTTAAAGGTGCCACTGGACTCAAACTTTGTTTTACTGCTTCAGAGCAACATGAACATGAACTACCCACTTGAATTTAACCACTTCTGTTAAGTGAAAGTGCCTTAAAGAGACACCTTAGAGACAGAGTCCTGTAAGTGATCAGTCTTTACATATATTTCTGGGGCATGAGTTGAAAGGGAGGGCCTGTCTGAAGGATGTTACGCACATTCAACTGAGACTTGGCTATGTGGCAAGGGAAATTGCTCCCAAGTCGGATGAAGAGTCGGACACAAGGTATTGGTATAACTAAGGGCCACTTAATTAAGTATAATAATAAACGGTAAGGCCACAAGAACTGTGGCCTGGTCAGGGCTAGGGGTCTCAACAGACCACTCCCCTGCCATTAGCAGGTGAGAGACCCAGTCCCCCAGCCAGAGCTGTGTGGCACAGCTCTCACCAGCTGGCCCAGCAAGGAGGCAAGCCCCAGAGGGCCTGACCACCAGACGCACATCTCAATGGAAGGCACCCTCTAGTCAAGTCTCCAGGACAGTCTGCATTCTCACACCCCAGGTCATCAAACCCTAAGGTTGATCCTGTCAGACCGCTAACTCCCCAAAAGGGGGATGTTTTCTGGTCCTCCCCTAGCCACATAGAACCATAAACCCATTAACAACCTGCCAAACTAAAGTGACCAACCTATTTAACAACACCTCCCTATAGCCAAATCCACAATCCACTGACCTGCTATGTAGGGTAGGCGAAAAAACACCCCAGCAAACTGCCAATCAGCTGGGGAGCAAAAAATTCCCACCCGGCCCCCCAAACCATGAGGCGACCAACACTTGCCTACATAACAAACAGGGCGGGAGGGAGGGCCGATCTCAGCCTGGAGACTGAGGTAGGGGGCAGATGGTGCTGCTATCACAGAAAGCCCCACCCCTTCAAAAGCATGCCCAAATGGGCTGCAAAAGTCCTTCCCTTCCTCCCAGGGAGACAAAGACATTCCAGCAGCCTAGCAGCGTGTTGCTGGCTGCTAGAAATGAATAAGGCAGCAGTGTCCAGTGGTTGCATATGGGAAAAGGTCACACTCCATCCATATCGCAGTCTATGTACAAAAGGGTGATCTAGTAAACAGCGATCAATCTACATTTGCTTACATGTTGGAGGCACCAAGCATTAAAGAAGACCTCAGTTACTGCAGAAGAAAGGAGGAGGAAGAAGAAGGAAAAGGAAGAGGAGGAAGAAAAAGAAGAAAGAAGAAGGAGGAAAAGTAGTAGTTATCTTTCATGTGAAAGTCATGTTATGAAACATGTTATTTTACCTCTGGCCATCTAGGACTCAATGCATTTCCCCTCTAAATAGTTTTACATATTATTTCAATATACGGAGAAAGACTAGATTGTGTTATTGTGTCTGCTGTTGATTGCATCATGTTGATTTGCAGATGTGAATGCCTATAGCAGTCAGCACATGGGTAGTATCTCCTTCATTTGGTTGGGACTCTAACCTTTCCAGATAGCCAACATGTGAAGAGTCTCTCCCCACAACATCTGTATGGTTTACAAGCACAGATTCTATGCTGACTTTCATCTCAGCTCATATAGGTCAGAAGCATGATCCTGTTGGCTCTCCCCACCATACTGAAATAACATCTGAATGGGTGCAGTCACACGTCACATTAAAAGCGGGTGTGTAGTGCTCAAATTTGAACCGCTGAATATTGATTCGATGCAGGGTCGTTCAGACAAACATCCAAGAATGCTACTCATTCTGTTGTTGAGCGATCAGACATCCAATACTATCACGCTCTTTTCTTGGAGCATGCATGATCAGATGGTGATTTCTGGGATGGGGGGGGGGGGGTCCCATTGAACATGCACCCAACTGTTTGGAGGTGGGAAATCAAACATTGCTTCAGAGGCAGGGGGGAAGGGGGAAAGTTTCCAGAATTAATGTTGCTGATTCAAACCAAGGAACTGCCAGGAATTACTTTCCTAGAAATTGGCAGTGACAATGATATCTGGAAATCCTCCACATTGAAAAAAAAGATTTGTTTCCTATTCTGAATAGTGGGATAACGTCCCCCCCCCCCCCTCCGATCCTGTGTTAATTGGAGAAGCAGAAGCGTCACCTCAGATTCCCGGATGGTCTGGCAATGCGCATGCTGTAAGCCGCCCTGAGACACTTAGGTGAGAAGGGCGGGGTATAAATCCTAATATAAATAAATAAATAAATAAATGTCTGCTGAGGCTTTTTTTTTTTAAAAAAAGTAGGAGGGGCAGTAACATTCCAAGGGGCAGTATCGCGCGTGAGCTGTCCAAACAGGAAAAGCCAATCTTGTGCTGCTTTTTTGAAAAAGGGCCGGACTTTCTGCGCTGTCAAATTAATGCGGCACTGATCCACAGCAAGTCGGAATGACCCTGGATGACGCTCTATTGCCAGATGTGGATGTGTGGATGAACATATTTAATCCATCAGTGAGACAGAACTGTGTCGCCACTAATGGTACGTCTGAACGCACCCAATAATACCTTTAAAAGCCTCGTGTCTCTAAGCACTGAAAGGAATAAACTAGCCTTGCATTAAAAGGATGTACTTACTGTTCTATCTATAGAGGGTTTGCTCTCCTGGATAATCCATTTGTTAGCCAACATGGCACTTGTTCTGCTCTGTTTGCTACCCCACTTTAGAGACAGCACATCTTCCAAAGTAGCTGAGTACAAAAAGTATCTGCTTGCTCACGTCTAAGGGCAGCACCTCTCCTTAACTTTTGCAAAACTTGTTCTAAAGTAGAGAGGTACAGAAGGCTCTCTCCCACAAAGACTTCAAACCTAGTCTAAATTTGACCCTGTGTTTGAATTCTAATAGGGCTGTGTTTGTTCTTGCAGTATCCAAGTTTCACATGCAGTTTCTTTAAAAAGCTGACAATGCTCAGCCTGGCATGTACAATTTATTCAGAAGCTGTGTAAAATCAAAAGAGAGTGTGAGCATTAGGTCTCTTCAGGCTGTGAATAAAATAATGAATGCAATAATTGCTGTGTTCTCCCTTTGCAGACAAGCACCCTGCTTTTATCTAAATAAATGCAAAGGATCATTAAATCCATTTCACAATACTGAGAGTTTTGCCCATAGGTAGGGGTCAAAAAAGAAGAAGATGAACTGGAGCATCCAAGAGCTAACTTGCTCACAGCAGGAATAAAATAACCAAATGTGCCAGGGTTTTTTCCCCCCCTAGGGTGCTGCATATAAGTGCATGTGTAATATCACTATTCAAATCAAGTCAAATCCATTCTAGTGACACTGTCTCAGAGGCAACCAGGGATGAATATGGCTCTGATGGACATGGCACTAACCATTCACTGCTTTCAATTCACTCAGAATGACTTTGATGCTGATGCTGCTACCTCTACCATCAAAAGGGGACAGATGGCTCATCTAAATGCAAATAGGTCACTTTTTCTGTCAGAGCATACTTCTGAGTACTGGACCTACGATCAAGTGAATTTGCTTAAAAGGTTTATGAACCAAATTCTGCAAATACACACACATACACACACAGAGCTTTTTAACACTGAGTTTGATGACGTGTCAGGCAATATAATTATGCTTGTTTGAAAAAGGCCTGTGTAAGAAAAATGAAGGAGATTAGACTTTTAAAAAAATTTAGTCATTTTTAGTGGTTCTGAATATATCCAAGGTACACCATCTGCAAGAAAGAGAGATATACTCTGGTTTCTCCAGATTGCACAGAGATATCAGGTCAAAGTAGATAAGAATGAAATTATGGATGGTCATTTCAGGGGTTTGAAACCTCAACAGGAGGAGCTAACTCTTTACTCTTTTCAGTGGTGGTTTCAGTGCTATTAACATGGGCTGGGGATGAGCAACCTCATTATCAAACTCTGTCAAATTCTCTGACACTGTTCAACCACCAACCTCAGAGCAAAAAACAACTTACTTTTTTAAAAATGCTGAGAAGACCCAGTCATAGCTCCCCTAATATATTGTGTGGTCAGACTACTAGGCAAGAAAGCATTTTTAATATTCATCAGAACATTACACAATGTTCATCTTCTCAAAGTAACATAAAACGTTTGGATTAGTTCAAACATTTTCTATGGCCAGAAACAAGAAATGTTCCTAAATGCTAATGATCAGGAATCTTCAGAAACGTAAATAACAATCAAATGTAGACAAGTAAATATTCCGTATAATGCCCACATTTCATACTGCAATAAATGCACAATTTATAAGTAATTATTTGTACAATGGTAATACTGCATATAAGTAATGAAATGTTGCCTTTGATGCTTGGTTGTCCTGTAACAACTATTCTATAAGTTCAAATAATGTAATTGTTTATCCAAGTATTTATTTTCAATGCTTGGGAGTAATAAGTACTCAATTTTACACCTATTGGGACTGTGTTGTTTTAAAGCTATATTAACAGTTGTAACAGAAATACAACTCATAAGACTGAACTAGCTGATAAAAAATAAAATTATTAATGAATATTTCCCCCTAGAAATGTGATTGTGGTTAAGTAATGCATAATGCAGTGTTTATATAATGCGATAAAAGCATAGCCTTCTTCTTGCTAGATCTTCTGCACACTTTATCCCTGCCTGAAATCCCTAGGGTAAACCCACCTTACTCATGGCATATTATCTCCTTCAGTACATCTCTCCTGTCTACTCACCTCTTACAATCCCAGTTATGCAATTTCACCTCCTTGCACAGTTTCTAAATGCTTCCCTCGATTCCTCTATATCTGCTCTTTTCATTCCACTTCATCTCCAGTGGAAATAACTGGGCCTGACCTTAGTTAGGCACTTGCAAGCTCAGCCTTCCCTTCTGGAGATCCTAGTGGTGCAACCCATACTTTCAGTTAATACTCAGGCTCACAGTTTATAATTGCATGGACAAAACTGCTCATTCTACTGGCTACCCATGACCCCTTAACTTGAAAAATACTAGTACTGGGTTGAATCCATTCTATCACCCTGTTTCCATACATTAAGATGGGGAAAATAAGGGAAGGCCGACAAATTCAGAAATAAACAAAGATGGAAAGCATTCCTGGACCTATAACTCTTTAGCAAAGAGATATCTTCTATAAACATATGCTATGTTGAAACTTTCTGCCCATGCAAAGTTAGCCTGTCAAAAAGATAGATACCCTTTGGTCAGAAACACTAATTTTTTAGATGCTGGGAGCTTCATTTTATGCACTGAAACATACCTCTATCTCTATTTTATAAAGGTCACAATTTTTTTTCTGATATGAAGTCCAGCTATTAGCCAATTGCTCTAAAGTACAAAGGCTACATCATGCCAGACTGCATCCATATGTTTATTTAACATCACAGTATGGTTATCAGTCTATTCCGCTCATCTTTACTATAGTGAAGATGGTCAGATATTGAACCAATATGTATTCATCATACTGCTGCCTCAGCCATGCTTCCTTAACCATTCCCCCCGCCCCCAAATTTCTTTACGCTCTTAGGTCTTTTATTTTTATGTTCAGAAGCAAAGCAATTATATTTGTTTTGAAGTACTATCCTATCAAATTTCAGCCCGTCCTTCCAATTTATCAAGATTACAGAGTACTTAATTGCATTCTGCGAAAGATTTGCAATCCTCTCAAAGCCTGTATTGTTTAAATATGTGATTAGCATACTCTTCACTGCAATGGCAAGTCACTGATGAGTCATATTATGCCTGAAATAGGCCACTTTGTTATCCTCTTCATCACTGACACTAGGCCATCATAACAACAATTAGTGTGCTTTGTCTGTGAGCTGCATTTTTGAGACCTTGTTTTATTTAACAAGAAAGGGACTCTAGTACCATGACTTAGTTCAATAAGGCCAACTTGATGTTATTGGATATTTGCACATTCCACACAGGTCTAATCAGGCCTTAGATTCAGTGGGAGCTCACAGGAGCACAGCTCCTGAACCTTTCTGAGAGTTCCACCTCCTCCTTCTGAGAGTTCCACTTCCTTGTCCATTGAATAGTATGTGCAGCTGCATAACAATCCCTGGATGAGCTCCACCACCTATTTTTCTACAAAACAACCCCTGGGTCTAACTAAACTAAATATTTATCATCAGTTGAGTTGAAGGACAAAAAAAGGGAAGGGGAGGGCAGGCTATGCTAAGCAGGGCTGCCAATCTCCAGATGGGGCCTGGAGATCTGGAATCATAACTGATCTCCAGACCAGAGATCAGTTCCCCTGGAGAAAATAGCTGCTTTGGATAGTGGCCTGCTGAACTCTCTCCCCTCCCCAAGCACCACCTTTCACAGGGTCTTCCCTCAAAATCTTCAGGAGTTTCCTAATTCAGAGTTAACAATCCTATGCAAAATGGAACAATTAGACTCTTTTTATTATAGTGAAAAATGAAGGGGAAAAGGGTATGGAAGATAAACCTAAAATGTCTACAACAGACTTCCTTCAGATGTCTCTTGTAGTAGCACATTTTGTACTAAATCAAGAAATGATAATCAAAAATCCTTGATAAATCACATGCAAATGGAAGCCAGATATTTCCGTGTGCCTCATTTGCAGTTGCACAAAGATGAACTCTATAAAATTCAATGACTATATGAAATGGGTGATTCCAAGAAATACATGAGACAAAGAATGCATCATCTGAAAGGCTGGTTGCTTGAAGCAAGCTAAAAAATGATACCCTGGTTAATGACATGTCAAACCCTGATCTAGGAAACATGCCTGGCTGATTGTCATAAAGCTACGATAAAATGTTCTCAATTTTTTAAACAGAAGACCTCTTGTGGTTTTTGCAAAAGGTGGTATTGGTTCATTTATAAAAGATGGAAACACTACTAACAGAGATGTGTGATCTTAATAATGGTAAAGGTTTCCTTTTTTTCAGCTACCAAAAGTTTTCTCTCTTATGTAAAAAAATAATATCACCATATAAGACTGACATTGAACTATCCCCTTTTAAAGTTTGATTTTGGGAACTTTCATTTAGGGATGCCAGGACCCCTCATCACTTCAGCAGGGGGATTTAAGGGGTGTTGCGCAGCACATGATGTGCTGATGTTACCCAGAAGTGATATCATTGTGTCAGCAATGTTGAGGATGATGCTCGGGTTTTTGGATGAAACTATGGTAAATTCACCCTCAAACCATAGGGTTTTGTCCAAAAACTAGAGCATTTGCAACAAGATGATGTCATCACATCAGGGATGTCTGCCAGCCAGGTGGTCTGTGGTGAGGAGAAGCCCTCAAAATCAGGGGATCCCCCACTTGCACCTGGGGACTAGCAACCCTACTTTCATTAGAATTTTCACCTCTGTATTATCCAGGATTATTTTTAATTGTCATCACATGGACAACTGATTATCATTGTAAAGCAATGGTTACCAAAGGGAGTGATACCACCCCAAGGAGAGGTAGAATTACTTAGAAGGCACTAAGAGGGCAGCAGTGAGAGCTGGAGGTGGGCTCCTTCAGCTGAGTTCTTGACTTATTTACAATTGAGCAGGCCAGAGTGAAACATTTTACTTGCTTCAACTTTACTTGTTTCATTGCTTCATCTTTACTTGTTTCATTGCTCTCTTATCACTTACAAAGTTATTTCCTTTGATCACATTTGTTTGTATTTACAATACCAAGTTGTCCTAAGATTACTGGTAATAGCTATTGATTTTCTTTCCTAATTACCATGCATCTGTGGTAGGTGAAGGTTTGTGCATGTTTGGTAAGTATTCATATATAAATGTAGAGCATAATTTTTCTTTACTCTTCTGCTTTTCTTAGTAAGAATGTGTAAAAATATTATTTATACAATATGCTTTGCTGTATATTCATGCTCTAACTACAAGGCTAGCTCAGAGCATATATATATTTTTGTGTGCATAAATGTCACACACTCCTGCCTGTTAAGTTTTTCTCGGAATCCATAGCAATAAAAAGCAAATGTAACTTTTCCCCCTTTTTTGAACTGACTATGGAGATTAGTAATGTATGGCTGTGAGAGCTGGATAATAAGGAAGGCTGAGCACAAAAGAATAGACGCTTTTGAGCTGTGGTGCTGGAGAAGAATCTTGAGAGTCCCTTGGACTGCAAGAAGATCAAATCAGTCAGTCCTAAGGGAAATCAACCCTGACTGTTCCCTGGAAGGTCAGATGCTGAAGCTGAAGCTCAAATACCTTGGCCACCAAATGAGAAAGGAGCACTCATGGAGAATGCCCTGATTCTGGGAAAGACAGAAGGCAAAAGAAGAAGGAAATGGCAAAAGATGAGATGGCTGGACAGCATTACTGATGTAACAAACACAAATTTGAGCAGACCAAAGAATGGTAGAAGACAGGAGGGCCTGGTGTGACTTTGTCCATGGGGTCTCAGAGTCGGACTCGACTGTGCAACTGAACAACAAATGGAGATTTCAAATTTACTATACATTTACCATATACATATATTATCATGCATTCCTTAGTACCTGATTTTGTTTGTAGAAATGCATGTTTGTTTGTTTCAAAACAGCCTTTGTTGAATCTGAGATCTCCAACATTTTAATGAATATAACTAAAATTTACTGATAATTAATCTGCCTGAGAAGAGAAAGCAGGGAAGCAAGATTATGATCTGCAAGTATTTTGTGACCACTGGCTATGCTGCATGAAAATTTGACTGTGCAATCTGAGGATCTTCTTTCAATAGAAATTCCAGATTGGGTAGGAAATCCATTTTCAGATACTGAGGAAGCTGGGTAATAGAGGAAGAACTAAATGAGCTACAAAATGACAATAAACTGAAGCCAAAATTTAAGAAATTGTACCCAGAGTTTTGATTACAGAGGAACATTTCTGCATGCTACTCTGTGCAGTGGACAGTGGTTCAGGAACAACTCATTTCATTTTCAGCATTATGGAACGTGATTGTACTATGGTCATACAATTACTCCCCAAGCAAAGGAACTGACTCCAGATTACTAATGATGGTTTTTTAAGACTCCTGCTTAATTGACTTTAGGAACTGGTACCACTTCATCATGTCCACCCATCACATTAAGAATTCACTGAAAAGTGAAGTATTTAATCAATGTGGTATTTAAGATTCTTGCTAAATGACTATCAGACTTTGAAAAGTTGGTATTACTGGACTGAGTTCATCAATATTGTTGAATAAATTAAACTAAAATGTTTTAATTTGATTTTGAATAACTATGCAATTAATTGCTAGTGTTTTTAATTTTACTGTTATTATCTTCCTTAGTGGTTTGTGGTATTATGAACATAGGTTAGGGTGTGCTGGCAGCAGTAGATGGGAAAAGGTGGAAACCACCATTGTAAAGATATATATTTTCATTGTGTAGTATGAGTATTACTAAATTAAACTTTTTTTTTGGGGGGGGGGTATATTTTGGAAACACAGTGACAAACCTGATAAGGGTGTTAATCAAAAAGCCTCTGCCCTGGAGGTGAGATTCTGTAGATTCCAAGTGGTATATCTGAACAGCTGTCTTATGTTAGTGTGTCAGAAATGCAACTGTGCATGCCAAAAAAAAAGAATTTATATTTATGTTATTTTCCTCATTAAAATATACTCAAATATTCAAATTCTGCTACCAACGTATCTGAGAGGATATGTGCCTCAGCATCCCAAAAATATAACAGCAGCCTTTCCATAATGGGAAGTATAGGTGTCAGCTGAAAATATGATTTTTCAGCATTTATTTTCCCCTTGCCTTGACTCCTAGCAAAACAGGAGCCCTTATCCATCCTCAACAGCAGCACCACCAAACTGTTTCAGATAGCAGTGTTTAACTGCACCAGTTCCTTTTTTTTCTGGCAGGTGGCAGGTGCTCTGCCCTGAAGAAATGGGCAATTACCTTCCTTTCACTAGACAGAACACAGCCAGGACAACAAACTGCTCGATCTAAAACAGCTACATGTAGCTGCTGCTGCTATGACAGTAGAGGAGAGCAAATGTTGATAGGAAGAGCTTGACCCATCACCAAATACAACAGCAGGTAGAGTGGAGCTTTATTATGAGTTTTCTCATTAAGAAGTTACATGTGAATCACCTCCTTTCTTTTGTATAATTTACTAGCTGGAAAACTGTGCTTCGCTGTGGTATTTACCTTTAATCCATTTAAAATACTGAATTCTGAGTGATCTCCAGCCCTCACCTGGGGATTGGCAACAATGGTTCCCCAGGAGAAATCGGCTGGTTTGGAGGGTGGAGTCTATGACATTGTACCAGTCTGAGGTCCTATCCCTCCTCAAACCCCACCTTTTCCAGGTTCCATCCCTCAAATCTCCAAGAATTTCCCAACCTGGATTTGGCAACCCTATCTCTTTCCCAGTCAACCATCAACCTATTTGATCTGACTCTATGACTTCAGCTTTCCATCTCCTCCCCACGTCCTGCAGCCTGTACCAAGGAAAAAGACAGTCTTTCCCTGCAGTGAGGACCAAAGCAGATTACACCATTACTCCTCTACCCCTTTTAATCTGCACAAGAATCCTGTGAGATAGGTTAAACTGAAAGTTGTTACTGGTCTGAAATCACAGTGTGGAGCAAAGTAGGAGGGAAGTGCCCTCAGCAGTAATTTTCTCCAGGAGATTTGATCTATGCCATCTGGAGAGCAGTTCCCACCTGGAGAGTGACAACAATGGTTCCCCAGGAGGAAGTGGCTGGTTTGAAGTGTGTAGTCTACACCATTGTACTTGTCTGAGGTACCACCTCTCCTCAAACCCCACCCTGAAACTCCAGGATCTACCCCTGAAATCTCGAGGAATTTCCCAACCAGGAGTTGGCAACCCTATCTCCTTCCCAGCAGCAGTAGCAGGAGTATTATGACACAAGTCCAGGGGTTTCGGCTGGGCACTGAGACAGTGAGGACACCTGTTCAACTGATTGCAGTCTATGTTAACTGATTTTCTCTTCAGAACACAGAGCTCTGCAGCTGATCTATCCAAGAGAGGAGGGTGGAAGCAAGCAGCAGCCTACCAGGCACACAGCACAGCATTAACCCTTAGGGAAAACACATTTTACCCCTTTTGACCCCTTAGGGATTGAATTTTTAAAAATCCCTTCAAAGTGTGCACACTTATGTCATGGAAGGAATGCACTCCCTCAATTTTGGGCTTCTAGGTCTAGGGGTTTGGGCTCAGCATTGATAAGTCAGTACACTTGCTTTGCAAGGCTTGTTCAATTGCATAGGAACTACAGAGCAAAACCTCTGTTTTCTCCATTGGCTGAGTCTCCTCCCTTGAGGAGGAAGGAGGGAGGGAGAGCTTGCTTTATTTATTTATTTATTTTCATATTTATATCCCGCCCTCCCCGCCGAAGCAGGCTCAGGGTGGCTGCATAGCAGAGCTACTGAGGCAAGCCTCTCTTCCTTCTATTGGTTGAGGCTCCTCAACCCCTGGGGAAGGAAGGAAAAAGGCAGAGCTTTCTTTGCCCAGCTCTCTTTGCCCAGCTTTCTTTGCCCAGCTTTCTTTGCCCAGCTCTCTCCATGGCAGAAATACAAAGAAAGCACCATATGACCAACAAGTGCTAATGTTTCAAGCAGGGGTCATTTTGTAGAAAAATAGGTGGTGGAGCTCATCCAGGGATTGTTATGCAGCTGCACCTACTATTCAATGGACAAGGTGGGAAGGAGGAGGTGGAACTCTCAGAAAGGTTCAGGAGCTGGGCTCCTATGAGCTCCAGCTGAATCTGAGACCTGGTTTCAAGCATGTTTTAAGTTTTTTAAAAAATCTTTAATTTGTGTTTGTGTCCTTTTATAAAGTTTATATCTCTGCTACCTAATCTTAAATAGGTGCATACATTGCCTGGTCTAACATGGCCCAGCCTGACAAGGTCTCATTTATGTCAGACTTGGCCCTCATAACAAATGAGCTCAGCACTCATGTTCTATATTGTCTCATTACACTGGCTGGAAACAAGAGGGACACACTAGAATTGGGACCATGCAGTAATTAATCAAAATATATTTAGATACAAAAGGTTCTGTGCATTTCTATTCCAGCAGATGAAGAAGAAGAAGCTATAATCCCCAGTTTTATGCCCTTGCTCTGTATTTTTCAGTTTCAGCTTCTCATTGCTTCCCCTTTCTCAGTGCTACATACTGAAGTGTGTGTGGGTGTCTGGAATATAATATTTTAATGCAGGCATTATCATGTTGCTATTACTTTGTGAAGGGTTGGCAAATCTGGGTTGTGAAATTCTAGCTAGTAGAATATAATGCCACAGAGTCCTCCCTCGGAGAAGCCATTTTCTCCAGGAAAACTGATCTCTGATAGAGGTTGTAATTCCAGGAGATTTTCAGGCCCACCTAGAGGTTGGCAATCCTAAATATTTGACAGAAATGTGACTGCAGGGCTGCACATGAAATTCATCTCAAACTAGCTCTGATATCACCACATTTAAGGTAAACACTTATTTCAACAGTGTATAAGATGTCTCATCACTTTGTCAAAAACCCTTGATGGGTGCATCTAGTAGCCTTAGCCCAATTAGGCACATGTCTTCAAGCCAGGGTAGAAACTAGCAGCTCACTAGATGGAAAAGAAGCAGAAGTGGGGTTTTCTTCCTTTTATACTCAGGTTACCCTAGTGTGGAGACAGAATGGAATGGCGTGTATTTAAGGCACATGTGCCCTTAAAACACACAGAAACAGCCAACTTAAACACTGAACCATGATTAGGTGTCACAAGAATGTCCCTAGAAGATTTGTGTGGCTTATTCACAGAACCTTTCAGCTTCTTATCTTCTCATCTTACATACTATGAGCAAATTAATGACTCCTTAGTTTGCAAGAAATCAGTTAACTGTCACACATAAATTAGCAACTTACAGTTTGTGCTAAAATAAGGACTGCAGACTGGGAACAAATTGCGGTTTGCACAGCAAGAACAAACCACACTTACCATTTCTATATTGGGACAGCTATGTTGAAAACCTGGAAGAAATTAAGTAGCTCATCCACCTCAAGTGCGTGAGGAAGCAGAATGTATAAGAAATAATGTATTTATTTATTCGATTTATATCCCGCCCTCCCCACCGAGGCGAGCTCAGGGTGGCTAATGTAAGTTTTTAGCTTTCATTAGCGCCTACTATACATTGCATTGCATTTTCACTTACCTCCTGTTCAGATCATGGACTTAATTTTCCCAGTTTTCTTACATTTGTTTTTAAAAATTACACTTATAGTAAAATAAGTGGTCTGAAGCAGCAGAACAGAATTTGAGCCCAGTGGCACCTTTAAGACTAACTTTCATTCAAAGTATAAGCTTTTGTGCACAAGCACACTTCTTCAGATACAGTGAATCAGTGTGCTTTTACATGAAAGGTTATACCTTGAATAAAACTTTGTTGGTCTTAAAGATGACACTGGACTCAAGCTTTGTTCTTCTTATAGTACAACAGTAAGATGAAGGTTATGCTCACATGGGAATTGACATTTTTCATTTTGTATTCACTTTTTTTGTGTGTCTCAAAAGACTTTTTGTTAATACTGTTTTCCTTCTCAACAGCATGGAATAGCATGATTTAACCATACAATACAAAATTAGTATGACTTTTGGGGGACTAAGATACTGAGTTGCTCGACCATTTTCTTTGGTTCCAAGAAACTCAGTTGTAAAAAATCAAGTAGGAAAGTATGTATTTGAATATAGAACAACCGGGCTTTTTTTTTTTTTAGCAGAAACATAGTTCCAGCTAGCTTGGTGTCAGGGAGTGTGGCCTAATATTCAAATGAGTTCCTGCTGCACTTAAAAAAAACTCTGAGAACAACCAAATAATTGAATGTGAGAAACAGAAGTTGCCAGGAATTCCCGTGTCAGAATTCATGTGTAGTCATATTTGATCTTTTCCCTTCTCCCAGTAGTCTGTGTTACTTTGCATACACAGTAACTGATTCACTTAAAGTGGGGGATTAAGAGATCTCATTGAATTTTCTGCTGCTCATCTGGTTTCTTCTTATGTGTAAGAAGGCACTTAAAATGAAGTCTTCTTGAGTCAAAACTGATGTTTTGGAACCAGTGAACTTAGGATATTATTGATCAAGCAAAAGAAAAAAAAAATTAGTTAAAATAGAATACTAAGAAAAAATATTGTTGAAACATAAATGACAAAAGGATATTTACATTTCTCTTCAATGTGCAGATCCAGAAATGAAGCATTGGAAAGTGCAATTTGTAACTATATAAGTGTTCTAATGAGGAAGTAAATTCCATTCCCCAAAAAGATGTTCCTCGCAGACAACAAATATTTGGCATTCAGACAGAAAATTAATAACTTGAATACCTAAATGCATTGTTAAATGCACACTTTATTAACATATACCAAGTCCTTCCCAAATAGCTAACTGCTCTGTATCCTCTATTTGTTGAAGTACCTTGAGTAAATGCTATTTTTCTCCTAAGCTTGTTTTAGTAATATCCTGAAATATGTCAATGTTGCAGTGTTGTCTTTCCATAAATTATAAAACTAAAATCCTTACAACATAGTGGTATGGTAGGCTGACACTGAAGTAAAATCCAAACTGTTCTTACCCAAACTCTTTTATGCCATGCCGTTAGCACCGAGTTGTTAGCATCTGCAACATTTCTTTGAGGAAGTGAGTGGCTGCCTTTCTTTGGTGGAACAACATTACATTTGTTTTGTTCAAAGTTTTAGAAAGAGATGTATAGCTTTTACAGATTAAAGATACTATGTAAATATAAATCAGTAGCACTCTATCATTAACCTCCTTTACTAAAGGAAGCAAACAAATTATTTCTAGTGACTTTACAATAGATTTGGGCAATTCCTGTACCAACTGCTTTTTTTTCCCTTTAAGATGATGTTAAACAAAAAAAAGTGGGACTATTTTCCTTCATGTTCTTCTTGGTTCAGAGTCAAACTAAGATGAGAATTTTGGTCCACGTATGATTAATCTATGATAAAAATGATGATGCTCATATTATCAGCTTTACTATGGTTAGCAATTTATTGATTTATTGTTCTGCCAGTTGTGCTCTCTATTGTTTGAAACATAGTAGTTGATGCTGTTGATGAATGTAAGTAATCTCCTAAAATGAAGGTTAATGATGTTTCAGTAATTTTCATTTTCTAAACACTTAATCATTTCAAGAAGCACTGGGTTGGCTCTCTTGTCTAAGAGCAAATAAAAGGTAAATGTATTCCCCTGTGCAAGCACCGAGTTATTACTGACCCATAGGGTGACATCACATCATGACATTTTCTTGGCAGACTTTTTGTTATGGGGTGGTTTGCCATTGCCTTCCCTCAGTCATCTACATTTTACCGCCAGCAACCTGGGTACATTTGACCGACCTCAGAAGGATGAATGGCTGAGTGAATCCTGAGTTAGCTATTTGATCCTTGCTTCCACAGGGATCAAACTCAGGTTGTAAACAGAGCTTGGACTGCAGTACTGCAGCTTACCACTCTGCACTCTGAAGCAAATACCCCCCCCCCACCAAAGAGCCCTAGCTTTCAAAGGAAGAGGTAAATGGAAAAGCAAATTTTAACGTATGAATAAATAGCAACCAGCTTCTGCAATAACTCACTGCCTGCCATTAAAATACAAAACAAATATATCAATTTGTCATTTCATCCAGATGGAAAAATTATAGCCCCCTTTTTCTGGTATAACACAGATTTATAACATTCACACCAGCCTATTATGCGCAGGTGTTTTCCCTCATTTTCACCAGGCATGTCCATCAGATTTTCTTTGTCATTCTGCATTGATTTTCTTCCCTTCAGTGCTCAGTTCACTTCCTGTCACTGTTTCCATGGGTGTTCTGAGAGTGCTTATGTGCTGATTTTCTCCTTGTTTTACTTCCAAGTCAAAGATAATTTAAAAATGTACAGATGCCCTTGGATTCCTCCCCCATCTTTTTGCCACCTCTCAAAGGTCATTTTCCAGTCCACATCAAGGTCATTCCACCCACTCTGCACCTTCTGCCACCCTTCCCCTTCATTGATGTACAAGTTCTTTTGATTTTGGATTTTTTTTCAAGCTGCATGAGTCTATCACTACTCTCAGATCATTTAATAAAAAAAATAATTAAAATGACGAGGGGAAGTTAAAAAGTTTAGTTACCTGCTGGTACTGACTTGAAAAGAAGACTGAAGAGGAGGCAACAACAAAAAAAAGATTTTCAGAAAATTAAAAATGGAGTGGTAATAAATAAACCAACATGAGACATTGACTTGGAAGCAAAGCTTTAATGTACCCTCTTCTAAGTGGTGCTGATGACAGTTGGCTGTAAACTGTAAGGCTAGGAGGCCATGAGTTGGAAGAATTTGGACACCCATTACTTCAAATAAAAGCCCAGCAGAACAGCTCCATCTTACAGTCCCTGCGGAATTGTAATAGATCCTGCATAAACCTGATCTAAGTTGGGAAATTATTCCACCAGACTGGAGCTGGGGCAGAATAGCCCCTGGCCCTGGTTGAGGCTAGTCAGACATCTTCAGGCCAGCGACAACCAGGAGATGTTAATCAACTGAGCTCAAGGCTTTCCAGGGCACATATTGAGAGAGAGGTCTCTGAGATATGCAGCTCCCTAGCCTCATAGTACTTTGGAAGTCAGCACTAAAACCACAAACTGGATCTGGTACTCTATAGGCAGTCAGTGCAATTGGCAGAGCACTGGCTGTGTGCAAGCCCGCACAGGTGTTGCTGTCAGCACATGTGCCACCACATTCTGCACCAGCTGCAGTTTCAGGGTCAAGTTCAAGGGCAGCTCCACATAGAGTGAGTTACAATAATGCAGTCTGAAAAGTGACCATTGCACAAATCATTGTAGCTAAGTTCTGGGAAGTGAGATTGACCACTAGTTGCTTGACCAGCCAATGGTGATAAACAGCTGACATACCAACAGCAGCAACCTGGGCCTCCATGAAAAGGGAGGAATCCAGGATGATCCTTAGCACTGGCTCCAAAAGTGTCCTTTCAAGGGTTGGGAGCCAGATTGGCAACTGTATTATAAAGCTTCCGTGCTGACCTGGCTGAGAGATTGGGTATTACTGCAAGACAGAAGACAGTTGTCTCTGGAGGGACATGAACTTAACCAGGGCTGGCATGAGTATTTGTGGTATCAAAGACTAGAAGGACATTCTTGCTTTATAAACCACTGGCTATGGAAATCTATCATACATGGTTATGGTTAAAACCGAAAATTTATAAAAGAATTCCAAGATGGGTGTCTCCTGTTGAAGCATTTACACCACCAAATCTTATAAAACCAAATCAATGCTACATGAGGAAATACTGGAACAAGATAATCAACTGAAAACCAAGGATGAGTTGGTGGCTTAGAATGCAAATGATTCCAGATATGCTAAAGATAAGACAATAAGGTTCAATATTGATCAATACCCATTTGATAAAATCTTCCTGGGTCCTCAAGAAAAATAAATATATAAATCTCAAATAAATAAATAAGAAAAACTGATCTTGAAAATATACTTTTACCTATTACAAATGAAGATGCAAAATGAGACTGTGAAAGACTGTATGGTACAATAGGCTAAGAATATAGGGCGTAGTATTATGTAAGATTAATGGGAGACCTTATGGATATCTAATATCAAATTAACCAAATCAGTATCTTTTAAGGAAAATCTGTATAAGATGTTTATAGATGGAATGTAACTCCCCCAAAACTTTCTAAAATGTACCCTAATATGCCCAACAAATGTTGGAAATGTACAAAACAGGCTGGGTCATTTTATCATATGTGGTGGACCTGTGAGATGGTGAAAGACTACTGGAAGATGTTGCATGAACTATTGCAGAAAATGCTGGTGCAGATTCAATTTAAACCAGAACTGTTTTTACTGAATATGTACCCTAGTGACTATACAAAAAAGACAAGACATTTAACGGCACATATTAATACAGCAGCTAGGATTTTGTTTGCTCAGAAATGGAAGCTTCAGGAACTACCTACAAAACAGGAGCTGATCAGGAAAATATTGGAAGCAGCACAGATGGACTACTTATCTTTATTGCTTGCTGGGAAATCCAAGGAAGAAGCAAGAAAATACTGGGAAAAGTTATATGTATGGTTAGACACTTAAAATGTTCTGGTGTAAACTTTTGTTAATATTCTTCAATTTATATGATTGAAATACGAGCTGAATTGACAACTTAAGTGGAGACTTACAATATAATTTCATATGATTTATTGTGATGAGAGGTTAAACATGTAATAACATGATGAAATTTTCTTTTATCTGAATGATATTGTGACATGCAGAATGTATTCTATTTTTCCTGATAGATGTATTATCACTTTTCTATTCCCATTTTCCTTTTTCCCTTTTCTTCTTGAAAATAAAAATTTCAAAACTAAAAAAACAAAAACAGCTTTCCAGTCCTGGATTCCTACAACCCAGGTATAGTACCACTGTCTTAATTGGATTAAGTTTCAGTCAGCTCTGTTTAAGCCATCCTGCCACACCTTGTAGTGCTTGGCTAATATCTCGGGGGTGGAGTCTGGCTGGCCATCCATCAACAGATAAAGCCCAGCCCAACTGAGCAAGGGGTTTCATGTGGGTGTTAAACAACATTGGAGAGAGGACTGCCCCCTACAGCACACCACATTTGAGTGAGCATCACTGGTACAATTCCTCCCCAAGTACCACCCTCTGTCCTTGACTGTGTCAGGAACAAGGTCCTGACAAGTTGTTATACACTGTATATTCATTCTGAGTGATAGAAACTGTATTTTGGATTACTGCAGTATTATTGCCATTGCTTATTAGGCATCAATATTTTTTTTCCAGATTTTCATTTATATTTTTAATATATTCATTGTTATGTATAATCCATATATCCACATGTAACCCTATGTAATCACAAGGCCATGTATAACCATTATATTTTACTGGATCCTTTTATAGACTAAAGTATATAATAACATTGATCTAATGGTAGTACAATAGAGTGTAAGAAACGGAGACCTCCAAAAATGAAAGCACCTATGTGAAAGCATGTCTCCAATGCGTCTACCTTGTAAGAATGGCCTTGGAGGGGAAACATCAAAGTCTGCAAATGCAATTTGAAATAATTGTTGACGGGAGCAGAAGAATTTCTGGCCATTAAGTTTTATCTATATAGGACTGCTAAGTTTCGGTTTATATCAGTTCTGGCAAGTCTTGCCCAAATACTACAAGTCTGAGATATGAATTTCCTCTGCTGATGCACTCTGAATAAACTTTTTTCTGCTTTGCATGAGAAGTCTACTCAAGTGTTACCTGAGTAAAACCTTGTGGACTGTATAAGAAGAATAATGTTAAAGAACACTGGAGAAAGGACTGCCCCCTGAAGCACACCACATTTGAGTGGGTGTCACTGGGACAATTCCTCCCCAAGCACTACCTTCTGTCCACAACTGTATAGGAAGGAGGAAAGCCACTGCAAGGCAGACCCCTAGATCCCAGTGTTGACAAGATGGTGGCTCAAACAATCATAATCAACCATGTTGAATGCTGCTATTAGATCCAAAAAGCAAAAGCAGCACTGACCTGCCTTGAACTAGATGTCTCCTGAGGTCATCCGTGAAGGTGACCAGCACAGTCTCTGTCCCATGGCCAGGGTGAAAGCCAGACTGGAATGGATCCAGGGTAGCAGCATTACTTAAGAAACTCTGGAGCTGATCCACCACTGCTCTCCCAACCATCTTGCCCAGGAATGGTTTGAAACTAGGTGATAATTAGCAAGGACCACAGGATCCAATGAAGGTTTCTTCAAGAATGCATACACCAATGACTCCTTTAAACAAACCAAGAAAGTCCCTGATGATAGGAACAGATCAATAATATCTCCCAGGGTACCCCAAACACTCTCCTGGTAGGCCTTGACCAGCCAGGAGGGGCATGGATCAAAGAGGCAAGTGATGGGCTTCACAGCTGCTGGGATCTTGTCAACTTCTTCCTGGGAGAGCTGACTGAAGTGGTCCAAAATTGGACTTGAAGACAGACAAGAGGCTTCCAGTTCCATTATTATATCAATTGTGGCTGGAAGGTCCTAGTGGAATGACAAAAAAAAGCTCTGCGAAAAAGCTCACAAATGCCTCACAGCCTATAGCCAATTCCCCTTCTTTTATTTTGCCCAAAGGCACTGTGGTTAAGGATTGAGTTGTTCTAAATAATTGGGCCGGGCAAGAGCTAGCAGATGCAATGGGGGCTGCATAGACAGTTTTCTTGGTGTCCTTTGCTGCCATCTCATGTTTTCATAAACATCCTATAAGATGTTCTTGAGACTTTGTTGCAAGCATGCCGCCACACTCACATGGTTTTCTTTTTGTGATTCTCTAATCACAAAGAGAAAACCACAAAAATTTGCAAGAAAGGGCAGTAAATTAGTGTTATTATCAGTGTTCCTGCTAAAGTGTGCTAGCGCACAAATTTTTAAGCTGTAGTGCACAAATGGTTGCCTCATTGCAGGGTGACAAAATTTGCACATTGTGAAGCGCACTCTTATTCCCAGAAGTGCTGGCCACAATATACCAGAACTGCAAGCTGACTGTGAGAACTGCAACCAAATGCAAGGAATGGATTAGATGCCACACTAGAGTGCCACATCCATAGGAGTGAAAGTAAAGTTTTGCCAGACATCAACTTTGATCTCTCCCCACCCTGCTCATTCTATACTGGATGCCAGTGTGAACGGTCTCCTGACTTTGAGGAGTAGTTTTTCAGAGGGGTAACTGGCTGCTAAAGGAAAGCAGGATAGAGCTGCTTAAAAAGCCCAGCTCATACATAGAACCTTTGAATACAAAACATTCTTATTTTATAACCTTCTTTATAACTTTTCATCACCTGAAAGCAATGTATTTTAAATATATTATTACACTTGTGCTAATTAGGACCTGAACATTGTATTGCAGTACCACCACCCATGGAAATACAATAATCGAACTGTAGAGTTGGAAGGGACTTCCAGGGTCATCTAGCCCAACTCCTGCACAAAATGTTCAGAAGACTGTTCCAGTGATATGATAAATCTCATCAGTAATACTTTGCTGTCCTTTCTTGAAGGCCCAACAATCTCACAAATTAAGTAGTAATTATATACATATTCCCCTCTCTTTTTCATTTTTCTTAGGTAACCATTAAGGCATCTAGTTTACATAGAATCACGGCGCTGGAAGGAATCATACAGGCCATCTAGTCCAACCTCCTGCTCCATGCAGTATCGGCCTAATGCATCCCTGACATGATTCATGGTTTATTTAGTCTGTTGATCTCATTGACTCAAATTCCTCAGCCCCAGAGCTCCAACACAAGGAAGGTAATAATTCCTCTTTTAAAAACCACACCAGTCTAATATTCAAAGGACCCAAGTTATCCAGCATTCAACTGAAGTCACTTGATTCTTCGCCTATGTGTGCTTAATGATGAGCAGCTCTGAAAATGTATCAGAGCTAAAAGAAGATATATGGGAAAAGAGGCTATTTAACCCTTTTTTCCATCCTATATATCTACGCAATTCCCACCTCCAGCTGCTTTTCCATTCATAAGGGAAAGAAAAACAACAATTTGGAACTTCATCTGGAAGTTCAAGATCAATCATCAATAGATAAATGGTGCTTTGACACCGTGCTAAAGACAACTCCTCTACACAGTCTTACTTTGTTTAAACAATCAAACAAAAAATGGAAGAATCATATCTTCCTAGATAGTCCTAGTCACTTTTGTCCAACACTTCCTTCTAGAGGTACCCTCCTTTCAAGATGTGTACTTGGGCTCTTAGCACCAACAACATTCTCTGCAGCAACCAGGCTCTGTCGGAAGAGGAGTGCAAGATAACCTTTTCTGGGTAGATTCCAAACCAGACCAAGGTGATCTTTGTTGAGGGGCCATTACTCCAATTTAGCATCTTTTGCTTTTTGCTATTCTGGTTATTGTTTTATTGTGAGAGTTATTTTTATTTTCTTATTGTTTTATTGTTTTCAGAGCTACTTCATGCATAGTAGAACCACTATATAAATTATTTTAAAAAAAATTTTACTCAGATGTTTTGCAATTCCTATTTCAATTACTGCTTCTCTCTTATTAGTAGCACCTGTCTAAATTGCCAGGTACATTATATTCAAATCATTATTCTAACATTTTCTAAATTTAATTTATTTAGAACATGAAACTTAGAAAACTGAAACTATTTTTGTTAAAAATAAGTCAATGTCTCCCTTAGCATCTTTTGCTAACTGTTGGATGAATACCATCTGGTATAATCAATTTATTTTTATTTAACGTGTTAGTTTGTTCCCGCACTTTGTCACTTAATCTCTCATAGATATGGCCCCTTAATTATTACCTGACAAGAACTGATAATATGCATGCATCTGTCATATTAGCTACTTTGGAATTTACTTCATCCCATGAGTTGAACCCTGGTAAACCAGATCATTTTAAAGCAGTTTTCCTAACCCTTTGAAATACTCCTAAAATGGTGCCTTGACTGTTCATGGTTCTTTTTTCTGCTGCTGACTACTGACACAAAGAAATTAGACTACCTTCTATTATGTCACTTTCATTTGCCTACCTTAGAATCCCCCTACTCATTCTATTTTGTAAAACTACTGATATATTTGGCGTCCCACTGTATGCATCTTGCAGTTTCACTATAAAGAATGTTGCCTGTTCTTTTAAAATTGTGCTTATGCGTATGTTCTATGGCTAACTGATTAATTCTACAGTTAAAAGGGTGTGTAGTGGGACCTTGCCCTCCTCTTGCAATTTGTTCCAAAGGCTTGATTTTGCTACTGAAGGGGCCCAAAGAAATAAGCACTTTTGAAAGCACAACAATACACTTGTGCATATTATGGCATTATTAGCAGACTTCGTCTCAATCGCCTGTAGCCTTGCTGTAAATACGAAGGGACACATTTGCCACCCTTGGGGAAAGAAAGGAAGTTTGACAGCCCAATGGGCTTGTGCTTGGGGGCGGGGCTGGCTGCAGCAGCAGTGCGCCTTCCCCGCTTTTGCCAGTCTGTCTGGTGATCGGTCCTCCCTCCCACCCTGATTGGTATGTAGGCATTTGCTGGTTGCCTCTTATTAGGGGGGTCAGGTAGGAATTTTTTGATCCCCAGCTGATTGGCGGGACTGCTGGGGTGTTTTTTCACCTACACTACATAGCATGTCAGTGGATTGGGAATTTGGCTGTAGGAAGGTGCTGTTAAATAGGTTGGTCACTTTGGTTGTGGCAGGTTTCTGTGGTTAATGAGCTTATGCAGCCAGGGGAGGACCAGAAAGTATCCCCCTTTTGTGAGGTTAGGGGTCTGTCAGGATCAACCTTTGGGTTTCCCGGCCTGGGGTGGGAGAATGCAGACCGTCCTTTAGGGCTTATCTGGAAGGTTCCTTTCATTGAGTTGCCCAGCTTGTGGTTGGACCTTCCTGGTTTGTTGCCTTTTGCTGAGCTGGCCTGGTGTGAGCTGTGGTGTACAGCTCTAGCCAGGGGCTGGGTTGCTCACCCGTTAAATGGCAGGGGAGGTGTCTGTTGAGACCCTTGGCCCTGACCAAGCCACAAGTTCTGTTTAGCCCTTGCCATTTATTAATAAATTAAATAAAGTGGCCCTTAGTTTAATCCAATTATTGCATCTGACTCTTTATTTCAACCTGGGGGGACAAATTCCCTTAAGTTGCACTGTAAGTTGCTTTTGACACTTGCCCCTGTACATTTCAGAAGTGCCTCCAATTCACAGCTGGGGAAAGGCTATTAAATAGGGTCAAATTTTTCAGTTCAAATGCAGATGTTCTCATGTAGTTCTAATCCTCTGGAGGTGGGTCAATGTGAGTTCCAGATGGCTTCGCTCTGGTTTTGTTTTGTATTTTTTTGATGGGGGGGACGGAATTCTAAGCTTTGAGTTTTGCAAATTAAGTATTTGTAATATGGAACACATACATTTTTCATTTTTTAAAAGATCAATAACATAGCTTCAATAAAAGGTATCTTTTATTTCTGGAGGCAAATAAGCCTCCCTGTTCTACCCCAGTGTCCTAACTTATAGGTGTGATAGCAGAATGCTTACTCTGCATATTACACCCCTCAGGGTTTTCTCAATCAGCTTTTTGTCTAATTCCCTTTCTAGAGCTCAATATTTTCTTAATGGTTTTTGGTACAATCTGCCCCTGGAGAATGTTAAACTTAATTATGCTGTGGTCACTATTACTTAGCAGCTCTGCTATAGTTACCTCTTGAATAAACTCTACTGCTTTCCTTTGAATTGAACTGAGAATAAGGCTCTTCCCTTGTAGTGTTCAAAGAATACATTATTCACTGGGAAATATTTTATCATCTCTATAGAAAACCATGCTTATAAGCAACTGCTTTCTTCCCTCTCCCAAAGAAATTTTAGTATAATCTTAGTTTTAAAAAACTAAAAAAAAAATTCATTATAGGTAAATAAAAGTCAGTCACGTAATTTCACATTTAATACAGATTTAGTCTTGAATATCAAATAGAATGCAAAAACCAGCAAGGTGGCATCCCACCCCCAAATTCATTTACAGTATAGGACTTCTAATATAGGAGTAGTTGCAAAAGATCACAGCTCACACGAAAATATATAATGAAGCTGACTAGCAATGCAGCCATGTTAAAATGACAAATTAGCAGGAAATAGGTTTGTTTTCTAACTAAAAGCTGCTCATAGATTCAAACAACACAAATCAGACACCAGTTTGCCATCAAAAAAGTGATGACTGGGTTTAGCCACCAGTAAAGAAATGTTACTTATACTGAATGGGGGTGGTAAAAGTTATCATCCTAAACAGACACTGAACAAAGAAATATATAGCCAAAATGTAGCTATAGAATAAAAGGATGAATTCATGAAACTAGATGGATTATGAAGAAAGGTAAAACAAACAAAAAAGCAATCCTCCTCTACAGACAAATTCAAAGGCAACATATACAAATTATGTGCTTTACATAAGTAACTGATTATACAGTTTACAAATCTGGTATTAGAAACATATGCTTGTTCAGTCAGTTAAGAGGTAAAATTGGCATAAAGATTGAATGCCTGACATGAAGACTGAATTCCTGGTGGGCAACTGCCAAGACAAAACTGAGGAAAAAAAGACAATGAAGTGCTCCAGTATTCAATGTGCATTTCAGAACTCTCCTGGACTCCTGTAGCGACATCACTGTCATACCACTGTCTTCAGTCAGGTTTCCTTTTTCTCTAAGAAGGATTCCTGCAGCATTTGCAGCCATTTCACTTACTGAATCAAAGGGGTTTTTTTTTTCTGATGCAACACCACTTCCCTCAGTTCCAGTCACATAGACTATGAGAAATATCAGAAGCACTTCTAATCAATGGAAGACTTTACAGCCTTGTAATAAAACATAAATGTGATGGAAATTGTTATATTTCGTATCTTAGGCAAAAAAAAAAAATGACTTCAATTGGCACAGGATCTGAAATTAATAATGAAGTAGCTATCCTAAGCCTACACACTATCCTCTGTGTCACCAAATATCATACTGATAACTATCAGAAGAATTCAGAGAGCGCAAGAGCAGAACAATTAAAGTTCTTCCCTTGAAAGATGGTCAAGAAAACAAAAGCTAGTAGAAATGACAGTGAACCATGACTCAGAAGATGAGCTCCAAATTTTCAATGGGAACAAAGCAGCTGTGATACAAAACTGTTTGATGCTGTAGACATCTCAGTAAGGCAGTACTACAAATACCTAAAAAGATGAAGAAATACTTGTCTTCCTAGTTATTTACTTCAAAATAATCCACTAGGGTATCAGTTCCAAAAAACTGAGTATTTTTTCTACAAATCCATCTTCAACATGATCCTAGAAGTTACAAACTTAAAATGCCATAGGCATTTTTGAAAAACAAAAAAGAGGGGGAGACCCAACATTTCTCTCTTCAGCGATTCTCAATCCAAAGGGATTCAAGGATTGTTGTTGTTTTTTTCCTTTCCTACTGCCTTGGATTCCCTGTTCTATTCCTAACACATGGGAGAATGGAGATTTATTTCCACAAAGGAAACACTGTCTAGCAGCCTTTTGAACAGTACTTACTCAAATACGGTGGTTTGTAAGGCGCTCGTGTATTAGACAGCAGTCCATCCAGTTCCTTCCTCTCCAGAGTGCTGTGAAGGGCCTTCTCTTTGCCAAAGGTGGAGAAGGACCTCTCTGCCCCAGGCTGGGCTTCTGGTGTTTCAAACACTTCAGTGTCTGGAACAGAGTCCATACCAGGAACATGAAGATTGCTGCGATAATCCGCAGCCTGGCGTCCATCAGAAGGGACAAAAGAGGGCATCCAACAGCGATCTGAGTGGCCCAGTGCTTTACATTCTTCCGTGCAATTAGAGAAGAGATCCATGCCTACATGCAGGAAAGAGAAGAAAAAAACTGCAGATATAATCTTCAGCATCATGACCAGGTGCTGATCGAGGCAGTTAAAAAAAAGATTTCTGTCCATCACCTTCATCTTATCAATAAAGAATGTGATCAATTTAGCCTTTAAAAAGTCAAAAAAGAAAAGAAGTGCTCGAATGCCCACAGTTGGCAAAACAGTCATAAAAAGACAATATTTTTTTTTTCCTTGTGAAGTTATTCCATCGAGCTTATTGGGGAGTAAGTCCCACTCCATTAGAAAGTGTTGGAAGCAACCTGTTGCCCAGAATCAGTAGGGAAGGTACACGTGACAAGAAAGTAGTGACAAAATAGGGGGGATGGGTCTTACTAAGGTTCTGTTCATTTAGATTTCACCAGTGAAAAATAAATGTAGAATGTTTCTGAAAATATCAAAAGGCTATAAATTAAGCATCCTACTTTAGAGGAAAGAGCTTGACTCGGAAGAACTAGCCTTCTCACCATTTCTTCCAATATACATTTTTGTAGGCTTCTTCCTCAACAGTCCCATACACCACCATAAAACTAGAAAAAAAAGCTTTGACTGAAATTACACTAATTACTAGCACTAAGAGAAACTGTTGTCTGATGTGACACAGATCCAGATACTATTGGCAAACACATTAATGCTTACTCTATACCAACAAAGAGTGGTCCATGCCAACACAGAACTGTTTGCTTACAAATCCTATAAAGCCATTACAATTCTGAATGACAAGCAGAGTTTCTACTGATGAACTTCAGATGGCATTTCAATAGACTGACTGAATTTTAAGTCATCAGACCAGGTTTCTTGGAAAACTGTGATGCCTGAAATCATTTAGAATGGAATGAAATAACTAAGATTAACTCATGTATTAAGTCTCTGATGGTTAAAAATTACTCCTTAATATCTTATTTGGGAAAGTTAAGTATTTTAGATATACTTAACATTTATGTAACCTGAACAAAATCACTTGATGATTTGGCCTTATAATGAGTGCATTAAATAATCACTCTATGAGCATACTACCAGTACCAAAATGCTACAGCTCACTGACGTAACCTTCAAGATGTTTTTCAGTACCAACAATAACCAGGACACCACTGGCTGTTCATTACTGTAAACCACAAATCATCAGTTCCCAAAATCATGAACCAAGACTCACTGGCAAGGCATGATGGCAGATTACAAAATGACTGAGAGGATCTGATTCAAAGGACATGAGGAAGTTGCTGAAAATGTTGTAAATTGCATGATTCTTCAGCATCAGAATTCAAAAATGGTAGATGGTTCTCAGAAAGGAATCTGGGGAGGAATGCCTGCTTGTTGATAAAAAGATATGCAAGTCATGGCCATAAAAGAAATCATTAGCTATCTCCCCCAAGCACAGATAAGAGCTTAAAATTCTGCAATGGCTTTGAATTTTTATTTGGGACATATAAGTAAGAAACAATGTGCCAGTAAATATTCTGCAAACAAGAAATTCCACTAATTTAACAAGTATTTAAGAAAGGGAAAAAAAACGCAAGGGACTTTGTCTCAGATTAATATTGCTTTATAATGGCAATTTTATTTTAAATTAAGCTATGTGTATTACAAAATCTAGCTTTGTTTGTAACCTACTGATAATTGGTATACATAAGTCTGGAAGTAAATTACTAATCAGTGAGCTGTTGAGGAATGCAAACCTGAACAGCGGCAGGGATTACAGATTAAACAGCATGTGAGACATACAAAGGGTTTCAATGAAGTAATAGGCTAGCTTGCTTTCTTTGCTGGTAAAGAAAGCAGCAGAAAGGATAAAAGGTATACCAATGCATTGGAAACATTTCTCTAGCACTGTGCTTTTGTATTAAATAATTTTACTAGCTGATTACCAGGTATTATAGCACCAAAATCAGTTTTAAAATATATATTTTAACATTTAGAATTTATAAAAACCAGCAAATGTAAATAAATAATACCCATAATTTTTAGAAGGAATGCAATTCACAATAATTGTATCTGTTAAACATTAACTTGAGTTAAAAGGCTAGATTGCTAAATATATATATATATATATATATATATATATATATATATATATATATATATATATATATATATATATATATATATATTTTTTTTAAAAATATTCAACAACCAAGCCCTCTGTTCTTTCCCCTTCCCCAGTTTAGCTTTCTGGTATAGATACTCTGCTGTTTACAATCTCATATAAGGTTCTCAGCCACAAACTCGCTGCAGCTTTCTATGACTTCTGCCTGCCAAATGCAGAAACCAAGCAAGTAACGTTATATAACAGTGTGATATAAAACATGGAAACAGTACTGCAGTGACTGGAAATTAGAGTCATGATCTAGCACTCTAAGTACAACTGGTTTCATGAGCCTGCGCTTAACTCCTTCTCACTGAAATCAACGGGGCTTCCAACTATGATATTCTGGCTGGGTTGTGTGCTATTTTTAAATATAATATTAGGTGGGAGTATTTTATACATTGTAGTTTTGTTGAAATCTCTGAAATCATAGAAATACAAAAATATAGATGATATTATATTGGTATAAAATACTAGATGGGCACATTTGCATTGGAAATAGATGCTCAGGACTGGTGGTGGATGTATGGAGATGCAGGGCCAGCCCCAGACTGTCTTGCACCCTAGGCAAGGCTAACTTCTAGCACCCCCTTGCAATGATAATGTCACCAAGTCACATGGGGGCACCCAATTTGGCACCCCCAGAAGGCTGGCACCCTAAGCAATTGCCTAGTTTGCTTAGTGGCAGGGCCAGCCCTGTGGAAATGGTGTGAAATATTTCTATTGTGTGAGCAGCTGTTCAGCATCAATTTTCTGCAGGGAAAATGATAATGCTAAGAGATTCCTCCACAGTAAAGTGTACTAATCACTGAAATCCTGATATGGAAAACTAACATACAAAATGCTCCTTTAAAATAGTTTTCATTACATGAACAGCAACTATTATTATAGATTCTGACCATCATGCAATTGTATTTTACAATACGATACACTTAAATGAAAACTGAATTGGTTTGGAAATTACACCAGCACATATGCAGGCTTTAATTCTGATTCTCCTTTTTATTAAAACATTGTACAATAGGCTGACATTTTACCAAATGATTTCTAACAGGTGTTTTTTATGGGATCATAATGACCTAGAATTGGAGCAAGAGACACCAACTGGTGTTACAGTCATTTACTAAACTGAGGAAAGGTGGATGGCTAAGTGACTGGTAGCTTAATTTACTGTGAATTTTTGCAGAGTGAAGTTAAATGTACACCTAATGTCTCTCTTGGCACAATACAGTGCTCATTTTGGTCACTCTTAGAATGCCACATAATAGACTTCAGAACTTAGAAAGAAACATTTTTCCTTCCTTTTTGTTGTCATTTCTCTATTTGCTTTCTGTAGGGATCAATTTAAAACCAACTTTCTGAAACAAATAAGTTCAATTATCAAGCTCATTTCAAGACATGTCTAGGATTATAACTGATCTTCAAGTGACAGAAATCAGTTCCCCTGGGGAAAATGGCTGCTTTGGCAGGTGGATTCTATGGCATTATGCTCCACTGAAATAGGGTTAGCAATCTCCAGTTGGGGACAGGAGATCCCCTGGTTTAGAAACCCTGCCCCTGCTTCATAGCTATTAGAAAGTGTGCGGGGGGGGGGATGTCCCCGGGGCATTCCTTGCTGCAGTAGGAATTCCTCTCCAAAAGGCAAGAAGCAGGAAATAAACATGACATGCCTACATAACCAGGAAGTAACACAGGCACATCAGTAATGTAAGGGGTGATATTCTGGTTTGGGAACTCTATGGTAGAATTACCTTCAGTCAATCGAGTTTTGCCCAAAAAACCAGAGCATTTCTCCCCCATATCACCAAAATGCTTATATAACTTCCTGGTGATATAAGCAAGTTATATTTATTCCCTGCTTCTCCCTCCTTGCTTGCAATTATGCCCCATCCCCCGCCCACTGATCCAACTGACCAGGCACACTTGCATTGAAGTCCCACCCCTCCTCAAACTTCTCAACTCCTCAAACTTTTTGAGCAGGAACACACAGGAATGCAGTTCCGGCTGGCTTGGTATCAAGGGGTGTGGCCTAATATGGAAATGAGTTCTTGCTGAGCTTTTTCTACAAAAAAGCCCTGCATATCCTGTACCATCCTGAAGGTTCAAGATGGCTACTAAATGCTCCCACTGCCACAAAAACAACCAAAACAAAACGCACCAATTTTTGGTATGTGGCATTTGAGGAATTAAAATAGTTAACAGATACCTTTGTATTTTCTAATACAGTAACACTCATTCAGGATCCATATGTAGTTCTTTGACATGACATCTGTGCCTCTGACCACTCTTCCTCAATTTGAAACCTTATGTTCGAGGCAAATGAGCAGTACCATTGTTCTAGTGAAACTTGTGACAATTAGGTGATTCCCACCTTAAAATGCTGAAAGGACTGGAGGATGAGTAAGATGCAAGCCTCCCTGTGTTGTCAGCCTTGTGCCAGGGATGGAAGGGCCCACCCTCTTCAACATCACCTTTCTCTGCAGCCTCCACATTCTTATCCCAGCAGCTGGGCTGCAATTGGGATGAGAACATGTTGCCCACATTGAAGAGAGAGTAAACCAGCACACAGGCAGCCATCCAGGAAAAGAGCAAGTTGGCCACAGTGGTAATTTTACTCCTCTTCCCCATAGCCACCTTGCGCTCAAACAAGTACCTTGGCAATCTTGCTGTCTCAACTGAGTAACTGTACCTCAAGCTTCAGAAAGGGTGAAAAGGGAGAGAAGTCTTTTCCTTCAATACAGATATTCAAGTGCTAGCTAATGTTCAAAAATGGCAGGAAGAAACAATCCTACACACTCAGATGTACTCTGGTATTATTAACATCTTTATCTTATTATTGTATGTGTTTGGTGGGGTGATGCACTTCTGCTTAACCTTGCACCCTGGAGCGAGTACACCTGTTCTAAAGCAAAACAAATGTCCAGTGATTGATGTCATCACTAACATACTTGTTCAGTTGATTTAAAACAAGCAGAATTTGTACCCGCTATTCAGTAAACCATCTAACTGTACTATTAGTATTTTGCCAATAAGAACTGAGGGGGAGGCTGCCTGTACTTTACTCCTCCATAAACAAAGAGCCATATTTTTGATTTATAGTTTAAAGAAATGTTCAGTCACTCAAACACTTCCATCTCCATTCTGTCATAAATCTCACTTGATGTGCAGTCTTTTCGGGCTAGCCAATCCATTATCACTGCCAATCTACAGTGAGGAAAAACATCTTAAACTATAATTGAATTTGAAAAAAAAATTGTAAAAGCCTCAATTACAGTGTTAAGCTGGTTCTTTAAAAGCGAATACAAGCTATGAATGTTCAATGGCTTTGCTGAAAGGATTTTAGAAACTAA
Organism: Heteronotia binoei; assembly: GCF_032191835.1. NCBI lineage: Eukaryota > Metazoa > Chordata > Lepidosauria > Squamata > Gekkonidae > Heteronotia > Heteronotia binoei. The sequence goes on from NC_083231.1 coordinate 70,993,118, forward strand.
TATAGAGAACTCCTCAATAATGTTCATCACTATATCTAATAAAGTTCTTTTAAAATCTTATCAGGCAACCATGTTTCTCAGATTTTCTGTCTAGATCCCAAAACTTCCCCCTAATCACATCATTCACTATAATTAAGGAAGTCATGAAAATCATTCTTTTAACGATAGCCCTACCAGAACAAAAGGTATTAGTTATAGCACCAAAGGCATTATATGGGGGGGCGGGGAGAGAGAGACAGTTGCAACAGCTACATAATACATATTAATACATGTATTTTCTTCAAAATTTAACATGGATTTTGGTTGCAATCCTGTTTTGGGTTAGGTAGCTTAATTCCCATGGAGTTCTAAGGGAAATAAAAATCTTAAAAACATACTGGACTACAGTCATGGGAGTTACCATGAAATCACTAATTTTGCTCTGCAATGTTATGCATTTTTTAGATTTGTTTCTTCTTGATTAAATTAAGGAGAAAAAACTACACACACAAAGCCTCCAGAGGTTTTGAATAATCTTCAAAGTACCATCCTTTAATTATCCAATTAAAAATTGCAACTGTAAAGTAAGGTATTAATATCTGCCAGATTTCTTCCCCCCATCTACTTTCATCAAAATGCTGTATGTTTTATTAATAAAGTTGCCTGCCATTTCTTCAGTTGTAAAGATAGTCTTCACAAGTTTGCTTTCAGTGATCTATATGCTCCCTACCCCACTTCCCATGGGCTTTACAACACATAACATCATAGTTGAATCTGGACTAGTAAATTGCATTATTAATCATAGCAACCATAGTGAAAGACACCAAAATAAAATTCTTGGCCACTGTCAAAGAACTGCCTTAAACCCTTTTCCCTCATGTTCAATCCTATTTTCCTCCAAGACTAGCTAAATGCCAAAATCATCTTCAAAGCAGGACTGAACTATAACACTACAAAAGTGGAGAGAAGAAAAATAGCATTCTGTGCCCCACTGGGAATTTTGTCTTTTCATTGGTCAGTCTCCACATAGGAACTCAAGTGTAATTCTCTTTCTACTTTTATCACCAAGGCCTACTGGCTCTTTTAATGGCCACTAAAAACGATTTCCCAAACCACTTCACAACAAAATCCTGTGTACACTTTCAAAATCTTAATGGTTATCTTTTAGGGGTGGCAGAAAGTGTTGTCTAGTCACAGCTGACTTATGGTGACTCCATAGGGTTTTTAAGGCAAGAAACATTCAGTGGTGGTTTGTGAATAATTACCTCTGCATCATGACCCTGGTATTACTTGGAGGTCTCCCATCCAAATACTAGCCAGGGTTGACCCTGCTTGACTTATGACAAAATCAGGCTTTCCAGGTCATGGCAACTTTTTAGTAGCCAGTCTCTTATAATTATGGGAGACTACGGTTGCAAACCTCCAGGTAGGGCCTGGAGATCTCCTGAAATTACAAATTATCTTTAGATCAAGGGTGTTAAGCATGCAGCACAGAGGCCGAATCAGGCCCCCAGGGGGCTCCCATCAGGCCTGCAAGGAGCTTACTGTCATCTGCTTCCTTCTCCCTCTCTTGCTTCCTTCTGCATCACCTGCTTTGCCAGGCTTGATCAATTACACAGGAGCTACAGAGCAGAGCCTCTATTTTCTCCATTGACTAGGGCTCCTCTCTTGGGGAAGAATGGGGTGAAAGAGAGCTTATTTTGTCGGGCTCCCTCAATCCCAAAACAGAGCTACTGAGCCAAGCCTCTCTTCCTTCTATTGGCTGAGGCTCCTTCCCCTCCTCACCCCCTGGGGAGGGAGGGAAAGAGCCAGAACTTCCTTTGTCCAGTTCCCTTGATCGCAGGGAGAAATACAAAGCACCTTTAAGGCCAACAAAGTTTTATTCAAGGTTTTTTGCTGAGAGAGAGAGAATTAGTTTTATTGGCTCATTATGCTAGTCCTTTCTTGGGTGCAATGGTTTGCCTCTCCCCTTCATTATATCCATGCCTTCACGATCCAGACTTTCTCAGTAGGAAAGCATTTGAACTATTCAAATGAGAAATAACAAACCAGTGAGGTGGATTAGGCTGAGTGTGCATGTTTGTCTGTGTCCTTTATAAAGTTTATACCTGGCATTACCCTTTGTGACACACATGGCCCAACCCAACAAGGTCACATTTATGTCCAGCCCTCATAACAAGTGAGTTTGACATCCCTGAAAGTTGATAAGAGGCCAGTTCCCCTGGAGTAAATGACTGCTCTGAAAGATAGACTATGGCCTTATACTGCACTGAGATCCCTTCCCTTCACAAACCCTTCCCTTACCAGGCTGTACCCCCAAATCCCCAGGAATTTCAAAATGGATTTGGGAACCCTAAGGGGTCCTGACTCCCCAAGCAGTTATATACTAGAAAACAATGCCTTAAACAATATGATAGTCCAACACAGTAATCTGTATTTACCAGTACAATCATTAACTTTTGTCATCCATCAAACTCTAGGCACTTTTAATTGCTAAATAATCTAGAATTAGAGTTCAGAAGACCATTCTTCCAATTCATAATTTAGTTTTCCAAAGGCAGCTTTTTCATATATTAATCTTGTGAGCAACTAGAGGGAGTGAGGTGATGGCTTCAGTCCAACTCCTGGCAACCAGGTGTTTGTATCGCATAGCACAGAACACAAACAAACAGTGATACTTTGCAGCTATGCTGGAAATCACCAAAGAGAAGCCTAAAGCTTAATTAATCATGGGGGTACTGAGGAGAGTCTTAGATATCACACCTTGCAAAATTTATCCAATATGCTATTGTGCATATGGGAAAAAAAATGGTTCTAAAAAGCGCTATGAAACACATACACACACACCTAAAATGCACATATTATTTTCCTATTTTTAGTTGGTTGTAATTTATTTAAATTGGAATATGTGTCCTACAATAAATACTTCAGTGAATCGCAACAAGTGATGCTCACATAAAAGTCCAAGTACAGTCATCAATAAACAGCTCTACTCCAATGCATCTCAGTAGTATGAGTGAACACATCTAGTTAACATGGTAAATACATCTAGTGAACACAGTAAACACATATTCCATTTTGCCTCTGCAAAAAAAATTCATTCACAATGATCATGATAAATCCTCAGCAATAATTTATCAAAACTGGGTATTGTAGTCATTAATTTAAGTCACCGTTTCACATCAAAATGCTAATCCTAACTAGATTATAAAACTATTCTCAATTTATTTTTAGAAGCCTGTAGTTCAGATGAACAGGCAGACCTGCAAATCAAAGATTTCAAAACCACTAGATCTAATCAGCTTACATGGAAGTATTCAGCTCCTTTGATTTGGTGTTCAAACCATACAGCAATAGATGAAAACAAATGTATGCCTCCAGACCTTGTTACCTATTTAGCTAAGTAAAACAGCTTCTATAAAAGGCCAGAGATAAAAACTGGTGCCTATCATCAGGCATCACAAAAGCTCTAATTCTAGGTAAGCCTTTAAAAACAACAACAATAATAAACTAAGAATAGTAACACTACTAGATGCTTCTAAAATAAAATGGCTTTTTGCTCGATGTGCATCACAATTTTATTTCCACACTTTGCCTTTCCATTCCAGCTCCTTATGCAGATGTTTATTCTTTCCTCTCCTATTTGGTTATTATGGTTCATTATGTTGAGAGAATAAACTGATTGAAATGTTCATGGAGATGAGTACTGCAGTAAAATGTGTTTTTAAAAAAGCCCTGAGACAACTAAAAAGAAAAACAGACGAGGAGATAAGGCAATGGAGGATTTTTATAACCCCTCAACTGCTGATTGTGACTTCAGTGTTGGAGGCTGAGGAGAAAGTGGGAAGTAAAAAGCACAGATTTGGGCAGGTCACAACAAATCATATGCCAAGTATAGGGCACAACCCCCAAGGAGGCTCTGTGCTTCTCTGTAAACTTCTGGCAAGAGCTGGTTTGTTGTCAGGTTCCCAGACATAAAAGAGAGACTGTTCACTGCACATGAAACCCTACAAAAAGCAGAGAGCTTAGAAGCTCTTGGCTCCCCTCAAGGCTCATTAGGTCTGCATATTAATGACTTGCAGTAATATAAAGCAACCCCTGAACGGACTTTTCCCCTATGTACCCAGGCTTCCTTCAGCAACACATTGGAAGAGCAAAGGGCTGGAACAACCAACTAATGCTCCTAGTCATTACTGGTGTTGATGAGTAGGGTTGAAAACAGAGGGAAAGCATCTGCCTCCATGGAGTGATACTTTCTATATTCTTTCAGGATTGTTTTAAAGTCTGGGGAAGCTGAAGAAGGAAAAAAGGTAACTTACAACTAATAGTGGATTTCAAGACCCTTGGTACCTACGATCTAGTGAACTGACACTTGTGAAGCTGCAAGAAACATTCCATCCATGTAAACATCAGAGTCAAAACTTATTCCAAACAGTAGCAGCAGCAATACAAGAGTAGAAATTTTCATTTTCCTCCTTCAGCATATAAAGAACAAAATCACATCCTACACAATGATTAAACAAATGATTGCACATTGCCTTATTGTTAGTTTAAACATAAGAAGTCACCAAAAGAACCACAATTCTGCAAACACATTACACATTTCCATTGTTCTATGATACTACTGATCTCAAAACAAACAAGAAAACTCCACAAAAAGCCACCAACCAACTGTCACTCAATCTCATCTTTCTTTCATTCACCCCCTTTACATCACTTTTCTAAGCCTTGCAAAGAACTTGGGTATCGTTCCAACAGCTTTTTAAAAAAAATATTTTGTTGCCTACAACCAAACTTATTAGTTATTTTGTCTCTCTTCCACGACAACATGTAAGAAGTATCAATGAAGCATACTTAACATAATGAAAGTTTGGTAAGCTGTTTTTTTTTTTTGCTTTTTGTTTAAATCTTTCTTTGCATATTATGAATGGGATCGTTTTAAGGCCATTCAGTCATGCAGGCGCATACAATGCTAAACACTCTATATCACATTACTTCTGGCTTATTATTTATTTATCTATCTGTAATTGCCCTTACTGTCTCTCTTATTAAAAGATCAAATATTTAGATTCCCCCCCTTATCAGACTTACCAGAGGATTGACCTCGATTAGTGGCGTCATGATCGCTGTCTCCTTGCTCACTGTCTCCATGACCACTGTCCTTAGAGCTTACAATGTCTGCTTCCTGGAATGCAGAACTAGAAATGTTAAAAAAAGAATCTTAATATTTGAACACCCAGGAATAAGAAAACTCATAAAACATTCTTCTGCCATCCCATGGTCACATGTGGTCCTGCACTCAGCCAAACCTCCCGCTCAGAGCACTACTTCTCTCCATCACAAACAAAACTTGTAGTTTCAGGCATTAACAATCCAACTGGAACAGACAGTGGCCATTATTACACCGCCTGCATTACACACTGTTGTTATAAATAATTTGGTTGAATTTGCTTAAACTGGGAAGCTAAATTTGCACACAGAGAAGTCAATATTATCTGCCAATTCTCACAAAGGGACTCATAAGTATTTGAAGCACGTTTCAGACAAGCACAAAATTAGATTTGGCTCTTTTCCCCCCCAGGTAATTTCAGAGAGACCCACCACAGCCATAATTCAAAGATGCTCATTCAGTGCCAATTTATTTTGCTTAATGATTCTGTCTGAACAAATTCATTTTTACATTCTTCAGCTATTATTCTACATCTGCAGTAAACATATTCCCACAGCCCTAGCCATACCTGCTGAAATATATCTCAGGTTGTGTAAAAATCGGGGCTATAATTTAGGTAATCAGGAATGAGGAGGTCCTACCTGTTTACCCGCCGTGGTCTATCAACTAGATAACTGAGCTCTGCACGCTGGTGTTTATTCTAGAAAAATAATTAGGAAAAAAATGAACTCCCAGCATGGTTTGCTGGCAACCAATTTATGTATCTGCAACAATGGAATATGAGTATTCAGAGTTAGGCCACTCAACACCTATAGAAAACATTACTAGTGTGTTTCATATACTCTTCCTCTTTACTTGCACAGAAAGTGCCAGCAGGATTGGCACTCAGGTTGCTCAACAGAGATTAAGACCAGATTTGAATTCCTAGCCCATACTGAACAACAATTTATACCATGGACAAAAGGTATAAAAGGAGTTACCATTGAGTCTGAATAATGGACCCACAATCTGAACACCAACATGTATTTCAATGGAACATATTTAAAGAGGACGTATAATAAAATCTACAGCGCTAACAAGAAAATACAATACACCCAGTGTTTTAAACCTTACAAATGTTAACATTAAAGAAGTCTCCACAGATTTTGTTACATCTCAAACTATTCTTTTTTTTCTCCCAGCAACAGAGTGTACACTCAATTTAATGCCCAGGAGACCAAAATTTAGAGAAGAACATTAAGTCTAGATTATATTCTTTATGCACTAAAACATGCATAAAGGGGGGCAGAGTGTAAAGCTCCAACAGAAGCTTTCACAAACACTCTTTTAAAATGCTCTTTTGATCAAAACATGTTTCAATATAGAGGTAACTCTGCCAGAGTCATGAAAAGTTAATTAATAAAGTCTTAATTCTGGAATTAATTAAAACTTCCACCTGGTAGTACATCAACCCCGCAAGGGAATTATTTCACAGCCTTAATCATAAAAGAAAGCTTCCTAGATGTGACTACAATGGGAAAAAAAAACATTTAACTATAGAGATTATCATGGGAGAACATTCAAATCCTGAAATGAACAGCACTCAGAAGGTTCTCAGATGCATTAATGGGTTTGACCCCATGAGAAAACAAATAATGGTACCAAATATAGGGCTATGTTGTTCTGTATACGGAAACAGAACTTGCTAAGCTAGCTTCATTTAAATTCATACAGTGTGGATGTTTGGTTGCAATAATATCAGACCTAGTCTCTGGTGTACAAATGCTTCTGTCTTCAAAAGATGGGGGGGGCGGGGGAGTAGGAAAAACCAAAAGTACCTCAGAAAATAACAGTGCTGTCAAACTACCCAGCAGCACCAAAATTCTGAAATGGAGCCAGGGACATCATGCTGCATCCTGCGCAAATTAGAAAACTAAAGAGAAAGGGGGAGGTCAGATTTTACAGAGGAAGGAGGCAAAGTGCACTGCAGGCTGAGGGGTGGCACTGGGTGCGAGAAGAGTCATGCTAGGATGGAAGAGTCAGGGCACAAGTCCCATAATTCAGCTACTAGTTGCAACAGCTTCTGCAGCAGCAGTAGAAGTGATAGCAGCAGAAGTGACAAGCAGAAGTAGCTTGCAATCCAGCCAAAGCAGCGAGAGAGAGTTATAATCCGATGGCCATAAAAACATTTAGGTTACAGATTTATAAGCATCTGCACAGAAAGATCACAAGAAAACCGGTCTGCCATCTCATAACGGTAACACAGAAAGTAACACTAATGACAACATGCGATGGCATAGAGGCTGCAACCCACCCACCCCCCGCCCCCCCAAAAGTTCACTTGCTGGGGAGAGTCCCCTGGAAATCATCAGGATCGACTTTCGCCAGGATCTTGAGGGGGCGGAGCAGCCCCTTCGTCGTTAGCCTGCTTACCTCGCTGGACAGTATGCTGCCGTTGGAGATGATGTCGGGCTGCTGGTCGGTGTAGCCGGTGACGATGGCCCCGCAGGGGTTGTGCTCGGCGTCGGTGCTGCGGGACGGGCTGCAGGGCTTGAGGAACATCAGGTCGGTCTTGGCCGACTCGGGCGTGAGGCAGACCTGGTAGCAGTAGTTCTGGTTGTGGTGATTGGAGCCGAAGCTGGCCGACTCCTCGACGGGCACCTGGGCCGGGTTGCTGGGCACGTTGGAGCTCTGGACCAGCATGATGTCGGACTTGCTGAGCTTCTTCTTGCGGGCCCGCGCCTGGCGGCTGCAGCAGGGGCAGCAGCAGCAGCAGCTCAGGCAGCAGTCGCTGGCCAGGCACGTGTAGATGTTGAGCTTCTTCTCCTTCTGGCAGCGCACGGCCAGCACGATCATGGCCAGCAGGAAGATGAAGGAGACCGAGCCCAGCGCGATGATGAGGATGAGCGTCAGGTCCAGGGACGTCTCGCCGTGGCCGCCGCCGCCCCCCGAGCGGCTGGGCCGGTGCTCGCCGCCCGGCCCTCCCGCCCCGCCGGGGCCCAGCCCCGCGCCGCCGCCCGCCCCTCCGCCGCCGCCCGCGCCCGCCCCCTGCCGCTCGACGGCGCTGTCCACCAGGAGCACGTGGAGGGCGGCGGTGGAGGAGAGCGGCGGCTGGCCGTGGTCGCGCACTTCTATGACTAGCTCGAAGGGGCGCTGCGGGTCGCGCCTGGCCGGCACTTTGCGCGCTGTGCGCAGCTCGCCGGTCCGCCAGTCCATGCGGAAGAGGCTGGCCTCGTTGCCCCGCACGATGCTGTAGGTCAGGCGCGCGTTCTCGCCGTCGTCCGCGTCCACGGCCGCCACGCGGGTCACCAGGTAGCCGGGCTCGGCGCCGCGGGGCAGCACCTCCCGGGCCGGCGTGCCGTTGCGCCCGGGCAGCGGGCTGACTATGGCGGGCGCGTTGTCGTTCTGGTCGACCACCACGATGTTGACGGTGGCGTTGCCGGCCAGCGCCTCCTCCTCGCCGCCGTTGGCCTCCTCGCCGCCTCCTCCTCCTCCTCCTCCGGCGGCGGCGGCGGCGTCGCGGGCTTCCACCTGGAAGCTGAACTCCTTGAGCTGCTCGTAGTCGAAGGAGCGCAGGGCGTAGAGGAAGCCGTTCTCGGAGTTGATGGAGACGTAGGTGAAGACCGACATGCCCTGGATCTGGCTCTCCAGGATGGAGTAGGCCAGCTGCGCGTTGGCGCCCTGGTCGCGGTCGCTGGCGCTGACCGCGTAGATGTAGGCTCCGGGCACGTTGTTCTCGCTCACGTACACCTGGTAGACGGGCTGCGAGAAGCTGGGCGCGTTGTCGTTCACGTCGCTGACGCGCACCTGGATGGACTTGCTGGTGCTCAGCGGCGGCTCGCCCAGGTCCCGCGCCACCACCGTCAGCGTGTAGGCGTCGCCGCCGGGCTGCTCGCGGTCCAGGGGCCCCTCGGTGACGATGGTGTAGTAGTTCTTGAAGGAGCTCTTGAGGCGGAAAGGCGCGTCGCCCTGCAGCAGCTCGCAGTGCACTTGCCCATTGTCCTCAGAGTCGCGGTCTGAGACGCTGAAGAGAGCCACTACGGTGCCGGGCGCCGCCGCCTCGCTCACGGCCTCCTTGACGGTGGAGAAGCTGATCTCGGGCGCGTTGTCGTTGGCGTCGAGCACCCGCACCAAGACCTTGCAGTGGGCGGGCACGGCGTTGGGCCCCAGGTCCTTGGCTTGCACGTACACCTGGTAGACGCTGCTCTCCTCGTAGTCCAGTTCGCCGTTGACCTCCAGGCGGCCGGTCCGCGGCGAGATGCCGAAGAGTTCCCGGGCGCGGGCCGAGATGTGGCTGCTGAACGAGTAGATGATCTCGCCATTCTGGCCCTCGTCCGGGTCGCTGGCGTTGAGCTGCAGCACCAGCGTGCCGGGCGGCGAGTTCTCCGGCAGGGAGACGGTGTAGACGGGCTGTTCAAAGGCGGGCACGTTGTCGTTGGAGTCCAGCACCCGGATGGTGAGCAGGGCTGTGCCGGTCCGCTGCTGAGGCTGCCCGCCGTCGACGGCGGTCAGCACGTAGCGGTGCACCGCCTGCTGCTCACGGTCCAGGGGCTTGGAGAGCACCAGCTCAGCGAAGCGGTTGCCGTCGGGCTGCGTCTGCACGTCCAGCGAGAAGTAGCTGTTGGGGGTGATCTCGTAGGTGCGCAGCGAGTTGGTGCCCACGTCCGGGTCGAAGGCGCTTTCCAGCGGGAAGCGGGTGCCCGGCGTGGCGCTCTCGGAAATCTCCACCGTCAGGTCGGGCTCGGGGAAGGCGGGAGGGTTGTCGTTGATGTCGAGCACGTCGATCTCCACGCGGAAGAGCTCCAGCGGGTTTTCCAGGAAGACTTCCAGGTGCAGCTGGCACGACGGGTTTTGCTTGCAGATTTGCTCGCGGTCGATCTTCTCGTTCACGTACAGCACTCCGGTCTCCAGGTTGAGGTCCAGGTAAGGGCTCCGCGAATTGGGCACTGTCTGGAAGCGGCGAGCCGAAAGTTTTGTAATGTCCAAGCCCAGATCCTCGGCGATATTCCCCACGAAAGTGCCATGCTCCTGCTCTTCTTGCACGGTGTAGTGAAGCTGCGCCAGGGCTCCCTCCACCATCCAGATTAAGGCAAAGAGGACTAGCACGACCATCTCCAAACGGGGGGAGAGATTCCCCCCCTCCCCGACTCGCCGCTTCCTCCTTCTCCAAAAAAGCCCCCTCCTCCTCCGAGAACCGCCGTGTCTGTGAGCCGAGGGAGGGGGTGGAGGGCAGAGATTGATGGGGGCTTTAAAAAGGATTTATGGTCACTCCTTTCCCTTCATTTTCTCCTTTCTCCCCCATCGCTTTGCTTTGGGAAAACAAGATCAATAAATTGCCACTTTAAAAAAAGAAAGCCAATCGCCCGCGATGGGTCTGGGAAGCCGCCGGGCAGAGCTTCCACCTCATTGGTGATCTTCGCCAGAAATGACCACCGCGAGGCAATCGGCAGCTGGCTACACAGACCCGGGAGCCCGCTTGAATTTATTCCCCGAGTCCTGGCACTGCACCGCGGCAGCCGGAGAGGCGGCGGAGGCAGCAACAGCAAATCCCCGGGAACGGGTACCTTTCAAGATTGTCCTCGGTTTGGCTTTCTGAGCATAGCAGGAGGGGGGGAGGCTGCAGGAGGAACCGATGGGCATGCCCTCTTCAGATGAAGGAAGACAAATCATGAGAGACCAGGGAGAACGCTTAAAAATGTCAAAAGGTACATATTACGATCAGCCAAAAAAAGATGCCACAGGAAAAAGGCAGAGGGCAGCCCCAAACTTTGCTTCCCTGGTTTTCTCTGGGGTTTGTCTGAGATTTTCTTAAATCTCCCTCGCCATTTCTTCCTTTGCCCTGAGCGCCCCCATTCTTTCTCTGAGTAATGAGTCCGGATCAGTGCTCTTCTCCCCTCGCGCTATTGCCTGCCTCGCTCTCTCTTGCTTTCAAGCGCATTCACTTTCTAGACGCTGCCGCCGCTGCTTCTCGCTTTCCTCTCTCCTCCCGTCCCGGCTTCAGCTCCTCTGATCTCTGCTGGCAGTTTCTGAGCTCCGAGCGCTCGGCTTTTCTGTTTTTGCGCAGCGACCTGCTCCTGCCAACCAATCGCCTGTTCGCTCCAGCCTCAGGGCGGCAGCCCATTGGTTCTGCCGCACGTCTTGCAGACTGCGTCACGGAGAGAGAGAAGGCGGGGGGGGGGCGAGTGAGCCTGGGAGAACCCGGTGCTGTAGTCTCAGGGCGAGTGTGTGCGTGCGTGTGTCTATGGCAAAGAGAATAACCCTGCCACTCCCGACGCGCTTGCTGGGAAATCTCTGCCTTGGAAAGTTACTATTCCCCGGTTGCAGTTACTGAGCAAGGAGATCACCTCGTCATCAATGCAAAACCGTGACGCTAATAAACAAGCTGCTCCGTGGAGACGGAATTTCCACCTGCAACTGGCTTTCCCTTTCGTCTTTTGCCTATTTCTATACCTGTTTGTTTTTCTTTTCAGAAAACCTCATCAGCAAGGGAAACTTGAGACAAGAGTTTCCCTTATTCATTCTCCCCGAAGTTCAATTTTCCTTTCTCCTATACCAGCGGGCTTTAAACACACGCATAATGGAGACAGTCCACTTTTCCACCAAGTGCCTGGAGCTCTAGGGGTCTCAGTGGTCATAAACACTTGGCTGCACTTACCAGTGACTCCTTAATCAATTTCACTAAAGGAGCATCTGGGCAAACGAGGCGGACAAAGATTTGAGGGGGGGGGGGGTGCGCTTGGATGGCGGCCAGTGATTTTGCAAGCAGCCTGCTGCTAGCGTTTTGAAAACGACTGAGAGCTGGCTGCGGAGAACTTAAGCTGTTTGTGGATGCCCTCGGTGAAGCCCCCCCCCCCGTTTACTCAGAAGGCTCAGTCTAAGGGGGCCTGCCTGCTGCGAGTAGAAAGACCTCTGGACATGCCCAGGAAGGGGGTTGCTAGCCAAGTGGCTACGTGATGCGTAGACCACCAGGGATACAAGCAATAGAATGTTTACTATTGGCTCACCCGCCGGAATACGGTGACTTCAGGCTCTCCTTTCCCCAGAGGAGCTGTGGTGCTTCTAGCAACCAAACAGCAGCGCGTTCTCGGGCATTGATCCTGCCCTTCCTTCTCTGAGCAGCAGACCGGAGGGGGCGATGCTTTCGCCCCGCTTGGCGCTCGAAGGAACAGGAGTGCCCCGGTCATCGTATCAAGCACACACGCCCGCCTTCCTCTCCTCCCCTCTCGAGCGACTCCCTCGCAGAATGTCAGATCTAAGCATTTCGAAAAGTGGCTTCGTAGAAAGAAAGCCCTCCGCCCGTCGGCATAAGATGGAGTTGAAGAGGAGGCAGAACAAGAGAGGCGGCGGGGACTGAGGGGGGGGGGGGGGGGGCACCTTAAGGACTGAAAGCCGAGCAGCCCGTCATTTTAGTGGCTCGGCTCAAGAGCGAGGGGTTGGAGGATCCTGGGCGCTATTTGGTTGTCACCCGAATGTAGGTATTCCGGAGAAGCGGGGGCGCGCACTCACGCACACTTCTCGCTGAAACCGATGCGGCTACTGAGAATGGCAACGACAAGAATAAACCGTGCGATAAAGTGGATGACTACAGGCTTGGTCGGGAGTAAATGGCTTGTAAATGGCAGCCCTGGCGGGCGGTCGCCTGACGCTGGCCAGACCTCTCGCTGTGTAAATACACATGGAGGGGGGGGGGGAGGATTGAGAGGTCCGACGAGTAGAGGTCCCAGTAAAGCCGGCGGCTCGATCAAACCGGTTGACCCCCACCAAGTAAGCCGGAGAAGGATCCCAGCCGTTTAGAAATGAAAGCTCCCTACATGTCGCTTCTGCGTGTTGCGTTCTGGGGTTTTCATAAATGCGCTTGTGAAATAGCTTGCCTTGGAGGGTGGTTTGTTGATCCCCAACCCCTTAAGCCTTGTTATGAAGCCCATTCAATCTCCAAAGAGACGGGGGGGGGGGCGCTGAGAGAGCTGGTGTTTTTTGGTGTAAGTGTCATCTGGATTTCCGGAGGGGAGATTTACAGAGCAATTGCAAGACTAAAGATTTGGAGCAGATCCCTAAACCAGTTTTTTGTTTTTGTTTTTTTAAAAATGCATGATTCCCCTTTAGCATCGCTTCCTCTACTCCGCCGGCTGTGAAAAGAAAACCGGCTCCCCTTTGGATTCGCCTGTGGTTTGCAAAGCATGCCCCCTCCCCCCGTTGGCTCCGTGCTGCCAGCCTCTGATCTCTGAGCACCCTTTCCCGTCTATGTCCTCCTCCGAGCGGTCTGCGCTCTTCTAGGTCCTGCCTCCGAGCGGTTCAACCGCCGGGCTGCCAGCAAAAAGAGAAAAGCGCGGGGGGGGGGGGAGGCGGGGGCGCTGGTAGAAATGGCTGGTTCTTGCAAGCTGCAGTAAATTCACGGCCGGGCAGGCAGAGCGAGCCCCAGCAAAAGCCGCGGCAGCGTCACGCGAGCGCTGGTGGCAGACTCGGGGAGAGGAGGGAAAGGGGACCTGTGGCTCTCGTGATGGGCAGTTCTCCCTCACCTTACCAGCCCATCGGATCGCGCAACTCCTCCTGCCGTTTGTTTCTCTGTGTATGTGGGTGTTAAAATGTGGGCAATACAGAAACAAGAGCCCTCCCTTTTCACAGCTTGGCCGAGGTGGGAGGGTGGGAACTTAACGCTTTTCCTCGGTTTTATTGATATTCCTCCAAGATGTAACATGAAGGGCTGAACAGACTGCCTATTTGAGAATCCCATTTTTGGAAGGGAACTTTTAATCGAAAGTGGTCAAGTTTTCACGGTAATTGGGGGCGCTTAGAAGAAAGGGGAGCGGTGCCGGCAAGGACCGACGGGGCCGATAGTCGGGGGAGGGAACGCCCACCTGCCGAGCCAGCCGGGAGCGAGAGGCGTCTGGCGTGGCGGCCCCATAGCTCTGCGAGGCCGGCTGAGGCTGCGCTGTCCTATCATTTTCAGCATTGTCTGCCCTTCTTTTGGGGCTGGAGTGCCCCTAGCAGGTGGAGAGGAGGCCGCCCAGGGCCTGGGTGGCCCCCAGTGGGGGATGCCCCTCTGGGCCATTGGTTCTCCGGGCTCGTTCTCGGTGGCCTTAATGGCCAATCTGCCCCTGCCGGCAGTAAATATTCCACCGCAACCTCACTTAAATGTTAAATCGTTCTCCAGCCGAAGACAGCGAGCCGAGAGCGCTCGGCTTTCGCAAATGTGAGCCGCAGGCTCCTCCTAGCGACCAGAACGTGTCTTGGCAGGAGACGTGCGGCTTCGCAAAATGCGTAGAGTGCGTGCGCGCGCACTGCAGAGCGGGCTGCCGGAGTTGCTGTCGAAGCCCTCCGGTTCGCCACGGGAAAGCTTGGCTGCGCTCGGACGGCTCGGCCATGCTCCGAGATGGCGGCGGCGCCCTTGTGAAGGAGCCGTTTGCAGCAGCAGCAGCACCCTTGGTGCATTCCTCGACGCGCCCGCGAGAAACGAGCCAAGCTGAAAATGCCCCAAGAAAGGCTCCGCCTGTGGCTCCGTTGGGCGGGCTGGGTTCCATGGCGTCGTAAAATTAATCAACTTCATGAGCGAGAAAGCTTCAGGCTGCCCTATTCCGCAGAGCTCCGCTTGTTTCTCCGTGGCTGGGTTCCCTTTTCCTTCCCCCATGCTTCTGCAGAGGCGGGGGTCCCGCTCCGCGGTTGCCTTGTCGCCTTCCACAAGCCGCCGTTTGTACGAGGAAGGGAACGGCGTAAACAAATGGCCGGAGGGGCCGCTGCGTTCGCCAGGAAGTGCATCGCGGTGGCAGCTGGCGTTACAGCAAAGAGCGGCCTCGGCTTCAGAAGGCGGAGGGAGCAGCAGCGCCTGTTGGTTGCCCCCATCCGTCGCTGCGCCGCAGGAGGGTAGCCCGACAAAGGCCATCTCTGCTTCTCAGGCACCAAAGGTGTGACTTTATTGGGGCAGGAAGAAAGGTGCCAGCATCATGCAGCTCCCAACCACTTTGGGCTGCCGTTTGCTTACAGAAAGCAGGAGTCAAGTCGCACCTTTAAAACCAGCTAAGTTTTATTCAGAATGTAAGCTTTAGTGCGCTAAAAACACACTTTGTTCAACTGCTTCAGACCAACAGGGCTGCCCACTTTGATCTGTTTGCTTACACAGATACTTGGCCTCTGGCTTTCAGTCCCCCCCCCCCCATCGCTTACCAATTCCCTCCCCCTTTACTAACTTTTCAGACAGTAAAATAAATCGGGAGAGAGCAAGTGGGCTTTTTGTCTTCCCTACCCTTGGGGATGGGGAAGGGGGTGGTGTTTTGTTAGCATCTGGATAAATGACTGGTTGTTGTGATTTAACAGGACTTGAAAGCAATCTGTTTCTAAATCCTCTTAATATTGTGGCATGCTTGAAGCTTGGCAAGAGGCATTTCCCCCCTCAAGTAATTGAGGAAAAATGGGAAATCCAGATGGGCTAATAAAAAGGCATCCTCAAAAGTAAAAAGATGGCCCAGCTAAGATAATTAACCAATAAACAATGAGCAACAGGAGACAAGAGGAACAAAAGCATCTCTTAGGGAAATCTATGTAGGTGGCAAAATTAAGGAACATTATACTCATCAAAGTAGAAAGCGGTTTGGCTGATGATCCATCTATCCTAGTAATCAGAATGGAGTATCAGACAACAACACAAAGAATTCAAAAAGACTCCCCTCTTATAATCATACTTGGAGACTTTTGTAGACAGAAGGATGTACAAAGGCTCACACTAGCTTTTGCTAGTCCTTAGAAATTAAATCTAAAAGCAAATACGTGTAGCCTGGTAAAGAATTCTGGGGAATTTGAAAGCTTTCTCCCTACCCTGTATTTTTTAGTGGTTCTTAATAGTACTGCCATAGTGCAGTTTTTAGATATTTCCCATGGTCCATTGGAGTTGCTGGAAAATGTTTGCTTTGGAGGATGCTCAATGTACAATGTAAACCTGCACAGAGTTAACATCCTGCTAAGCCCATTGCTCTGTCAGCCATCCAGGAGTCCTAAATCTGAGCCTGTGAATTCCCCTGCAAATGACAGGACTTTGCTGATGAGAAAGAGTTCTCACTCACCTCTGGGCAACAATTTATGCAGTTTGGCTTCTGTTCACTATTTATGTAATGCACCACCTGTGGTTAACATCCCAGTTTGTCTTCTGGAGGACTACTTTAAAAAAAGTTATTTCATCTGCCTCAGCAAGGACTTGTGTGTTCCATGCAGCTTGAGGTGGATCATAATTACTGTGTTCATATACATATTCATAGGGAAAGCAGCCACTGTCTCCTCTGGTGTAACCTGGCCTCACATCTTCATTGCACCTGGTGTGGTCTAATCTAATTAATCAAGGAGAATGCTTCCTGTTCTCCCTGTAAATACTATAACAGTCTGCACAATTACAGTGGAATCCTAAACATAGTTACATCCTTCAAAGCCCATTGACTTCAACAGAAAGAAGAGGGTAACTTTGCTTAGGGTTGCATAGTTTATCAACATTTTTCCTGCTTTTAACATAAATTAATGTTTGGTATGGGAAAAAGTTTTGGTGCTCAGAAATGTGCTTACATTGTTCAGGTTGGCCCTGATTAAGTTGTTTTGCATTTCCCCCTCCCCCCGTGGATCAATGTGGCTCTCAGCAATTTCAGTCTGCTGAAGTTGAGCATAACTGTGAGCTCATTGCTGACATGGTGGTCTAGAAAGAGGGATTTGGCCCAGATGGGTTTGTTGACCTTTTCCCTCTGTCTGTACTTGCACTTATATTGAAGAAGAAACACAGGAGGCTTCAGTGCAAGTGTACCTTTTGTTTGGGACAGTCTATGCTGTCTCATATATGCATGTTGTTGACTCAAGCATAAAGTGGCAAATAGTCTGCATCAGTAGGCCTCTATTTCACTTAGTTTGATGTAGTGGTTAAGTGTGCATACTCTTATCTGGGAGAACCTGGTTTGATTCCCTACTCCTCCACTTGCAGCTGCTGGAATGGCATTGGGTCAGCCATAGCTCTTGCAGGAGTTGTCCTTGAAAGTTGTGTGAGGGGGTAGAAAGGTAAAGAATATTGTGACCCCTCTGAGACTCTGAGATTCAGAGTATAGAGCAGGATACAAATCCCATTCCTCCCCCTCTTCCTCCTGCTCCTCCTCCTGTTGTTCACATCATTCCACATTAACTTAGATATAATGCTTTTCAAGTGAGACATGGTTACAGATCATCTTGTTGAATAATGAAGCAATCAGCTGTCACATATGAACCAGCACCATCAGCTGACTGAGACCATGAACTGCGGAACAGGTTAGATGCATGCATGCTGAAAACATCCACATGAGTTATTGCATGATGTGAGGATAAAATTATGGGGAATATGGCACTTTTTGACTTCTGAATTTGATGTCGCCTGTTACAGGCTCAACACCTGGCTTTGAAATCTTTACATAAGAACATAAGAGAAGCCATGTTGGATCAGGCCAATGGCCCATCTAGTCCAACACTCTGTGTCACACAGTGACCAAAAAACAAAACAAAAACAAAGTGCCATCAGGAGTTTCACAAGTGGGTCTAGAAGCCCTTCTGCTTTGCCCCCCCCCCCAAAGCACCAAGAATACACAGCATCACTGCCCCAGACAGTTCCAATAATATACTGTGGCTAATAGCCACTGATGGACATCTGCTCCATATTTTTATCCAATACCCTCTTGAAGCTGGCTATACCTGTAGCCGCCATCACTTCCTGTGGCAGTGAATTCCACATGTTAATCACCCTTTGGGTGAAGAAGTACTTCCTTGTATCCATTTTAACCCGACTGCTCAGCAATTTCATTGAATGCCCACGAGTTCTTGTATTGTGAGAAAGGGAGAAAAGTACTTCTTTCTCTACTTTCTCCATCCTATGCATAATCTTATAAACCTCTATCATGTCACCCCGCAGTTGACATTTCTCCAAGCTAAAGAGTCCCAAGTGTTTTAACCTTTCTTTATAGAATCTGTCTGGGATTCTGATCCCTGTTTTGGCACACAGCCAGATGTGTGGGAAGCCATTTTTATGAAGGATATACTAACATTCCCTGCAGTGGCCCACTGGACTGCCACATGGAAATGTGGAGATCAGCTGAAACTATGTTTAGGGGCCTTGTGGCCTCTAGGGGCAGTCTCTACTGGACCTGGAAAAAAACACTTCAGTATTGCACTCGTTTGAGGAGCGCAGCAGCCTTGTCTCTCCAAACTTCTCAACAGATTGTTAATTCAGTGCCAGCATTATTGCGGTACCTCCCTACACACATTTGTTTGTTAAGAATATAGCAACTAAATAGCTATGGCAGGGAGGTGATGATTTTTAAAAGTTGTTGCTAAAAATGCTACAAGGCCCAAAAGGTCCATGTTTTTCATAGACATTTGAGAAACTGTATCCTGCTTCTTGTGCATTTTTGTAGAAAGAGTGTTGATTCTTTATGTGATAGTATAAACAGGACCCACATTTTGCAGAAGGGAAATGGAGTTAAAAACCATGGATGAAAAATGCCACAGGGTATTTCTCATATTCAACAGGACTCACTGTGCAAACCTAAGCAGAGTTACATCCTTCTAAGACAGGCCTCTTGTGAAATAGCCTGTGTTTGTTTATTATTGTGTTTATTTTCCTGCAGTGACATAGAAGACAACTCCCAATTGATTGCTGCTAATATGCCTAAGTAAGGCATTGTGATACAAGAACTCTGTTAACCACTGAGGGCACCCTCTTTATCTCTTCTCTCTATTTGCCCAAGCTCCCCAAGGGCACTTCATTCTCATATAGTCTCAGTTGTCAGACAGGGCTGGGCAGTATTTTGTTAAACTCTAAACAGTGAATTAAAAGCACTGATGATCTGAAGCAGCCCCCTAATGCAAAATGACAAATTGCACTTAGGCAATACATGAACAAGAAAATGATTTATGGATTTTCACGATGGTCTGAGCAAATGAAGAAAATATGAATTATACATCCTAATGCACACTATATCATTTTCTAATAATACTGTTGCAGCCGTGATGCCATACATGGCTCTCTTCAAAAGGATATATTGATTAATAAGAAGGCTAAGCTTAGTTTCACACCAGATGTGCTTCCCTCCTCCCTTCTTTAAAAAAATGTCGACACCAAATGAGGTTTTCTATTTTATTTATTCCTTCATTTTTGAAGCAAGTGACGAAAATCGACCCCATTGCCACAGTTCCTGTCAGCTCTTCCATATGTCATCGTTTTAGGCAGCAATTACTTCGGCAAATGAAGACTAATCTTTTCCGAAGCTGTATTGTGCTCCATGCTGCCACTTAGAAATGCAAATAAACGTTTTCAGGCTAGTAAATCCACCTTTCAGATTGAAATAAAAAATTAGCAACAGATTCCTTCCTCTGTAAAGTGCCTTATTCTTGATCATCATTTGTCTTCTTTTTCCCCAGAAAATGTTTTCTTCACCCCTAAATCACACATGAATTTGGGTTTGGGTCAGGAAAAGATACTTTTAGCACCACATTTATATACAACGGATTTCTTCTGAAAGAATGTAAGAGGGGCCATAGAAGATCACACCTGTGCCCCTGCATCTTGTCTCACACAGTGGCCAAACAGCTCCCCTGGAGAGTCTACAAATTGCATCTGAAAGACCAAGGTATTCTCTGTTATTGCCTCCTATCACTGGTAATAGAAGGATATCTGACTCTGGCCATGGAGGTTCCCTTTAACCATTTTGGCTAATAGACATTGAGACCTGTCCTCCATTAATCAGCCTAATCATTTTAAAGCCCTTTATAGCTATCACTACCTCCACTGGCAGTGAATTCTACAACTTAGTTGTTTGAATGAAGTTCTTCCTTGTCTCTATCCTGAATCTTTTGCATTTGAATTTCATTAGGTAACCATGACTTGTTGTATTATGGAAAGGGAGGGGGAAAATCTATTTACTTTTACCACCCCATGTGTAGCTTTATAAACCTCTACACCTCTCCTTAATATTCTTTTCATATGCAATATGAAACATGCAACAGCTAATAACATTCTTGTTTGTATGTCTACCAACACTTCTTTCTGACTATCTCAATTTTATGTTGGATGTCCCTCCTCCATAAACTCATAGTGATTATTCTCTTGCACCCATACATGGAAAAGGCAGGAAAGGATGAGGAACAACACATAAACTTAGATGAAATGAAGGCCAAAATGTTGTTCCTTTGTGGCTTTTGCATTAACTGGCGCAGGAACAGTTGAACACATGAGCCATATCCTACCTCCTGGTCTACTTTCTAGGAATCCCAGAGACAAAAACTGGCTCAGATGGATGGTATCAGTGCATATTTGTCTTGCTGCCCCCAGCAACAATTTTTTTTTCCGTCAAGCTACAGCTGACTTATGATGACCTCATAAGGTTTTCAAGGCAAGAGATAGTCAAAGATGGTTTGACTACATATACTACTGACTACATTTAACAAGAATGTCTCCTATCCAAATACTGACCAGGGCCAACCCTTCTTAGATTGGGCTATCCAGATCAGGGCACTGGCAACTTTGGAGTATGGCTAATTCATCCATTGTAAGCTAGCATCACTAATAGTTCTTGCCCCCTGGATCCTTATAGAAACCCTCCTTTATGGTGTAGCAAAAAAGACCATTCTTTCTTGGCTACCTCCCTGAATCCAACTGCCAACCAATTTGTAACAAGGCTAAAGAGTATATGATAAAGTACCCTGAATGGTCTTGTGTTCCCTCTTCCTGAGTCAAGTGTTTCTTATGATGAAGGCAACACTTCTGCTGATCTGAAAGCCAGTGTTTCTGCTGAGCAAAATTCCGTCCTGGAACTGTTAACTGGCAACTGCACAGCAGCCCATATCAAAGGTGATGCTGATCGACAGCAAGCCTTTGTTTAAGGGTGACAGGGTGGCCTCCGCTGAAGGTCCAAAAAGAAAGCAAGTCTAAGGGTCAGGCCCCTGACAGGGTAGTGGCAGATCTGAGGGAATCCTGCCTCCTCCAGCACAACATAGCCTATACCTAGCCATAGCTTAGTTGGGATGAGTCAGTGGGAGGAGGGGTTGGCAAACATAATCAACCAAAGCCTGAATGTTCTTCTCATTCTTGGCTTTACCATTCTGGTTGCAATAGTATTTCCACTGGAAGTAGGCATCTCTGCTTATGATCAGAAAAGAACAATCTGTCACTTGTACACACATGAAGCACGAATGAAGCAGCCTTATACTGAATCGGACTGTTGGTCTTTCAAGGTCAGTACAGTCTACTCAGATTGGCAGTAGCTCTCCAGGATCTCAGGTAAAGGTCCAAAGCTTTACTTGATTTCTCTTGATTGGAGATGAACAGATTTTCCCAGTTCCATTCCTTTATTGTTCTTTGAATTTGCTGTGTTGTATCTTCCATTTACTCCTATTTCCTCTTTTGCCTAGGAATATTTGTAAAAGTTATCCTGAAAAAGAGGGTATGCTCTTTGTCACAACAGTAATTGTGCCATCCCAAGCAAAGTTACACTCTTCTAATTTCTTTGAAGCCAGAGGGTGCTTATAATGGTATGACCAGTCCCTTTAGTTAACATTTATTCCTTTTCTTGCCTTCTGGACAAACATGGTAGCATGGTCCTGATCCAAACTGTACACCACACATATGGGAGTCAAAGAGAACCTGCAACTTATGACTGACTCTTACACAGAATGGAGACCCCAAACCCAACCGGAAAACTCTGTATTATGTGAATTTATAAGTATGTGAAGGATAATGCAGTCTTCTGTACCCTAAAGTCTTTTTTTTAGAGGACCAGGTATACCCTTGCTATTACTGAGATCATATTAATACAAAAAGGTATGAAGATCTTGAATCATCAGATTTGCTAAATAGTGTATTGTTTTAATGTTTTAACTGTTCAATCTCAAAAATGTTTAATTCCCTGATTGTATTATTTATTATAATGTGATGTTACCCACTGTGAGCCCCATGTTAGAGGGAGAGAACAGTATATAAATCTAATAAATAAATAAACTATTAGAGAAAAAACAAGTTTAATTCATCCTTCCAAGCAAAATAATTCTTTGAAAGTCTGATTAATGTTCATGTGGAACCTGCTCTTTTGACTGATTCAAAATAAAGCCAATAATCCAATTTGTTTGCATTTTTGTGTGTGTGTGTGTGCAAACTGGATTTGAATCTTTTTATAGTAAGAAAATGGTTGTGGGAGCTGGTTATACAGTGTTACTGTTGAATTCAAATACAACTCTCTTAAAAGCAGGGCTTATAATAAACTGTCTTCCTGCCATGGGAAAATCTAATTTGTATTCAATAATCTATATTGTAATCCCACTTAAGACAAGGCAATAGTAATTTTTATTAGTATTAGTTAAAGGGCTGAAATCCCAGCATTCCTATGAGACAAACAGATTGAAGCTTTACCAAATCTCTTTAAATAGATTTTGTTTAAATGGGAGGGGGGGGGGGCAGATAGGATTCTACACCTGTGCATCCTTTGCAAGATGGATATGTCACTGAAGATTTCTTCTGAAGAAGTGAGATTTATGGCAATTTAGAACAAATTATGTTCAGGTGGTAGACTACCTGTGTGGGTATGTCTAAGCGTATTTTATTTAGGGTTGCTACTTTTTCTGGTGAGATATCTGTCTTTGTTTTAGCAGAGTAGACAAATCCAGCAGGATAAAAATATATTGTTTGTAGGCACGTGATGGAGAAAGCTTTATCTGTTGAATTTATGCCCACTAGGCAGGAGTAAGCTGACTTCAGTCTTGCATGGATGGTTATTTTTTCTGTAACTCTCACAGTCCAGCAGAGTTTCATATTTAAAAAGCAAGAATCTCTTAACAGTTGAGGCATAACCAAATTGTATGATTCTGAGTCTGCTTAAGAACATTGTCGGTATTTTGCTGGATGACATTAAGGTCTACCTAGTCCAGCATTCTCTGCATGAATCCCAGCAACCAGCAGTTTAGGAATTCACTGAAAATTGCCTAGTGGTCAATCTGCTTTCTACTTAAAGCTACAGGAATCCTGCTAGGGGAAAAAAGGTAGAAGATTACTAATATTTCAGATCTGACGATGAGCATCACTTGTACATATTGTAATGTCTCCAAAGGGTCCATTTGCATGATTACTTTATGAGGCTATTTCTCAATCTTGGGCAATTTATGAGTTCTCTGAGATTTAGCTTGGTCACAGAAAATTAGGTTCCTTGAACCCATTCTGAGCCATTTGCCATGAGCAGAATCTTTCATTGCAAACCTGTTGATATCCTTTTCTCTTCCATTTCAGGATGAAGACCTCTACTTAATTTCACTAATTATTTCTGGAAGTGGCATTCACTCTCAATTTAATGTAGCACTGATGGGGGGTGGGGGTGGAGAGTTATCATGTTTTCAGGCAGAAGTCTGGGGTTTTTTGCAAGTTAAATTTCCTCTCCACATAGCAGCCATTTTCCCTGACTTTGTTCCTACAATAGCCATTTCCCTTCCCCACCACCAAGGAGACTTTTGGTTTTAAATTGTCAGTTAAATGTTGTTATAATATTATAACAGTCCAGCATTGACTGTTATAATATTTTTGCCATGGGTATGAAGCCCAGCAGCTTTATACCCATGGCAAAAATCCCACGGGGAAATGGTTCAAGCCTAGTGGGAATCAGTTTGTATAATGGGACAGTATATCCACATTCCTGCCTCATCCCATATCTTTCCATCTGTATGCCACAAGCTGGTTAGTAATAATTGTAACACCATTTTCCAGTCAAGAAGTAATTACCATTTAATTCAATAATTTAATTCAGTTATTCAATTTCCAAGGTGCTACGTAACAGCAAGGTTTCAAGACACATTCTTATTGAACAGTCTTCAATAGCACATGTGATATCAGTTACACCGGGAAAAAATCTGTGATAGGTTTAGTTTCTCTATTAAAATTGCATGTGGTCTTCTAACAGTTCTAAGAGAAATCTCAAGGGTGTCATTCCTCAGCTTAATTTTAATTATCTAGGCTTACAAAACGAACAAACAAACACCCTGGTCCTGTTTGGAGAGGATTAATAACAGTTCTTAGTGCAGGAAAGATTACCAGAATCAATGATGTGATTAGGATTGTAAATAAGAACAACAAGCTGTTGCCATATTTTTTTTAAGTTGCCTTCTTGTCTAAAGGCAAGATCTGTGCTTTGCTGATGAGGCCTTAAGCTGAAAGCTTTATTTCAGACATAGGATATTTAACAAGATATGCTCTAAAGGTCCTTTTTTCAGGTTAGTTGTGTGGGATGGGGAACATAAATTGCCCTGATGCCACTTCTGAAGATTCTTTTCTGTGAAGCTCCCTAATCCTTTAGAGAGACTTCTTTAAAATTTCATGCAATACAGCTGCTGGGGCAGTGACCCAAAATAGGAAGATTGATTAGCATGACTGTTATGTATTTGCTGTGTTATGTATTTGCTATGTTCACTTTTAGTAAGCCATTATATATTTGCTGTGGTAGTGGGTCTGAGCTTGAAGCATGCTTCCATTACTCTCCAGGATTCTGATGCCTGCATTCCAATTGGCCATTCTCTTAGAACCAGCCAATCAGGACATGAGGCATTTCTTCCAGGAAATGCAAGTGAAGGATCCTGGAGAGACCAATAGGAGGGATTGCCTCTGACTAAAGGGGACATGTTTAACTCAGCCAAACTGTATATAATGAGTGAAGTGCCTAAGCTGTTGAATAATTAATACCCCTATAATAATGAATAAAAGCAGACTTCTGCCTTTAAAATTAAGATGTCTGATGCAACCCTTTGTTAGAGGCCACACAGCCCAAGTGGGTGCGAATTCAAGGTTGTAAATTAGATTAGATACAGTGACCTCATTGAGGCCTCTGGATGTGTATTAGATAACAAAGAGGCCTCAGAGAAGCTTCTTGCTGAAGCTGATAATGCATGGAGACAGGAGGTATGGAAAAGTACTAGAAAGGGATACAAGGGGGTGGAGAATGTTGAGTCAGATAAGCCAGCGCCTGTATGAATAAAAACTGGCTGAATGGGGGATGATTTTAACTTAGTCATTTCGGGGCTTATGGCCGACTAAGTTCTGCTTATGGTGCCAGAAGTAAAATTCATTTCATACCAGCAATGTGTGCAGACCTCGTTATTTCTCTGCTAAACTATTTGTGACCGTTTCTTCTTACAATAAAGTGTTCTTGGTTGATTCAGAGCTGGCTGAATTCACTTTATTTCATTGACATTCTTAATTCCTTTCACTCAAGGCTTTTTTTGGTGGAAAAAGCCCAGCAGGAACTCATTTACATATTAGGCCACACCCAAATTCCACCATTGTTTCACACAGGGTTTTTTGTAGAAAAAGCCCAGCAGGACTCATTTGCATATTAGGCCACACCACTAACACCAAGCCAGCCGAAACGGTGTTCCTGCTCAAAAGCCTTGTTTCCACTCATGCCCCTTTTCTGCTGTAAACCACTTGAGCTATATTTGTTCCTGCTTGGGGAAATTTACAGGAACCTTTAAATTTTCTGCAGTGGGGCTGACAAATCTGCCCATCAGCTGTAATGGGTACCTTTTGTTTTGGTTGTTCAAAGAATGGCAGTTGATGAGACCCAAAAGAAAACTAAGATTATGTGCACATTCATTTCTGTGATTCCTCAAAGTTTTCATAGCTTTCAGCTGCCGTACTATTGATCTATATATGGAATGGGGACATTAATGTGTCATCCAAGAACAGCTTCCTTTATTGGTAAAATGGATGCTTGGCTTGTGGGTTTATGATTGCTTGCCCTGCCAGTATGGTTATGTGAGATTTTGCAAGTTCTTTCTCATCACAACTTGGCCTATGCAGAGTTTATTGTGTACCTGCAGTAATTTATTTTAATTTAAGAAAAACAGCTTATGAATATTCTAAATCATAAACTCCCCCCCCCCCCAGATATAGCATTGGGGAGTAGGGTTTCAAATTACAGGGGAAGTTCTTGGAGATTTAGGGTGAACCCTGAGGAAAAAGGGTTTGGGGAGGCGATACCACTAATTGGGGTATAATATCATAGAGCCCATTCTGCAAAGCAGTCATTTTCTCTAGACAAAACTGATCTCTGTTGTCTAGAAACCAGTTGTAATTCCAAGAGATCTTTAGGCTCAACCTTAAGGTTGGCAACCCTGTTGTGGAGTCAGGTGGTGCTTGGCTCATGAGATATAGAATCATAGAGTTGGAAGGAACCTCCAGGGTCATCTTGTCCAATCCCCTGTGCAATGCAGGAAATTCACAAATACCTCCCCTCACATACCCAGTAACACCTGTTCCGTGCCTAGAAGATGGCAAAAAACCAAAAATCTCCAAGATCCCTGGCCAAACTGGCCTGGAGGAAAACTGCTGCTTGACTCCAAAGTGCCAAACATTCCCTGTGGCAAACAAAGTGGCAAACATTCCCTGGGCATTAGGGTTGTCAAGTCCAATTCAAGAAATATCTGCGGACTTTGGGGTTGAGACAGGAGACATTGGGGTGGAGACAGGAGCATGGGTGTTACAAGCATAATTGAATTCCAAGGGAGTTCTGGCCATCACATTTAAAGGGACAGCACACCTTTTTAAATACCTTCCTTCCATAGGAAATAATGAAGGATAGGGGGCACCTTCCTTGGGGGTTCATAGAATTGGAACCCCTGGTCCAATCATTTTGAAACTTGGGGGGGGGGTATTTTGGAGAGAGGCACTAGATGCTATATTGAAAATATGGTATCTCTACTTCAAAAAACAGCCCCCCAGAGCCCCCAATACCCATGGATTAATTCCCCATTATTCCCTTTGGGAATCATTCTCCATAGGGAATAATTGCCCAGTAGACATTTCCCATCCCCCCTGCCACTTTCTGATGAACCTAAAGTGGGGGGGAGGGCCTCCAAACCTGGGGATTGGCAACCCTCTCTCTCTCTCACACACACACACACACACACTTGCTGGGTCTGGTTCCTCCACAACGACATCTGAAAAGAACAGGGGCTACGCTGCTCTCTCTCTCTCTCTCTCTCACACACACACACACTTAGTTGCTCTGAAACGAAAGTAAAACAAACTGAGGGACTGTGTTGCTGACCCTTCCCATGAAGTACTTCCTGCTCAACTTTAAAGGCACACACACATCTTGAAAGGGACCTGTTTGCAGGTTTCCAAACCTGCCCAAGATCTAGAGCTGCATGGTGGCTGTGGGGGCAGGGCTTCCCCGCCAGCCAGCTGACTGGGGGTGGGAGGGAAGCCTGTAAAGCCGGGGGATCCCCGCTGGGACCTGGGGATTGGGAAGCCTACTGGGCATATAAGAATGGGCCAGGAGAACTAAGCATTGATGCAACCTTCCTGACCTCCTCATGATCTGCCTAAATTCACAGAATCAGCATTGCTGTCAGATGGGCATCTAGCCTCTTTTTTAAAAACCTCCAAAGAAGGCTTTATATGTCCTTGACCATCCTGTGACCCAATCAGAAAAGCCTGCTAGGTCCAAATAACTTTGAGTGATTTCGGCTTCTGCTGGTCTTACTATCTTCCTCCAGATCATGACAGTGTAGAAAGCAAAGAAATGTTCAATTCATATGGCAACCTGATTAGTAAGGAATGAAACTGGGTTAATAACTAGGGTTGTGAAATTCCAGATGGTGGCAGGAGATCTTCCACTGTTACAACTGATCTCCAGGCAACAGAGATCAGTTCACCTGGAGAAAATGGCTGCTTTGGAAGGTGGTCTCTGTGACATTATAGCCCACTGAAGTCCCTCCTCTCCCCAGACTTCCCATCCTCAGGCTCTACTCCCCAAATCTCCAGGTATTTATCAAACTGGAACTGGTAGTCCTGTTAATCACAAGTATATCTGGAGGATAATGTAGGCGTATGTGTATGATTGCATGCACATGCATTCTTGCCTGTATGCTTGTGGGGTGGGCAGGCATGCAAGAATATTCTAGGATGTGTGCATCAATGTAAATAAGAATGACAGAATGGGGTTATATCTTTGGTATGCCGAATGACAGTTTTACAATTCCTGATGACAAGGTGACAAAGCTTTCCCCAAGTGAAACTTTCACATTGTTCGAGTGCCTCACTTGAATGTGACATATATAGGAACGTCAATGTTTGTCTTCTGGTGAGTACGCAGATTCACAAACACTTAAGAAACCATGGTTAAATGCTTCAATTAAAATCTTTCCTCTCATTCTCTGTACATAGGTAAAACGAGTACAAACAGTCATATTGAAGTGTCACCCCCAAACAATCTCTCTTTTGGTAATAATTTTGCTTCATCATGTGCTTTCTTAATATAGATGACTTTACATTGAGAGGAAAAGGAAGGTACAAGGAGGAAATATGTTTACACACACACACAGGGTATATATATGTAAAAATCAGGTAACTACAAACATCTTCACATCATACTTGAACCTATGCAATCTCAATACATGTTATAGCTTGTTTCTTAGTACCAAATAAAGTTGATAATATGCCAGACCTGGCTCCTGTCTTAGCAAGGGTGTGGCAAAGGAAAGGAAAGGCAGCATACAGAGCAGGTTTCTCTTTGATTCTCAGCTCAGTGAACTGATCTGCTCAGTAAGCCAATCTTTGGACTGGGATCCTCACATTTTGTGAGGCGCTTCCCTGAGAAGTGTTTAGATTGGGCTAAATGAAGAATGCTAATTGTGACCAATGATGTAATTAGAGGAAGATGAGTGGCAGGGCTGCTTCCTGCAGGAAGAGAGTGCAGAGCTCCAGTTACCTCAGTCAGCAGCAGTTCATACTGCTCTGTACTCAGCTAGACCATCTGCCTCTGTGAGTTAATGGAGGATACAGAATAAGTTCCTGTATTCCCAGGCACCAAGCTCCTGTGACATCAAAACTACCGTTGCTCCTGCAGTATCATGATACTCTATCCAGGCCAATGATATAATTAATTGCAACCATGCAACCATGCCAAACACTGAAGATCAGTCAGTAGCCCAGTGCCTGCATGGAGCAGCCCTTGTATCTCTGTTGTTGCCTATTTAGGCTTGCTGATAGGGGTGTCTATTTCTGCCTCCTTCAGTGACCCACCCCCTCCTATTGCTGTTTCACCTGTCTGATCTGAGGTGACCTGTGGCATAACTTGGGTGAACCAGAAGTGGAAACAGATGATTTTACAATGGTAGTGATCAGAAAGGCATTTGTTTTAAGACATGTTGCAAAAGGCAGGGATGTGAAAATATTATTTCCTATAATGTTGATTTACTTTCTGTTTCATGACTACAACATAGGAATTTAAAATAATATTGATTTAAAGGGCTGAGTGTTACAAGTGATCAGGGTTTCTTTTTGTAGCAGGCACCTATTTGCATATTAGGTCACATAACCCTGATGTAGCCAATCCTCCAAGAGCTTACAGAGCTCTTAGTACAGAGCCTACTGTAAGCTCCAGGAAGATTGGCTACATCAGGGGTGTATGGCCTAATATGCAAAGGATTCCAGCTACAAAAAAAGTTCTGCAAGTGAGGGCCCACAAGAAAATTGTGAGAGTGACAATTCCATTCCCCCCACCTTTGCTTCCTCCCCCCTTTGCCTACTTCTTTCACACTCTTTCTCCCTGCTGCTACCACCTGTTTCACTCTCCCTTTCTCTCTCCATGCTTGTCACTTACTCTCTCTTTCTGCCACCACATCCCATCATTCTCTCTCTCTGCCCACACATCACTTTCCAGTCTCCTGCCTACTTCCCTGTCCCTGCACAGCAGCTACAGTGGCAGCAGCACTCCCAGCCGGCCTCCTACTTCCTCCTCCACCACCACTACCAATGGTGGCAGCAACTCTCCAGGAATCACAGTGGATCTTCCAACAACAGAGATCAGTTCTCCTTATGGTTGCCAGATGC
The DNA here is from genome assembly GCF_032191835.1 of Heteronotia binoei. Taxonomy (NCBI): domain Eukaryota; kingdom Metazoa; phylum Chordata; class Lepidosauria; order Squamata; family Gekkonidae; genus Heteronotia; species Heteronotia binoei. Next base: position 71,023,099 of record NC_083231.1, read on the forward strand.
AGGTTGTAGAGTTGCCGATCCCCTGGTTTGGAGGCCTTCCCCCCACTTCAGGGTCGTCAGAAAGTGGGGGGACGAGAGGGAAATGTCTGCTGGGAACTCTGTTATTCCCTATGGAGATTTATTCCCATAGAAAATAACAGAGAATTGATCCATGGGTATCTGGGGCTCTGGGGGGGGCTGTTTTTTGGGTTAGAGGCACCAAATTTTCAGTATAGCATCTAGTGCCTCTCCCCAAAATACCCCCCAAGTTTAAAAAAGATTGGACCAGGGGGTCCAATTCTATGAGCCTCAAAAGAAGGTGCCTCATTCTTCATTATTTCCTATGGAAGGAAAGAATTGAAAAGGTGTGCCGTCCCTTTAAATGTGATGGCCAGAACTCCCTTTGGAATTCAATTATGCTTGTCACAGCCTTGATCTTGGCTCCACCCCCAAAGTCTCCTGGCTCCACTCCCAAAGTCCCCAGATTTTTCTTGAATTGGACTTGGCAACCCTAGCAGGTTGGGAAATTCCTGAAGATTCCAGGCTTATGGCCCCCAGTCTCCAGGTGGCACTTGGAAATATCCCAGAATTACAACTGAACTCCAGAGAACAGATCTGTCTCCCTGGAGAAAATGCCTGCTTTGGAGAGTGGACTCTATTACATTATGTTTGGCCGAGGCCTGTTCATTCCCAAAACCCTGCCCTTTTCAGACTCTTTTCCAAAATCACTAGGAATTTTCCAACCTGGAGTTAGCAATCCTCAGCCAGGCCTTGCCCCAATGACTTCTCCATCAAAGCCCCAAAAGGCTGAAAAGGGTTCTGCCCCTCCATCTGCCTTTTAACTTACAGAAACTGAAGCCCAGAATACTGTGGTTGCCTAGCAACATCCATGAAGGGAATCCATTAAGTAAAGCTACAGGCATTCCTTTTATCATTTTCAGATTTTTTTAAACTACCCAATGTGTGCAAAGTTTTTTAACTTCACATTTTTTTTTCCTGCAAAACTAGGGCTCTTTTCAGGTTAGTAGAAAGATCTGTCCTGCCTGTTCACAGCTTCAGTCACTGGTAGGGTTGCCAATCCCCAGGTGGGGGCAGGAGATCTCCCGGTTTGGAGACCCTCCCCCCACTTCAGGGTCATCAGAAAGCAGGGGGAGGGGAGGGAAATGTCTGCTGGGAACTCTATTATTCCCTATGGAGATTTATTCCCACAGAAAATCATGGAAAATTGATCCACGGGTATCTGGGGCTCTGGGGGGGCTATTTTTTGGGGTAGGGGCACCAAATTTTCAGTATAGCATCTAGTGCCTCTCCCCAAAATCCCCCCAAGTTTCCAAAAGATTGGACCAGGGGGTTCAATTCTTTGAGCCCCAAAAGAAAGGGACAGTGGGAGGGACAGTGGCTCATTGGTAGAGCATCTGCTTGGGAAGCAGAAGGTCCCAGGTTCAATCCCCAGCATCTCCAAAAAAGGGTCCAGGCAAATAGGTGTGAAAAACCTCAGCTTGAGACCCTGGAGAGCAGCTGCCAGTCTGAGAAGACAATGCTGACTTTGATGGACCAAGGGTCTGATTCAGTATAAGGCAGCTTCATATGTTCATATGCTTCATATGCTTCATATGTTCAAAGTGCCCCTATCCTTCATTATTTCCTATGGAAGGAAGGAATTGAAAAGATGTGCTGTCCCTTTAAATGTGATGGCCAGAACTCCCTTTGGAGTTCAATTATGCTTGTCACAGCCTTGATCTTGGCTCCACCCCTAATGTCTCCTGGCTCCACCCCCAAAGTCTCCTGGCTCCACCCCCAGAGTCCCCAGATATTTCTTGAATTGGACTTGGCAACCCTAGTCACTGGATTTAATTATCCAAAGATATTCCAACTTTGCTATTTTAATATAAGATAGAAACAAGGATGCCCCTTCTCATTCGCCTCTTTTCCTTAATATCACATTTCCCACCCCCCATTTCCTTTTCCACCTCCAAAGATTTTTTAAGGTTGTAATGGAATGGATAAATTGCTGGCAGTTGGCTGGTTTTAAAATGGCTGCTGTTTGTAGTTTTAGATTTTAAAATGTCCTCCTCCTTTGACCTACAAGGTCCAGCAGCCCTTGGGCCTAAAAAAGTGTGGGGAAAAGGAGAACTTCCCCAAGGGGCGGGGCAACCTCTATTTATACTCCTATCAAACCAAGAAGCAGGCAGTCTTTGTTCTACTGAAGAGTGGGAGAGACTTCCGTGGAAGGGCTGTGCAGGGTGGCCAGGCCACAGAGGTGGAAAACCCTGCAAGTTAGAATTGGAACCTCAAGGCATTCAGTTGCAACCAGTCTAGGGTAGACTGGAGGTTTCCCTGCCCTTTCTAGAGGGAGAGAGGGGTGAAGGAGAGCTGTAGGCCTGGTGGAGAAGAGCCCCTGTCCTGCACTGCAACCTCTGAGGGAGAGAGGTAGTTAGGAAAGTGTGTAGGGGTAGAGGACTACATTTTTCTTCTGTTTTATTTGTGCCCTGTTGGTCCCCACTCCCCTGTATAAGTTTTCCCTTATAGTGTTCCTTACCCAATCAATATATGTGTTCCCTATTTATAGTGTAAATAGTTTGAATAAATACTTATAGGCCTTATTCACACAGTGAGTCCGTGTAAAACTGAACTGGTTCTGTTCTGAATATCTTTGTTCCAGATATTATTGTTGTAATGTACTCAGTGACGAGACGGGTTGAAGGCAACATGCTTTATTCAGTGGTACATTACAAGAGAGGGAGCACGCGGGCCGGGTCCCGCTTATATACATTCCCTGGAACTGCCCCCCCCCAGTCTGACCAGTCCAATCCTGGCCAGTTAAACTTCCCGCCACAGATCTTGATGGGAAGGGCATCTAGCGAGCTACATCCGGGGACCCGTGGGTTTCCCTTGGTTGCCTCTGTAGCGATCGCCATGCAGTACACTGGCTTATGTTTCAAGACATAACACTCCTCCCCCCCTAGTTCAGGACACATAGTCTTGCAAGTAAGCGGGGGCCTTGTGTTCCCTGTTCGACCTCCTTGGAGTTACTTGTGGAGTAGGAGAGGTCACCAGGGTTGCCGGGGCCACGGCTGCTGCGGCGGATGGGGCGGCGGTTTCCCTGTGTGGGGGTAACGCCTGCCTAAGGCTGTCCGCCACCTGTTGCCCTTCTGATGCCCCTGCTCCTGGGGGTTCGCCCCCGCTCCGGTGCTGCTCTTCCACCCAATAGGTCGGAGCGGTCGGCAGGGGCGGGTTAGTTCTCAGTGTGGGTGCAGCTGTTGGTTCATCCTCATTCCGTACTACAGCTGGCTCCTCCAGCAAGGTGCGGTGGCGCATCTGATCTATATACCTCCGCAGGATTTGGCCCCCCTCTGTTGAGACGTCGTAATGGTGGGACTTGGTCACGTGCAGAACCCAGGCCACTACCCACTCGGGGCTGTTTGCATAGTTCCTCGCATATACCGGATCTCCTGAAAAGAACCCCCTAGCTGCTTCCCTGCTACGGATGTCGGTGGCCTGGTCCGGATGCAACCAGTCTAACCTTGTGATCAGCTTCCTCCCCATTAACAACTCGGCTGGGCTCACCCCTGTGGACTGGGTTGGGGGTGATTCTATTGTCAAATAAGAAGGCGGCCAGGCGGTGGTCCCAGTCCCCCTGTACTATGCGTCCCAGGGCCTCTTTTGTGGTGCATACCATCTGCTCCGCTTGGCCGTTAGTGGCCGGATGGAAGGGGGTGGACTGTATATGTTTTATTAGGTATCTCTGCAAGAACTCCCTGAATTCCCAAGAGGTGAACGCGGTCCCATTATCCGAGACGATGGTGTCAGGAATCCCATGTGTGCAAAGGACCCTGCGCAATGCTCGGACCGCCACTGCCGTTGAGGTGAAGGCTAAGGGGATAACTTCCAACCACTTGGTGTAAGTGTTCACTAGAATGAAGAATGTTTGGCCCTGAAATGGCCCCGCAAAGTCAATATGTAACCTAGACCACGGCCTCCTATGGGCTTCCCAGTGGTGGACCAGGGCACTGGGCGGTTCGGGCCGGGACTCCTGGCAGGCTTGGCACCTGCGAATTCACCTCTCGATCTCTTCGTCCATCCCCGGCCACCATACATAACTGCGTGCTAGGGCCTTCATCCGTACAATCCCTGGATGAGTTTGCGTGTAGGGCCTCCAGCACTTGTTTCCGCAATGGGGGTGGGGGGAACCACCACCCTGCTTCCCCAGAGAAGACACCCCTTGTGAATGGACAGTTCTTCCCTGCGTGTTGTGAATGCCCTGAATTCTTCGGCCTGTTTTCCCTTGGGCCATCCCCTCCCCACCCAGTCGAGAACCCACACGAGTATTATGTCCTGCCTTGTGGCCTTCGCTACCTCGGCGGCATGGAGGGGTCTCTCCGGTAGCATTTCAATGAGCATCACATGGTGGGCTGGGGCCGGGGCCGGGTCCATGGAGGGCAGTAGCAGGCGACTGAGGGCGTCCGTGTGACCCATCGCCTTGCCCGGGCGGTGGACCAGGGCATACGAATAAGCGTTCAGGAACTGATTCCACCGCAGGACGCGCTGTGACAGAATCTGTGGCATCTAGCGGTCTGGGGCGAGGAGTCCCAGGAGCAGCTTGTGGTCCGTGGCGATCATAAAATGTCTACCGTACCGGTAGTCATTAAATTTATGCACCCCCGCCACGATTGCCAAGGCCTCCTTATCAATCTGGGCATAGTTGCGCTCTGCAAGGGTCAGGGTCCTGGAGTAGTAGGCTATCAGGACCTCCCTCCCATCCGGGAGTTGGTAACCCAGGACGGCACCCACCCCGTACGGTGACGCATCACACACTAAGACCACCAGCAGGGCTTCATCAAAATGGTGGAGCATGTTATTGGATATGAGGAGCTCCTTGACTGCCTGAAAAGTGGCTGCCTGCTTCTTTCCCCAGACCCATGGGGCGTTTTTATCTAAGAGCCTGTGGAGGAGTTCTGTTTTGGCCGCTTTGTGGGGCAAAAATGAATGATAAAAATTTAATAACCCCAAAAAACTTTGTAACTCTGCCTTGCATGTAGGGGCTGGGGCATCCACTATGGATTTGGTTTTGTCGGTTGTCGGGTGGATCTCTGCAGCGTCCACTGCAAATCCCAAGAACTCCACCCTCGGCACCCCGAGGGAACACTTTTCCCGCTTGACTTTCAGTCTGGCCGCCTGGAATCTGCAGAGTACCTCTCACAGACGGTTGCTGAAGTCCTCCGTGTCTGGTGCGGCGATCAGAATGTCATAAAAAAATGGTTGCACCCCGGGAATCCCTTTGAGGAGAGAATCCATCAGGCCCTGAAAGACCCCCAGAGCCACACTCACCCCAAATTGCAACCGCCGCACCCTAAAAGCTCCCCTGTGGGTCACTATGGTCTGGGCTTCCGCTGTCTCGGCATCCACTGGGAGCTGCTGGTACGCCTGGGCCAAGTCCAGCTTCCCAAAAATTTTTGACCCTGCTATTGCTGCCAAAATGTGACTGACTACGGGGACGGGGTAGGGGTTATGTTGTAGTGCCTTGTTTATGGTGCACTTGTAATCGGCGCATATGCGCACGTCCCCATTTGGCTTCACCGGGGTAACTATCGGGGTTTCCCATGTGGTGTAGGAAACCAGTTCTAGCACTCCCTGGGCTGTGAGGCAGTCAAGCTCTGTTTCAATTTTGGGCTTCAGAGCGAACGGAACCCCCCTGGCCTTTAGCAGGATTGGCTGCATGTGGGGGTCGAGGGGTAAGGATATGGAAAGACCCTTTTAGAACCCTAGGGCCCCATCAGAAATTCCCAGCACACATACTCGAACCCCTGCGTCCCCAGCTGCTGCACCCCCACAATCTGAATTCCCAACAGTCGAAACCAGGCCAGGCCCAACAGTGTGGTGAGCTGGTGTTTGACCACAAGTATATCCAGTTTCCCCCTAAAGCTCTTAAACTCCACCCTCACCGTGGCCCATCCCAGGATCTGTACGGGGTTCTTTTGGAAGTCCCATAGTATGAAACCAGCTGGTCGCAGCCTGGGCCAGCCACATGGGCACAGTTTTCTTAGGGACTCCTCCGAAATTATGGAGATGGAAGAGCTCGAGTCCAGTTCCATCAGGCAGGGGCTGCCCTCGATCCTGATCGATACCTTGACCTTGTTGGAGGTATTGCTGGGCAAGTTAATTACCTGCAGGCTGGTCGAGGCGGTCAAGTAGTCCTCAGTCGAGTCTTGGTTGGTGGAGTGGCATCTGTGGGCGGCCTTGGCCCGGCAAGCCCGTGCAATATGGCCCATTTTCCCACAGTTCCTGCAGTCCACGTTGCGACAGGGGCAGTCCCGACGCTCGTGCGGGTCCCTGCAGCTTGCGCACTTGGTGGTGGTTGGTTTCTCCATCGCTCGTGGCCGCTGGGTCGCTCTCAGTCCCATCCCTGGTTGGCGGCATAGCTGGTGTGTTTCCTCCTCTTCTGGGTGGCTCGGCGCCATCTCCACCTGGTGGACGGCTTCTGCCCGTGGGTTGTGGAAAGCTTTAGTGGCTCTCTTGAACGCGGTGGCCTCATTGAAGGCGCCCTGGAGGGTGAGCTCTTCCTTTGCGAAGAGCTTTTGCTGTAGTCTTTCGTCCCTCAGGCCCCAGGCAAAACGGTCCCTCAGGGCCTCCTCTAGCTTGTCGAAGCTACAGGTTCCCGCATTTTGGCGGAGAGCGGCCAGGTATTCGGCTGCCGTCTCTCCCGCCTCTTGGTCCCTCTTGTGGAAGAGGAATCGGCAGGCTATGATTGAGGGCTGGGGCAAGAAGTGCCCAGTAAGGAGTCGGACTATCTCCTCGTACGTCTTCTCCGTGATCCTTGCGGGGGCCGAGAGACCCTTGGTGATCTCGAATGTGGCCTCACTGCAGACGCTCAGGAGCACGTCTCTCTTACAGCTGTCGTCTGTTAACATGTTTGCTCGAAGGTAGCAATTGACCCGCTCCGTGTAGGTCTCCCACCTCTCCGGTTTAGCGGGGTTGAATTCTTCGAGACGACCCGTTATGCAGTTATGCGCATATCGGTAAGTAGTAAAAAAAATGGCAGCCTTAAACTGGGTGTCTGGGGCTCCTTTTGCTCTGGGATAGCCTTCAGACATCCAGAAGTTGATTAATCTCGCAGCAGAACTATCCAGATGGAGAAAACTATGAGGTGAAACTGGACAACTCAAAAAACACCGCAAAGAAGCAGGTAACAAAATAATCCGGTTCAGAGAAGGATTGGGAGGGGGTGACAACGATTGAGTACCGGGAGGCAGATGTTGCTGTCTGATCAGCCACTTTTAATTCGGCAGGAAACAACAGTGACAACTGATTAAACTGAACAGGCCCATAGTTTCTTTTGGAATTACTAGTGGAGTTGTGCTCTGACCACCTAGTTTCCCCCGCTCTGCACATTACCAAGAAGGAAAAGGGAATCCTGGGAAGAGAGAGGAGAGGCCTGATTTTTGGGTTGCCAACTCTCCAGGGCCATCCCAAAGATTGGAGATTTCACCTCCAAACAAGGAGATCTAGCCAAAGGGGTCTCACTGTCCTTCTAAGACGGCAGTGACAAATTCAGTGAGTGGTGGCAGCAAACTGAGGAAAGGTTACACCCACCAGGAGGTGGGGGGGGGGGGCAGCAGCAGGACTTGCAAGCCGCAGACAGCCACATGGTTGCAAGGACTGTGGGCAGGTGCATGTTCCACCACAAAGGTTGCCAGGTCTGACTCAAAAAATATCTGGGGATTTTGGGGGTAGAGACAGGAGCAAGGGAGTGGCAAGCACGATTGAACTTCAATGAAAGTTCTGGCCATCCCTTTTAAAGGGACCACACACCTTTTAAATGCCTTCCCTCCATTTGGAAATAATGAAGGATGGGGTATCTCCTTTTTGGGTTTCATAGCATTGGCCCCATGGTTCAGTGTTTTTGAAACTGGGGGTATTTTGAAGAGAGCCACCAGATGCTATGCTGAAAATTTGATGCCTCTACCTCAAAAAACAAATCCCCCCGAGTCCCAAATACCCATGGATCAATTCTTCATTATACCCTATGGGAACCAGTCTCCTAGGGTATAATGGAGTACCGAGTAGATATTCCCCCCCCCCACACACACACACTTTCTGATAGCCCTGAAGTGGGGGAAGCCTCCAAACCAGGGGATACCCTACTGGTGTTTGGTGCCAGATAGATTCTTAACAGTATATTTTTTACTGGAATATTTAAAGTGTCATATTTCAACCCCCTGAGAAAACTGCTGGGCAACCTTGCCCCAAACTCTCAGAAATCCTCATACATTACACTCTGCTTTCCTAAAAAAATGAACAAATCCCCTACTGATAATTTTAATTTTGGAAGTGGGTAAAAACACGCACAAAGACACAGGTAGTCACAGAACAAACAAGATAAATGTGAACATTGCATCAGATTATTACAGTACAGGTATTTCAAGCAGAAAAGGACAATAGAATAAACTACTTGGCTGCTGTTGTGGAGTTATGACTGACAAGAGTCAGATAGGGCTCTTATCATTACTAATCTTGCCTGGTGGTGAGAGAGAGCAAACAAGTTCTGGTAACCTGACATGAATGTTGCATATTGTTTTGTCTTTTTAAGCGTGTTTGTTCAACAACCTAATCAGGTGCTCCAGTGCAAGAGAAATTGTCCTACAGGACTTTATAATTTTGAAACTGGAAAGAAAAAGATCATGATTTCATATTTCAAACCCTTTTCCAGTCCATGTACCTGAACAAACTACTAGGCTTCATTGTAAAGTAAATGTTTAAAATAAATCTCTGAACAGTTTCCAAGGAGCAGGGGAAATATATAATTAAAAAAATAAAATAAAAAGCAGGCATTATGGGTTCTGTTCTTTTCCCAAGGAATATATCCAGAATTGTTTTCAGATAGCTTTAACAGAATTGTTTCCCTTCATTCACTATTATTGGTGGTGGAGTTAATGTGACTGCTGTAGAGTGGATCCAAATCAATAGAAAACTTCCATTCACATCAATGCACTTTTGATCAGCCTCTCATTCTTCTGCAAACTGCTGAGGGTAACTGAACTAGGCTTCCCTGATGCTGACTATGCAGGGTGTTTGTTCTTGTTAAATGGAAGAAGGTGGAGACTTATTTAACAGATTGTCTCTTCGGAAGTTTTCTTTTTCTTCATTGTTATTCTTTTCCCCTTGCAGTTGTTTATATAAAGAGGATATAAAATGAAGTTCAAGTAAATTCTGTAAAAAATAAAATATGCTTCTTTGTTAAGGTACCTAAGCCTGAGGCTGAAGTGTGGACAGTTTTGATTTTTTTTTAAAATGAAAGATAATATGTTATGGTTTGTACTGTAATAAACATTCATTTTTCTTCTGTGAATGGGAAGTTAGAAGAGAGTGGATGGAAGACCACAAGCCAATAATACACTGGGATTGATCTTCTCTTCACATATGGGTCACGTGTTAAGAAGCCATCTGACTATTAGCATCCAACAGTTTCTCTTTTAAACTTCAGGAATTGCTAGTCTCTGCAAGCTGTTTTCTAATAGTTGAGCAATTAAGAGCACATGTTGTGCTATTGATTGGGTGCACTGGCATTAAGCTGGAAGTATGGGAAGAGTCCCCCTTTAGTAACCTTTTCCCTGGAGGTTCTTTAGTTTGAAGCCTGGAAGTAGGTCAAATAGACTTCACAGAGAGTGTCAGTAATTAGCAGACCCCTTCTGCAGTATGGACCACCACTGTCAGGTGGAGGACCAGTACAGGTTTAGTTTCTCAGCTTCAAGATGTACTATTCTGTACAGTTGGCAGCTTTCCACACATACATTTCTCACATAGTTCTATGATGACAGTCCAAGTTTCTCTGTCCTCATTGGATATGGCTGTGCAACCAGCTGTTTAAATAGTGAGCAAACCACAGTGCTGGTGTGGCACAGTGATAAAGAGTGGTGGACTCTAATCTGGCAAACTGGGTTTGATCCCCCACTCTGCTGGGTGACCTAGGGCCATTCACAATTTCTGTCAGAACTCTCAAACCCACCTACCTCACAAGGTGACTTGTGGGCAAAGGAAGAAAAGGTGATTGTAAGCCACTTTGAGACCTTTTAAGATAGAGAAAGTGGGGTATAATATCCAATTCTTCTTCTTCAACAATGTACACTTGTTTTAAGAATTGCTTTTTGGTGTTTTTGGATTAAGTGCTTGAGTGAGACAGCAGTGAGTTGAGGAAATCTGAGGTGTGGCTCTTGAGTGACTGTATGGTTGAAAACGATATGCTTACTCCATGAAAAAATTCGCTGTGAAGTTTGTGACACTTGATATTCCTGACTGGATTCTTAATTAGTTCTTGTTTGGTTGGGAGAAAGGGCTTTAATTGTTACTTTTGTTTTAGCAACTGGAAAGGGTTGCTAATTTGTAATCTCTTATTTTCTAGGATTGTAATTGTACAATTACTAAATGACAATCATGAAAAATAAAAGAGGGGGGTGGAAATAAGAACGAGCCCTTTGTCTGTAAAGAAGAAATCTGCAATTAAAGCTGCCTTCTCTCTAACAAACACATACAAGAACTGATTTGGGAATGTCAGCCTCTGTGTTTGATCAGGTAGTAATTAATTAAGCTGGGAAACAGAAGCGACAGAGAGGAAAGGAAGAACATTTAAAGGGACAGTAGCTAATGGAAGTCTCAGTAGTGCTTCATCAGTCTACATCTGTATGGCTACTACCGCAATTTCCTTTTAATTTGATACAGAAAAACTCAGAAAACACTGCAATATAATAGATTGACAACAATGTTGTCTATATTCCCCCCTACTCTCCCCCCCCCAAAAAAGGGAGAGTGATGAAATAACTTTAGATTGTTGCTAGTAAGGAAGCAACTCTGGTCCCAAGCCATCACCATTACTGATATCTGTACTGGATAGCACTGGAATGGGAACACTTGCAGTTCAACATTGGTATGTTATAATAAAAAAAGAAGAAAGGCAGACACATGAAAATGTTATGAAGAGAAAAGAAAAGAGCTTTGCTGATGTTCATTCACTATTGGGGTATCTACATAATTGCTACTATGCTTGCCTGTGTAAGAAAACAAAACACTTAGGTCTCTCAAAAATTAAAGTATGAAAAAGTTACATCACTCAATGCCATTAATGTCAACAAGCCTGAACCTGCTAGATATTTGTGTCAGACTTATTCCACACACTAATGTTATTGTTATGTTATGCTATGGTCAGGACTGGATCTACATTTTTTTGAGGGTGGGGGGAGGGACAAAATTAAAAAATGACATGCCCTTATGGGCCCTTATGGGCCCATTCTATCTTACGGGCCCATAGAATAGAATTGACTCCATGCCCAGTTTGGCGCCCCCCTCCAGTGGCACCCAGGGCAAGTGCCCCCTCTGCTGCCCCCTAGATCTGGTCCTGGCTATGATATGGGATGACCTGTGGTTACAACATTAAATTAATTCATTCACATACTATTTCAATTAGTGGCTAATTAGGAGGACAATCACATTTTCTTATGAGAATGTTGCAATTTTGAGTTCTAGGGAAATGTGATGTCCATGAAATGGAAGTGCAAACTAAAAAGAGATCAGTGGGCTGAGAACAGATGGGCATTCTGGGGTGGCTAGGAGGCGTCCCAAAGTGGGGTGGTGCAAGAAGAGCTATCCTGGAGCCTCACCATACTCACCCGCATGCTGCCAGCATCCTGTCCGTGAGGCGGCTTGGTGCCACTGCATGGGAAGGCGACCCAGAAGCCGGATTCCTTTGTTTTCCTGGGGGGGGGGGGAGCGCTGGTGCGTAAGAGCGCACCAGTGCTCTGATCGGTATCAATTTTTTAAAAATGGAACTGCTTAGGGCAGCTTAGCAGCTCCAGACTGCCAAGTCACCTCCCGTGCGCCCTTCCCCATCCAGACGGCAGTCCAGCAACTGACTGCTGGCTCAAATATTTGCTACCACTTTCACAGTGGTAGCTTTTTGAGCTGGGTGAAGCGGCTGAAAGGACGGACGTCTGGCAGATGTTTGTGTGTGGAGGGATTTTTTGGGTCGACTTGAGAGGCGTCTCTGAGTTGGCCCCAAAGTGCCGGTCTGTAATCAGCCGTGGATTTTTGCAACAGCTGAGAACATTGTGGATACTCTTAATTAGTTACTGAATGGAGAAGAATCTTATAGAAGGTGATTTTGATACAGTGAACATGATTCTACCATGAACTTTTGTAGAGAACTCCTAGAAAAGGTTCAATCTTCCTAGCATCAGTAGTAGAAAGTACATACCAAATCTTCATTTCCCTTCCTTATCATCTTTCTCCATAAGATTTCACATTAAATACAATATTATACATAATGAAACAATAAACCTATTAATAGGCTGTTGTGTCCTTCCTGTAGGCCAGGCTAACCAGAATAAAACAGATAGGACCAGAAGTAAGATTTATCACACTCCATGGGAATAACTACAGTTTCTGAGAGAATCCAATCCTCTACTTTTATCTTGCCATGGGACCATCAATCAGGACCTTTCTGTCTTTAATTGGAATATGTTTAGTCAGGGGTCATTTTGTAGAAAAATAGGTGGTGGAGCTCATCCAGGAAGTGTTATGCAGTTGCACATACTATTCAATGGACATGGAGGTGGAACTCTCAGAAAGGTTCAGGAGCTGTGCTCCTGTGAGCTCCCACTGAATCTGAGGCCTGTGTTTAGTACAAAAGATCAGATTTTTATTGGCACTCAAACTATAAAAAGAATTAATGTCTATGTTAGCGTCCCCACTAAGAATCCCTTCATCCAGCATAATCTGATTTAGACTGTGGAATCTCACAGCTAAATATTTGTTCAATTAATTAGTAAACTTTATCTCATCTCTGCCTAGAACTTTTGCTCTTTTTTATTTGGAAATATTTCCAATGTGCTGGTCCTTCTTATCATCAGTCTATGAGGTAGCATACTGGTAACTTCACTTCCCCTCTCATTTCTCTGTATTTGGAAAGGGAAAAAAAAATCTTTTGTTTCTATGGCAGAAAGCTAGTCAAATAATTGAGACCAGAAGCTGTCCACAAGTGTGCACATGCTTGAACTCTAGTGTGATCTGTCCTTGACATGTACCCTGGGGAGTGGTGTCTTGCTGTGTTCTTAATGCTTTTGCTTAGTAATGTTTGCTAGAACCCTGACAAATGTACTGTGACCTGCTCAGTAAAACATATGTCTTGCAAGCAGTAGGGGTACCCTAACACATATTTCTTTGCTGCCTTCCCCTTTGGACTACTGTTTTAGGCTGCGATCACACATCCATTATAATAAAACCCCTTTTGCCTTGGCAAATCCAAGCAACCTGATTAGTTGGGACTGGGTGGGACTACACAGCATCAACCTTTGGCCCATCAAACTACCAATCACGAGTACTTGAGTGCCATTGGTTGAGTCTGCTTCTCTCTCCTGCCTGAGTGGCTGCTGCCACCCAACAAAACTGGTTGTCAGTGAAAGGCAGCCAACCTTTGTTCTGGCAGTTACTGGCTCTCTCTACCTGCCTGTGGGCTGAGCTGCCAGTTCTCACAGTAAAATCCAATTGGAAAGTGGATTAAACTGCATTATTTCGCATGTGCGATCACAGCCATTTATTACTGACTGCTCAGATGATTGAAAACCCTGGTCAGGAACTGGACCTGCATGTGCAACCATCATGGATAGGTAGCTATTGCCTCAGCTTCATCCTCTTTGGCTTCTTTTTCCCTTTCCTGAGTCATACGGGGTGGGGGGGGTGTTGAGCAGGAATGCACAGGAACACAATTCTGACTGGCTTGGTGTCAGGAGGTGTGACCTAATATGCAAATGAGTTCCTGCTGGGCTTTTTAAAATAAACAGCTCTGGTGGTACACATTACACAGTTTTAAATATTTGTATCTTAACATGGGCATTTGGTGTTGAAGTATGTTGGTACAGTATTGTTGATATTATAATTACTATTAGAATTTTCAGAATTATACCATTCAAAAAACTTGTCTTTGGTTTCATTCTGTCCAAGATTTTCAGTGTTTCTTCCAGATTTGACTAAGGAGCTTTGTCTTTCTGTCAGTTATCCCTTTATAATCATCTGTGTGTATCATTGTCCAGATTGGATGTATTATTTTAAAATAGGCTTCCCAACCCTTCCGCCCTGGCGGGGGACCCCAGGATTTCCACCCTCTTCCCCCGCTCCCCCCAAAAAATGGAAGCGGGGGGAGAGGGGGGAAACGGAGCCGGAGAGCGGGCGAGGCCACTGCACCGCTGCCACCCCCTCCCCGCCCACCGCAGTTGCTCCTCCGAGATGGGCCCAGGCTGAGCCCATCTTGGAGGAGCAGCCAAGAGGCGGCAGCAGCACAGGGGAGGGTGAGGCAGGCCAGGAGCATGGCAAGCCGTGAATCCGGGCCCTTCTAGGACCCGGACTAGCAGCTCGCCACGCCCCTGGCCCGCCTCCACCCCCCCCTCCACTTCCACTCCAGAGGTGGAGCGGGCGAGGCCGCTGCTGCCGCCTCTTCTCTGCTCAGGCTGAGCCCATCTCGGAGGAGCAGCCACGGCGAGCGGAGAAGAGGTGGCAGTGGCGGGGTGGCTCGCCACACTCCCTGGCGCCGTTTCCTCCCCTCCCCCTAGCTCCACCCCAGTGTCTCCTGGCTCCACCCCCAAAGTCCCCAGATATTTTTGGGAGTTGGACTTGGACTTGGGAACCCTATTTTAAAATGGATATAAAACTTAAGCTAGTAGTTCACTTCCTTATGGTCAAACTATGCCAGTATTTATATATATATATATATATATATATATATATATATATATATATATATATATATATATATATATATATATATATATATATATATATGTTGTGTATATGCATATGTTGTGATGCCAAAAGGCCTAACTATCTGTTGTGATTCGCCCTAAACTTGCTTGTGGGGAGGGTGGAATATAAATACTTAGGCAAAACTGGAAAGCAGGCCACATTCAAATGGACATGTGTGGTTCCTGATCACAGGGTAACAAACTGACAACATATGTGTATGAGTGTTCAGTTTTGGGTTTAATGGGTTCATCTTAGAATGTTAAATAGTTCAGTTTTACTGAAGTATTTTAATATGCATAATGACTTTTATATTTGGTCAGAATGAAATTATGTAACCCAAATGATTATGCTCCGGAGACCATTCAGCACATAGAAATCAGTTCATTCCAATAATTTGTTAGAATTAATGAAGAAAATTGATTTTAAATGATTATTTTATAATGTCTAACTCAGCTTTCATAATTCAAGGAGAGCTTCTGCAGTGACATTTGATGATAGAACTAATATAAATCACTATGCATGATGACTTTGCATGTTCCTTTTCCATACCAGAATTACAGTCAAAATGTTGTGGGTCCTCCTCCACAAACTCAATTGGAAAATAAAAAAGGAACAAGAACATATGATTTGAAGCTGCATAGTTTCAGCACATTTCAGTAGAGCTTACACAAGACAACTTCCAACTGGCTTGTGTCTTTAACATCATTTTTTGTATGTATTCAAGGCAATATTTGATAGTGATTAGGATAGCAAATATTATCCTTTATGCAACTTTATCATTTCACTTTCCATAATTCTGACCTAAATGTGTAAAAGCAATTTTTACTTACAGTGATGGTGACAATGGTACTGATTTATCTGGAATATTAGAAAGTATGAAAAGAATTACTTAAACAGTACACACAATAAATAAGCAGAACGAATATTTGCAAATTTGTAAGATAGTCTTACTGTTTGTTACACATAAAACTGACAGAATACAGTTGGCCAGATAATTTAATCTAATCACATCCAAAATAGAAGATGCTACTTTTGTAATGTAACCTGGGGATTAAAACTAGGCATGTAGGTATGTGCAACTACCATTCCACTCACAAAACAGAGACAATTTAAGAATTATGCTACTCATGTCTTCTTCTGAGGGCCAATGTCCCTGAAAGTATACAGGATGCATTTGAAATTATATGACTTAAAAATATACATATGTTATATATTTCAGCAATTGTCCTTAGACGTTGGGACTTCTGATTTCACATAATGGAGTAGGGTTTCACTGTATCTCTTCCAGTCTTTCTAGAGCATTTTTTACACAGCAAGAATTTACTCATGAGTCCTTTCACCTGCTGCATTCTAAAGTTACACAGTTTGAGGAATGTTTTCTTTTTTATTAGTAGCCCTAAAAATCAGTGAATAGCAAGACTTCTATATTCAATGTAATGCTCACAGATATTCTCTGAGAACTTCTGGCAAGTCAGAATAGGGAACAGGGCCATAACCAGGATTTTTCATTTGGTGAGGCACATAGGCAGGATTTTCATTTGGTGGGACACATAGTCTCTCTATCCCAGGGATCATGGGCTGCCTGCCCACATCCCCTTCTGGTGTTGCCTTAGACTCTGACCCAGGGCTGGATCTGAGGGGGGGGGGAGCAGATGGAGTAGCTTGCCCCCAGCAGTGCCTGGGGGTGTGTGCCAAATAGGGCACTCCCTAGGGGGCAGGTGGGAGGAGCAAGTCAGCAGCCCAGCAGATTGGCTGTTTTCCCCACCAAGCTCTCTTGCAGAGAGGTGTCAAAAGCAGCCCGGTATCTCCCATCTGCCTCCCTCCTTATTTAAAGACCACTCAGCCAGCTGGCCGGAAGGATCTTTAAATAGGGAGGAAGGAAGATTGGTTCTTTTCACCCCTTTTCCCAAGGATGGAAAAGCAGCCCTGAGTTTTCCCCTCCCTTGGGGTGGGGGAGGCAGCACTCTAGTGCTGGTGCTGCCCCCCTAACACACCATTTTTAGTGGGGGTGCATTTTTTCTCTTGCCCCCCCTCAAAAATATGTAGATCCGGTCCTTCTCTGACCACCAACACCAAGAAAGTCCAGGGTCTCCAGAAAGAAGCAAGCCATAGCAATATCTGTTTTCTCCTCTTGCCTTGAAAACCTGCAAGGTCATCATAAGTTGACTGTGATTTGAGGAACCTTTCCACAATCACTAAGATTTTACTTGCCTATTTCCACCTCCGTCTTCCATTCTAGCATGGCCTCCCTCTTCTGATTTCTTAGGCTGCTTCTTCCTCTCCTTCAAGCCCTCCTCTTCCAAAACTCCCTCCTAAAGTCTCCCCATTCTCCAATGCATCACCAGGCTGAGTCATCCACCAAAGGCATATGGAGATGAGAGCAAGGACACCCCACAGCCCAGATGATGAGTACACATGCAGGGCCCAGCCCTTCCTCCCTCTCCCTCTCCTCTCTCTAAGTGGTGCGGCTGGGTGCTTTGCACATGTGTAAGGGCCCCACCATAGTTACGTATCTGATAGGGAATGAATTTAAAAAATGAATACAGTGTCTTCAGGACTTTGAATAGATAACATGCTACTGATTTTGCATGAGAAAAACAGGACCATGTGTCATGGTGTGTGTGTGTGTGATAGACATATACATTCCTGAATTTTATATTTGCATCTTGAAGCATTCCAAATGATCATACACAAACTTACATCTCCTGTATCATCAGATACCAGAGTGTTCCACAAATGCTCTCTGTTTGGTAAAATTCACTACAAGCTGATTTTGACAGGAATTTTAATCTTGGAATTCTTTTTGAACTGACCTAGGAAACCGAAATGAACACCATGCTCTCCTATTAAAAAATCCACAGAAGTGAACTGATAGTGCAGGATCAATTTTCAGTGGTGCTAGAGACAGACAAATTATAGAACAGAAAATTCTGTTTCAGTTGTCCTTAAGAAAATTTCATGGTTGTTTTCAATTTCTCTTTTGTAAAATTATGAAAGTCACTGAAAAAAACACTTTGCTACAGTTCTGTAAAGCATATTAATATTAACAATTGACAACTGAACAAAGTTGAAGTTATGACATACTTGAAACTCACTGCAACAAGTAGAGCAGTGAACATTACCCCAGGTATGCTAACCTCCTCTTATGACACAAATGTAGTTTATGAAGGAGAACATACAAGTTAATGGTAAGCACATTGAGGCAACATAGGAATTAAGAAATATTTTCCTAAACCAGTTTCTTATAGCTCACTCACCCAAGGTGAATGGGCAGCATCACTGAATTCTAACTGACTGCCTTGGGAAGGGTCCATGCTGCTTAACCGTTTTCATTTCAGTCAAAATGAAGAGACAGACACAATATATGAATTCAACAAGGGCCACTTTATTAACTATTTATAACTGCAAATGGTGAAAGGATACCTTGGAAGTGTGGAAAACCAAGTGTCGCGGAATTTTGGGTTGGGTCTCTTATGAAATGGGCAAACATCTTTGGGTTAGCTCTCCTTATTCTAACCATATTCTTTATGGTCTTAAACAAACTCTTTATGAAATTGGCTACAGGAACTATTTCTGAAAGTAGCTATGCTCTTATGAAATGAGCACTAAGCCCATCAAACACCTTAGAAGCCTCTATAACATATTTCTCTTTGACTGCAGTTATAGCATTTGGCCACCAGAGGTTTCAGTCTCTCAGCATCATGGAGCCTCTATAGAGGGCCAGATGGGGTAATTGGGTACCGTACAAGGTCAACCACTATGGCATAAACCCAGCAACTAGGAGTAGGGAACTGGTTGCCTGAGGTGTTCCCTGCCATTATTGTTTATTATTTACATCTGGCTGCAAACTTGGTGACATCAGAAGCACAACTGAATGACACAAGTAGCTGTGTGTATGAGGTAGGAGGTGTGAGGTCATAAAAGCCTACTTAAGCTGTGGATTTTTGGCTCACGCTGCTGAGATTCCCTCTGTGTCAGATTATGCTACACTAATTGGGACTTAGAATCTTGGACTGCTCTGCAGAGACAGTTTCTTCTGCTGAACAGCCTAAGAGAGAAAACAGCCTTTGCTGATTTAAATCATCTTCTGTTTGAGATCTCAAATGCAGAGAATATGCTCAGATTTAGAATCTAGAGCATAGCATCTACTAAGACATGGGACTTTGATTGTAAATGGACAAATGTAACGAATAGAGGAAGTCCCTGTTGGGGACTTTATTATATTGCTTTATTGTATTTTATGCTTTATGCTCTAATTGTGTAAACTGTTTTCTGTTCTGCCTTTCTGTTTATATATTTTAAGTCTTCTAAAGGAGTGTTCTTAAGTCTAAAGGAACTGTAAGAGCAACTGTACTACTGTAATCCCTGTTCTGTCTTTCTATCTGAAGCCTTCTGTTTAAAGAAGAAACTGAAATGTACTAATGGTATCTAAACTGTTTGCCTTCTGTCTAAACTTGGGAGTCTAATAAACTGTTTTTGCTTTGAGAAACCTGGAGTCAGAATAAAGTTTATCTATGAGGTCTTAAAACTTATTAGTATGTCTTAGCCTTCTGATAACTGCAGGTTGGTTTGATAACTGCAGGTCCTGATTTTGGTATTTTATATTGTTGGGGGTACAATAGACATCCCCCAGCAACAAGCAGGTGTCACCACATTGACAACCCAGCGTTAAGTTGGATATGTAAACTTTTACTTATATTTTAAAGTTCTTTTGAAAACTGATTTTGCACTTCTGTAATAGATAACACTTTCCTGAGAGGTTTCTTCATTGTCAGCATTCTTCTAACTGTCACTTTGACTGCCAGAGCCTGGTATGAAAACTAACTGTGTTAGTGATGATGGTGGAAGTCAAAATGTTAACTAAATAATTTTAAATCCATCTTTGTTCTGTCAACCAGTTTCTTACATATAATTTTTGTGATTGACTATATTATATCAGGATTCAGGCCCTATTTGAATGCAGCATGGCTTTGTTGTTTTTTTTGGGTTTTTTATATCTTCTATGCATATATTGATATAAATCTACACACACACATACACCCACAGAACCTACTGTGGCTGTTACATGATCATGAATAAGCAGCAAAACAGTCAATGCATTCGGAATCAAGTCAGCTACCTGTTAAGATGCATGTTTATGTTTTAAAATTAAAAACCTGAGCCTGGCCAGAGGCTGATCTGAACTGTGACAATTCACATTTATGGAAACAGAAAACTCTTTATTTGTCATAATACGTAAGGAAGGAATAAAAATATAGAGAGACTTATTTTCATCTCAGTAGGTTGGTTTCTTAGTACCGTGAGACTAAGCAGAATTTAACTGTATATCAGCAACCTTTCTGTTCAATCGAATCAGGTTTATTGATGTTAGTGGGGCAGGATCTTACTTGTGACACATAGCCTGAGTCCTTTGTTTCATTTGGCCATTCTGTGTGCAATCTCATTGTTATGGAATGAGCAGTAACCTGATCCATGAGAGGGAAGGAAGAAGAGCCCAAACAGTTTACGTAGCCCCAGTTCAACTCCTCCGTTCGAGTGGCCCTTACCACTGCATCAGGTCTACCTTTCCCCGCCTGATTAGACCCAACAATCTTTTAAAGGTAACTTTCTTACAAGACTCAACCAACGCATAATTATTAGGTAGTGCCGGATGTTTTGGGGTGGGTAACAAAGATTCAGAGACTAACTGGGCAGTAGTAAACAGGATTATACACTTCCAAATTCATTCTACTTTGCTGGGTTTGCACAACAAAGTCAAGATCTTACTGAAGAATTTTAAATATATTAAAATACATTAAAAAGTTGAGAAGCATACACAAAACAACCTAAGAACATCTGGGGTAGGAACATAACATTGGAAACTACACCCAGCTAAACTTAACTATTCTATATCCTAGTGAATTCTAAGACAAAACAATTCCTTTTATCTCAGCCTCAAGCTGTTTAATCTTTCAGATCAACTTCTTTCTCTTCTCGTAGCAGCCAGTTTTCCAGCAAAGATTTCTTCTTAGTTACTTTTCATGGTATTCTGACATCCTTCTTGCTCCTTAGTCTCTGGTTTCAGTTGTTTAGAGTGCAGATCTGGAACTCCCTCCCAAATTGACTAATCTATAAGACCATTCCCAAATTTCCATTCTCATTTTTCATCTAGCTGAACCCTTAAGATACCCCACCTTTGGTTCCTATTTGTTAGGTTGTCTGTATAAATATTCTGTCTGAAACAGAACAAACCTATTTCTCCCCTCAACAGGCAACCATTTTAAGAGAGGCAACAAATAATTGCTGTTTAGATCAGGAATAATTTGTCCATACAAACTTATTAAGATGGTCAGCACTGGGTTGGAAAATACCTGGATATTTAGGGGGTGGAAACTGAGGAAGGTGGAGCTTGGAGAGGGGAGTGACTTCAGTGGGGTACAATACCATACAGTCTATTCCTAACAGATCTCTGTCACCCAAGTTTGCCAGGTTCCCCCTGGCCACTGGTGGAAAGATAGAGGGAGTGTAGGGTTGCTAGCTCCAGTTGGGAAATACCTGGAGAAGTGAGAGTGTAGACTGGAGAGGGTGGGGACTTCCAAAGCATCCATTTTTTTCTCCAGTGGAACTAATTTCTGTAGTCTGGAGGTGAGCAACAGATTCCGGAGAATCCCCAGGTTCCATCTAGAGGCTGGCATCCCTACTGTCACCTGGAGATCAGCTGGAAGTTATGCAACTCTTGCTCTGCATCCTGTGAAAAGGCTGCTCTGATTGACTGCCTGTATGTGCCCATGACCCTGTAGCATACAAAAAGTTGTGTACTGCCTCTTTCAATGGCTAACCCATAAGGCCTTAATGGAACAGATTAAGAGTGTTTTTACATTCAGTTTGATCCAGAGTTTTAGAGTCTTCAAATCGCCTGCCAATTATTTTCCTTTTACATTTATGTGTTTCAATTTGGGGGGGTGGGGTGTCTCTGATCAGAGGGCAGCCGG
The DNA here is from genome assembly GCF_032191835.1 of Heteronotia binoei. Lineage (NCBI taxonomy): Eukaryota > Metazoa > Chordata > Lepidosauria > Squamata > Gekkonidae > Heteronotia > Heteronotia binoei. The sequence goes on from NC_083231.1 coordinate 71,044,830, forward strand.
AATACCAGTGCTTAATTAAATGTATACGATTGCTTGGAAATCGTGTCAACACTGCAAAAACAATACAAATTTAAATCACTAGATGAGGCAAGCAATGATATGTAAAAATTTCAAGTGCTGTCAGTTCTCATGCAAATTACTGCACCGCGGTGGCTTTTGGAGGAGTCTTTTAAAACACAGGAAAACTTTTACAATACAAGTTTGAAACACCCGTAGAGAAAAGACCAGACCAAAACTAGCCTCAAAAAAAAAGCTTTTGCGTTGTCGTCGAAACCCATCTCACTGAAACAAATGTAAATGCCTCGGGAAGCAACTATGTGAAACAGTTATGAGAACGTCATGTAATGTAAAAGGTGAGTTTGCAATGCGGAGATAAGAGGGTCGCAAACTGCCAGTGTAAAAACACCCAAAGTTTCAGTTCCCTGCTAGTAAGATGCAGGGCTTACAATAACTGTTCAGAATAAGGCTGGGACAGTGTTGGACCTAATGGATAAAAAACAGACTTTTAGTTATTGTATTTCTTTCTTTTTTCAAGCCAAGTTATCTGCCCTTTTGGTATTATTAATTAACTAGGAATAAGTCCTGTTGTGATGAGAAATTAAATGAGCTGCAAAACAGCATTTTTTCCCCCAGTGGAGCAGATTTCTGTCATGTGGAGAGCAGTAGTAATTTTGAGTGATCTCCAACCCTCACCTGGAGATTGGCAACAATGGTTCCTGAGGAGGAACTGGCTGGTTTGGAGGGTGGAGTCTATGACATTTCTACCTGTCTGAAGTCCCACTCATCCTCAACCCCCATCCTTTCCAGGGTCCAACCATCAAATTTCCAGGAATTTCCCAACCTGGAGTTGGCAACCCTATCTCTCTCTCTTTACTTCCCCCTATCCAGGAAAAAATAACTGCTTTGGAAGGTGGACACTATGGCATGCTATTCAGCTTAGGCCTCCCCCTTTACTGACAGAAGCAATCCTGGTTGCCTAGCAACAGTCTCTAGCTAGCAGCTTCCCCAGTGGCCCAATCATCTGTCTTGCGGAGAGGATGAGGGGAGGAGGGAGAAAAGGGAATGACAGAAAAGAGGTGGCAGCCATGGCCTCTGAGTAAATGTTTTTTGCTCCTAGTTGCATTGCAGCAGCAACAAACAGTTCCCTGGTTATTTTGGCAGTCTTCAGAGCTGCATGTGTTGGGAGGCTGTCTGTGTGGGACATTGAAGGGGCAGCAGAGGTCTGTTGCTGGCAGCAGTTGCAACACCTTTTGTGAGGCCGCAGTAGAGCGGCAGCTTTTTGTGAGGTTGGTTGACAGAGAGGACATAGAGAAGCATTGGAGATGTTTCCGTCTCTGAGATAAGACTGTTTTGGTGGTTTGTTCAACATTCCTGGGCATGCAGTAGACCAGGGCAGAGGAGTCAGCCAATGGGAGGCCAGATATGCTTATGGGTCAATGGTTTATGCAGTGCATGGAATGCAATCCTCAGCCAATTGGAGACCTGGATTTGGCCACCACCATAGGGCTTTTATTTATAAAGGATAAACCATTAAGATGAAGGAAATTGGGAACTTGCTATGTGGTACTTATAGTGGTATGCAGTAATTTATATCAAAAGGTGTGTATGAGTGTTTACTGTTCAGTGCTTTTATTGTACAATATAGTTTTAGTTTGAACTTCAGAGAAAAATGTTGAGGCTATAGATTGAACAGTTGAATGTGACTGTAAATGAACAGTTCAGTCATGGTAAGTTTCATCGTCATTCATGTTCATTTCAAAGTTCTCAGCAATCTAGGTTGTATTACATTTTCCCAAGTGTTATGCAAGATGAAAGCAAACAAAGTTAACTTTCCAACTTGTCATATTATATGAAAAATATTCTATTCAGAATACAGTCCAAGTAAGTTATCAGTGTACAAGTTCTGAAAGACAATAATTAATATTGTCACTAGTTACTATGTTCAGAAACTGTTAGAGGGGAAAATAGAAAGGAATGTGCAAAATAGCATTTCCTTTCAGACATCGCTTGATAGATGAGACTGTGGCTACATGGGACTGTATACATGCAGAGAGTCTGCATAAATATTTCTCCCCTGTTTTTGTGCAAATACATTTGTATCTCTGACAACAGAACCATAGTTATTCAGATTTCAGCATGCTGACCTGGTGCTGAGGGGGGGGGGAGGGGATAGCTCCTCTGCTTCTCTTTTAAAAGTTCAAAATGAGAATATATTTTTTTTAAAGAGAAAAATTAAATCAGGACATGTCACTTTACAACTGTGGTATGAAATGAACAGAGGCAAAGAACAGCTGCCGTTTCAGTCAAATAGTCCTTCAATAGTTCAATAGTCTTTTTGTGATATTATTTTGATTCTGCAGCACAGGAAGAGTTTAGAGGTCTATTGTAAAAGGCTCAACATTCTATTTATTAATTAGACTACTCAGAGGCTGCCTTGTTTCTCCAACAATGACTGCCCTTTATTCCAGGGGTGTAGCTAAGCCCTTAAGCTAATTTGATTTCCTGCTTCCACATACATTTAATAATACTTTACCTTTATTCTGGTATTACTCTAGATTGAATTTTCAATATTTACATATCCCTTTTATGTTACAACTTGTTTACACTTTGGGGAAGAAAAGGTTTATTATTGTAATAGTATTAAGTGTGTGACCAGGCAGTTTCAGATAGGTGCTCTCTAGAGCATCATTCAATAAGTACGTTGCTTATACTGTGTTTAATTCAGAATAGAAACATGGAAGGAATTTGAAGGGATTTACTGGAGTGCCTGAAGGGGAGTCAACCCTTCAACCAATGGGGGAGGAAATGGGAACATCTTACTATTAGCAGCTGCTCAAGATCTGGGTTCAATTGGTTCCCCTTTGCGAGTTTCTGTCCTGGGTGTGACCAGTGAGTTTAACAAGTGGCTATATAGTAACTTTCCCCTTGGTGACTGATTGTTGATCTACTAACAAACTTGAATATTTTGAGGATATATTTTCTTTCTCTACTGACAGTGGGACACTGGGTCTGTCCAGCAGACTGGCTTAGCTGCTTGCTTGGGTCAGCTAAGAGATGTTAGTCTGCCCCACTCCACTATTAATAGTACCAATATTGTGCATTCCCATGATGCACATCTGACCCTTTCCCTTCAAGGTTTTAGAAAGCTTGTCAAAACCACCTAATTTTTATTGGCATCTGGCTTAGAATTGTAGAGCTGGAAGGAACTTCCAGGGTCATCTAGTCCAACCCCCTGCACTCTGCAGGAAATCCACAAATACCTCCACCCCCCACATACACCCAGTGATCCCTGTTCTGTGCCCAGAAGATGACAGAAACCTTCCAGGATCCCTGGACTGACCTGGAGAAAAATTGATGCCAGACCCCAAAGTGGTGATCAACATTTCCCTGGACATGTAAGAATGTTCATAGGGTTTTTAAAAATTATTGAATAATGTTGTTGTTGTTTGTGATTCTATTGTATTTGACTGTCTGCTGCTGTCTTGCAGTAAGCTACCTGACTCATTTCTGAGGTCCCAATGTCTCAGAGTGGCACATGCAAGACAGCCCAGTTGCTTCCCAATCCATGCTCTAGCACTCCTCCTCCTCCTCTCTCCCCTGCCAGTCCCATCCTTTCATCCCTTTCTCAACCTTCGCTGCCATCCCCCTCCACTATTTTACCTCAGCCTTATAGTCCCACCCACTAGCCATTTCCTTTCTATTTCTTGACAGCTTTGACCACACACTCTTTGCCGCATGTACCTGCTCCTCATCCCCCACCAGCATCTTCCTGACTTCCCTTCCTGTCACCAGTTTCTAAGAGGCTAGATAATAGCCCTGGAAGGGCCATTTATGAGCCTCAGACCATATGTTTGACACCCCTGCTCTGTGGTAAGAATTATTGTTCAACTATTTCTATTAAAACATTTACTCTAAAGAAACTATCCCACTGTATCAAATTTTTAAAGATCTTAATCTACTAGTTAAAAACTGAAATTGATGCCTTCTGGACAAAGTGTCAAGATGAAAGTCATTTAGAATTTGTATTTCATGATAGTGTACAAGAGGCTTTCCATTCCACATATTATGCAAAATTGCATCCTTACTTCTCAACGTAATGAATGTAGCTAACATATCCCATTGTTACCCAAGTTTTTTTCACTATCTTCATGCCTAGTCTTAATGTTGTCTCTATTCCTACAGCCACTCTATGATCTATACCAAAATACTCTTTTAGTGTCTTCCAAAAACCCCACAAGATCTTTCTGTTTAATGTGTTTCAGTAGGACTCAACGTTTTAAATTATGCTTTTAACTTTCATTTTGGACCTTCTCCAGTTTAGCTTTGAGTGAGGCCTGTTAAGCAACCCAGTGCTTTAGCTCCAGTGTTTCTTTCTCCAAGCTCTGCTAAACAAATGTAATTCTATCCTCCAGCTGGGCTTGTTTTTTTTACAAGTTCCTTTGTTAACTGCATACAATCTTCTATTTTTGCCTCGAGTCCCTCCACCGTATTCAAAATTAAATTAAATCTTCCTTCTATCTTCCTATCACTTTCTTCTAGTTTGGATTCCAAACATTTTTCCCACTCAGTATTGCTGTGGCTTATACATTCTTCTAAGTCTTTAAATACTTTTTAAAAAAATCCTTCATAGATTCTAACAGTGAGAGCTGGCAGAACGTGACCCCTTCCTCTTCCTCCTCTTGAGTTCCCTTATTCATTTAAGATGACATATTTCTAAAATAAGTACTTAATTTTTGCTTTTTTGTTAAACATATATCTCATTAAGAATCATGGAATCATAGAGCTGGAAGGAACTTCCAGGGTCATCGAGTTCAACCCCCTGCACAATGCGGAAAATTCACAAATTTCAACCCACCACCACACCTGGCTAAACTCTTGGATACAATTGCTTCCTGACCCAAAAATGATTATCAGCATTTCCTTGGGCATATAAGAAAGAGAACTCAACACTGATGTGACCCTTTGTGCCCTCCCTCCCTCCCTAAGTTCACAGAATCAGCATTGCTGTTGGATGGTCATCTAGCCTCTGTTTAAAAACTTCCAAAGAAGGAAAGGTCACCACCTTCTGAGGAAGTCTGTTCTGCTGAGGAACTGCACTAAGTGTAAGGAGTTCTTCCTAATGTTTAGTTGAAACATCTTTATTTAATTTCAACCCATTGGTTCTGGTCCAATCTTCTGAGGCAACAGAAACAACTCTGCACCATCCTCTATATCAGGGGAGGCCAACAGTAGTTCTCCAGATGTTTTTTGCCTACAATTCCCATCAGCCCCAGCCGTTGGCCATGCTGGCTGGGGCTGATGGGAGTTGTAGGCAAAAAACATCTGGAGAGCTACCATTGGCCACCCCTGCTCTTCAAGCACTCTTCAAGTACTCAAAGACAGCCCTTCAAGTACTCAAAGATGGTGATTATATCACCTCTCAGTCATCTGCCCAGGCTAAACATACCCAACTTCTTCAGCCTTTCCTCATAGGACTTGGTCTCCAGACCCCTCACCATCTTTGTTGCTCTCCCCTGGACATGTTCTAGCTTGTCCACATCCTTCTTAAATTGTGGTGCCCAAAACTTGAACACAGTACTCTAAGTGAGGTCTAACAAGAGCTGAGTAAAGCAATACCATCACTTCACATGACCTGGACACTACACTTCTGTTGATACAGCCTAATTTCATATTTACTTTTTTTAGCTACCACATCACACTGCTGACTCATGCTCAGTGTATAGTCTAATAAAAATCCTGGATCCTTTTCACACATGCTACTGCCGAGACAAGTGTCTCCCATCCTATAATTATGCATTTTATTTTTCCTACCTAAATTCAGAACTTTACATTTATCCCTGTTAAAATCTATTTTATTTGCTTTAGCTCAGTTTTCCAGCCTGTCAAGATCATCCTGTATCCTGACTCTGTCTTCTACTGTATTTGTACCTCTCCCAGTTTAGTATCATCTGCATATTTAATAAGCATTCTCTCTATTTCTTCATCCAAATCATTTATAAAGGTATTAAACAAAACAGGTCCCAGGAGAGGTCCTTGAGACACTCCACTTGTCAGTTCTCTCCAAGAGGATGAGGAACCATTCACAAGCACGCTTTGTGTGCAATTTGTCAACCAGTTACAGATCCACCTAATAGTAATAGGGATCCAAATCACATTTTACCAATTTGCCAATAAGAATATTATGGCCAATAAGAATATTATGTGAAACTTTATCAAAAGCCTTACTGAAATCAAGATAGTAACTTTCTCGTAAAATCAAGGTAGTAACTTTCTCGTAAAAAAAGACAAGGTTAGTCTTACATGACTTCTTGTTGGGAAACCCATGCTGGCTCTTAGTGATTACAGCCATTCTTTAACCAAATTTGAAAATATCCTAGAAAAGAGAAGGGCAGGCCTCAGATTCAGTGGGAGCTCACAGGAGTGCAGCTCCTGAACCTTTCTGAGAGCTCCTCCTCCTCCTTCTGAGAGTTCCACCTCTTGTCCATTGAATAGTATGTGCAGCTGCATAACAATCCTTGGATGAGCTCCATCACCTATTTTTCTACAAAATGACCCCTGGAGAAGGGTGCATCCTAATAAATTGATCTGGGGAAAGCACTACAATTCAGTCACTGTTCTAAGAAGGGATCAAGTTCTTAATAGAACAAATTGCACACAGTCCAGTAATAACTCAGTTAAATGGACAGAAACCCAGAGGTTATATTATATCCATAGTAATGTATACTAAACATTAATAGGGGATAAATATAAAGTTCTGCATTTAGATAGGAAAAATCAGATGCATAATTATTGTAAGAAAAAGCCCCCTACTTTTCATACACATGGACATCGTGATCACCAGTATGGTTGCCAGGGTGCCTGGAGTTTTGACTCGCACACCTCTGCTCTAAGAAGTGGACTTTGCCCACGGTTTCTAAGGCTTATGTGGATACTATAAGCCTCAGCATTGCAGCAGTATTCTACATCTCTGGATGAGTGTTAGCCAGAACTACAGACGAGCTTCCATCCGCTCCTTGCGTGCACAATCTCGGCCGTTGCAGTGGAAGAAGCCATGCCGCCATGAACTGTACAGGCAAACAGTTTCCAGCCTGTTTCCATGAACCAAAGGCTAACACCACCAGAATCCATCTTGTTTTCCTGATTACATTATAGCAAAGTAAGAGACTCACGTATCCAACAGCTGCTTCAACTTCTTCATGAGGCAATCAAGCTTATCTTAGGCATTGATCCTGCCAGACTGCCTAAGCTTTTATCCAACGGAACCCAGGAAAAAGGATGGTGCCAGCAGAGGAGTAAAGAAGAGGAAGAACAGCTTCACTCAGAGCCATAGTTATTGTATAGATCGGGTGTCACCTTAGTTATCAATTTGGCTACCTATTGTCATTTATAGATAAGTTTGGATAGCTTGTTTAATCATCTCCACCCAATACCGTCACCCATGCCTTGCCCTAACTGTCATACTGGAGCCTCCCCCTGCCCATTGTTACCTGGAAACCCAATCAGGTAACCAGGGCCAGCTCCGCTCATTGGCTAGATATGGGCATCCAATCAGGTACCCAGAATAGACTGGCCACTGCCCACCACACAAGTCCAGACCCTATGGTCACTTTGGAGCCTCCCCTTTTCTGAGATAATGTACCATGTGGGTCATCATGTACCATCTGACCGCTTGTCATCCGCCCCTGAACCGTCTACCCCCTTAGGGGTCAAGGTAGACTTTATAACCTCTGACCCAACATTCTGCATTTGTGCATCTTACAGTACCCCAATCCTGCTGTTTAGATACGCCCCCGATACTTGATCAGTTGACAGTCCCTTCCCCCATCTCCCTCATTTGTCGCCATTGGAGCCTTCCTTGAAGACTACGCTTGGTAATTATCACCCTGTTTGTCCATACTTGTGTTACCTCTGTATATATCTCTCTATTTTTATTAGGTCTGTATGTATGTTATATGTATCCATTACCTTGTATGTGTGTTCTATAGTTTTCTGTAATAGAAACATAATTGTTTTACTTAATTAGTGTTCTCTGTAAATTTAGCAAGGATTTCTGGAAGTCGAATACATAGATTCTAGATCCTTTTGAGCCAAAATTGCCCACCTGTCAACTCCCCAACCTCTTTGGAGGGCATTTTGGCTTACATTATAGGATGGGGGACACTTGTCTTGGCAGTAGTAAGTGCAAAAAGGATCTAGGGTTCTTAGTAGACTGTGTATTGAACATGAGTCAGCAGTGTGATGTGGTAGCTAAAAAGTTGATAAACAATTTGGATGAAGGAATAGAGGAAATGCTTATTAAATTTGCAGACTATAAATTAAAAGTACCAAGGTGGCAATAAATCATAACCAAATAATCTTCAGTAATACACAGAGGTTATAAAGACTGCAGGGAAGAAGTAGTGGTTCTGCCCTTTTCCTCTCCTCCTCACAGAGGATGGCAGGGTTCTCTCAGAACTAATGAAGTCAGGACCCAGGTGCTCAGGGCTCAGGGGCAGCAGCCACCCCCTCCCTTCCTTCACAAGTTTTTGGCCACTATGAGACACAGAGTGTTAGACTAGCTAGGCCATTGGGTTGATCCAACACGGCTTCTCTTATGTTCTTATATTCTGAAGTCCAAATCTCACTGCCATGCTGTTATAGGCTACACTACTTCTGGTGTGTCCTGCTGAGAACCAGGGTTTACATACTAGTGGGAAAGTGCTAATTCCATTCTTTTCTCCTCCTCATAGAAGATTGTAGAACTCTTCCAGCACAGATGAAAACAGGAACCAGGTGCTCGGGGCTCTTTTGAGAGAGGTGGCAACCACCCCCTCCCTTCCTTTATGAGATTTGTTAATATTGGTTCTGGAATCCAGACTTTAGCAACCCCCAGGTTTGCAGAAAAATCTGAAATCTTTAAAAAACAACATTGAGGGGTTTTAAATCCCCCCCAATAAAAAGTGTTGTCTGTACATGCACAGATCTGGTGGGGATGGACATTGGGAAACATTTCAGGTCTGGCTGTGGTGGTAGACTGTGGGAGCCGCTCCAGGCCGGGCTGTGGCAGCAGCAGGTACTGGGAGCCACTCCAGACTTTGCCTTGGTGGTAGCTGCTCCAGACACTTCCATTGCTGCAGCAGGGCTGAGAGGTGGGTGGTGGGACCTGGAGCAAGGGGAAGAGGGATTTCTTGCAAGCCCCTCACTTCTTCCTCTTAACTGAAAACCTATTCTGAGCTTGTAAGTTCTTCCTTAGTAACTTTTAACCTACCTTTAGCAACAGTCACTTGCTTCACTGCTATCCCATTACAAAACCTCTATACATAAATGCGACAACAGTAATGTATTTTCTAGCATTATTATAAACAGCATTAGTTTTTCTTTGTGGACAACTCATTTCTCCATGATACATACATAAAATCAATTATGTAGGGGTTTTTTCCTACCCAGTTCCTACAGGTTTGACCAGTCAACAGTATCATAATTCATGAGTGAATAGAGAAATCAGAGAGTAATCTATTCATCAAGGTCACATTAATAATTAATATTCATTAAGATTAATTCATCAGGCACATTGATAGATACAGGATTAAAATGAACCAAATAGCTTAGTGGATGATCCTTATTTCAAGAGTTTTGATTGTTGCAGCAATGAAGAGCTCAGCTAGGAAGGTCTTGGTAGTATTTTATGACTTCGTATTTTGCACACTATTGTGTTAACAGGCAAATAGCTATGCTGTGCACTAGAAAGTGACATCCTGGCAAGACAGTACACCGAAACAAACTTTGAATTTGATTTTCAAATGTAATTGCTCAGTTTCTGTTTACTATTTGATCTCTGGAAGATGTTCATCATCTCTGTTGCTTAACTGTGCCATATGATTGAAACTGAATATCATTTTTGTATGTTCTGTGCAATTGATATAAAATGCAATATGCTGTTCATTTTCACTTTCATTGTCTAAGAAAATAAAGGAAACCCCTTAGCACCAATAATAATGTGCTGTCAAGAAAATCATTGTCTTTTGAAAAGAAAATGTTTAGAGTTTCTGTTACAGTAAGCCATTTCAGGCAGTTCAGGAAAACAAGCTTTGTAAGGCCATGTAGTCTATCAGGTAACCTTGTCGCAACTTGCCTGATAGGGTCACTTCACATTGCATGCCTGAATGAGCCCATTAGGCTTGGAGAGTCTATCGAGAATATATCTTTCATTTTTTTTTAAATGTACCAACTACTCGGCATAGAAAAGCATTGGACATCTTTGCTAATGCAGGAAATGTTCTGAAAAAGGACCTTTTAGAATCCGATTGACATATTGTGTTTGTGGAGGGGAAACTAATTTTTATGGATGTGAGAGAGAGAAAAAAACATTCAGCATTCCCTTTAAAAGCTAATATTAAATTTCTGAGTGTGCCGGCACAGCAGATACAACCTCATAGGGTTGCCAACTTCCAGGTGGGTCTTGGAGATCTCCTGGAATTACAAATGATTTTCCAGACTACAAAGAAAATTTCATGTATTGTGTACAATTGTCATACACTTTGATATGTAAAGTGTATATATTTATGAATACAATGGATACCATTTATATAGGAAATATATGCAATGTATAATGCTGAAAATGACATATATGAGTGATTCAGGGTGAGAAAATACAAAATTGAGATAAAGTTAAAATTCTTTGCCTTGATTTGCACATGGCAGAATGAAAACTGAAAGCATTTGGGGATTGAAACAACAAAGATGAGAAATTCCAATGTTTTTTATTCTACAGTGTCTGTTGCTACATATGAAACACAGATTTAGGGATTCTCTTTTCCAACAGGTTTGAAGCATTATTGTAATGATCCTGTTCAAAGAAAGAATTCCAGGTCCAACAATATCTTCTAGGTGACTGCATTAGATATTTTACAGGTCATTGTACTTTTATATAGAATAATTAACTCCACCCAGAGATAAATCTTCAACCACTAGTTTACAATTCTTATTCAATGATTCTCTGTCAATTCACCTCAATCTTTGATTTATCATTGGAAAGTATAAACAGAGTTTTAGCCAAAGTCAAAGATCAAACCTTTTGATCAAGGTTACCTTGAACAAAACCAAAGTCTAAAGATCTGTTTCCCCTCTCAAGGATACATATAAACTTAGAATAAGATTAGTTTACAGAAGTGTTTCTGGAGAGCAGAATTTATTGGAGCATCATATGGGAGGCACATATGGCTGGTGCTCTACCCTCAACAGACACTTGGCGAGGGATCAATGAGAATGGTCAAATTAAAGCAAAAGGCTCTATTTAGCTCTAAGGATATTTCCTGTGGATGTACCAATTCCCCAGGATTACCTGAGAGCATAAACAGCCTGACACCAGTGGTGGAGTCATATGGATCGGAGTGTGAAACCTAGACCCAATTCAATAGTAGAGGTGAAAGCAGAGACTAGCAGTTTATGAGGTTGGCTGGTCTACAGCAGGAGCTCAGTGCAAAAAGTGCTTTATTCAACAATAAGCAGATACAGGTGATCAAGGTTTTACATACTAGGTTTTACATACTATTGGTTTTACTACTACCACTGTTTGTTATATTCACAGCTTCGTAACTCACTACTGCGTCCCATTTTGGAGAAATCAGGAGGCTGTTCAGATGCCTTAAAAGTCTGTAGGCTTCTGAATGGTTACTCCCAGAAAGATATTGAAATAGTAGCCAAGTTCATTTTTCTGGCCACCATGATACACCAAAGGATTTTGTAGCCATAGTTTTAATAGATAATGATGTTTCTAAATTGTAACTGTACCTTTTGTATTTTATGGGTAATTTTTATTCTGTATAATTTGGTAATCCTTTTGTTCTGTATAACTGATTTCTTTTATGCCAATAAAGGCTGCTGCTGATGCTGATGATACAGGTGACTATATCATATTGTAAATGAATAGCTCCTTCAAATGAATCTTTTTAAAAAGTGGATTTAGCAGCTTATTTTTTATGTTACCTGATCTTCTCCCCCCCATTTGTTCTGCTGATTGTGTTGCTCCTTCAATTCTTTAGAGATCAATTATGTTTCTGGGTTTAGAACAGCTGCTAGATTATAAACTAGTTCATTCTAATAAGATTACAAAAACTTCTTATAAACAGGCTTTAAGCTGAGCACACTGGACATAAAAGGTCACTTGAATGCAGATTTGTTGAATTACATTTGAAACCATATGCTCCATTACAGTCAAGAAGCCATATTCAAATTCTGTTGAATACTTACAATGCAGAGATGCTTAAAAATCTTTTTAAATTAAATGTATTATCTCATATTCTTCTTGGTCAATGAGGAAGAATATAGTGAATGTAATGATCAACTCATTTTGCATATATTTACTCCTTTGCGATTAGGAAGGAATTCATGACTAGTAACCTCAATAACACCATGAGGAGGACCTTTCCCTCTTGTTCCCCTAACAAAGCATGACTTTTATGCTCAGCTCAAGCTTGCTTGTAAGAAGTAAGAATAGGGGCAATCCAATGCATGTAAGGGGTACTAGGTTTGTTTGCTTTTTTTCCAGTACTGCCATCAACTGAAGAAGGGAGAGTCATCTTAAATTCATGTACAAGTTGCTTTCAGGTAAATATTATCAGTGGATCAGATCATAAGATGTTATACAGAGAATGGCCCCTATGTGGTGGAACCAGCTACCGGAAGAGGTGAGGGCCCTGCGGGATCTTACTCAGTTCCGCAGGGCCTGTAAGACGACCCTCTTCCGGTTAGCCTACGCCTGACTGGATAAATGTAGCTTTCTAGATCTCTGTGATTACTGTATAGTTTTAATGCTAAAAATTTTTAAGGTTTTTAGGTTTTAAATGCTTGATTTTAAATGTAATTACGTTGTTCTGATTTTATTGTTTTATTGTTTGTTGTAAGCCGCCCTGAGCCACTCGTGGGAAGGGCGGGATATAAATCCTGGAATAAATAAAATAAATAAATAAATAAATTGATTTAGGGGTCCAAGCCCCCTGATCCAGATGGGGGATCTTCAATTTAGGGATGGCTTCTTTGCTGCTGGCCAGCTGGCCAACAGGGGAAAATCCCACCCCCAGATGAAGTTTTTCAGTCTACTTCTGGAAGTGGCTTGAAAACCCAGAGGTGCCACCTTCAGATCAGCCATTTGAGTGGCCCTTTTGTTTTCCCCTTTTTCAGAAACAGGGAAGTGGTCCAAAATGTAATTTGGGATGGAATGCCCCCCAAAGGCCCCTGCAAGCAAGGTAAGGGGACCTGGCAATCTTAAATTGACTGCATGGACTGACAAACATTGCATTTGTCTTTACTTGAATATTATGTCCCATGGATGGATATATTATACTGAGAGCCAGTTTGGTGGAATGGTTAAGTGTGTGGACTCTTATCTATGAGAACCAGTTTTGATTCCCCACTCCTCCACATGCAACTGTTGGCGTGACCTTGGGTCAATTATAACTCTCTCAGAGATGTTCTGCTCAAGAGCAGTTCTTGGAGAACTTTCTCAGCCCCACCTACCTCACAGGGTGTCTGTTGTGCTGAGAGGATGGGAAAGGAGATTGTAAGCCACCCTGAGACTCTTGGTGAAGGTTGGGATATATATAACCCTTGGTGAAGGTTGGGATATAAATCCAATCTCCTCCTCCTCCTCCTCTTATTCTTTTTGAATATACTTGAACACACCTTGATTTACCTCACTTCCACCTTGCCAGTCTGCAAGAAGCTGATCATTCAGCAAGCTGTTTGGATGCATCAGAGTATGTGTGGATGTGTCAGTTTGTAAGACTGGATTGTGATTGGATGGCTGTTTCACACCAGCCTCCTTCTTCCGCTTGTCTGTTGTGACCTCTATTTAGGTAAATAGGGGGGAAAAGGTTAAGATTTTTGAGCTAGGACTTGTTGCACTGTTGTGCCTTCAGTTTTTGTACATGTATCCAGCCAATTTGTTGTTTTAAACTCTTCTTGAATAGATGCCTCACCCTGTGCATGTGCAAAAAAGAAGTCAATACTTTGTATCCAATGCTGGTCATTTAAATATGTATCCAGTGTTGGTCATTGTGTCAGTGTTGTATCTTTGTGTGCATGTACAATGAAGTCAATGCATACATGTGCAGGTACCAACAGTAGTCAAAGTGTTCTATTTGATAATGGCTATTTAAAAGATGCAGAACTGTGCAAGTGAAAAAAGTAGATGAACTACAGATGATTTCATGGTTTTATAGACATCCATCAGTTAATGAATTGTATGACCATAATTCTGGAGGATGCTGCTCTTCTTTGGGAAATAAGGTGTTTTAATTTGTTTACCAGGCAAAAAAGTAGCTGCAATGACCAAATACATGTTGTATAAGTGCAAAGCTGCTTGGCCCAGTTCTTTGTTCATAGTAAATGTCTTAGGGAGCATTAGGATGAACCCATCATGGGCTTGCCTCACACGTAATCGAGGGAGTTTGAACAAGGTATAATTTGCCTGGTGAGCAAACTGGCCACAAAATTCTCTGCATGCCTAGTTTAAATACTACAGTAAAGACATATCAGTGGAAATGCTGTGTTTTTCTGTAAAATATGATTTTAGTTTTCAGAAACTGTTAAGGAATCTGTGCAATGTTAGCTATAAAAATATGCAAAGCTCCATAGTTAAAACTGAAGGCCCTGTTGAAAACACTAACAGCTATGACAATATAGCCTGGTTCAGTCCAAAGCCTCCATGAATCAACCTATGGGAAAGCATGGGGCTGCCAGTAGGCTTGTGACAGGATGGAGGTCAAGTGGAGATGCCACTTCCATATACAAAGCATTATTGCAGCAGAATGGAAACGGCATCTTTGAACTAGGTAGCACTGGGTAATCTAAGGGGAATTGCCAACTGTTGTCAACTCTAGTTTAATTTATAGGAACATAATCCACTGGAACATCTTCTCCAGAAGTCTTACTAAAATGAATGGGAACAGAGCTCTTGAACAAATCTAATTCCTCTCAGTGAGGCTTGCCCTGGGAGTACAAAAGCAGCATGGTGATGGATAATACCAATCTGTTGCTAGGTTCATAAGTATCTGTTGGCAACTAAACAAAATGATATTATCAGAAGATTTTGTTCAGGAAAAAACCAAGAAGGAGAAAGCCAAATTACTTTAGATCCCATTGATTTGTGAGCTGGAGCCAGACAGAATTACCACGCTAAAACAAAGTCCATATGCAAAGCATAATACAAATTTATGCACATTTCCCCCCCATGAGGGAATTTATTGTACTAAGTGTTTCCTGGTTAGTTGTTCAAAGGCCAAAACCACAATGAGGACCCTATTTAATACTGTGAATGTAAAAGCACTACAGATAGGAAATTGCTAGATGTTGCTTTCTAACTCCACTAAAGTCCATTATCTCACCTTTCAGGACTTTGAGCTGCTTCCAAAAGAACTTTGAAGGTGTATCAAAGGAAATGAGTGTGACAAATATATGATTAGATAGGGTCCTGAAATATTAAGCATTATAAAAAACCAGAAAATCTACAACAACTAAAGAATAAAATCTGCTGTGCTTATAATAGCATTTGTTATATTGCTCTTTGCAATATGGTAAACATTTACCATTTTTCATATATGTGCATATAAAATTATGGATAGTGTAATAAAGGAAACAGAAAAGTCAATGCACAAAGATTTTACGACAATTACTTTAATTGTTTGGCTTTCTATCACAGAAATGGAATCATGGGGAAATAATTGAAGTCAGAGGTTTGTAATTATATCCAAATGCTACAAACATGAGGCTGTACATCTCTTTTTCTCAAAATGTGTTTAAATGACCAACACCCATGAGAAAAATTTATGGCATAAATTAATATATATATATATATATGAGACAGAAATGCACTAAAGACTCTTAGAAAGCAGCAAACATGTACTATCTATGTGTGAGAGAGGATTAACAAAGAGACTCTGATGAAACCAATATTGTTGCAGAGTTCTGCTTGCAGTAACGTGTATTTGAACAATGAGGTCTCCCACTTTTTCCACCCAGTACAGCAGAATTCAAGTGGTGCCAGCTAGGCCAGCATAAGCATGAATTTTTGAAATGGGGAAAATCCATGGGATATAGTCATCCCGAGGTATAAACCCTGTAGGCAGGATAGGGAGGGATGGGTTGGGGGCGGGGGGAGTGTTGCATTGTACATCGAAAATGGCACAGAATCAAATAAGTTAGAAAGCATCAAGGGAATTAACTCCCCATGAGAAACAATATGGGTGGAAATACTGAGCTGAAAAATTTACTTAAAATTTGGGTTGTACCTGATCAAACCCTTGAGGCTGGTCTTAAGATGGAGAAGGAAATAAGGGAGGTGATTAAAGCAGATGATGTTATGATGCTGGGAGATTTCAGCTACCCTCACATTGACTGGGTAAATGTGTACCTGAAGTCATGCTGTAGAAATGAAATTCCTAGACATCTTAAATTGCTGTGCACTAGATAGTTTGGTCACAGAGCCAACCTTAGGGGTAGTGATCATGGTTCTAAGCAGGTTTTAGGACCAGATATTTGGAGCTTGTTGCATCAGCTGGAAACAGTGATCACAATGCTATTAAGCTCAGCATTCATGTTAATAGAAAGTTACCCCTAAAGCTCAAAATGGTAACATTTGATTTAAAAAGAGAGAACTTTTACAAGAATGAGAATAGATAAAGGGAAGCGTGAAGCTGAAAGGGAAGCACAAGTGGGCCAAATTCATAGAGGATGCTTGGAAGCTATTTAAAACCATACTAATTGGAGCCCTGATAGAGTGCATTCCACTGGTTAAGAAAGGCACAACCAAGTGTAAAAAAATGCTTGCATGGTTAACAATGCATGTCAAGGAAGCTATAAAATAAAGGGACTTATTTTAAAAAGTGGACATTCTGCCCCAATAAATTGAACAGAAAGAATCACAGGCTCTGGCAAAAGAAATGTATATATAACCAGTCAGAGAAGCAGTTGGGCCTTTGGATAACAAGACACAGAAGGATTGCTAAAGAAAGGTCAATAGATTGCAGAGAAGCTGAATTATTAGACTTCCGGGGAAGGAAAATGCCGAGCTGAGCTGTCTCTCATAACGGGAGCAGGCTGAAACTTTTGTTCGGGGTAGTAGAGGGCAAATTAATGCCTACTGCCTACTTTTCTCAGTGAGAGAAAGGTCCAAGACTTGCACAGAAACTTTGATAAGAGATTTACCTTGGCTGAAAAGAAGTCCTGGAGGGGACTTCTTTGAGGCTTTGAGGGGTCTCGTGGAGTTTGCATAGTCAACGTCTGCAAAAGTTCTCAGAGTCATTGATTTGACATAAGCTCGTCAGGATCCTAACCTTCTTGGACATTTCTAAACAACTAAAGCTTTGAAAGACCAGTGGAAACTTGGATAAGTGGAGAAAAAGGTACAGAAGTTTTCTTTTCATTCCGGAGCTATTTATAGCTTAAAGGGACAAATTAAAAGGTGGGGAAAATAAAAAATTGAAAGCTTGCAAGAAGAAGAAGGAAGGGTTGAAGTTTGGATTGTTTAAATATAAAGGACAGTGCTAAAAACTTCTAAAAAGTGAAAAGGAAATAATTGTTTAGTCTACTTGCGGTTTTGAAAAAAAAAAGCAACTGCGACACACTGGAACACATTGGAACAGACCTGCAGCACTTCTGAGCAAGACAGGAAGTACGTCAAGTATCGTGAGATCTCCATGAGAGTTGATGGTGACAGAGGCAGGAAGCAGTAAAGAAAAAAGCCTACTCTATACCATAGAGAAACATCGGCAGCCATTGCTGGGAGGTCAAATTTAAAACATCGTTTTTAAAAGAATTTGGGACTTTAAAAATTGACAGAATTAACTGGAAAAAGGGTAAGAAGACAGGAACTATCGGCTACATTATTTGTGGGCTCCTAGGGTGATTTTAAAAGGAATTTTTTTTTGAAAAAGGAGTAAAAAATCGCGGCCGCCATTTTGGAAATTTTAAAGACTTCTCTGATAAATATCTTGACTTTGGGGGCTCAGAAACCAGCGAAATTGGGCTTGCTGGAAAGGGCAAGTCCTACTCTATTGAACCTGACTGTCAGATTCCAAATCGGTGAGGTCAAAAATTTCGTCATTTTTTTTAAAGGGGAAAAAATCTTAAAAAATTTATATCTGAGCCTAGGAAGCTCAGAAGAAGATAGAATAAAGTTTAACTAAAAGAGTAAATTTAGATCTTTTGAATCTGGTAGTTAAACTTGTAATTTGTGAGACCAAAATTTTTGGTATTTTTTTATTATTATTCCTTCTATCCCTTTGTTTTTTGCCTAAATGTCTGAACCCAAGCAGACCCAACAAAGGGCTCTTTCATTAGAGAAAATGCAGGACCAATTGGATGCCATGGAGGCCAGAATAATTAAAGGAGTTAGGAAAATTTTAGATGAATCAAAGGAAGAAATTATTACAGAGATTAAAAAAGAAGTAGATGAGCTCAAAATAAAAAACTGAGGAAACAGCTAAGAAAGTGCAGGGGGTGGAAGAGAAAGTTAAAGTACATGACACCACCTTGTTGAAAATTCAAGAAAAAGTGACAATCCACGACTGCAAATTAATGGAAACTCAGATATGTCTGAGAGGAGTACCTGAAGCAGAGAATGGTGATTTGAAAGGATATATAATAAAAATAATTGCAGAATTTTTAGATGAAGACCCTGATGAGACCAAAAACATGTATGATTACATGTATAGAGTTAATTCACTTTTTGCCAAGAAAAACAATTTACCAAGAGATGTTGTTATAAGATATATGACAAAGGAAATGGTGGGAAGGATCATGAACAAAAACTTTGAAAAGTCACTGATAGTAGGAGGCAGTAACGTGAGAATCATGAAGGAGCTGCCAAGACAAGTGATAAACGACAGGAGAACATACAAAAAGTTGAAAGAAAAACTGAAAGACAATGGCACAAGGTACAGATGGATAATACCCGAAGGTCTGAGTTTTGAACTTCAGGGGAAGAGAGTTACAATTACAAATGCCCAGGAGTTTAGTAGATTTTTTGAAGAAAATAAAGAATTTGCACCATGATGGACTACAAATTACTGTCTTGGAATGTTAATGGACTAAATTCACCACAAAAAAGAAGGGCAACATTTCATTGGATCAAGAAGCAAAATTGTAATATAATTTGTTTGCAAGAAGTACACATTAAACAAAAGGATTATAAATTTTTATGGAACAAACAATTGGGAATGGAATTTTTTTCATTAGCTGAACAGAAGAAAAGGGGAGTAGTTTTCTATATTAAACAAGAATTGGAGCCAAAGTTAGTATTTAAAGATAAAGATGGAAGATTTGTAGCAGTTGAGATAATATTAAGTGGGAAAAAAAACGTTGTTATTGGGACTATATGCACCTAATGGTGCAAAGGATGTTTTTTTTAAAGACATTACACAACAGTTAGATGAGTTGACTTATGATCAAATACTCTTAATGGGAGATCTTAATGGAACAGTCGAGAACTCATTGGATAGATCTAGAGAAAAAAAAAACGATGGGAAAGAAGGGAAACTGCCAAAGTCTTTCTTTGAATTAGTTAAACAAGAAAATTTAGAAGATATATGGAGGAAGTTCAATTCTGAAGTGCGGGACTATACTTTTTTTTCTGCAAGACATAAGACTTTTTCCAGAATTGACATGCTGTGGGGAACTAGAGACTTAGGTCTCATAACAAGGAAGATAGAGATTCTACCTAAAATTGGGGCTGATCATAACCCAATAATGTGGATTACAAAAATGTCTAAAAGATTGAGGAGATGGAGACTGAATAAAGATTTGCTACAGAGCAAAGAAACAGTGACATGTCTAGAAAAAGAAACTAAGGAATTTTTCCAAGTGAATGATAAAGAAGATATTGACTTTCAGATGGTATGGGATGCTTATAAAGCAGTAATGAGAGGGTTGTTGATTACTCTGAACAATAAAGACAAAAGGAAAAAAAACAATTATTGGACATTCAGAATGAAATAAAGAAAAAAGAAGGGGAGCTGAGAAAAAGACCAGGGAAAAAAAAATTCTAAGGGAAATTTCAATATTACAAACTCAGTTGAGACATTTGTTAAACAAAGAAGTGGAATGGAATCTGAAAATGCTTCAGCAGAAATCGTTTGAAGGGGCAAATAAGACGGGAAAGTATTTGGCGTGGCAATTGAAGAAAAAGAGAGAAAATAAAATAATTAGTAGAATTGTGATAGATGGAAGAGAAGTAGTTACTCAAGAGGGAATAAAAAGAGAATTTTTTAAGTACTATGCCAAGCTGTTTAAAGGTGCTGAAGTAAAGAGAGAGAAGGTAGATGAATATCTACAAAAATTAAAATTTGAGCCCCTAACTGAAAATATGAGAAAAGTTTTGAATGATCCAATTGAAAAAAATAGAAATTGAAGCAGCAATCAACGCAATGAAAAATGAGAAAGCTCCCGGGCCAGATGGATATACAGCTAAATACTTTAAAACTTTTAAGGATGAATTAATACCAAAATTGCAGAAGTTGATGAATGTAATAAGAACAAAAGGGAATGTACCAAATACATGGAAAGAAGCCGTTATTTCCTTGATACCTAAAGAAGATAGAGATGCCACAAATGTGAAAAATTACAGACCAATCTCGCTTTTGAATAATGATTACAAAATATTTACAAGAATTCTGGCAGAACGACTTAAACACTTGATACATTTTATAAAGGAAGATCAAGCTGGTTTTCTTCCCAAGAGACAAATAAGAGACAATATTAAAACTGTTGTAAATATTGTAGAATATTATGAAAGACATCCAGAAAAAGAAGTAGCATTATTCTTTGCGGATGCAAAGAAAGCATTTGACAATTTAAACTGGGACTTTATGTTTGCAGTGATGGATAAGATGGAGCTTGGAGAAAGCTTTATAAGAATGATAAAAGCAATATATTCTGAACAAAGGGCAAGGTTGTGTGTTAATGCAGATCTTACAGATGAAATGAAAATCAGCAAAGGTACTAGACAAGGATGTCCACTTTCACCATTGTTGTTTATAATGACTCTTGAAATTTTATTGATGCAGATTCAAGAAGAAAAAGATCTAGAAGGGTTACAAATAAAAGGATATACCTACAAGTACAGAGCATTTGCTGATGATATAATGTTTATAAATGAAAATCCCATACAAGTTCCACCTTTGTTATTAATGAGAATACAAGAGTTTGGGGAGCTGGCAGGACTTTATATAAATAAAGAAAAATCAAAAATTTTGTGCAAGAATATGCAGGTAAATAGACAACAAGAATTACAAAGACTAACGGGCTGTGAAGTTACCTTTAAGGTAAAGTACCTAGGGGTAGAGATAACAATGAAAAATATTGATTTGTTTAAGAATAATTATGAGAAGCTATGGCGTAGAATAGAGGAAGATGTGCTAAAGTGGAACAAGCTCAATTTGTCATTGTTGGGCAGAATAGCTGCAATAAAAATCAATATTCTACCAAGGATAATGTATTTGTTTCAAACTATTCCCATTGTGAAAGATGCTAAACAGTTTGATAAATGGCGAAGGAAAATTTCAGAATTTGTGTGGGCCGGGAAGAAACCAAGGATTAAAATGAAAATTTTGACAGATGCAAAAGAGAGAGGTGGATTCCAACTACCAGATTTGAAATTGTATCATGAAGCAGTTTGTTTAGTATGGATGAAAGAATGGATAACGTTGTTAAATAAAAAACTTTTAGTGTTGGTAGGCCATGGAAAAAAATTTGGCTGGCATGCATACTTATATTATGGAAAAAAGAAGATGGACGGCCTTTTCTCTCACCATTATATAAGAAGTAATCTACTAAATGTATGGATAAAGTATAAGAAATATGGTGATGAGAGGAGACCTTTGTGGATAGTGCCAGCTGAAGTGATAAAGATAACGGCTAAAACAGCCAAAGAAAAACGGCTATCATACAACCAGTTACTAAAAATACAAAGTGGAAAAATAGAACTGAAAACTGCAGAAGAACTGAGTTACAAATATGATTGGTTTCAAATGCAACAAATAAAAAGTTTGGTGGAGAATGATATTAAAACCGAAGGAATAAGGAAGTAGCAAACAGAAATGGAAAGAGTTCTGCTTGGAGATAATGAGAAATTAATTTCAAAAGTATACAAATTACTTTTACAATGGTCTACAGAAGATGAAGTAGTGAAATCTCAAATGATAAAATGGGCAATTAATGTAAATAAAGAAATAAAGATGGAAGCTTGGGAATATCTGTGGAAGAATTCTATGAAACTCGCAACATGTCATAGTATTAAAGAAAACTGTTTTAAGATGATGTATAGATGGTATATGACTCCAAAAAAATTAGCAAAGATGAACAACAAGATGCCAGATAGGTGTTGGAAATGTAAAAAGCACGAAGGTTCTTTCTACCATATGTGGTGGACTTGTGAAAGGGCTAAAATGTTTTGGCAAATGATTCAGCAAGAGATTTCTAAGATTTTGGGATATGAATTCAATAAAGTGGCAGGGACTTTTCTGCTGGGATTACAAATGGAAAAATTTCCAAAAGAAGACAGAACTTTAATATGGTACTTGCCCTCAGCTGCTAGGACATTGTATGCGCAGCTGTGGAAGCAGGAAAAAATACCAGAGAAATGGGATTGGATTACAAAAGTTAAGTCATGGAGTGAAATGGACAAATTAACAAGAAAACTAAGAGACTATGATTTGGAACTTTTTAAGTTGGAGTGGAAGAAATTCAGAAGATACGTAGAAAAAGAGTGGAAAATAAAAGGACATTGGACAATCTTTGATAATGATTAAGGTTTTTAAAATAAGAATATAACTTTTGGGTTTTTTTCTTTAACAGTTAAGGGTACCTTTAATATTTACCTTCTTTAAGTAAATAACACTGGCAGGGGTCAAGTAACGGGGGGAGGGGTCGGGGGAAAGTAAGATATGGGGTAGAAAGTTTTTTCTTTTATTTTAAGCTTTTATAAGTTGTAGATATAGTTTTGCTACCATATGTTACTAATAAAATTGTTTATTGGCAGAGAAGCTGAATTATTTTTTTCCCCCCACAGCCACTATTTTCAGGAAGGGAATCTGAAGAACTGAGTTAAGCTGAAGTGACCAGAGATGAAGCTCTAGACTTACTGGGAAAATTAAAAAAACTGACAAGTCTCCAGGCATACACTCAAGAATTCTTAGGGAGCTCAGATTTGAGATATTTGATCTACTGACCCCTATATGCAACATATCACTAAATTAGAGTTCCCAGATCTTACCTGCTCACTGAAGGGGTGGGGTGAGAGGGAGCTTTCTGGGAGTGGGGGCCAAAGTAACATTACTGTATATGATGTGATTTTTGCCCAAAATACTGTGCGTGGTCCCTGGCATAATGATGTCACTTCTGCATTACATCATCACATTGATCCTGTCTGTTGGGGGTGAGGCTTCCTCCTGCTGGCCAGCTGGCCAGTGGTGAGCAGGAACCTGCAAAATCAGGGGATCTCTCAATTCCACCTGAGGGCTGGCAATCCTACACTAAATTCAGCTGCTCCACCAGAAGATTCAGGAAGTTCTTTCCCCGATGTTATTTAACATCTACATGCGTCCCCTCGCCCAGATTGCCCGAAGGTACGGGCTGGGTTGTCACCAGTATGCTGATGACACCCAGCTTTATCTGCTTATGGACGGCCGGCCGGTCTCCGCCCCACAAAATCTGGACCGGGCGCTACAGGCTGTGGCTGGGTGGCTCAAACAGAGCGGGCTGAGGCTAAACCCAGCGAAGACAGAGGTCCTTTGCTTGGGCCGTCGTGGCCCAGGGGGGGAAATACCCCTTCCGGTTTTTGACGGTGCGCCGCTGATGGCGGCGCACAGGGTCAGGAGCCTGGGGGTACTTCTGGAGCCTTCCTTAACTATGGAGGACCAGATAGCAGCCACTGCCAAGTCCGCATTTTTCCATCTTAGGCGGGCTAGGCAGCTGGCTCCCTTCCTGGAACGCGACGATCTAGCAACGGTGATCCATGCTACGGTCACCTCGAGGCTGGACTACTGCAATGCCCTCTACATGGGGCTGCCCCTGTGTCGAACCCGGAAATTGCAGCTGGTGCAGAACGCCGCCGCCCGGCTGTTATTGGGGCTCCCAAGGTGGGAGCACATTCAGCCGGGACTTCGGGCGCTGCACTGGCTGCCAATATCCTACCGAGTTCGATACAAGGTGCTGGTTATTACCTTTAAAGCCCTATATGGTCTAGGACCTGCCTACCTGAGGGACCGTCTCTCCCCGCATGTTCCCCAGAGAGCACTGAGATCGGGATCTCAAAATCTTTTGGTTGTCCCCGGGCCAAAGGAGGCCCGCTTGAAGATCACAAGAGACCGGGCCTTCTCTGTAATGGCTCCATTTTGGTGGAACCAGCTGCCGGAGGAGGTAAGGGCCCTGCGGGATCTCACCCAATTCCGCAGGGCCTGTAAGACAGTCCTCTTCCGGCTGGCCCACAACTAACGGCCCTGTATACCGACTACTGAATGCTGTATACTGTATACTGAATTTTTACCTGAAGCTGAATGGAGTGTAGCTTTACGACTGCTGGCTGTTTTAATTATGTATAGTTATAACAAATGTTTTATTTTAATTATATATTGTGAATTGTTAATTTAAAGTGTAATTTTATACTTTTATGTTAGTTTTATATATGTTGTAAGCCGCCCTGAGCCACTCGATGGGAAGGGCGGGATATAAATCCCAGATAAATAAATAAATAAATAAATAAGATTGGAGACCATCAAATGTTACACCATTTTTTTTTAAAAGGTCCACTGTGTCACAAGAATTTACATACCAGTCGGCCTAACATCTGTCCCAGACAAATTAGTAGAAATTATAATCAAAGGTAGAATTATTAGGCACATAAGGGAACAAAGCCTGCTGAGGGAAAATCAGCATGGCTTCTCCAAGGTGAAGTTCTGCCTCACCAACCTTTTGGAGTGCTTTGAGAATGTGAACAAGCATGTAAATAACAGTGACCCAGTAGACATTATATACTTGGATATTCAAAAAGCTTTTGACAAGGGTCAAAGACTCTTGAGTATAAATAGGGGACATGAGATACAAGGACAGGTTCTTTTATAGATTAAAAATAGGATTAATGGATAGTTCTCACAGTGGAAGTAAGTAAGTAAGTAGTGAGGTCCCACAAGGATCAGTACTGTGCCCAGTACTATTTAATTAGTTCATAAATTATCTGGAACTAGGGGTGAGTAGTATAGTATCTAAGTTTGCAGATGACACAATATTATTCAGGATAGTGAAAATCAAAGCTAACTGTGAAAAGATCCAAGAGGATTTCCAAAATTCGATGGGTAGGAAACAATGTGGAAAATTAAGTCTATTGTTGGTTAAGGTGATGCAAATTGGGACAAAACATCCCAACTTCAAGTATAGGTTAATGGGGTCTGAACTTGTTGAAATTGAGGGGAAAGATCTTAGGGTCGTAGTGGCTAGCTCAATGAAAGTGTCAACCCAGCAGCCTGCAGCTGTGAAAAAGGCATATTATATGATAGGGATTATTAGGAAAGGTACTAAACAGAACAGCCAGTATTATAATGCCACTGTATAGATCTATGGTACAGTCTCATTTGGAATACTATATACTCTTCTGGTCACCAAATTTTAAAAAGACATTGCAGATTTGGAAAAAAAAATACAGAAGAGGGCAATTGAGATCATAAGGGGGTTGGAATACCTTCTGTATAGGGAAAAGCTAAAGAGTTTGGGACTTTTCAGTTTAGAAAAGAAACGACTAAGGAGGGACATGATAGAGGTTTATAAAATTATACACAGAATGGAGAGAGTTAACAAAGGGAAATTTTTCTCCCTCTCCCAAAATACTAGAACTCAAGGGCATCCAATGAAGCTGATGGACAGTAGGTTCAAGATGGACAAAAGGAAATACTACTTTATATAGAGAGTGATTAAAATGTGGAATCTTATCCATTATTCATACCAATAAAAAGAACGATAGAATGGCAAAATTGTGTGTTGGTTTGTTATTCCTTCTGTACTTGATTTTTATTGTAACATACCATATATACAGTCAGATTTTTTTAAGCATCTCAAATTTTATCTCTCAATGTTGCACACAAATGTGCATTTTGAAACTATGCTGAATCATCATTGTGTCAGCTGAGAGATTCTTTATACTTGCTTTATTTACTTAACATTAGTCTTATCTCCCCAAATACTTTCAGTGTTATTGTTCATTGGTAATTGTTTATTAATATTGCTGGAGATTGAAGAGAGATTGCTTTGTTTTAAAACCAGACAGCATAAGAAACAGAAAACAACTGCATTCTGTTGGGGATGTCTCCCTAAAGATAGAGATATGAGAGTGATTGATTAAATGTGGGAAGTTGGAATAATCTACTCCTGTGCCTCCAGTTCTGATCTTATCCCTGTTAAGAGGAAGTAGGTTGGAGCTCAGCCTGAAAATTAGTTCAGGTGGCCAAACTAACCATGTTTTAATGTTTGGAAATGACATGTTTCCCCAGCTTTTGGAGTGTTTGTTTTTCCTCCCAAATATATGCTCGCATTGATGATTTGTTTGCAAGTTTAAACCAGCAGCATTTTGAATATATTTGTTTCTGTAAAGTTTGCAGAATCCATCGTAATATAGGTAGTCTGCTGATAGAATCAGCTGGCCCATGTTCAGAACTTGTTTATTGAACTGGTAATGGTTAAGATAAATTGTAGTGCCCTCCCTCCCTTTTGAGTCAGTTCAAAAGACGGCAAACTACAATTTCTACCAATCATGGCAGGAATTCATTTTCTGTTGAAAGGGTTATTCCATGCTGCTGATTATTCTGCACCTTTCAGAAGGGTAAGGATTGTGGTTTGTGAAAGAGGTGTAGAGTGGGAAAGTAGGGCACAGGGAAACTATGTGTCCATGTGCCAACATATATCTTGCAACCAAACCGTTGAACACTCACACGTGTCTGAATGTTTTAGTATCTGACAATGATTCTTACAATATTATGAAAGATTTTGCATTAGATGTGGGTGTTAATTTATCATTAGACCTAACCACTGCTCAAATACATGCTCTGAACATGTGTGATGATATATCAAAATATAATCAAAACACTACTTCTCTATAAGCTTGAGTTGGAACTTCTAGGGGGAAAATGGAATGCCAGAACTAGCTCTTTGGTCCATTCATTTTGATGTCCAGCCATCTCAGTTAAACTGATGGTGTATCCAGAAGCAATTGTGGAGTCATTTGATGTCATGTATATGTGAGACAACCTACTAGGTTGCCAGGTCTTACCAGTGGGGGGTGGGTGCAAGGGGCATTGTTACTGCATGCAACATCCCTGATGTGATGATGTTACACGGGAGTGACATCATCATACTGGAGACATTGCATGATGAAGCTCTAGTACTTTAGGCAAAACTCTATGGTTACCAGCTGGCTGGCAGGGGCAGAAGCCTGCAAAACTGGGGATCCCTCACTCCCACCTGGAGTCTGGCAACCCTACAACTTACTGAGTTTGTATATAGTTTGGAGAGCCAGTTTGATGTAGTGGTTAAGTGTGTGGACTCTTATCTGAGAGAACCGGGTTTGATTCCCCATTCCTCCACTTGCACCTGCTAGCATGGCCTTGGGTCAGCCATAGCTCTGGCAGAGGTTGTCCTTGAAAGGGCAGCTGCTGTGAGAGCCCTCTCCAGCCCCACCCACCTCACAGGGGGTCTGTTGTGGGGGAGGAAGGTAAAGGAGATTGTGAGCCGCTCTGAGACTCTTCGGAGTGGAGGGCGGGATATAAATCCAATATCTTCTTCTTCTTCTATATGTTGCCCACAAAAGTCACATGTAGATCTATCTGCCAAAACAGCGAAAATCATAATGGTTTGATTGTGTCTTTATGTTACTAATTGTGCAACCAAACAGCAGCTTTAAATTTAGTTTCCCTTTGCAGTGCCAGAAAAACATGAGCTGTGTTCAGGTATCAAAACACTGTACATTCTACTCAAACAGCAAGCAATTATATGTAAGCAGGATGGAGAAATACAAATAAAATAATTTCCAGTATATGGGTAAGTTCCAATCTAAAACATTATAAAAAGATGTGTGTCTGGCTGCCTGTCCATCTGTTTGTGGTAGGCATAACTCATCAGAAAATAAAGCTAGAAGTCTTGAAACTGGCCATCAGAAGAAGGTGATTGCTGCTGCCTCCTCTTTAAAAAGCATACTCATTCTTTTCTTAATAATGTGGTTGGACACAGGCTGTTATCTGGTAATCCTTAAAACAACTCAGTTAAATAAATCAGTATTATCTGATGCATATAAACAGTGGACTGAGACTGAGCCAGCCAGGATATTTCAGAGGTCAATAATTCATAGGGTTGTGATGAGTTGGAAGCAGCTTGGCAGCATTTAACAAACACAGCATTATAGGATTAAAATATGGCCAAATTCTGCTTTCAGTGTTAGCCTGTGGAAAGCATGGGGCAGATCCCCTATAAAATAATATCACAAGCACAGTGAGCTACAGGGTGGCATGTGGAGTAATCAGGGACTGTCCCCCTACAGTACTCTAAATCAGGGGTATCAAACATACAGCCCAGAACCATCTCCTGCAGAACTCTTATATGGCCTGTGAGCAACTGGCTCTCATCTGCTTCCTGTTTTGCAACTTGCTTTTGCCCTACCTCCTTTCCCTGAATCAGCTGAGTACTCCTCTCCCTCATTCCCCTCCTTTCAAGAGGAAGTGAAAGGGAAGAAAACAGCTGGGGGGAGGGAGAGAGATGGAGTTCCTTGGCAGGTTTAAGACCAACAAAGCACACTTCTTCAGAG
The DNA here is from genome assembly GCF_032191835.1 of Heteronotia binoei. Classification (NCBI taxonomy): domain Eukaryota; kingdom Metazoa; phylum Chordata; class Lepidosauria; order Squamata; family Gekkonidae; genus Heteronotia; species Heteronotia binoei. The sequence goes on from NC_083231.1 coordinate 71,073,643, forward strand.
AGAAACGGGGGGGGGGGGGAGAGTGAAAGAGCTAGAGAGAGAGATTCCTCCTTTCCAGTACTAGCAGATGTGTGTGGGAGGAAGAAAACTAACATTGCATCTTGCAGTCTTTGTGAGTGGAAGGGAATGGAAGGGAGCAAGAGTCCAGTACCACCTTAACAAATAACAAAATTTATGGTAGGGCATGAACTTTTATGAGTCACTACTCACTTCTTCAGATACAGATGAAATCTGAGTCTGTCTGTCCTTATATCTTGGAGAGTGAAGTGATTTCAGATGTCAAATGACAATAGCGGGCATAGGTTTCAATTCAGTCCATGAGGATGCATTGTCTTGAGCTTCACTATCAGTTGCAATTTCTTTCTAATCTTTCTAATCTCCCTTTGAAATTCCATTGTAAGAGAACTGCTGCTCTAAGGGCAGCAACGGGATGTCCTGGAAGGTTAAAATGTCCTCCTGTGGTTTCTTTTTTTTTTTACTTTGTGGTTTCTAATAGCAATAGAAAGTAAGAATTTAGTAGCACCTTTTAGACTAAGAAAATTTGTAGTAGGGTATGAACTTTTATGAGTCACTATTAACTTCTTTAGACTTATTTTCATTTATTCTTTTAATCCTCCTGGACCAAATTGAGAGCTGGGTTTCCTGTCTCATTACCAATGCCGGTATCTCCATGCCTACTAATGGTCTGCATATCACACCTAATCCAATCAAGCCTGCTATTGCCATTCAGCACCTGAAATCATCTTTATACAGTTTATATCCGTAGCACCTCACATTACGTTTTATGGCTCACATGGCCCGACCCAACAATGTGACATTTATGTCAGATCTGGCCCTTGTAACAAATGAGTTCGACACCTCTGCTCTTAAGAGAGAAGAGGCACTAGATATATAGTTGTCATTGGGCATGTTCATCTAGTTTGACCCACCACTTACTTAGCAACAGAGAATTCTACAATTTTCCCTATCTGGGGTATAGCAAATACAAGTGAATACTCCTTGCAGTCAGAAGAATGATGACTTTTTGGGATTTGCCCATCAGGAGATTTTGTATCCTGTTTCCTTCCAGCCGAGAAGTGAACTGTGTAATTAATGAACATCCTTTTGCTATTTATCTGTAAGAAAGGCAAATTCTTGCTAAAACAGCATTTTACAAGCTGGGACAGGTCACATAAGCCTCAAGAATATTACACCTCAGTGATTGCCAAGTTGTCTAATTACTACTGCCCTTGATAGTACATCACTTAGTGGCCCATCTCCAGGGGCTACTGCCCTTGATGGTACATCACTTAGTGGCCCATCTCCAGGGAAATCTTTATTTAATTATTTAATGAAATTTATGGATCACTCATTCCATACTACTGCAGGGTTCTGGGTGATGTACAACATTTTATAAACACATCAAAACCATAAAATAAAATGCAGAACAATGCTAATGCAGAATTCTTTAAAAAGTCAGATGGTGAAATCTCTTTTGGTTTTCTATTCTAGACTTCAGCCCCCTTGTAGGGGTGGGGGCAAGGAATAAAGCCGCCTGGAAAGGAAGAGAGGGTGCCAGCAGGAATGGAAATCATTACTGTCCTCAACCAAAAGCCTGGCAGAACATCTCCACCTTACAGGTCCTCAGAAATTCAGACCTCTGGTACATGTGGCCCAAAAGACATTTGCAGCCCACCTGCCATTTTGGTACCCCACTCCTAACTCTGCACACAATCCCAAAACTGCTGAATGTAAAAGTGATACAGATAATACTGGGTCATTGGTCCAAATATTTATGGAGGCAGTCTTTTCACACACATCCTGCACTTTCTGCTCTGTCAGATATGAACCAATTTCTTTCCATAGAACCCTAGAAACCAGGTGTAAGGAAGACACTGGCTTGAGCCCAAAACAACAATTCTGAAGAACTAAATGAGGGGTAGAAAAGGGGAGGATTGACCTTGCAAGTCATTGTAGGAATAGTCTGACTTTTATCTTGCAAAGCACTGCATAGCTGTCATCTTAATTAACAGTGGGACTGGACAGAGTAAGGCGCAGCCTGTTAACAGTTTTCTCTGAGGATAAAAAGAAGGGGAAAGGTTTTCTTTTTTTTTTTTGTCTTTTGGGCAGGATACTCTGCTTTTGGTGTCTGAGGGTGCGGTCAGACATTCATTATATCCCGTTACCGGCATGAGTGGAGTCCAGAAGCATGTCGGATTTTCAGTGGTTGTCCATACGTCAGCATCTGCCAATGGTGGTTAGCTCGTGGAAGTCTCATGCTGATGTGCCTTGATTGTGGATTACTTTGATACTGATTTAAATCCGGAGTAGAACACTTACAATGTTTCCTGAGCGGATTTTCTGCGTTTGAACGCGCCATCGGTGGCGACTCATCGGAAGCACACTAGCGCTTCCCGCCACAAGGGATATCATTGCACAATTGAATGATCAAACAAGAGTTGGCTCGATAAATAGCTTATTTACGGAAATAAAACTAAATTTTGAAAATAAATGTTAACTACATTAACTATGGATGTGAGCTGCTTAGAAATCCTGCGCTTTTTTCAGCATACGAAGCATCTCATTCCAAAAAAGTAGTGCAAACGGAGTAGCACACCTGTAAGTGATACTTCCTCTTAACGAACGTGCATGCGCAGAAATGCTGAGTCTACGAAACCAAACAGCGATAGCAGGCATCACTGCACCTGTGCTAATGCTGATTGCCGTCTCTTGAAAAGAAGTCCGGTAGAGTGCTCTGATCGACCAGCGACGGGATCAACACGGGGAAGCATGGGAACACGACTGCTATCTGATCGGGGAATTTGTGCAATGGATTATAATAGAGACGCGTTAAAGATGGATTTAATGGTAAGTGTGACCGCACCCTGAGTAAGTCTTGATTGATTTTATTGTTTTCAGAAGATGTTAATATACTTTGCCTGATTAATTATTGCTAGTTCAGGTCATCTCACCTTCTCATTGATAATAGAAATATTTTGCCTGATTTGCTGGTCTCGTGTGGACCCTGCAGCTGAGCATCCCATGAGAGAATTTAGAGCCTGGAATTTACACCAGGACAAGCAAAAAGGAGAATTCGGCCCCCTCCCAGCCGAGCGGTGATCACCACTAAGGCTGGGGGCCGTCCATTGCCTCCCCGGAAGGATTGGAGGCAGTGGACTCGCCAAATATCCGGGTGGGGGCAAGGCGTGGCCTTAAAAGGCCATCCCCGTCCCCAGTTGTGCAGCTCAGAAGTCACTCTCGGCCCGCCCGCCCGTCATGAAGTACAGGCAAAGTCTGGTCACCTATTTCAAGGGGCTGGGTAGGAATCCCCCCCCCCCGACAAATTGGCCAGTTGGAGCGTGTTTTTGCCTACCCTGTACTGCGGGTAAGGGGTGCTGGCAATTGGATTGGCGGTGCCGTTAAATAGGTTGGTCACTGGCTGTTTATTGCTGGGAATATGTTTTGGGGATTGGTGAGCTCCCGTAGCACTGCACCATTTGTGGTGAATGGCCTCCCTGGGGGACCGTTAAGCTGTACGGCCCAAGGTCGGTTCCAGGGAGCCTGGGGATCCCATTACATGGAGGGTGTCCACATTCCAGGCTGTATGGCTTTAGGGATGGTGGAACCTTGGTGAGCGGCGATCATTTTGCTGGGCCGGCCGGGTCTGAGCCGTTGGTTTGGCTCATACCCAGGGCTTTGGGGGCTCGCCCATTCTCAGGTCAAGGAGGTGGTCTGGCTTGACCCCTGGCTTGATCTGTCCCCATGTTTTTGCCCTTGCTGTTAAGTTAATAAAGTGGCCCTTTATTCCACCTCTGTGTCTGTCTCATTATTCCGATTGGGGAGGCAATGTCTCCAACCTTTGAATTCTTAACCTGGCTCATACAGAAGATCAGAGAATCCCTGTACATTTCTGTACTTTTCTTTATTTTCTAGTATTTCCTTTTCCCAATTCGTTTGTTTGTCTGTGTACAGTTGGAGTAAACTTCTTAAAATTGAATTTTAGCTCTAAGAGAATTTTTAAGCATCCCCCATGAGCTAACTGCTGATCTCACATGATAGGAAACATTGCTTTACTGTTAATGAAGAACTTGACTGGTTCTTCCTTGGATAAAGAAGATGTGTTTTCTGTCCTACACATGCACACTCTAACAGTGGAGATCTATAATTGATCAGGGGAAGTTTGTTAGTGTTGCAAAAAGGCAATATGCCTTCCCAATATGCCCTCCCAATATTGTGAGTGATGCTTAATGTATCTTTAAACATGTGCACCCCACAATGGATCCCTCACTTCTTTACAAACTGAACTTCAACTAGATTTCCTGTACATTGAGCAACATCTCAAAAAGCAGCTTTTTTCTCATTTCTATTATACAAGAACCATTTTCTCTCTTTCTCTGAGTTATTGAAAGACATCTGCACTTTTATACACAAAGCTTTAAAAAAGCAGAATGGCTTTCAGTAACATCTCACTTTTATGCAATCTACTCTTTAGTGTCTTCCTAAATCTTTGTTGCCTTTCACACTGAAATAATGTTCCAACATCTAATTTTTAAAAGTTTTGCTTTTGTGGCTGAATGATTCATGGATACTTCGGTGTCGATATTGAGCACATCGTTAATACAGCATATTTTCTGGTGACATACAAACAACCAGTTGGCAGTCTCTTAAAAATAGTTCTCATATATTTTCCATTTTCTTTTATTAGTCCTTCAAAAACTATAAGCAAACAGAATTAATCAGAATGGGAAAACATTTCCAAACATACAGATATATAGTCTGCTAACCTAGACTACTTATTATGGAACCTGAGATTATTGTAAAAGTTTACAGGTTTACATTGCACAGACTTGTGGCTCAGAGCAGTCCACATGGGTTGGACAGGACAAAGAATAGACAAACTTGAACAATAGTCCAGAGGAAACAAGATCCAGGAGAAGGTCAAATTGTAGATAGTTCCTAGGGATATGTCCTGTTCTGGTATACTGAGTAGCAAAATATGGAGGTGACTAATTGTCAGTGACAATAACCAGCAGGGGCAGAAGAACCTTAATTTGTTCTCTGAGAAGGTAGATCCCCAAAGGTCTCCCTAGTCCAAGCATAGCCTGATGACTTCCAGGGACGTACACCTCATGTTCACCTTTTAAAAGGCTGGCATTTTGGCAGGGAGCTGTCATTGAAGTGCCATTGAAAGACTTTGGATTGCACCTTCTGCTTTCTTTAATAGGGGATCTCCAAAATAATAGACACCTTTAGGTGATGGGTGAGCACTGCAACATACAACAATTTACTTTGCAATGCATTTCCCCTGCTTACATCATTTTGCCTTGAAGAAACTAAACTGATGGTGCAAAGAAAGGTTTTTTAGAAGATTTCCCTGCATCTTTTAGAAAATATGGAAAATGCAACTATCATGGTTCAAAAAAATTAATATTAAGAACTGGTAATTGCTCTAGGACAGCCTCCTTGTTTGCAAAACAGTGTAGAAAGGGTGACCTTTTTTTTCCCCTTTGCCAAATTCATATCTCTAAAGGGACACTGCTTGATACTTGCTCAATGGCATGCCCTTGACTTAGTTTTAGTCACAAGGTCTGAAAGGGCTAATAACCAATAACACAGATGTACTTGGCATAAAGTCAAGAGAGGACTCTCACAGGAACAATATATTTTGTGATTCTTCCTGGTGTAGAAGAATCAGAGATGCTGGAATAATGGTTCTCTCAAGGTAAGGTATTTCAGGAGCAGCTAAAGTACACCTCTGGAAAAAAAAATCCACCTCAATAAAGTTGCAAAAAAACAACTAGGGCTGCACATTTACCTAGAAGTAGGTCCCACTGGAACTTTCTTCTGAGTAAACATGCTTAGAATTGCAGCGTTAGAGCTTTTCAAAAGATTCATCTTGAGACTAGAAGTCCTGTTCTATTCAAAGGTTTTTGGCCAACATGTTACTGCATTTTGATTAGATTGGTTTGACCAACTGTCTTTCATTTGGAGCTGAATTATGACAAGGTATTTTCAGATAACCTTTGATGACAACCCTCATCTACGGCTCCGAATCGTGGGTTTTATACCGTCATCACCTGCGACTCCTTGAGCGCTTTCATCAGCGCTGCCTTCGCACCATCCTCAACATCCACTGGAGTGACTTTGTGACCAACACTGAAGTCCTCAAGAGGGCGGAGGTTACAAGCATCGAGGCACTGCTGTTGAAGACGCAGCTGCGCTGGGCAGGGCATATTTCTAGGATGGAAAACCACCGCCTTCCCAAGATTGCTCTGTATGGCGAACTTTCCACCGGCCACCGAAATAGAGGGGCACCAAAGAAGAGGTACAAGGACTCCTTGAAGAAATCCCTTGGCACCTGTTGCATCAACCATCACCAGTGGTCTGACCTAGCCTCAGATCGCAAAGCATGGAGGCATACCATCCACCAGGCTGTCTCTTCCTTTGAGAACGCACGCATAGCTGGTCTTGAGGACAAAAGGAGATTGAGGAAGAATCGCACTGCTACAGCACCAACCCCAAATCAGACTCTTCCCTGCAGCCACTGTGGCCGGATCTGCCTGTCCCGCATTGGTCTTGTCAGCCACCAGCGAGCCTGCAGCAGACGTGGACTACTGCACCTTTCTTAAATCTTCGTTCGCGAAGTCAGGCCGAGAGATTTTCAGATATCAATTTTTCCATCATTCAAATTTCCTTGAAGAATCTGTTCAAAAATTTGGGAAAGTCATATTCATCTGGTAGTGGAGTGAACGTTTTGCTATATATTTTAAATTTTAGCATGCATAGCAAATCACACAAGGGCAAGTATTCTAATGCCCTCTGTTAACTTTTATTAGCATTTTTAAAGCTTAGCTAGGTCACTTTCCCCGTCAAACAGGAATATACAAAAGATCATCCCAAATATGGGTGGCCACAGGTTATAAAATCTCTGAACATGAAGGAAACCCTCTCATGTTCTTAGACTCCATTTTGACCACACATAGTCACAAAATGGGAAAAAGCACAAACCTGCCACTTAAATATATCTACTAGAGACACATCTAATCAGAGCAAGATGGGTTGCAGATTGTTCTTTTATTCTCCATCTTTTGGTCAGTCCCATGCCCCATAATTAATCTGGACTGTGTTCATGATTCTTTTATTGAAGCTTTGCAAATATTAGAAGTCTGATTCCTGTATTCCAACAATATCATGTCTTGTTCTCAACCATGGTACCAAAGGTGAAGAAAGAGGAAGGGGCAAGTTGACTTTTTCATCCCCAAAGTTGCAAAATAGAGTTGTCAGGCCCAACTCAGGGGCTTTGGGGGTGCAGCCAGGAGACTTTCCCATTCCCTAAAATAAAATAAAAAAATACAGCAGTGCAGTTCTCTTAATACTGTCTTTATTCCCTCATCTCCCAGCAGCTCTTCCGCAACTAAATGAAAATGAACACACACAGACAGTCACAAAGCAGCCAAAATAAACAGTTTGCAAGCACACACTTTTGTGATCTCACTGTGGCAATTTACTCACAGGAGTTGCCTAATGTAACTATCTGCTGGATTTCAGCCAACTTCTTCAGACTAACAAGAAAATGAAAAGAGAGCAGCCTAGGAGATGGAGTTTTCCTCCAAACAAACTTTTGCTGACTTCTCTTCCTTTCTCACATGCTTCATACACTCACTGGGAAGACCCACATGGCTCTGCATGCTTCCCCCCATGCAGCTCTTGTTCTGCTGAGATTTAAAGGAACACACACCTTCCAAAACACAAGCAGTTTTCAAGCTTCTAAGCCTGCTGAGTTTTAAAGGCACATACTGGCTGTTGGGGTGGTGCTTCCCCCTGCCAACCAGTTGGCTGGCAGCAAGGAGGAGCCTGAAAAACTGGGGGATCCCCCACTGGAACCTGGGGCTGGCTATTAGAAAAGCATATATGTTCATTCATGCTGGAACTCAGCTAAATAAGGCAGCAGCAAAGTAAAGAGGTGGAGCTAGCACATGGCTCCAGAGACATAGAGGGCTGCTGTTCAACTCCTTCAGCTAGATATAATCTAACAATCAAGTCAGTGGTGGTGATGACAAAAAAAATGTTAATCTGGGAGTACAGGAAGTAGTAATATCATTATGTGGTGATTTGGGACAACCTGAGTCTGCTTGTGGAGAGGGTGGGATAGAAATTTAAAGTAATAAATAAATAAATAAACCTGGAAACTACTGCACTCTAGAGAGTCCTGACAAGGAAGGAATCTGGTGCTTTGTAAGAACTGGGGTCACCCTTCCACAATTTTAATATTTAATAGGCATTGAACTAGAAATTTATATCAGCACCATACCGATATATAGCAGTCCTGAACCCCAATATTGATATATTTTTGTGGACCCTCATCACTTTTCTCCTCCCTCACCAATGCCTGACATGCAATGTTACTGACATAGATTACACAGTTTTCAAAAACAGGAATTTATGGCCTTGATGAACAGTCTGAAACACTGGCACAGGAATCAATGCTGTCCTTTCAAGGTCACACAGAGTTAATATACAAATATGGAAAATGATACAAAGATCCTAAATCAAAATCCACATAAAATACCATCAGAAATATATTTGCAAAAGATCAAATGCCAGTCCTGTTCTGCTATCAGCCTCAGTCTCCTTACTATGGATTATCCTTGTAGGGAAATTTTGAATTTATAGTCCCAGTATCCTGAATCTCTCTCTGACTTTATTTATAAAGTTGGCCAAGTTTTAATAATGAATAAAACTGACTGAATAGAATTCGTTAAAATCCTTCCTGAAAATATACAGTGTAAAGATTTATGTGTATTCTGCATCACTTTTATTTCAAGTGGCTCTGTTTCTGGCTGCAAATGTTCTTAGATTTTCTCCATGTTTGTTCTGCATGCCTGTTCTCCATTCTTACTGCCTGAGATTCTTGTTTCTCATTGAGATGGCAAATGACTGAACAGGAGGAAAGTGCCTATAGTCAGGCAAAAGCATAAGTTCAGGCTGATGACTCGGGGCTCAGTGGGTGAGCATTTCATATACCATCGCTGCTCTGTGACAATTGATACACTGACTCAGGCATGAATTGCACTTTTTCATATATCATTGCCGGGCAATGAAGAGTTTTGTTTCAATGATTTTCTGCCACTATATGAGAGTAATAGGGTCTGTGACCGCTAGTTCAATAGTAGAATAAGGGTTTCCTCAATAAGTTTCCAGCAACAGAGAGTAGGTACCACATTGCTCTCATTTCACATTTTGAAAGATGAACCTTCAGGGTTCATGGAAGCCTAAAGCAACAAGCTTCTGCAGATTGTGAGGGTCATTTCTCCCATAAAACACTTTAGCTTCATCATGGAATCATAGCACATGAATGACCTATCTGGGTGAAGAATAGATCAGGTTGAGTGATCTGTAATAGAGAGAATATTGAACACTGTTTGCACTTACCACATAGAAGACAGATACTTATTTTGAGATGGGTGTGGAAATGAAGGGGAGAATGGGTGGGACCTTAATATAAGGCCAAATTTCTGTCTTTTTGTTTCATTTAAAATAGCTTTAGGGCATATAGTTTTGACATGCCTTTTAACAGTAACAAACAAACTAAACCCTGCAGTGTCAGGTATAACAACTGCTTACCTCAGCCCAATCTTCACCCTGTTTATGGACAATTATCTGAAGAATGTGTGTATGTGTATGTGTATATGCAATCATTTAACAGTAACTTCAAGGGCTGTTTCAAGACAGATGAGAAGCAGAGATAGTTTGCCTTCCTCTGCAGAGTCTTTCATGGCGCTCTCACATCCAAGTACACATCTAAGCTTCCAAGATCTGATGACTGGGCTATACCATGCCACCTTCCTTAGATAGATAGATAGATAGATAGATAGATAGATAGATAGATAGATAGATAGATAGATAGATAGATAGATAGATAGATAGATAGATACGCACACAAACTATGAACTCAGGCTTTCAAGCTGGTTTACAGAAGAACTAAAGGAATTTAAAGAGCATTGAACAAAATTAAACATACATTATCACAGTTCTCAAAAAATAACAATAGCATTAACAGATTTTTTTTAAAAAAACAACAACAACAGTGCCATATGTCTCAATAACTGATAGCTGAAGATTGCTTTGGATATAGGAACAATGCAAAGCAATAGAGGAAAATAATAGAATGGGAAGGACAAGAGATCTTTTCAAGAAAATTGGAGAAATCAAGGGTACGTTTCATGTGAAGATGGCCATGATAAAGGACAAAAAAGGTAGGAACCTAACAGAAGCAGAAGAGATCAGGAAGAGGTGGCAATAATACACAGAAGAAGTATACAAGAAGGATCTCAATGTCCTTGACAACCATGGCAGTGAAATCGACGACCTTGGACATCCTGGAGTGTGAAGTCAAATGGGCCTTAGAAAGCATTACTAACAACAAAGCGAGCAGAGATGATGGTATCTCAAAGTCCTAAAAGATGATGCTGTTAAAGTGATGCACACATTATGTCAACAAATTTGGAAAATGCAACAATGGCCACAGGATTGGAAAAGGCCAGTTTATATTCCAATCCCAAAGAAGGGTAATGCCAAGGAATGTTCAAACTATCGCACCATTGCACTCATTTCACATGCCAGCAAGGTCATGTTAAAGATCCTACAAGCTAGGCTTCAGCAGTATGTAGATCGGGAACTACCAGAAGTTCAAGCTGGGTTTCGGAGAGGTAGAGGAACTAGAGATCAAATTGCCAACATTCGTTGGATTATGGAGAAAGCACGGGATTATCAGAAAAACATCTATTCCTGTTTCATTGACTATGCTAAAGCCTTTGATTGTGTGGATCACAACAAACTGTGGCAAGTCCTTAAAGAGATGGGAGTACCAGCCCACCTCACATGTCTCCTGAGAAATCTGTATAAGGATCAAGAAGCAATGGTCAGAACGGATATGGAACAACTGATTGGTTTAGAATAGGAAAAGGAGTTTGACAAGGATGTATATTGTCACCCTGCTTATTTAATTTATATGCAGAGTACATCATGTGGAATGCTGGCCTGGATGAAGCACAAACCAGAATTAAGATTGCCGGGAAAAACATCAACAACCTCAGATATGCAGATGATACCACTCTAATGGCAGAAAGTGAGGAGGACCTAAAGAACCTCTTGTTGAGGGTGAAAGAGGACAGTACAAAAGTAGGCTTGAAACTCAACATCAGAAAAACTAAGATTATGGCATCTGGCCCCATCACACCATAGAAGGGGAAGACATGAAAGTAGTGACAGACTTCACATTTCTGGGATCCCAAGATCACTGCAGATGGTGACTGTAGCCATGAAATTAAAAGATGTTTGCTCCTTGGGAGGACAGCTATGGTGAACCTGGGCAGTAAAATAAAAAGTAGAGATCACCCTGCCAACAAAAGTCCAGAGGCTCTCCCGCCTCCGGAGATCAGGGGCATTGAATGTGCCGGTTTGGCGTGGGGCGTTGGGGAGGGGTTGGCGGTTTGGCTGGTGTACTGACCGCCTAACGCACCGGCCGACGCCTTACCATCCCTGATGGAGGCCGTAGCAGGCTGGGCATTGGAGTACCCAAGGCTCTTGATCCTGGGTGACTTCAATGTCCATGCTGATGACATGTCCTCTAGTCAGGCGATGGACCTAGTGTCATCCATGGCGACACTAGGACTCTCCCAGGTTGTTACAACACCCACCCACCAGGCGGGGCACATGCTAGACTTGATCTTTGCGGCGGGAATTTTAGTGGACAATATTACTGCTCAGACAGTGCCATGGTCGGACTACTATGCCCTTAAGGCTCGTGTGGATATTCCACTCCAAACCCGTTTAGGCGGCGAGCGCATTTTAGCTCGCCTGCGGAGCCAGATGGACCCTGAACGGTTCCAGATGGCTCTACGGAATCCCTGGCCCTCTGGCAATTCCCTCGATGACCTGGTGGAAGCCTGGAATGATAGGCTCTCCAGGGCCTTTGACGAGATTGCACCTAGGTGCCCTCTGCACCCTCGCCTAAAGCTAGCACCCTGGTATAACCAGGAGTTGTGGCAATTAAAGCGTGGATTCAGACGACTAGAGAGGCAATGGTGGTGTACTCGAGATGAAGCGACTAGAGCATCTTATAGAGAATGTATGAAGTCCTATGAGATGGCAGTCAAAGCCACAAAGAAAACATACTTTGCGGCTAGGATTGCATCTGCAACTTCGCGCCCTGCACAATTGTTTAACACAATTCGGACTTTGATAACGCTGCCACAGGGCAGCCCAAATGCTAGTCAATTGGAAATCGGCTGTGAGGCTTTTGCGAAATTTTTTGCAGATAAAATCGCGTCGCTCTGCTGCAACACCCCCGCCATATTGGAGACAGTATGCGAACCCGAGGCTCCTTGCCTGTCTTCAGACTGTATTCTGGATGGTTTCGGCGCTCTCAGCCTGGAGGAAGTTGACGGGATCCTCTTATCTGCACGCCCTACAACTTGTAATTCGGACCCGTACTCCTCCTGGCTTATTAAATCTTGCCAGAGGGAGCTTAGGTATCCTATACGGGATATCATAAATAGATCCCTAATGGAAGGGCAATTCCCAACACCTCTTAAGGAGGCAGTGGTCCGCCCCCTCTTAAAAAAACCAACATTGGACCCGGCCGAATTGGCACACTATCAGCCGGTCTCGAATTTACCCTTTTTGGGTAAACTCATTGAGAGGGCAGTGGCGTTGCAACTACAGAGCTTCCTGTAGGATGCTTCCGTCCTTGACTCCCATCAGTCGGGCTTTTGCTCGGGTCATGGGACGGAGACAGTGCTGGTTGCCCTAGTGGATGATCTCCAGCGGCATCTGGATCGAGGCGGCTCGGCGGTACTGATGTTGTTAGACCTATCAGCAGTGTTCAATATGGTCAACCATCGGTTGCTGACTTGCCGTCTTTCTGACGTGGGGATTCAGGGGTTGGCTCTACAATGGCTTACCTCTTTCCTCAAGGGTCGGGGACAAAGAGTGGTGATTGGGGGTGAACTGTCCCGGAGGTACCCGCTGGATTGCGGGGTCCCTCATGGAGCAGTTCTCTCCCCGATGTTGTTTAACATCTACATGCGCCCTCTTACCCAGATTGCCCAGAGATATGGGCTGGGTTGCCACCAGTATGCTGATGACACCCAGCTCTATCTACTTATGGACGGCCAGCCTGCCTGTGTCCCAGAAAACCTGGACCTGGCTTTGCAGGCCGTATCTAGATGGCTCAGGCTGAGCGGGCTGAAGCTAAATCCGTCGAAAACAGAGGTCCTTTGCCTGGGTCGCCGTGGTTCAGGGAGGGAGATTCCCTTTCCGGCCCTCGATGGTGTGCCTCTGTCAGCGGCGCACAGGGTTAGGAGCCTGGGGGTGCTATTGGAGCCTACTTTAACTATGGAGGCCCAGATAGCAGCCACTGCCAAGTCCACTTTTTTTCATCTTAGGCGGGCAAGGCAGTTGGCTCCTTTCCTGGAGGACGATGACCTGGCAACAGTGATCCATGCAACGGTCACCTCGAGGTTGAACTACTGCAATGCCCTCTACATGGGGCTGCCCCTGTGCCGAACCCAGAGGTTGCAGCTAGTGCAGAATGCCGCTGCCCGGCTGTTGTTAGGGCTCCCTAGACGGGAGCACATACAGCCGGGGCTTCGGGGACTGCACTGGCTGCCGATAACATACCGAGTTCGGTACAAGGTGCTGGTTATGACCTTTAAAGACCTTTATGGCCTGAGACCTGCCTACCTTAGGGACTGTCTCTCCCCACATGTTCCCCAGAGAGTGCTGAGATCGGGGTCTCAAAACCTTCTTACAATCCCTGGGCCAAAGGAGGCCCATCTGAAAGTGACCAGAGACAGGGCCTTCTCGATTGCAACTCCCTGTTGATGGAATCAGCTCCCGGAGGAGGTGAGGGCCCTGCGGAACCTTGAACAGTTCCACAGGGCCTGCAAAACAGCCCTCTTCCAGTTGGCATATAATTAATTGTTATCGGAATGCCTGAACATTCAAATCTCGAACATCAGATTATTCAATACTGGAATATTGAAGAATTGATTTAAGGAAGGTAGCATAATACATACTGAAGTGAGTTTTATGTGTTTTTATGTATTTTATAAGTATTTTATCTATTTTATTGTATAATTATAATTATTGATGTATTATTAATGTATTTTAAATTGATTTTGTTAGCTTATTGTGTTGTGAGCCGCCCTGAGCCCGCCTCGGTGGGGTAGGGCGGGATATAAATCGAATAAAATAAAATAAATAAAATAAATATAGTCAAAGAGATGGTATTCCCAGTAGTAATGTATGACTGTGAGAGCTGGACCATAAGGAAGGCCGAGTGCAGAAGAATAGATGCTTTTGAGCTGTGGTGCTGGAGAAGAATCCTGAGAGTCCCTTAGACTGCAAGAAGATTAAATCAGTCAGTCCTAAGGGAAATCAACTCAGAGAGTTCTCTGGAAGGTCAGATGCTGAAGGTGAAGCTCAAATACTTTGGCCACCAAATGAGAAGGGAGCAGTCACTGGAGAAGATCCTGAAGCTGGGAAAGAAAGAAGGCAAAAGAAGAAGGGGACGGCAATAGATGAAATGGCTGGACAGTGTTACTGATGCAACAAACACGAATTTGAGCAGACATAGGAGGATGGTGGGCCTGGTGTGACTTTGTCCATGGGGTCGCAAAGAGTCGGTCTCGACTGTGCGACTGAACAACAACAAAAGATATTGCAGCTTTCCTCATCTAAAACATTGTTTGTTTGTTTGCTTGCCTGTTTATCAAAGTCATATTCCACTCCCTGTCCCATAAAAGGGACTTGGGGCAGCTTAAAGGCATATAAAAGTCACCAATAAAAATAATACCAAGATATGATAATCCTTATTTTATTTTATTTTATTTTATTTATTTCATTGTATTTACATCCCGCTCTCCCCTATCAAGCTCAGGGCGGCTTTAAAATATAAAACAAAAATTTATCGCCATTAAAATCTATTCACTATCAAGCAGGGTCGGATGCATGGATGATAAAGACACAGCTGAAGTATATTTATTTATTTATTACTTTACATTTATATCCCGCCCTCTCTGCAAGCGGACTCAGGGCGGCTTACAATATACAATATCAATGGCCTGCTGGATCACAGTCACACAAAAATCACCTGAAAAAGAGCAGCCTTGCATGTCCTGCAGAATTTAGGAAGGTCCTGTAAGGCACACAACTTTTCAGTCAGCTGGTTCTAGAGGATGGGGGCCACTAGTGAGAAGGCCTTCACCCTTGTTGACACAAAGTGGGCAGTTCATGGACCAAGGGCCTTCAATAAATTCTGAGATGAAGACTGAAGAAGATTTTATTTATTTATTTATTTTGTGACTTCTATCCCGCCCTTCCCAACAAGTGGCTCAAATGGGGAGGATCATGCCAGGAGAGGCAGACCCAAAGGTATGAAGGTCCCAAGCCATTTAGAGCTTAGAATTGGCATGGTAAGCTAATTAGAATCCAGTGCAGCTGCCATAGTACAGGTATTATATGCATTGACCAGGACACTTCTGTCAGCAATCTAGCAGCTGTATTCTGGAGCACTTGTAGCTTCCAAAGCATCTTCAAATGCAGCTCTGCTTGGAGCATATTACAGTAGTCCAGTCTTGAGGTGACTGTTGTGACAAGGTCCTCCTGAGACAGGTAGGAAGCCAGCTAGCAAACCTGGCATAGATGGTAAAACTCAGTTTTTGACACCAAGGAAACATATGGAGAACAAAGAACTGAGGCATACTCTCAAATTCCTGACAGAGTCAACTGAAGAAAGATGGACCTCATCAAGGGTCAGTAGAGGTGGCCACTTCAGTGGTCCAGGCTTCCCCAGCCACATGATAGTTTAGATGGATTTAGCTTGAACCAACTCTCATTTAGCCATTCCATTACTGCATCCAGGCAGGAGGCCAAGGTCAGAATTCTGGCTACCGGTCACTCCTTGAATAAGCAGTAGAGCTGAGTGTCATCTGCATAATGATGGTACCTCATTCCAAACCTCCTGACAATCTTTGCCTGAGGCTGCATATAGATGTTAAATAACACTGGGGAGAGAATCAACCACTGCAGAACTCCACAGGTCAAGGTCAACAGGGACAACCTTTCTCTACTCATGATTACCCACTGGGACTGACCCTGGAGAAATGAGGAGACCCAGTCAAGGTCATATGCCTCACACCTAGGGAGGCTATGCAATTGACCAGGACCAAACAGTCTACAGTGTCAAAGACAGCAGACAGATCCAAAAGGATCACTAGAGCCATCCTGCCTGCTTCAAAATGTAAACTGGAGATCATCAACCAAAGTAACCAGAGCTTTCAGTTCTGAAACCCAGCCAGAAGCTGGTTTAGAAGGGATCCAGGAATTCTTGGAGCTGTTCAGCCACTGCTCACTCAATCACATTTCCCAGAAATGGAAGATTAGATACTGGCTGGTAATTGGCTTGGTCCATCTCATCTACCAATGACATTTTCAGGAGGGGTGTCACCACTGCCTCCTTGAGGGAGCTAGGGAAAGAGCTCCAAGAGAATGAGAGATTTATAATGTCTCCCAAGGTTCCTCCTATCACTTTCTTGAAGACTTTCACAAATCAGGAAGGGCAAGGACCCAAGAAGCAAGTAGGCTGCACAGCTGATATGACCCAGTCAACATCCACCTGGGAGAGTGGGCTGAAGGAGTCCAAAAATGGACCTGATTGCACACAAACATGGCCCCGAGATTTCTACTGACTCCAAATCTGTCAGCCAAGACTTGGCAAAAAAGCAAGACTTTATCTGAACAGAATGACACAAATGTGTCACAGCTAGTAGCCAGATTTTCATCTACTTTTGGAGCCACTGAAAGGGTGGTCAGTTGTCTAATAATGCTAAACCCTATGTGCCTAATAACTCTAAACCCTATGTGGCCAAACTTGCTGAATGTAAGAGCCACAAAGAATAAACACCATATGTTTGAGAGCTGCAAGACAAATATTACACACATGACTTTATTAAAACTCTCAGTACTTTCTTTGTATAAAAAAATAAAATACATATGTGTGCACTTTACATGCTAGAAGGAAACTTTTTTTAAAAAAAGATTGGGAATAACAGTTCCCATAAGACCAGCATAGGCAAAGTTTAGGGAATTATTTTTTGGCAGCAGTAGGAAAAGTAAAAACATGTACCATATTGATCACCGTTTGCATCATTATGCGTCTCTCTATGCCTTGACACCAAGGTTAGTAAATACAGCTCCTATAAAAGCTGTGAACTAAGGGGGAACCCTGTGCTGCCCTTTTTAATTCTATCCCTCCTTCCAGTGGCTCCCTTGGCTCTTGCACTCTCTTTCCATGCTCTAAGTCTCTGGGTGACCTCTGTGGTGGAAGACAAGAGTTTGCAAGCCTGCCTATTTCCCCCACCTTCCCCACTTCACACACAGCAGAAATATTCACTTACCTATGGATAACAGTCAGAGGCTGACTGAGATCCAGATGCTAAGCATGCTTACTTGAGAGTAAGCCTGCATTAAGTTCCTCCTTGACCTCCAGAAACAACACAATATGTGTGAAAGAGCCTCATGTGGTTCCTAAGCCACAGTTTGGCCACCCCTGCTCTAAAAAATTGAGCTGACTGTGATGCAACTAATGCAATGGAGGCAGAAAAGTAAGTGAATGTTGCTGCCTTTACTGAGAAGAAGAGGAGGAGGAAAAGGAGGGGGAGGGGGATTTAGACTCAGAGTCTCAGAATGGTTTGCAATCTCCTTCCCTTCCTCTCCCTACAACAGGCAGCCTGTGAGGTAGGTGGGGCTGAGAGAGCTCTGAGAGAACTGCTCTTGAGAGAGCAGCTCTTTTACGAACTGTGACTGACCCAGGGTCTCCCAGCTGCATGTGGAGAAGAGGGATTCTCCACATTAGAGTCATAGACAGATTTAAGAGGTTCAAGTCCAATTGCACCTTAGAGACCAACAAGAGTTGCAAGATATAAGCTTCTGAAACTCTCAAAAGCTTATACCCTTGAAACTCTTCTGGTCTCTAAAGTGCAACTGGACTCATATCTAACTGTGGATTGACATGGATACCTTTTGAAACTATACAATCAGACAATAGGGTTCCCAGGTCCAAGGTCCAACTCAAAAATTATCTGGGGACTTTGGGGGTGGAACCAGGAACAAGGTTATGACAAGAGACTTCTGGCCATCACATTTAAAGGGATTGCACACCTTTTAAATGCCTTCCCTCCATTGGAAATAATGGAGGATAGGGACACCTACTTTTGGGGCTCATAGAACTGGACCCCCTGGTGCAATCTTTTTTAAACTTGGAGGGTTTTGAGCAGAGATACCAGATGCTATGCTGAAAATTTGGTTCCTCTACCTAAAAAACCCAAATCACCCTCAGCCCCAGATACCCTGGGATCGATTCTCCATTATACCCTATGAGATCTGGTATCTGTAGGGTATAATGGATTGCCCAGTGGACATTTCCCCCCTGTTTTCTGATAACCCTGAAGTGGAGAGAGGGCCCCAAATCAGGGGATCCAATGCCCCAAACTGGGGATTGGCAACCCTATCAGACAAGTATTTAGCTGAATTCCCTACCAAAATCCCTCCACCTTGTCTGTCTTCAATGAACTCAGGCCACCTCTAAAATAGTCTTACTGCAATATTATTACTGTGAAGCTGGTACTAGATTTGTCAGCAAGAATTATGAGACCAAAGAAGACCAATCACATAAGCAGAGAGGGAATTAGAAGTCAACTAACCATCCAAGTGACACAAGTAATTTTGCATTAAAAATCCATTCATTATGAAACTTTACGTAAAGATCACTGGAATATTAAAGTTTGGTGAATGTGAAATTGCTGCCCCACAAACTGCAAATACTTTGCAAAGCAGGAGAGGAGAGAAGCAATGACCTTTGCAGTTAAAAATCATGAATACATTTTAGAAAGGTAATGGCACGTCTATCTATCACTGAAACAGGAGGCAGAACATGGGGACAAATTAATGAGTATTTGTAAACCTGGTAACAGATTTTCAAGGACACCTCATGTTACTACACACTGTTTGAATATGAATGGTGAACATTTAAATGGAACAGCCAGTGAAGTTATGCCAAAATTACCAGGACATTTATAAGAATATATAATTAACTAGGAAGAGCTTTTATGACCAACAATGTGGGGAACCGTACATTGTTCCAGTGCTATTTACATGTTTATTGGGACAATTAATGACATAATTCAAGTCTTTACACTTGCATAGAGAACTTGCAGCTAATAAAAGGGAAAGTTTTCAGACTTAAGTCTATTTCTAATTTTCAATTGATATATTAGTTCATCCCATCTGTACACCAATAATTTTCATTCAGAAGAAATAATTGTGTGATACAATACTCAGCATGTTTACTGAAAAAACCCATGTTCTTAATAGAGATGTGCATTTGGTTTACTCCCAAGCAATCATGTAAGAGGTTCAGCTGTAAATGTACATCTGGTAGTTTTCTAGGATATTTATTTATTTAAAACAGGGATGGGGAACCTCCATCCCGAGGGCTGCATACGGCCCTCGAGGTCACTTGGTGTGGCCCTCGGGGATTGCTGGGCCAAACCGAGCCATGTGGCAGCCTCTCTGGGAAATGGCTGGCCAGCGAGGATCGTGGGGCCCAGCCACACTGTGCAGCAGCCTCCCCAGAGCCAGGCAGGGATCACAGGGCCCAGATGTACTTTTCTGCAGCCTCCCTGGGGCCTGGCTGGCTGGCCAGAATAGCTGCAGGGCCTGGAAAAGTTACTGTCACAGTTAAGTTTGCACTTGATTATCCCAGATGATGTGGTCTAATATGCTAATGAGTGTGTGACCTAATATGCTAATATTAGGGGATGTGGTCTAATATGCTACTGAGTTCCTGCTGGGCTTTTTCTACAAAAAAGCCCTGGACCTATGCATTTGCCTAGGGCAGCGGACCGTGTGTGTGTGTGTGCGTGTGTGTGTGCCAGATTAGGCTCTCCCCACATGACTTCAATTAGAAAAACAATTATTTGCATTAATTTTGCTGGCCTGAATTATTCTCCCTTGGTGGAGGACTGTTTTTTAAGTTGATAATTTTTATGGTTTGTGAATGATGTTATAAATATCCATATGTCCCTTGGCAGAAAAAAAAGGTTCCCCACCCCTGATTTAAACCATTCCTATACCATCTTTCCACCAGGTTCAGAATCATGAAAGAGGCAAGCATTAAAACATTTGAGACATTAAAAAGCATTGAAAAACACACAGTATTTTTGAAACAAATAAAACGATATGCACATATAGACACATACAAATGCACAAACACGAAAAGGGGCTACTAAGAGTTAATGACAGAATGCCAAACAAAACAAAAAAAAGGTCTTCTCTGGCTAAGACAATTATAGATGGAGACAGACAAACCTCCCTGGGAAGGAAGTTTCAAAATTTAAGGCACCATGACCAAGAAGGCCTTTTCTTGGGTTGCCATCTGTCTAATCTCAGCTGGTGGAGGAACCTGAAGCATGGCTTCCACAGATTACCATACCGCCTTCTTCCATCTTAGAAGGGCGAGACAGTTGGCCCCCTTCCTAGAACATAGCGAGCTAGCAACAGTGATCCATGCAATGGTCACCTCGAGATTAGACTACTGTAATGCCCTCTACATGGGGCTGCCCCTGTGCCGAACTCGGAAGTTGCAGCTAGTGCAGAATGCGGCGGCCAGGCTGCTACTGGGACTACCTCGGTGGGAACACGTGCGGCCTGGGCTGAAGGAACGGCACTGGCTTCCAATTATATTCCGAGTTCGCTACAAGGTGCTGGTCATTACCTATAAAGCCCTATATGGCCGAGGACCTGCCTACCTTAGGAACCGCCTCTCTCCACATGTTCCCCAGAGAGCACTAAGATCTAGCTCCCAAAATCTTTTAAGGATCCCTGGACCAAAGGAGGCCAAACTGAAAGTAACGAGGGAGCAGGCCTTCTCTATAATGGCCCCCCACTGGTGGAATCAACTACCGGAGGAAGTGCGAGCCCTGCGGGACTTTAATCAGTTCCGCAGGGCTTGCAAAACCACCCTCTTTCTGCAAGCTTATAAGGAACCCTGAAAACGATATCTAGCCGCCTGAATATATCTATTGGAATAGCACCTAATCTATTGTAGTTTTAAATTTTTATGTAACTGTTTTTAAAAGTATTTATTAACTGTATTTTAAATTGTTTTATATAAATCATGGCGTAGACCATGTCCTGTCAGCCGCCCTGAGCCTGCTTCGGCGGGGAGGGCGGGATACAAATAAAATTTATTATTATTATTATATTAGTGGTCGGTAGGATCATAAAAGAATAGGCAGCCCTTCAGGTATGCTGGCCCCAAGCTATATAGGGTGTATATATATACATATATATCTATAAATGTCATCACCAGCACCTTGAATTGAATCAAGAAGCAAATTGGGAGCCATTGTAAACTAGAATTATATGGTTGCTATGTCAGTGTTCTGGCCACAGTGTTCTGTACCAACTGTAGCTTCCAGACAGTCTCCAAGGACAACCCCACACAGGACACATTGCAGTAATCTTATCTAGATGTTACTAAGAGCATGTGCTACAATGGCAAGATTTTTCCTGTCTAGGAATGGCCATAGCTGGCTCACTAGCTGAAAATCTTGCTTTGTCACATTTTGCTTTAACATTCATCAGTAGTTGTTTCATATCTTCACTGTTTTCACCCAGTAATGTGGTGTCATAGGGATATCTCAAATTGTTAATATCCCTTCCAACAATTTTCACTCCAACTTCATCTAAATCTAATCCAGTTTTCCTTTTGAGATATTCTGCATAAAATCAAAGAGACGGAGTTAAAGTATATCCTTGGCTGACACCTTTGCCAGTTGGAAACCATTCTGTTTCTCCGTAATCTGTCCTAATAGAATATGGCCTCTTGTCCAGAATATAGGTTGTACATTGAAACAATCAGATGTTGTGGCACATCCATTTCTTTCAGAAACAGTCATAACTTTTAAAGATGCACACATCAGGGGTAGCACTACCAAGCAGGCCATGTGGTGACCACCTGGGGTAGCATCTTGCCACAGGGGCGCCTGGCCATGCAGGAAGAAGGAGGAAGGAAGCGCATGAAGTTTCCTTCTGAAATTCTCTTGTATGCTCTAGTAACCAACATGAATGTGCAATATGATTTCTAGTGCCTTATCCTTGCTGAATCAATGCAATGTTCTGATAGTTGCTGCTGTCTTTGATGTCTACTTTCTTTGGAACCAGAATGTGGACTGAGCATTTCCAGCTTCTGGGCCATTGCTTTTGATGGACTCCATTTCTGTGACTTGAAATAGCCCTGTTGATAATTATCCATTCCTGGTGTTTTGTTTCTCTGAATTACTCTGAGTGCAGTTTTCACTTCACTTTCTAAAACTGTTAGTTCTTCAAAAAATTCTTCTTGAAGGAATCTGTCATCCTTTCAACTCTTCTGTGTAGTTCTTTAATGTGTTGTTCCCATTTTTTCTTTATTGTGTCCTGTTTTAGTTAATGTATTTCCATGTTAATTGTTCAGCATGCCTAACCATGCTTTAAATTTCTCTTTGATTTCTTGGATCTTGTGGAACAGATCTCTTATTTTTCTTTTTTGTTCTTGTCACAACTCTGGAATTAGGGTCCCTTGGGAAGGCCCAGAGTACCCTCCCAAGCCTTTCAGATTCCCCTTGCTTTGGCCAAGAAAATAGCTGTGTAGACCAGGCAGAGTAACAAAGAACAACAAAAAGGTTTATTTTAAACAGGAAAATCAATAAAGGGCAAGTGAACAGATAAGGTGCTTTAAAACTATATAGTAATGTGGGTGAAGGAAAATAAACATAAAGTCCCTAACATGGCTAAACTTAACTATTCTAGTCTTTTAAGCTCCAGGCCTTGGCCTGTTCACTCTCTCCCACAGAGTGAGGGTCTTCCTCCTTAACAGCAGCCATCCTGCCTGATTGACCTCTCAGGTGAACAGTGTTTGCCTCTGAGAGAGCTTTTAAGCCATTCTCCTCAGACCCTACTTGGATGCTGATTGGCTGAAACCAGTGCCAAGAATTCTGGGAATTGTAGGCTGTCTCTCCCTACTGTAGGGTTGCCAAGTCCAATTCAAGAAATATCTGGGGACTTTGGGGGTGGAGCCAGGAGACATTGGGGGCGGAGCCAGGAGCAAGGCTGTGACAAGCATAATTGAACTCCAAGGGAGTTCTGGCCATCACATTTAAAGGGACAGCACACCTTTTAGAATGCCTTCCTTCCATAGAAAATAATGAAAGATAGGGGCACCTTCTTTTGGGGCTCATAGAATTGGACCCCCTGGTCCAATCCTTTTGAAACTTGGGAGGTATTTTGGGGAGAGGCACTAGATGCTATATGGAAAATTTGGCACCTCTACCTCAAAAAAAAAGCCTTCCCAGAGCCCCTGACACCCACGGATCAATTCCCCATCATTCCCTATGGGAATCGTTCCTGGAGGTGCATAATGGCTGTGGGGGTGGAGCTTCCTCCGCCGGCCAGCTGGCTAGGGAGGGGGGAAGCCTGTAAAACCAGGGGATCCCCCGCTGGGACCTGGGGATTGGGAAGCCTACCCTACTGCGACACAGGCCTCACAGACTCCCTAGGCCCACTAGGCCTCTGTCTCACAGCACAGCACAGATCATGAAAGCTCTGCTCTTCTATTTCTTTACATTGGTTATTATAATACTTCTCTTTGTCTCTACTATCAGTTGCTGGAACATTGCATTTATATTTCTGATTCTATATGTTACTTTTTAAATTTGCTTTTCAGCTACTTAAGCAATTAAGCATTTCATCAGCCATCTATTAAGGCTTTTCATTTTGATTGATTTTTTTTTTGGCTACAAGAATAGTCTTTGTGCAAGCTTGTTGATAAATTGCTTTGATTTCAACCCATAGTTTCTCTCATTCACATTCAATTGAACTTAGTAATGCAAATCTGTTCTTTCCAGAGTCTTTAAACTCTTCAAGAGAGTTGTTTAAACTGTATTTTGGCACTATTCAGGCCTCAGATCAGTGAGAGCTCACAGGAGCATAGCTCCTGAACCTTTTTGAGAGTTCCTCCTCCTCCTTCTGAGAGTTCCACCTCCTTGTCCATTGAATAGTATTGCAGCTGCATAACAATCCCTGGATGAGCTCTACCACCTATTTTTCTACAAAATGACCCCTGACACTATTAATATCCATTTGATTTCTCTATTGGTTATCCAGTGATGTCAATGTATGTCCAGTGGTTACCTGAAATGTGTTTGCAATGAACAAATTGTTGTTCTATTAGAATTCTATGAGCTGCTCTCCTGCTCCATTTCATGCTTGTAACTTGAAATTTCTGACAATATTTGATTATTCTTTGCTTCCTTTTTTTTGTTCCAGTCATCTATGATTATCATTTTAGGTGTGTGATCAGTTTCTTCCTGGACACTTTCATATAAGCTTTCATTTTTATCCTCATCAGCATCTGTAGTTGAGGCATACACTTGAATTATTTCAGTAGCATTTCCATTTTGTCATAATTAAGTTTCAGTCTATTAAAATATATACATCCTAAAACTGCCTCCAATCTGCCCCAGTATATGTTTAAAGACACCCTAGAAGTAGTTTGAGCAGTTTTTCCCAGGAGAAATGGTGTCTCTGGTGTCGCTAACATGAATTTGAGTGGACTTCGGAGGATGGTGGAAGACAGTAGGGCCTGGCGTGACTTGGTCTATGGAGTCACAAAGAGTCAGACTCAACTGTGTAACTGAACAACAAAATAGATCCACTTCCAAGCTTTGCTACAAGAAAGAGAAGTCACTGTTTTACTATTAGCTCTCTCTTGCAAGCATCCAAAGGCTGCGATTGGATGGGCAGATTGGTGTGGTCTTACTGCACCTCTAATTTGGTCTGGCTTTTTTTATACTGGGAGAGTTATGATCATATGTCCCAGTAATCAGCAGTGCCACTGGCAGCTCCTCCACAACATCGAGTCTGCTGCTGCTGCAGCCTTCTTGTTGGCCTCCTGATCTAGCCCTATGCTTCTGCCTCACCTCTCTTCACTGTCCTGCCTGCCCCACCTCTGGACCTGAGTAGGACTGGCTGCTTCACTTACCAGGCCCTGTTGGGTCTAGAACTCAACCCTTTTCTAATGACATCATGGGGTGGAATCTCAGCCCTACCAGCAGCAGCTGATCCTCCTCATCTGCAGTCCTTCCTGTCTTTGCTGGCTCACTGGGCTTGCAAAACCAGTTTAAAGGACCCTTGGGCAAATAACTGGTTATGCGCTCATTGCTAATAGGTAAAAAAAAAAAGATAAATATATCTATGACAGATATAGATGTATGTATAATATGACTTGCAGTATTTACTTTCCATTTCTTAAGGTATCCTAAACTAGTGTTCTTTTGGTATTATGAATTGCAGAATGTAACCTTTCTATATTTATATGTTTATTTCCATTCCTTATCCTTCTATCTCTCCTTTTCCTTATCTTGTTACTATAATATTAATAAAACTTGTTTAAAAAAATGGTGCCTAAACAGGAAACAGAGGTCCCAAAAGGCTTCACCCTACAAGAGAGTGATCAGAAACCAGCAGAAGTGTTTGTAAACCAGCAGGTGCAGTAAATCCTGGACTTTATGTGATGTTGGGGAAGTTGGGAGTGAGCACAGGAGGCCGATGGCTGCAGGACAGGAGCCAAATGTTGCTATCTGAATGAACACTTTAAGTCTGATTGGGAGGAGCAACAACCATGGATCAAAGGGCTCATCTGGTTGCAGCCAAAAACTACCAGGACCTCCATCCACAAGCTGGTGTATTTATTTATTTTATTATATTTGTATCCAACCCTCCCTTGATGGGCTTATAAAAAGCTGCAACATAGTGCCACACTAGCAAACATGTGTAGGTTGTAAATACAGGGAGTATCTCAGAACAATGACTGAACCAAAGAAATTTAAATTCATGTTTCAAAGAGTAGCCATATTTTTCCACAGGATTAGAAACAAGAAGGCTGTGATTTGACCAATGTGCTGGCAGTTATCTTGTAAGCAAAGGACTGATCCAACTGTAGGGCTGCAGTGCACTGCAGCAGGAAATACATAACATGACTAATTGCTCCTCAGTATTAAAGAATCATGTCTGAAGAAAAGAAGAAGAGAAGAGAGAAGAGATTGGATTGATACCTTGTCCTTCACTTAGTCTCAGATTGTCTTACAATCTCCTTTCCCTTCCCCTCTTCAGATCAAACACCCTATGAGGTAGGTGGAACTAAGAGAACTCTTTCGAGAGGAGATCAGCTGTGAAAGAACTGGTGATTATCTGAAAGTCACACTAGCAGGTGCATTTGGAGGAGTAGTGAATCAAACCTGGTTCTTCCAGATTAGAATATGCACTCCTAACCACTACACCAAACTGATTTGCCAGGGTAAAGCCTGCTTCTCTTGATCTCTGCTTAGTTTGCATCATCTTCAGTTAACTATCACAAAAAGTAGAGAGGATAATAGAAAATATATCTTAGCCCTGACCCCTTTATAATATTAGGATTTGCTTGGATGAGACAGCAACAACATTTGGCTGATAGTAAAAGATGGAACATGTACTGTTCCAACAGTACAAAGCTTGGGTTGAACTAATATGCAAATATAAATTCCCACGTACTTGATGTAGACTTTTTTAATCAGATTGTGAATGGAAAAAAATCAGGATGCCAAAAATACCTCCAAGTTTAAAGCAACAAATGAAAATATAATGAGTAGGTTTAAAATACAGCAATCATAATTAAGTTATACACACATTTCAAGTTCTAAGATTTAAGACAAAACAGAAGAAAAAAAATAGAAAACCTTTGCTCAGGATTGGAAGATTTCAGGAAATCATCACTTTTTCTAAATTTAAAATGTGCTGGCTTAAATCATTGCTATAGTAATCACTTTAAAAGAGCCATCCTTAGTAAATCCAGGTTTCAGACCAGCAGGCCACGCATAAACCCACAACTAGGTATGTTTCACAAATGACCTCATTAAAGATAAAGTAATTGCAATTTTGTAGTTACAAGTTTGTAGTTACAAGATTGGCCACATGAGGCCTGACTTGATTGCAGAACTATCACAGAAGTTACGTTCTTTTGGCCAGTGGAATAGTCCATGCCAGAACATAATCTGAGAGTTCTTTGTCTGTCACTGCTGTTTTTTGGCCAAATGGTGCTCCAGGTGAGAAGTTTCTGTGAAGAAGTTGCTTCTCTTTTTAATCATGTGAGATTGACCACTGTGTGACACAGAGTGTTGGACCTGACCCAGCATGGGTTCTCTTGTGTTCTCTCTTATGTTCTTATGTGGTAGATGTCCCCCTTGCCAGGCAATTTCTAAGACCAGCATCAAGATTGCTGTTTGCGCTGAAATTCAACCTTTCACTCTAATGGTTCTTTAGACTTGTCTAGGATTCTAGGACAATGAAGGCAAAAGTGCTGAGCGCTTAGGAACAGGTCGCTGCGGTCTCGGTACAGGGCTCTTGCCCTTGGATTTGCCCTGTCCATTAGGCATTGTAATACACCCAATAATACAGTGAAAAGCCCATCTACTGCCCGTGCTGATGTGGCTACCGCCCTACTGGAGGCAAGTGAAGAACGTTAAAAGCTACCCACAAAATGGCCGCCCCAGGCTATCCACAAAATGGCCACTCCTCTCCCCAGTAACAGGGACGAAGAATCCAACAGCTCCCCTTAAACCCAGTAAAAAATCCAAGATTAGCTAAGGCCTCTCTCCAAGCTGCACCATCTGGAGCAACAGCCCACAAAATGGAAAGCGAACAATTCCCTCCCAAGAAAATCAGAGAAATGGGGGGGGGGGGAGGTTCCCCAGCCAGCTCAACAAAAATGACGCGGCAGACCCTAGTCCACCCAACAGGAGCAGGCGAAGCAGGAGCACAAGAGGGGGCACCGAATAGCACCCGGAAAAGCTGCGGACGGCAACAACCACAAAACCCCAACCCTAACGCCCCCCACAAATGCCACTCTGACCCGAAGGGATAGGCACAACCAGCCGGAAAGGAAGGGGAAACACAAAATTCTGGCTGTGCAAAGACGTCGCGGCCAGCAACAAACCGCCACGTCAGAACACCGCTGCTGACGCTCCTGTGGCTGAAGCACCGACAAGCGGCCTCGTCAAGAGGAGAGGTGTCCAAACGCCACAGGCCTCATGCCGAATAAGAGCTACGGTGCCTAGCTCTGCTATCCCCCAGCATGAGGCGAAGAATGAGAGGCGGGAGCAGAGTCAGTCGTTAGGCGTGTCTGCTCCGCCCCACCCCCAATGATGCCCTGCCCGCTCCTTGCAAGGAGGCAAAACGGCCCCCAGATGCAAGGCTGTTCAGCCTTGTGGAATCCATTTTTGTTGCTGTCATTTGCTTCTTTTATGGTTTTTATACCATTTTTACATTATATGCCATTTATACAACATACAGCATTTATATGAAACTTATTTGAAAATAACATTTAAATACAATGTTTTTCTGGTAAAAAATTAATATGAATAATAAATAGAAAATGGAATACAAACACTTGGAATCTTTGATTCACACATGGGAGAAACAAAATTGAAATAAAAATTGCTTGGGTCACTGCAAAATTTGGTTGCCTCTGTCAAGCATGCACATTCAATGATGAGTTGAAGTTGATACAAAGACTACATTTATTGATAGACCGATACTTTAGCCGAAGCCATTTCTTGAGAGTAATGAAACTGATACATTGATACAATACTTTAAAGGCATACTTCAAAAGAATTCCAAGGGAGGGGGTTGCGGGGAAGCGTTCACACCTAAACTAGTGGACTGTCTACTTTCCCAGGGCATTTATCAGAACTTTGTCCTTGCTTTCGCCAGATGTCTCATCCTTCCTTCGGAGAATATATGGGAAGGTGCTGATTACTTTGTTCCCTTCACACTACTCTAAATTAACAGCCATAAAGCGGGAAAAGAAAGGGGAAAGAATAACAAACAAATAGACTTAGGTTCTCCATGACAATTTACAGATCAGATTCAGGCCGGACCCTAAAACAATCAATTGACATTAATATTCAATCATGCTTGACATACTGCCCCCCTTAAAATAAACCTCGGGGTTTATTCGGGAATGCTCGATGAAATTTATTAACCAATTCTGGAGCCAATACATCTTTTTTAGCTACCAGTTCATTTTCACTGGCTGGGAAATATTTCCACTTAATCAAATAAAGCAAAGTCCCATGTTTCAATTTTGAGTCTAATATCTCCTGCACCTCATGATGACTCTGATTCCCAATCTGGATAGGATGAGGAGCTGATGGTCGAGGGTGCCAGGGTGAAGCCCCAGGATCTCTTCGCAAAAGACTGCAATGAAAAACAGGATGGACTTTACTAAACATCTTGGGCAATTCTAACTCCACAGTTAGTTTATCACTCTTTTGATCTTAAAGGGGCCCAAGAACCTATAGGCCAATTTTTTGGAGGGTTGATTCAGTGGGAGGTTTTTCATTGACAAAAATACAGAGTCCCCCACTTTGAAATCCCATACCGGTACATGAGATTTATCATATTGCTTTTTATTTGCCTCCTTGGCCATTTCTATATTCTCTTGAATCCCTTTCCAGCTGCTCCCCAGCTTCCCCCACCACTGTTCGAATGAAGTGGGTTCCAGAGTTTGTTCCCCGCCTGGCAATAACGGAACTGGCTTGCCCTCATACCCATTTACAATCAGGAAGGGGGAAGCCTTGGTTGAGCTGCGCACACTGTTGTTGTAGCCATACTCGGCAAATGGTAATAGATCCACCCAATTGGACTGCTGATGGTTCACATAACATCGCAAGTACCGCTCCAACAACGCATTCACGCATTCCATCTGTCCATCCGTCTGGGGATGATAGGCAGAGCTCAACCCTTGTTCGATACCGGATAATTTGCAAAACTCCCGCCAGAAGTTGGCAACGAACTGTGGCCCCCTATCGCTAACTATCTTATCCAGGAATGAGTGGAGTTTCACTACATGATGGAAAAACAGATAAGCCAGTCATTTCGCGGTCGGCAGCTGCGCACAAGGAATAAAATGCGCCTGTTTGGAAAAGGTGTCTACTACCACCAGAATTATGGTTTTTCCCTGTGAAGGTGGTAGTTCAACTATGAAATCCATTGATACTACCAACCATGGGCGATTAGCTGTCTCTAATGGCTTTAATAGTCCAGGAGGCTTGCCCCCTCTCCTTTTCGCCATCACACAAATAGGGCATGAAGCTACAAATTCGGATACGTTCTTTTTCATGGATAGCCATCAAAATTGCCTACTTATTAGGCGGAGCGTTTTCACATATCCAATGTGACCAGCCAATTTGTTGGAATGACAATACTGTAGGACTTCGAGCCGTAAGCTTTTTGGAACGTACAGCTTCTCACCCTTGTACCACAACCCGTCCCTTTTTTTCTGTACTTCCCCGGGTCTGTCTTCCCCTTCTTTCTCTGCGTCACATTGCACAATAAAGGGCCTCAGCTCATTGGGGTGGCTCAGGACTGGCTCACTAGTAAACAGCTGCTTGAGTTCCTCAAATGCCGCTTGGCATTTGGGTGTCCAATTTAAA
This sequence comes from Heteronotia binoei, assembly GCF_032191835.1. Classification (NCBI taxonomy): domain Eukaryota; kingdom Metazoa; phylum Chordata; class Lepidosauria; order Squamata; family Gekkonidae; genus Heteronotia; species Heteronotia binoei. The sequence goes on from NC_083231.1 coordinate 71,104,254, forward strand.
CGTGCCCCCTGTTTTTGGCGTCTGGGCTCTTTCCCCTCGTTTTTAACAACTCAGTGAGAGGAAGCATGATTTGGGCAAACCCCGGTATGAAGTTTCTGTAAAAATTTGCGAACCCGAGGAATGATTGGAGCTGTGTATGTGTCCTCGGGGGAGCCCAGTCTAGCACTGCTTGAATCTTGCCCGGATCCATTGCCAATCCCTGGGCTGAAACCCTGAATCCCAAGTAGTCCAATTCAGTTTTGTGAAACTCACATTTTGATAGCTTCGCGTATAGCTTATGCTTTAATAAGGTACTAAGACTTAGGTCCTCCATGACAATTCACAGATCAGATTCAGGCTGGACCCTAAAACAATCAATTGACAATAATATTCAACCATGCTTGACAGCCTCCCTAATAGTTATGTGGTGAGAGAATTTTGCATGAGTGATTAAGAACATAAGAGAAGCCATGTTGGATCAGGCCAATGGCCCATCCAGTCCAACACTCTGTGTCACACAGTGGCCAAAAATATTATATATATATACACACACACACACACACACACTGTGGCTAATAGCCACTGATGGACCGCTGCTCCATATTTTTATCTAAACCCCTCTTGAAGGTGGCCATGCTTGTGGCCGCCACCACCTCCTGTGGCAGTGAATTCCACATGTTAATCACCCTTTGGGTGAAGAAGTACTTCCTTTTATCCATTTTAACCTGTCTGCTCAGCAATTTCATCGAATGCCCACGAGTTCTTGTATTGTGAAAAAGGGAGAAAAGTACCTCTTTCTCTACTTTCTCCATCCCATGCATTATCTTGTAAACCTCTATCATGTCACCCTGCAGTCGACGTTTCTCCAAGCTAAAGCTAAAGAGTCCCAAGCGTTTCAACCTTTCTTCATAGGGAAAGTGTTCCAGCCCTTTAATCATTCTAGTTGCCCTTTTCTGGACTTTCTCCAATGCTATAATATCGTTTTTGAGGTACGGCGACCAGAACTGCACACAGTACACAGTATTCAAGGCCACTTGGGATGCTCTTGTTCCAAGGGTAGTTTTGACAAATTCCACTGCTGTTCCCATCACAGTCCTTAAGATATCAGAAAATGACAAACTGTCAGAACTGAAAGATAATTAGCATTTATCAGATTATCTATGATGCCTTCCAAGTGCAAAGCTAGTGTTTCAGGAGAATGGTGACACGTGCAAATTTTGAATTAGGCTAGAGGATCTGTTCTACATTGAGCAATGTTACATCATGTCTAATTCCTAGTTTTATGGAGAAACAATATTTGAGCATGTATTTAATTTGGGAGGAGTTGCAACAGGATTTCACATATGGCTTTTGGAAAGGATTGTTTCTTAGTGAAATCTTGGCTCATATGTCTTGTCATGGGCAGTTGCAATGATTAATAGTTGCTGAACAGAATTCAGTACACTGGGATGCATATTTGAGAGGCAATAGCATGTGGTCCTAATTGGCATCTAAACAAAACACATGCAGAGGGAAGAAAAGTAGAACAGACTATAATAGGAAGTCATTTTTCACCCCTGCTGAAATATACAACAGCAGGGTTAAAACTCAGAATCTCCAGCATTGAAACATGGCTTCTATGTGAAATCATGGTGAAAAATGGGTTGCACTGTAAATTTAAAAAGAAAAAAAAATATGGCCATCTGGTGAAATAAGCAGCTGGGATGTCCCCTTTCAGGTACACTTGTTTATTTTATGTCCTCTGACTCTGAAATTAAATTGTAGTTTTATGAGTGTGATAAGAAATGTTTGCAGAGTTTCCCTGGGTGTGGGGGGAGGATGTTTTTCTGGGCCCACATAAACAAACAAAAATCTCAAATGGCTTTCACAAGGAAGGGAAAAACCCATGGAGCCTCTCCTCTTACAAAGGCTGGTAATGCTGAAAGAAAGACTTGCATCACCTTTTTGCCCTGCCAGTTTTCCACTTCTACTTTTAAAAAAATTATCACACAGTAATTGAACTTTATTTCAGGTTTCATGTTTTTCTGTGCTCATCTCACAAAAGCTTGTCAATGATCTGTGAGGAAGGTAACTGACGCTGCCAGTTTATGTCACAAATCCAGCAGAATGGGATCACATCAGAAGGTGAGTTTAAGCAGTACACACGTTTCAGGCAATCATAGTCGTGTTATGTTGTCTAAACCCCTTTCATTTCCACTTTGTATGCTATGCACTATGAGGCTCCATGATAATAAAGCACCTAACACTTACCAGGTGGTAGAGAGGGAGGACACAAAGATTTCTGAAGTGCTTTGGGTCCTGCTTTTAATCTGCCTATCCTGGAACCTTAAGTACAGTAATAATCCCACTCTTAAACTTTGCACTGGGGCTGCTAAGGGCTCCTTCTGTACTTTCAGGTTGTCTCCAGCACAGGAATAGTATAACAAATTGCTAAAGAACCAAAGGTTTCTTTGAAGAATTCTTAATGCATCCACCCAAGCAGAAAGGCTCTATTTCCACAGTGGAAACTTGTCAGGTTGGTGTAGTGGTTAACTGTGCGGATTCTTATCTGGGAGAACTGGGTTTGATTTCCCACTCCTCCACATGCACCTGCTGATATGATCTTGAGTCATTCACAAGTTCTTACACAGCCATTCCTCTCAAGAGCAATTCCTGTCAGAGCTCTCTCAGCTCCACCTACCTCACAGGGTTTCTGTTGTGGGGAGGGGAAGGGAAAGGAGATTGTAAGCCACTCAGTCTCCAGGTAGTGAAGGGAGGGGTATAAATCCAATCTCTTCCTCCTCCTGCTTTTTCTTCTTCTTCGTGGTCCCCAAGCATAACTTAAAGGAACGAAAATAGCTACAGCAATTGTGCAAACTGTAAAGACCATGTGTTATCATCTAGAAGCAAACTAGTTGTGGTCTTCTTTGGACCTTCCTGTCACACAGAGACATATTTGAGATTGGCAAAGTGAGGATGCAGGCTTAGTATCTCTTAACAGTTAGTATCTCTTAACAGTTCTAGCATAACTGATCTGTGTCAAGTGATTCTAGATCTGTACCGTCACTGGATAATTCAAAGGTCCAGCATACCTTGCAAGTGTCATGCGGTTGGTGATTTATTGAAAATTGGCCAGAGGTTCCATGTTACAGCAGATCTTCCCTTTGACCCACTGTAACTTCCATAAGACTGCCTCTACTCATTCCCTGATGAGTAACAGGCATTCTGACTGACAAAGTTGTCTTAGTGACTTTATCTATATTATCTGCATTGTGTTTGTCTGATTCAATAAAGTATTTCACACTATATATAAAATGGTTATTTCTTATTTGGCTTGCAAATCTGAAAATTCCAAAATGTGAATGAGTCAGGAAGCAGAGTTTCAAAGCTGAATACCACATAATTGCCCCAACAAAAGGCAGGGGAGGCCAAGCAAAGGGGGAAAAAATGAATTTGCAAATTACTATGACTTCTGAATTTTGCACCAAGTAATTAAATAGTTTAATGGTTTTGTTCCTCAAAATATGCCAGATACCCCCAAAACTATTACTATTGCCATTGCTATAGCCACTTGAACACAGATAGTGCATTCTGGGAACAAATATTTCATAAGAGTGCTCTAGTAGTAAAGTGTTTCCTTTGAAAATATTTTGAGTACAAGTTAGCCTTCAAATGTGCCATCTGAAAGCATGTTTTTGATATGTACTACAGATTTTATTTCAGTTCCTCTTGCTCAATCCTTTACATTTTTTTTCTTCCACACTGCTTAGTAACTATCTCTTGAACCTACTAATATTATTTATTTATTTCATTTATACCTTGCCCAGTTCCATGGGTGGGGTCGGGATGGCTTACAACATTAAACCTATCAAACAATTTTTTTAAAAAAATAAAACAATGAATGGCACAATAGACAGTAACAAAGACTCATAGACATTAACAGAGGCCTCATGTCAGGCAGAAATAGGTACCCCAGCAAAATCCAGTGCCCAAATGATATCCAGAAGAGCAGGACGCTGGAAAAGGGGCCATGAATAGGGGAGGCTAAAACGGTTGAACATCTGCTGCCTCAGCCAAAAGCCTAGCAGAACAGCTCCATTTTGCAGACCCTGCGGACCTGTAGTATGTCCTGCAAGGCCCTGATCTCAAGTGGGCATATGTCCCACCAGGTTGAGGCAAGGGCCGAAAAAACCCTTGGACTGGTTGAAGCTAAATGGATGTCCCTTGGGCTGGAGACCACCAGGAGGTACTGGTCAGAAGAGTGTAAAGCTTCAGGGCTCTTAAGGGAAGATGCAGTCTTGCAGGTATGATGGTCAGAGGCCACATAGGACTTTAAAGGTCAATACCATAACCTTGAACCAGATTTGGTATTTGATTGGCAGCCAGTGCAGTTGGTGCAGCATCAGCTGAATGTGCATCTGCAGAGTTGTCACTGTCAGCAGGCATACTGCTGTATTCTACACTAGCTGCAATTTCTGAATAAGGCTCAAGGGTAGCCCTGCATAGGGTGAGTTACAGTAATCCAACCTAGATGTGACAATTGCATGGAAAACTGTAGCTAAATCTTTGGGACTGGGACAGGGAACCAGTTGCCTGATTAGTCCAAGATGATAAAAGACCTGGGCCTCCATGTATTTTTTTTTTTTTATCCCCTCAACATTCGTTTTTTAAACAGTGCTTAGGGTACATTCAGTCTTGGGTAACTTGCATCACTGTAAAATAGATTATTACAGCCCTCTTTTTTCTCCCCTCTTCTCAGTGTGTATACACACATTGTGCTAGGTCATCTCAGGTATTGGGAAGGCTTTGCATGTGCCCCATATTCCCATTTTGCTTTCCTCTCAGCCTGGTAGACAATTCTCCAGCTTTGAGTGTATTCATTCAACAGGAAAGGATGGACTGCATGCTGACATCATAATCACCATGTGAACCTGAAGGGGAATTAGGGCACTAAGTTTACTGTGATTCTTCCACATGTACAGGCACTGTACCTGCATTGAGATGACTCACAAACAAAACTTGTAAGCGTGGTAGAAGTTCTAAACAGAGCTATTAACCTTGATTTATTTTCAAATGGTTTTTCATTTGTGCTACTGAAAGCTGCATTAGGTAATCCTAAATGCTACTATCCTAGTTTGCATTTCTGTGTTGGCAACACACCCCTGAATACTTGCAATTTCACATAATCTAAACATGTCACAACTTATAACTGTTCTTCTTGTCACTGCCTGTCCCAGTTGTTTTTCCTGAAACCACACCAATACCTATTCCACTTACTATAATATTTGTTAATAAATATCATAAAGCTTGTTCTTCTTGGTCCTTCCTTCCTACACTACAGTAATCCGTTGAGTGACAGCACTTGAAATCAGTTCTCTTAACTTTATATTTGTGTGCAGAAACAAAACTAACAGTACTACCCTAGGGAGAGTTATACCCTTCTAAGCCCTTTGACTTCAGTGGATTTAGATTGTAAATCTATTTAGGATGGCACTATATGCAAATGACTGCTGGAAAATGCCTCTACCCAGCTAAAAACTGTTTCTGCACCTTTAACTGAGGCAGATATTTTCATAACTGGAAATGGAATATTGTAGAATGCAATCATATACCAAAAGCATATGAAAAAGAGATTCACATACAATATATTGTCTGTTTGCAAGATTAATTATTTGATTTTCATTTCACTATATATGTAGACTTACTTCCTTGGGTTTAAAAAGTCCTTTACACATTTGCTATTGAAGTCTGAATTGATTGTTAGTGACCAGAAAGAATATCTTGGAGTCATGTTTGGTATCTCAGTGGTCATATCTGCTCACTATGTTGCAGTTTTGAAACAGACATATCCAGTGTTAGGAGTGGTTAGGAAATGAATTGAAAGAAAATATTCAGTATTGTAATTCTCTTATATTGTACTTCCCAGGTGAAGATGTGTCTGAAAAAGTAAGTACAGTTCTGTTCTCAATACTAAAAATATTTCATAAAACTAAAAAGTGCTGAAAAGAATAACAAAGACATTAGATCAAATTATACTTGGAGTAGATAAAATTAATGTATACTTTTTTTTCTCCTTCTCCCATAATCCTAGACCACAGGGGCACTCAATACATTCAATAGGTAATAGATTCTGGACAGAAAAAGAATTATTCTTTTCACGACACATAATTAACTTGTAGAACTAACTGCAATAGGATTTAGGGGTTTTAAATGGGAATTAAACAAGTTCAAGGAGAGTAGGCTCATCAGTGACTATTAATCTCGACGGCTACATGGAACCAGTGACAGTGTACCTCTGGATATCAGTTGCTGGCGATCACTAACAAGGGAAAAAAATGTTTCTGTATCATATCCTACAGCAGCCTGAACAGTCAGACTCGCCTGAGCTCAGAAGAACTTGGAAGCCAAACAGGGTCAGTCATGGTTAATATGAATGGGAGACTACCAAGAATTGCAAATTTATACTCTGCCCTTCTTTCTGAATCAGAGACTCAGAACAGCTTACAATCTCCCATATCCTCTGCCCCCACAACAGACACCCTGTGATGTGGGTGGGGCTGAGAGGGCTCTCACAGAAGCTGCTTTTTCAAGAACAACCTCTGCCAGAGCTATGGCTAACCCAAGGCCATTCCAGCAGGTGCAAGTGGAGGAGTGAGGAATCAAACCTGGTTCTCCCAGATAAGAGTCCACACACTTAACCACTACACCAAACTGGCTCTCTGGGAAGACCTAGGTTGCTATGCAGAGGACAGTGTGCTCTGTGCTCATCTCTGGCTTTGACAGTTAATATAAGTGGCTTGAAACTCGATGGTGCTTAAGTATTATTATCATATCCTGCTTGCAGTCATTCCATGGTATCTGTTGGGTCACTGTGGGAAATGAAAGGATGCTGGACTAGTTGTTCCTTTGGATCCAACAGGAGTGTCCTATGTATTCTTTTGAAACAGAAAGGCATATTTGGAAACCCCTAATTTCCCTTTTTTTCCTGCACCAATGCTCCTATAAAAATCACCCTTCCCCTCCTCAGCTCTGTTTGTCCTCAGGGGGAAAATAAATAGAGATTCAATCACAAGTCTCCTGAATAACATGTAGTTAAGTTCTAAGTCACAGCATACAAGAGGGGCAGAAACCCAGAAACAATGAAATTATTTAATTATCCAAAGGCAGGACACTGAAAAGTTTCAAGCATCCTCATAGGAACTTTATGTGTTTTTAGATAATGTGAACAGAACATGCCTAACAATTTTGAACTTTTTGAATGGTTTTTTTTCATGTTTTATAATTTTTATTAATTTCAACTACGAAAAGGAAAAGCATAAGCACAAGTACAGAAACATCAAGGGAGGGGGGGAAATACAGAGTGGGAGAGCAGAAACAAAGAAAGCTGCAAATATATCAGTTACATTTTTACCTTAAAACAAAATACCTAATCCTTTCTACCTGCAAGTGTTGAGTTTTCCCCTTATATTCTACCATCTTCATTTTCCATTATACATTTTTTTACTAAGCTATTACTTAAAATACAAGTCTGAACTATTCTTCTTCAGCAAACAGATATATATATATATATAGAAAGTCACCAAGATCTCAACACAAAACTAACTGGATAAGCTTAATCATATTAAAAATACAAACTGACGTTATTTTAACAATATCATCATTTAGATAGGCATAAAAAACAAATATTTCTTTATCCTTCTAGCTTACATATTTCAAATGGATAGAAAAAAGATCAAATTAAAAATAACATAAAAAAGTGGAGAGATAAGAAAAAAATGGTAAACAAGGAGCATATCAGTTTATCTATCTCAATATAAGCAATTTCTCCAAACAAACATATTATGAGCAGATCTACCAGACTGCAAAATAATTGTGTTGTCTGTCTTCTTAAAAATTAATCCAAGTTAACTGTTTATTTAAATTTCTTTTCAGAACTTTTCAATCCTTTAGTTCTTATGTCCATATTAATCAGAGAGAAACAAACCTATTATGTCCCAAAAATCTCACTTTGCCTTTTAAAATCGCATATCTTGCAGGGAGTTCCATATTATCCAGTTATCTACAGAGAGAGAGAAAACAATTTAAATCTGTTCTTCCTGAAAGTTTTCCACGTTTTGATTTCTTTGATGAAATGTGCATCCTCTCTCCTTAATGCAAGCACCCCTCTCAGTAACAACAGTAAAAATCCCACGCCATTAGATCCTCTCAAAAATACTTCAAACAGCCTTAACCTCCGGTTCTTCTTAGTAACTGCACCATAAGGTTCCATTATAGTTTTCTTCTTTTCATTTCCCGACAGATCTTTTTCCATTTCCAAATCCACAAACATTACCAAGATCTCTTTGTCATTCTTCCCACGTAGATTCAAGTTTTCGCTAGCTTTCAATATAAAAGCTCCCATTTGCTTTTTTATCAACTCTGTTAATAAACCAAGGTCCTGCTTTAGAAAGAATATGATATCCATTGTATCTTTTTTATGAAACATTTCGCTTTGTGATGCCATTTTACTCCACAGTATAACGCAGTCTAATAATCAAAGTTGAAAAATAACTCAGAGATCCAGTTAGTCTATCCTTCCAAATCTCCACCAGCCGTATATCTTGATTGTTGCCATTTCAGTTGCACTCAGACGACAAATACAAATCTCTTTGGAATATATCTCATTTGTTCAGACCAAATTATAACCAAATAATAATCCCTTTATCACCTATTCAATCATAATCAGGGTTGATTTAAGTATCTATATTCAGTCAAATTCAGATTGTTGCAGGCATTCAAAGTTGTTCTTTTTATCTTTTGGAAGCCAGATTCAGGGGAAAATGGGGGGGGGGGGAGAATTCACCTCTTTCCCTTCCTTTGAACTGACCCATTTGTTGTTATGTAAAATGACCCATTAGCCGATGGTATGAAAACCAAACTTACTTGCAGAGTAGAATTGCCATGTTTGAGACAGGAAAGCAATACATCAGAAACTTGTTAGCAGCAAAGAAAGCAAGCGGTCGGGTGTTCATCTCTTTCTGCCATAAAGGCAATCAAGGCAGCAAAGCATTGAAGCACACAAGAAGAGCAGGAACACCTGTTGCTATATCCCTGTCTTCCTGTAAAAGCCCCATGCTGAAAGGAAACCCCTCCAGGGTCACCCCTAGAGGCACCTCTCCAATTGCCCCTAGAGGCACCTCTCCCTCTTAGGGGGGCCACAAGAGACAAGTTCCACGGACCCCCACTGAGCTCAAGGCGACCTTTTTGAATGTTTTTAAGGTAGGTGTCCTCTGAAGAAGAATGTTATGGTGAAATCATATTCTCCCTGGTGGGTCACAAATTGTATAATTCTTGTTTAAAGACTCACCTGTGATATATACACAATCAATGTGTAAAAGAAGTTATTTTTAATATGTGATAATAATAGAGTCATCAGCAATGGTGATTCATTCCCTTTAAAAGCAACAGAACTTCCATCTTTGTTAGGGTTGCCACATTTCCCCTGGCCATTGGCGGGGGATGGGGGGGTGGAGTTACCAATTCCAGACTGGAAAATTCCTAGAGATTTGAGGATGCAGTCTGGATAGGACAGGGGCCTCAGTGGGGTACAATGTCATACAGTCCAGCCTCCAAAGCATTCATTTGCTCCAGGGGAACTGATATCTGCAGTCTGGTGATAAAGTGCAATTCCAGGGAATCCCCAGGTCCTACCTGGAGGCTGGCATCCCTAGTTACCTGTGTATGCATGCATAAACTGAATTGCTTAAAACAAAATAGTGATTCAATGATGTGGAACTGCTAAGTTGGACATAAATATAGTTATTCTGATGAACAATAGCAAGTGGCATGCAGCATGATGGGTGAATTAACACATGCGCTTGTGAAGGGACTTGCCCTCTTGGCTGTCCTTCACACCTGCTGTACGAGGTAGTGCCACCACTCAAGCTCTACCATCTTTCTTGTTTACTTGCAGCTTGAGGCACAAATAAGGCTTTGTGCTTAATGTGTGAGACATGTGTTTCTGGCTTTCATCCCACTTTTCTCCTGCCTGCTATCCAACCTAGTCCAGACTGGAGTCACTAGCCTTTGCATGAAAAAAGCAGCTAGGCATGAATGTGGGAACCTGAGAAGACAGTCTGAACTCTAAACATCCTTATTTACTGTAGCACAAATGGTGGCCACCAGAACACAGGAACATAGGAAAATTATAACATAGCACTACAGGTTACTGCAGAAATAAGAAAGAAAACATAGGAAGATAATCTAAGTTTTACAGCCACAGTGACAGGAGAAGAATTCTTCCTTTAGCATATCATAAAGTACATAGGAAGCTACATATGTGTAATAAAACAATGGAAACTCATAAAGAAGCACATAGATTCTTAACAGATCAAGTTTCGTGCCTGTATATTAGGTCAAAAAGTCACTGCAAAGTGAATAAAATATTACAATGATATCAATAATAATTAACATGGGGTTGTAAGCATGCACACAGCTACATAATAATTAGTTCTGCACATAAGAGATAATTAGGATGTTTTCCCTGAAACCATGTGTAATGTCAGACGATATAAAGCAAAAGAGAACACACACAGTGTTAGGTGTGACCATGAGAAATACCTGTGGTATGAATGAGACAAGTAATCTATTTTACCTTTAATCCATTTACTCTTGCCTATAAACAAAGCTTTTTTGGGTGGAGGGGGGAATAACTGCTCAATAAGCCCTTCACTGTTCCTTCTGGATATGCTAACATTCCTGAGAAATTTCAAATGGTAGGTTAAGGTGAATATATCTGTTGCCACCCAAAAAATAATTATTTCCTATCCAGGTTTTTTATCTAAATGAGAAGCATACAATGAATGCCTTTGTCTGAATCTGAAAAATGTTGCCTGAAATAATTTGATACTAATATAACTTTGTCAGTTTAATTCAAGTAAAAGTGGAAGAGAGGAGGAGGGGAATGTTTTTGGATTTTGGCTCTGGCTTTTGTCGAGAAGGATGGTTTTTTTTGTGTGTGTGTGCCTCAAAACTTGCTATTTTAAAATTAAATTAAAAGCTGTTGATGTATGGATTTAAAGGCAGCTGCTGAACCCAGATCCAGCAAGTGTGTGATCTTAGAAAAGGACTTGCATGAACAGATCCCTGATCAAGTTCAGATGCAAAATGATACTGCTTCATGTTATCTAAATTGGCCCTGATTTCAGGCCTGTCACATGACATGCACTCCTGGGTAGAATCCAGGATCCAGCCAGGTTAGTACGTACACAAGTCCTAGCTTAACATTCTCAGTTAGAAGGAAGAGACCAGGAGAGACGCAAAACTTAAACAAGCAAACTTTATTACCCTGTTAAGATTCAGAGCCAAAAGGTAAAATGTCAGAGAAGCAAAAGGAGACAATATTGTAACATAACAATCAGCATATAATAAATCAATAAAACTGTGTATATTTGAGTATATGCCTATTTGGCAGATATTGGTAGAAAACACCAGCTAGCCACTGGGCAGACCTGTCTAGAACCAAAAGTGTGATAAACTTGAGCCTAGAGAAAAGGATAAAACTGGAGTGAGAAAATTCATACATTGCTTGTCTTGAAGAGAAGGGCCTGGAGGAGGGATGGGCATGAACTAAAATGGAGATGTTGGGTAGTTGGTGCTGGGAAATGACACAAGTGCATTGCCATCTACTAGAAAAGATTCTTGTGCTAAAACTAGGATCCTTGACAGGACTAGGTTCAAACTTCAGAAACTTTCATTCCATTGGTAGTACTCGGACTGTAGCTTGGTTAGGGCAGTATCAGGATCTGGGTTCCCAGTAGCTTGGGGAGTCCAAACTCTGTCATAGGATAATTTAAATTTTCTATTGTGAAGAGAATGCTATAGTCTAGACAATGTACTAATGTGTCAGGAGGCATGTTTGATTACCAGTACTTGAGTTATGGGTGAAGGCACGCATGACTCATTGTTCAAAAACAAGAACAAAATCCATGTAATACCTTGTATTAGGACCAACCAAATTGACACAGAACATTGTGTTGCCAGCAACCTTATGGGATGACATTGTAGCCCTGTCAGGGTGTGTGTATTATCTATGAAACTTGTGTTGTAAGAAATAAGCTGAACGTTAAGGTTAAGCTTGAGTCTACATCTTAAGGTCAAGGGAGGTTCTGGAAGATTTGATGGTGTAGTTGATTAATCGACTCCCTGGAACATTCAGGCCATTAGCTTCTTCCTTCTGAGAAAATATTCCTGTCTGTGTTTGGGTCCCCATCTTTGATATTACACTGAATATTTCACCCAGGCCTCTTGCATTCTATAGCAAAAGGATCTTAGATTATGTGAATACAGAGATCCCGAGGTCCAAAATACAGAGAATGGTCCTAAAAGTAACATCTGGATGAATAAAGAGGCACATTTGGCACCTGAGGTTCAAATGTGATAATTCTGAAGCAATTTGGAAGGACTGATTTCCAGCACTAACTCATTGCCATCGTCAGTGGGGTACAAGTGACACCAATGCAGGGGGAGAGGGTAATCCAGGGGCCTCTCAAAAATGTACAACCAAATTTCCTTTTTGCATGAAAACAAGTCTCAGAAAATTCTGTTGGTGGTCTGAACCATCCACAACTTGGCCAGAATATATACCCTCACACACAGAAGTGACAGTCTCTGAATGGGAACCATGAATGCAAGTGTACTTCTTTTCCTTTTTTGTTGCAGCACTTTATTATGAAGATAGTTTTACAAGTTCATTTGTTCTCTGTAGAGAACATTAGTTTTACATAATTTCATCAAAATGCAACATCTAAGGTCACCACAGGGAGATATAACAAATGGCTTATACTCATGTACAGGATTAGACATGCTCTCATTTTGGAACACTGTATGCAATGAACATTTAAAAACAATCAATCAAATTATTTCTACTATTAAAATTTATAATGATTAACAAAAGCAAAAAAAAAAAAAGCAACAACCAAACACTCCTTGTTCAAGAAACACTATTTTATATGTTTAAGGTATCAGGCTTCTATATTAATAAGCATACAAATGTTTTAGATTGAAGGTCAGAGTCAATTAAACCTAAGTGATATAATTAATATCAAGTCTAACTTAGGTTGTCTCACTTGTAGTGCAATTAAATACAGAAGTTTTCTGTTATAATAGGTTACTTTTATATATAAGGACAACCTTTAAGCTAATGACAGGGCATTGTGGTAGATTCAACTATACTTTCCACAGCTGAGAAAGAGAGGAGGTGTTTTTTTTTTAATCACTAAAAAGGCTATGCTAAGGATCCTGAATAGACAAAGAAGCCTCCTGAAGCCCGCTGCATCGCAGCGTGGCTGAAGGGGAAGTTTTGCCCCCCCTTGGAGGGAGAGCGGAATCTTCGGCGCGCTTTTGAGCGCGTCCTGAGGGGGCGGGGCTTCAGCGCTGTTGCTGAAGCCCTGCTCGGCGCCGCGGCAGTCTCCTGGCGTTTTCGGATGGCTCGGAGCTTGTGTGTGAGCTCCTGACGCGTCGGGGCTGTCTGGGCCGTTGTGGAGCGTCGGGTGGAGCGTCTAGAGCTGAGAGCATCGAGGGATCATTCTTCCTTTAAACAGTTTGATTACCAGGGCTTGCTGTGTGCCCTGGAGATAGTTTGTCTTGTGGGCTGTTGTTGGGTGTTCTTCTGGGTTGGTTTTTTCACAGGGGCTAAGGGAACTTCGCCTTTTGGGGGTAAAGAGCAGTCCATTGGGACCCCCCCCCCTCTTTTCTTACTAGCTAACAGACTAGCCCAGTTTTGGCAGCTAGACAGGGGCAGCCCTGGTAAGCACTTTGAGGGGAGAAAAGGAAAGGTCCCCTGTGCAAGCACCAGTCGTTTTTGACTATAGGAACATCGCCTTTTGGGGGTAAAGAGCAGTCCATTGGGATCCCCCCCCCCTCTTTTCTTACTGGCTAACAGACCAGCCCAGTTTTGGAAGCTAGGCAGAGTCAGCCCTGGTTAGCACTTGGAGGGGAGGAAAGGAAAGGTCCCCTGTGCAAGCACCAGTCATTTTTGACTCTGGGGTGACGTTGCAAGCACCAGTCATTTTTGACTCTGGGGTGACGTTGCTTTCTCAGCGTTTTCACAGCAGACTTTTTCAGGTGTCTTACTCAGGACTGTGGTGCTGTCAGGGGACGGGGTGGCCATTTGACCAAGACTGGGGGGAACAGCGGGGCTGGGCGGCCGTTTTGAGATGCTTAAGTTCAGGGGTGCTGGTAAGAGTACTTCTCCCTGAGGCTGGGTAGCCATTTTTAGCTTTGCTTCTTCTCCCTCAAGCCGTGTGCTTGGGGCGGCCATTTTGAGGTGCTGTACTTCTTCCTGGTGCTTGGGGGCCATTTTGGCCTTGCTTCTTCTTCATCACACCCTTGCTTTTGGGGCGTCCATTTTACGAGGTGTTTAGGCGGCGGCCATTTTAGAGTTCACTGGTGTGGTGGCCATTGGCTAAGCTGGGGTGGTGGCCATTTTGAGGGCTGTTTTCCCCCTTTTATTCCTTTGCTGGCCTCAGGCTTGGCTAAGCTCTTTAGCAAACATGTCGGGTCGCAAAGGCAGTGGAAAATCAAAAGGAAAACCGCCTGCCCCTAAGGCTCCTAAGCCTCCTTCTAAGCCCCCCCCCCCTTCGTCTTCGGACGATGAAGGGGGCGATGAAGTTAATGCAGCCATTTTTCAGAGGCTGCGGGCACTTGAGCAGGCATCGGGGTTTCCACCTTCTCAGTTGCCCAAGAAGGGTCGGTTGTCCAAGCGTACTTTGCAGGCAGATGTATTGACCCACTTATCTCTTCTGGAGGGCAGATCTGCTGCAGTTGCTGCTGGAGGAGCTGTGGGGTCTGCTGGCTCTGATGTTGGTGCGGGCACATCGTCCTGTGCGGGTGGTACTGGATCAGCTTTGGTGCCTGCTTTATCGGCTGATAAGTCTGGGGACGGCTCTTTGCCTCATCCTGGGCCTGTGCGGCCTTGGGGGGCTTGGGGGTCTGTTGGTCCTGGTGGGGCGGGTGCTCCGTTGGGCGGTGCTGGGGCTCCTTCTACTCCAGGCTCAGAGCAGCAGAGCAACTGGATGTGGCCACAGGGTCAGTTTGGTCCATTTGGCAATTGGCCCGGGGTTGGTCAGCAGGGATCGGCAGCGACTTGGCCCGGAGGTTGGGGTTTCCCATCTCCATACGGGGCGGTCCCCTTTAGCGCTATGCCTTTTGGGGAGGTGGCTTTGCCGCTGGGTATCACCTGCTGCCTACCCCGAGAGAGAAAATCTTAAAAGGGGAATACGTGGACGTATTCTCCCTTTTATTTAGGGAGTTGGAGAAGAGGGACAAGGAGGAGCTGGTCGATAAAGAGAAGGAGAAGCTCAGGAAGAGGGAGGTTGATCGGACCTGGGCCAATTGGCTCCCGGGGTTTTTCATATATGCGGGAGTGATAGCACGTGCGCAGCCCTGGCGGGCCGCCGAGTTGATTCAATATATGGACATCATATACAAGGGGTATACGATGTTCAGCGGCTCGGCCTGGATCCAATATGACCAGGAGTTCAAGATGAGGGCCGCTTTGTACCCTTCACTCCCTTGGGATCGGATTCACCAACAGTTGTGGCTGCAGGTGATGTCACCTGCTCGGCCCAATTTGGGGGACCGTTCTGACAGTGGTCACCTAGTGAGTAGGGCTTCCTCTTCACCTTCTTGTGCGTCCTCCTCCTCCCACAGGGTTGCGGGGCAGGTGGTTCTGCCCCGCTTGCTTTGCTGGAAGTATGGGTCCCAGGGGGCGTGCAGTCGTAAAGACTGCCACTTTAAGCACGAATGCCCCCTGTGAGCTGGCCCGCATTTCTTCAACAACTGCCCTAGAGTTTGACCACGTAAGGGCCAGAAAAGATCAGGCTGGGGTCCTTCTCAAACTGGAAAGGGGTCCCAGCCTGATAAAGGTGGGGCCTCTGAGAAGTGGCTTCGTAGGTACCCACGTAGGGAGGACAGTTGTTATTTGTTGAACGGTTTCACGTTGGGTTTTAGAATTCCTTTTCAAGGTCCTCGAGTACCAACTTGGTCCAGGAACCTTAAGTCATGGGGTCTACTTCCGGGGACATGGGTGCATGGAAGAGTGGCCTGAGTCGTGGGTGCAGGCCGGTTTGAGCCGGGACCTCACGTTTTTGGAATTTTTTCCCATTTTAGTTGCGGCAGTTTGAGGACTTTAGGGCTGAGGTAGGGTATCGCATTGTTTGGCCCCTCCCAGTGGAGCAGTTGCTCCATTATTGTATTTCCTTGAGAGGTAAGGGGTTGGCCGTGCAATCAATTCGGGGACGCACATCTGCACTGGCCTTTGCTAGCAAGGCCTTGGGGTTTAAAGAGGAAACAGCAGATTTTCGTATTCGAAAGATGCTGGAAGGGTGGTCCAGGGAGGCTGGGCCTATGCCTGATACTAGGGTCCCTTTGTCTCCTGATATTCTTCAGGGTTTGAAAGGGGTTTGGTGCGCAGTGTGTGCGTCTCATTTCGAGGCAGTTTTGTTCCATGCAGCCTCTTTGGTAGCCTTTTTTGGGGCTCTGAGGGTTAGTGAACTGGTGGCAAGCTCCAAGAGTGATGTTTCGGGTAGGGCGTTGTTATTGAAGGATATTATGTTGCTGGGGGGTAAGGTGGTCCTTACTATCCGGCGATCTAAAACTGATCCAAAGGGCACGGGGACTGTGCTAGAGTTGGGTCCATGTTCAAAGGTGGAGCTTTGCCCAGTTTCCGCATCAGCCAACTATTTGGCTTTACGGGGGGGGGGGGGGGCTGCGAAGGATCGCTGTTTTGTCGCTCTGGGGGCAGTCCGTTGACAAAGCATCAATTTTGGGCTGTGACGTCAAAAGGCTTTAGCCTTGTTCGGTTTGTCTGGATTGAGGTTTGGTACCCATTCCTTCAGAATCGGTGCAGCCTCTACGGCTGCTGCCTTGGGTTATCCTACTTCGTCCATTCAACGCCTGGGCCGTTGGCGTTCTCAGGCTTACAAAGGTTATATTCGCCCTTTGCTCCGCTAACAAGTTTTGTTTAGGAGCTGGGGTATTTTGAGGTTTGGGTTGTCTAACTTGTCTGTTTCTTCCTTTTAGATGCTGTAGTTCCTGGCCGGATGAGCAGAGTTCTCATCTGCGGGCACAGTTATGTGTTTTGGGCGGCACATCAAGCTCGGAGAACTGCTGTTGGCTCTCAGCTGGGGCTCAGCAAATGTGTCACGATAGAATGGAGGGGGCGCTGGGGTCTTCAGTGGCCTGGCTTGCTCCCCCTTTTGTTTCATGGGTCTGGGGGCCCTCCTCCGCAGGTATTGATTTTTCACTTGGGAGGGAATGATCTCGGGCTGATTAAGGGCAAGGCATTGATCTTACAGGCCCGAGACGATTTCAGGTACATAAGAAACAGATGGCCTGGTACCATTATAGTTTGGTCGGCCATGATTCCGCGCTTGGTGTGGCGCAGTGCCTGGGGGTTTATGGCACCATGCGGCCTGGGGAGGACTGGTTAGCCTCCCCCTTTTGGGGAGTTAGGGGTCTGTCAGGATCAACCTTGGGTGTGGCTCGAGGTTTGTGAATGCAGACTGTCCTGGAGACTCGATTGGATGGGTGCCTTTCGCTGAGACTCGCGTCTGGTGTTTGGGCCCTCCGGTGCGAGCCTCCCTGCTGGGCCTGCCTAACGGGAGCTGTGGCTCACAGCTCCGGCTGGGGGGCCGGGTCTCTCGCCCACTGAAAAAGGCAGGGGAGCGGACTGAGGAGACCCCTGGCCCTGACTTGGCCGCAGTTCGGTTGCCCACCAAGCGAATAGGGAAATTTGCAAGGTTCTGGAGGGTGGTTTGGGCCACTATTTGCCCCATCCGGATATTTCTAAGGAATGTCCCAACCTCTACAGAGGGGATGGTGGGCATCTCTCGGAAAAGGGTAATGTGCTTTTTCTGAGAGATTTGCGGCAAGGGCTTTTGTTGGTTTTGGGTCTTTTTGTGGGTGCTAAGCCCTAAGTAGAGACTTGGCCTTAGTTGTGGCAGGTTCTACGGGGTTTATGGCACCATGCAGCCTGGGGAGGACCAGTTAGCCTCCCCCTTTTGGGGAGTTAGGGGTCTGTCAGGATCAACCTTGGGTGTGGCTCAAGGTTTGTGAATGCAGACTGTCCTGGAGACTCGATTGGATGCATATAATAATAATAATAATAATAATAATAATAATAATAATAATAATAATAATAATAATAATAATAATATTTCACTATGCATCTAATATGTTCATTTATGAAAGACAGCAGCACTGGAGATGGAAAATCCAGTTGAAAAGCCATCTATCTCACTCAGCACAGAAATTGTTCCACATGGCTGCAATCTTAAAAGCAATTGTTCAAGTATGCTAAAGTAATGCTAATTTTAGTGGTGCTGCTTCAAAGTAACTGGGCTCAAATACCAGCCATTGTGACTTTCTGTTACAACTTAAGTTAAAGAATTGCTTTCTGATCCAGGCCAAAGATATGCCCATCTCCTCTTTAGCTATTATGGGGCCAGCTCATCTATGTTTGATTCAGAAAGTACAGCACAAGTGATGGAGCAGCTGTTTGGATTAGCTAGGATCAGCATGACAACTGGCACAGTTCCTATATGGCCCTGTCAAATATATTGCATCAGTATGCCTGAAACACACAAAAAATCCTCCATCTGGAAGCACCCTTGAAGGTCACTTTCAAACCTGTATACAAGATAGTATTGTGCCAGCTTTCATGAGTTTTGATTATTTATTCAGAAGATACATTTCTGGAAGGGTTGAGAAAGGGTCTAGCACCCCTTCTTTACCTTTCATGTATTTACATATTTTAAATGCCTCTGCATGGCCTCTATTTGTCTGGTCTGCTGTTGTGTGGGGAGCATTTTCAATCTGAAAGGACTTTTTTTTGGAATCCCACAGTGGACTATAATGGTTTTATTGTGCTGCATTTTCATACAGGGTTACCTATATAATGATAAAACCAAGTTTAAATCCAGTGGCTCCATGAAGAGAAGGCTCTTATTAGCTCTTCATGGCAATTAACACCTCCCCTCCCACCTATATCTAATATTTGAGGAATTCTGTTTCAATTAACCTGAAGGAGTGAACATACTAAGTCCCTTGTACCCAGAATTGAACTTTATTTGACTTGTAGGTGCCACCGGACTCAAATCTCATTCCCACATCTGTTTGTTAACTTTTGTATTTGTATCCTAATTCACAGATCTTTTTTGCATCCAATTCAGCTATAATCACTCAGCACTTATGCATCTAAGTGGCCCTTCCTGACTGCAAATCCCCCGCCCCACTCCCTATAAGTAAGGCTTGGAAAAATTGTTTCAATGTATCCAACAAAGTGTGCTTGCACAGGAAAGCTTATACTGTGAATAAAACTTTGATGGTCTTAAAGTGCTTTTGTTGTTCAGTCGCACAGTCAAGTCCAACTCTTTGCGACCCCATGGAACAAGTCACACCAGGCCCTCCTGTCTTCCACCATCCTCCAAAGTCTGCTCGAATTCGTGTTAGTTACATCAGTAACTCTGTCCAGCCATCTCATCTTTTGCTGTCCCCTTCTTCTTTTGCCTTCTGTCTTTCCCAGCATCAGAATCTTCTCCAGTGACTGCTCCCTTCTCATTTGGTGGTCAAAGTATTTGAGCTTCTGCTTCAGCATCTAACCTTCCAG
Organism: Heteronotia binoei; assembly: GCF_032191835.1. Classification (NCBI taxonomy): domain Eukaryota; kingdom Metazoa; phylum Chordata; class Lepidosauria; order Squamata; family Gekkonidae; genus Heteronotia; species Heteronotia binoei. Next base: position 71,123,860 of record NC_083231.1, read on the forward strand.
GAAACAGTCAGGGTTCATTTCCCTTAGGACTGATTGATTTGATCTTCTTGCAGTCCAAGGGACTCTCAAGATTCTTCTCCAGTGACTGCTCCCTTCTCATTTGGTGGTCAAAGTATTTGAGCTTCTGCTTCAGCATCTAACCTTCCAGGAAACAGTCAGGGTTCATTTCCCTTAGGACTGATTGATTTGATCTTCTTGCAGTCCAAGGGACTCTCAAGATTCTTCTCCAGCACCACAACTCAAAAGCATCTATTCTTCTGCGCTTGGCCTTCCTTATGGTCCAGCTCTCACAGCCATACATTACTACTGGGAATACCATCGCTTTGACTATATGGAATTTTGTTGGCAGGGTGATATCTCTGCTTTTTATTCTACTGCCTAGGTTCACCATAGCTGTCCTCCCAAGGAGCAAATGTCTTTTAATTTCATGGCTTCAGTCACCATCTGCAGTGATCTGCAGATGGTGACTGAAGCCAGTTTGGTGTAGTGGTTAAGTGTGTGGACTCTTATCTGGGAGAACCGGGTTTGATTCCCCACTCCTCCACTTGCACCTGCTGGCATGGCCTTGGGTCAGCCATAGCTCTGGCAGAGGTTGTCCTTGAAAGGGCAGCTGCTGTGAGAGCCCTCTCCAGCCCCACCCACCTCACAGGGTGTCTGTTGTGGGGGAGGAAGGTAAAGGAGATTGTGAGCCGCTCTGAGACTCTTTGGAGTGGAGGGCGGGATATAAATCTTCTTCTTCTTCATCTTGGATCCCAAAAATGTGAAGTCTGTCACTACTTTCATGTCTTCCCCTGTTCTGACAGTTGCTTCTTAACCCTTATATAGGTTTCTCAGGAGACATGTGAGGTGGGCTGGTACTCCCATCTCTTTAAGGATTTTCCACAGGTGCAAAAAGAACTTGCTTAAAGGTGCTACTGAACTCAAATTTTGTTCGTCTGCTTTATACCAACACGGATACCTCACCTGAATTTATGTAATGATGTCACTGATGAAAACATTCTCTGATTGTCACTGCATTACTAGGGGAGGTTTGGGGCTCGAATAAGGGTATGCGTCTCCATTATAAAGGTGACCAGGCAACACTCCCTGTCTTGTTATATGTCACTAGTGATTTGCAACCCATGCCACATGGCAACACATTCACTTAGGGTTTCCAGATCTTGCCTCCTCGCTGGCTAGGGATGGGAGGGAACTTTCTGGGAGTGGGGAGGGGTTAGGCAACATTTCCATGCATGATATCCCTGATATGATGACAACATATGGAAGTGAAGTTATCATGTCGGGATTTGCAGAATGATGTTCTGGTTTGGGGGTAAACTCTATGGTAAAATTTGGTTCAAACCATAGAATTTTGCCCCCAAATGAGAGCATCACCATGCTGTGTGTCCGGTGCGATGACATCTATTTTGCATGATGTAATCATGTTGGAGGCATCTTATGTGGTCATGGCTGTTGGGGGTCAGGCTTCCCCCCCACTGGTCAGCTGCCCTGCAGTGGGCAGGAGCCCATGAAATTGGGGAATTTGGCACCCTTACTTTCACCTGGTGTGTCCTGTTGCCGTATGATCTCTGTGCACTATGGAAATGATGGTATAACACAGCTATGCTCCACCCCCCAGAATTGCGCGCCCAAACGGGCGAACTCCTCCTCCTCCTCCCAGGGAGGCAAACGGAGCGAAAGCAGCCTAGCAGCTACACTGCAGGCTGCACGCTCTAGATTGCCCCCCAAGGTCGGAATAAAGAGTCGGACACAATACATTGGAATAAAATTGGGCCACTTTATTAACTTAACAGTGTAAACAGCAAGGGCACCCCACCAGCGGCCTGGCCAGGGCTAGGGGTCACCGCGACCGCTCCCTTGCCATTAACGGGTGAGAGACCCAGCCCCCTGGCCAGAGCTGAGCAACTCAGCTCCCTCCAGGCAGGCCCAGCAGGGAGACCCGCACCAGAGGGCCCAAACCCAGATGCACGTCTCGCCGGAAAGGCACCCTCTAGCCGAGCCTCCTGGACAGTCTGCATTCTCCAAACCCAGGTCTCCAAACCCAAGGTTGATCATGCCAGACCCCAAATTCCCCAAAAGGGGGATGCTTTGCAGTCCTCCCCTAGCCGCATAGTGTCCTAAACCCCAAAAACCTGCCAACTAAAGTGACCACCAATTTAAAGGCACCATCCCTGAGCCAATTCCACAATCTACTGTAGTGCTATGCTGGGTAGGCAAAAAACACACCCCAGCAACAGCCAAACAGCCGGAGCGTAAAAAATTCCTACCTGGCTCCTCAAATGAGGCAACCAGCAAAGCCTACATAACATACAGGGCGATCGTCGTCGAAGTGCCTGGAAGGGAGCGCAGAGCTAGCCGTTAACACGGCTATGCTCCGCCCCCCGAATTGCGCGCCCAAATGGGTGAACTCCTCCTCCTCCCAGGGAGGCAAATGGAGTGAAAGCAACCTAACAGCTACACTGCAGGCTGTACGCTCTAGAATGTGTTTATAACTGAAAAAAATGTTTTAGCCAAGAACTTGAACTCAAAGTGGTGATCAATCTGAATAAAGGGGAAGTTGTTCAGGTGTCAAAAGTTCATGCTTTTATTTATATCAGTCCCACCCCCACCCCCCCAAGCAGCCTGCCTTTTGGTGACTGTCCCCTTAACTTCAAAGTATCAATGCAAGTGCACAACTTCCTCTTTATAAGTAGAGGTTGTTTGCAGCATCCTTTTCTACTCCAGCAGGGCAAAGTGGTATTTATATTTCCTTCTCTTTACTGCTTTGGAATACAAATAAAATGTTAGTTTCAAAATTTACAAGCATGAAGAATTTTTTTTTTATCTGCAAGACATTTGTTTGTTTGTTTTTAAGTTTCCAGAGGTTGTTTAGAATTCATTCCAAGGCTACATGAAAACGTACTTTCTGTAAATAATTCATCCATTATAAAATCATCCTTCACTGGCAATCTTTGGGACATCTGAAAGTGGGTTTAAATATTTGTAAGGTTTCCCTATTGCTGAAGTGACCACTTCCTTTCTAGCCAACACAGCATGGTTACCTCAACAACAGGAACAGTATCCCAATGTAAGGAAAAACTGGCTTTATTTGCCCTCATTACACTGCTTTGCGTGGGAATATGTGGTATGATGTGAAGAAGTCAATGACATGTGTACTATTTAAATAAACTTTTGTGTAGGAAAATATTACAATACATAGGGAGGAAAACACTAGATGTTGCACAAGAATTTGCACAAACAGAACTGCACTATGTTCCTTCTTATGCATCATTGGATCCAAGCCATTCTCTGTATTTTCCATTGTTTTCTTTTCTCATTCCTTCCCTCAAATGTCCTTGACACACATTTTGCAGAAGCATCTTGCATGAGATATCAGATACTGAAAGAAAATTGTACCCAACGACTGGAAGGAAATGCAGTATTACTTGTATTCTGAATAAAGAATGCCACTTTTCTTTAGTTGCCCTAAACCAGAAAGAATTAAAAACTGATCAGAAAGGAAGAAGTTACATTGTGTTCTCCTCTCTCCCATTTTATCCTCACAATACCCCTGAAAGATAGGTTTGGCTGAAAGTGTATGATTGACCAAAGGTCACCCAGCAAGCCTCCATGGCAGAGCAAGGATTTGAACCTGGAACTCCTAGATCTAGACTGACATTCTAACCCCCACATTATGCTGTCTTCTAGTTCTGGAAAGGTTGACTGGACATCCTGGGAGGAGCCAGCACCTTTGACTCAAAATGCTTTTGAATGGAATGTAAATATATGAAGATTTGCACAACCCCAGTATGAATATTTGATGAAGCCTCCGTGTGAAATGGCTGGCTCCAGCTTGCAGTCCCGTGATTAATTTAGAGAATTAGGGTTCAGCCTTGATGCCGCTGACAATATCTGAAGAAGAGCACTGGTTTTGCTTCAGAATCACTGAAATGATTGCAGTGGAATTGGACTTGTTTGGGACTGCTGTTTTGCTGTCTCCTGGTTTCACCAGGAGTTTGTTGGGTCAAAGTGAAGACAAAAAGAACAAACATATATGAAATTGCTTTTATTGTTCATTCTGCACATTTGGAATTCCTAAAAAATTACATTCACAATTTTGTAAAATTGTTTGCAATTTTCAGCCATGAGTCGGGTTTCTTTGCATGTGTCTTTCCCAAGGCTTCCTCTTGTTGCTTATGGTCCTCTAGATCTGGCATATGGTTGGCATTTTCAACCTTAGGAAAATAAGCAAATTGATAGTTGCCATATAATATTTTGATTAAAAGGTAAATCTAGTATTAGGCAGGAAGCTGTATTCAATAAAATATACTTACTAATGAGTTTTGAATAACTTTTGTAAGCAGATTCTTTGCATATTACTATAAACTATGCCTTATATAACCTTTAAAGTACTTGCTCTACAGAATACATATGTATTCTTGAGGGCAGATTTTTATGTTAAGGGAAGTTTAATTAAGTAGTAATTAACTCAAATCATAAATTAGGATGACAAATAGTAGAGCAGGTTAATTAAAAAACTAATGAAATCTGTTCAATTTGTATGTTTGATTATTTAGATGCTTCTTTTTCTCCCTCTCAAAATGCATAATATTCATGACAGTGTCATAAGTCTTTATAGTAAAACAATCTCTCTCCCAAAATAAATCCTAGACCAATTTACACATATTAAAAATATAAACTATTTATGAAATAGAGTTTCATAAATTCCTAGACCAATTTACACATATTAAAAATATAAACTATTTATGAAATAGATATCACTCAGAAAGCAGGTATACCTTTATCATTAATAGGGTCAAAGAAGAGGGAACTGGGTGATCAATGGTTAAAAATCCAAAGGATTTTTTTCTTTCTAAAGAGCAGCCTTCAGGGGCAAAATTCAGAAAGATAGCCTCAACTGGATATAATACCATCCAAAGCAGCCATTTTCTCCGGGAGAACTGATCTTTGTGGTCTGGAGTTCAGCTGTAATTTCAGGAGAACTCCAGGCTCCACCTGGAGGTTGCCAACCCTAGTTAACAACCTTCTTTCCATACTATGGTTCCAATCTAAACCAGGCTGCTAATAAACCAAGCAGGGAAAGTGTTTGGAGATCTGATTGCAAACATGGAATTTACAGTTGTCACATCCAGACTGACTAGCCATTTGTCTGCAAGTTAGTTAATTTTATTAACAAAGAACCATTCTTGGTTACAGAAAATAGGGGATAATTTACTTAATTATAGCTATGAGTTGCTTATAATCTGCAGAAATTTTACTGCCCAAAAGTGATTCTGATGAAAGGTTGTTCGAACTGTCTGTTTCCTCAGTCAAACCACAAGATGGTGAACTGATAAGCACTGCACATGTTGCTTGGTTTCCTCACTTTCTGCACTAAGGCGATCCCCAGCTGCTGATGCAGTTTCAAAGATGATGCAAGCCATCATCCTGTTTCAGTGCCATTACATAATATAACATTTGATATCTTGGGTGGCCAACAGCAGTAGAATTATGAATGGAAAATACATCAATGTGGGTTGTTAGTTCCTGCCTGGCTCATTGAAGCCTCTAGAACTGAGCTTGGGGACATTGAGACAATGGGAAGCAGGATCCAAATCTCTGCTTTCCCAGACCAATTGCAAGCTCCTGCTGGTTTAAATGATCTAATGATGTGCAAGTGTGGGAACTTTTGTGTGTATGTATTTGGCTCCATTGGGCCAGTTCCTCAGTCTTAAACTAAGTTTAAGTTCTTCTTCTTCTTAAACTGTTGCCATGCCGTTATCACTAATAAAGAGTTGTGATCAACTCTTCCCAAGTCACCATATGCATCGAACCCAGTATTTTTCAGTTCTACATCTAAGGAATTCAGTGATAGCTAATTTCAAACAAAAAAAAGTATCAATAAAATATTGTGTGATACATATTTTAATCACATCCCATAGAACTCTGTTAAATTTCTCTATACCCCCGTCTCCATATTTATATCTATATCTCCTCTTCCTTAAAGTAGTGGATATGCATTGAATATGCATGGACTTAGAGCAGTGTTCCGCAAACTTTTTATGTTCAAGGTACACCTACCAAATCAAGAAATTGTAGAGGTACACCAAAGAAAAAAACCAATGTTTATTTAATACATATTTATTATAAAAATTAATATCATATCAAAACATGTTTAATGAGATATGTGAGCCTGCTTAACTGAGCATAGACGATCAAAATTTGGAGCAATCTTTGATAAGGCTGCTCTCATCTCCTCGTTGATCGTCCTCAAGCCTTCTCTTTTTTTTTAATCGCAGTGAGAGTTGACAACCCCAATTCGCATAAGTAGGTCGTGGCAAATGGTAAGAGAATTGCAATAGCAAGCTTTGAAAGCAGAGGATACTCTTTTTTTTATATGCAGCCAAAAATATGCTAGCTCCGTTTCGGAAAATTTTAGTTTTAATGTCCGATCTGTTTTTAGCTCCATGAATTCTTCCTGTTCGTTTATCAGTAAGTGTTCAAGGGTAATGCTATCTGAGAATGGATTTCGTACCCAGTCCATAGGTTGCAGGTCACACTTAGGAAAATAACTGTTCATTTTTTCTGCTAATAACTCCAAGTGTTTCACTATCAAAGCCTGAGCCTTTTTTTCGGCAGCCATGACATTTGGTAACATTTCGTTACTACCATTGGTAGCGTGGCTGATCCATAACTCCAATTTAGCGTGAAAACTTTCAATCTTGTCCGATGACGTTAAAATATTAGAATTCCTGCCTTGCATTTTTTTGTTGAGCTCATTTAAATGAGCGAATATGTCCGCCAGATATGCGAGTTTTGCTACCCATTCTTCTTTTTTAAACAGAGAAGCAAAATCTGATCCCTGGGCCTCTAAAAACGTCTTTCATTTTTTAGTTCGTAAATCCGAGAAAGCACTTTTCCGTGAGAAAGCCATCGTACTTCATATGAAACAGAAGTGACTGATGATCTGCTCCCATTTCCTGACACACTGCATTAAACAGACGAGAGTTCAGAGGTCGCAACTTTATGTAATTGACAATTTTGACAACTTCTTGTAAGACAGACAACAATTCCTTAGGCAGAGATTTCGTCATCAGTGCTTCCCTGTGTAAAAAGCAATGTAAATTTTTAATATTAGGATTTTTTTCAGAAGCCCTGGTTACAATTCCCTTAATTTTTCCTGTCATAGCTGCTGCTCCGTCTGTGCAGATGCTTATGCAGTTGTGCCATTCCAAATTACGCTCACTGAAGTACTGGTCTGTTACTTGGAATATTTCTTCTCCAGTGGTAGAACCAGGTAGTGGCAGACAAAATAAAAAGTCCTCTTTTATTTCATATTCGTCAGTGTACCTCACATTTGAGATGAGATGCATGTGACCACTGATATCAGTAGACTCGTTGACTTGTAGCGCAAAAACTCCACTAAGCCTTAATTTTTCAATTAACGATTCAATGTCACAAGAAATATCATTAATGCGACGTGAGGTCGTATCTGCTGATGCAGGTATTTTTTCGATTTCCTTAGCGGCTTCTTGGCTAATCATAATCTTGACAACTTCTTTGCAGACAGGTAAAATTAAAGTTTCAGCGAGAGAATGAGGCTTCTTGGATTTAACTAGCATATTAGCAATCACGTAGCTTCCTTTTTGCGCTTTGTCTGATGTTTTGAAAGGCAAACTCATGAGAGTTTCCTGTTTCTTAGACTGGTCTTTCAAACGTTGAAAAAAGGCTTTGTCTTTTTGAGCCACCGATGGGTGTTTAGTAGTTAAATGTCGTAAAAGTTTACTGGGCACCATCGAATTATTACCCAAAGTTTCTCCACAAACAAGACATTTTGGGATTGGGCATGATTTGTCTCCGCAATATATAAAGCCATAATTTACATAGCTCTCATCATATTTTCGATTAACAAGCTTAGGTTTTTTCTTCGTTGACTCTGCGTCTTTTTGGGAATCATTAGATTCACTTGACAAACTTACGGTACATTTAACGAATTTATCCATTATATTACGTATTATGGTATATTTATTTGTAATCAATTACTGTATTTTTCGCTACATCAGACGCACCTGACCACAAGATGCACCTAGTTTTTAGAGGAGCAAAACAGGAAAAAAAAATACTGTATTCTGAACCAAATAGTGACCTGACTTTGTACATCAAAATTACGATAATACTGACACTAAAGTTTAATATGGCAGGTGTTTTATCATATATTTAATGCTCAAAATGGAACATCATATGTATGAGGTAAATCAAGATTTAATGAGTGATAAAGTTTTTTTTTTTTTAATGAGGAAGGGGTCTAATATTCTGCTTTTTTAATCATGGAGCTATACTAGTCACTGTTCTACACTTTGACCCTTCAATGTTTTACTCAGAAGTTCCTGTAGTTTCAACAAGCATTGATTTTACCATAATCTGAAGGACTAGAAAATCACTTTGGACTAGAAGGTTACATAAAGCAGACATTCTAAAAGGTTTCATAGAGCAGGAAGCTGAATTTTAAGAACATAAGAGAACATAAGAGAAGCAATGTTGGATCAGGCCAGTGGCCCATCCAGTCCAACACACAGGCTCTCATGTGTTCATGCATACCTCATGGGATTATTGAGCATCTGACAGCAGTGAAATTTTACCTGTTAGCCCCGTGAAGGATAGGGGCACCTTTTTTGGGGCTCATAGAATGGGACCCCCTAGTCCAATCTTTTTGAAACTTGGGGGGCATTTTGGGAAGAGGCACTAGATGCTATACTGAAAATTTGGGGCCTCTAACCCAAAGAACAGCCCCCCCCCAGAGCCCCAGATACCTGTGGATCAATTCTCCATGATTTTCTATGAGAATAAATCTCCATAGGGAATAATAGAGTTCCCAGCAGACATTTCCCTCCCCTCCCCCCGCTTTCTGACAACCCTGAAGCGGGGGGAGGGCCTCCAAACCGGGGGATCCCCTGCCCCCACCTGGGGATTGGCAACCCTAGGTTAATTGCCATTTCCCAGTGACCTGGGAGGGATTTTAGATCCTAACACCAGCCTGCGAGGGGCAATTGTCCCTGCCTGCACAACTCAATGAAAACAGAGGTCTAGTTTCAGAACACACTTTACAAGCCTCCGTTCATTTATCCCCCAAACTCTGCTAGGCTAGGAGACTATCCAGTATTTTCTGTTTTAGCAAAACAGGGAGGCTCAGGCAACTCACCAAAAAGAACTTTGTGTGAAATGTGAAATGTGGTTCACAAAAGTCCCTGTCACAATAATAGGGGGCAGGGCCACTCCGAACGTTGGGCTCGTCTGAGGAGGGGAGAGGAGAGGGAAAAAAGCCCACAGAGACCCCAGTGGCGTTTCCCGCTCGCGCTCTGCCAGGCTCCAATTGGCTGAGGCCTCCGCCCATGCCCCCTCCTCCTACCTTGCCGTTCAGCTCAGCTTCAACTACTCCCTCGGCACAGTTTTTTCTTTTTTACGTACAGTACCTTCCCCCCCCCTTCCAACACATTCCCCATTTATTTTTGATCCCTGGCTTACTCTCTTTCGCCCCCCCCCCCATTTGCAAAACACATTCCTCCTTCCCCCCCTTTACAAACCCCTCCTCCTCCCCCCCCCCCCCCGTGACTGCAGGGTTTGCAAAATAACAATTGCTCAAAAGGTGACAGGTCGACGGCGCCGTAGTGTTACTGACGAAGCAAAGGAAGGGGGGGGGAGAGAGAGAAAGGCACCCCCACTTGTGCTGCTGGCATTGCTCAACAGCACCATTCACACTTTGCACACAGTATCCTCATCCCTCCCCTCCCTCCTCTCTGGGTCCAGCGAGCCAGGGGCCGAAAGATTCCCAGACGGTTTGGCCTCCCTTTGGCAACTGTCTGGGGGAGATAGAGACGGGGGGATCTTTTGCAATTTGGAGGAAGAAGCTTCTTGCATGAATGCTCCAGGCTCGGTGGTGGCGTTGTGTGCACTTTGGAAGGGAAGGGGGTGGGAAATGGTAGCAATGGGGCAATGAGTCTAGCTTCTCCCCTGCCCAACCCCTAATGTGTAGCCATTCCCTGCTTGCTCTGCAGGACTGGTGGGGAGGAATGGAAGCCAAGGAGGGAGCAGAGGAGCACGAGCAAGAGCCATCAGAGGCTGACGGACCGCTTTGGCGGGCTGCCGCGCCAGTCCCCTTCGACATACAGACATGGGACCAGCGCCTAAGAGACCGGCTTAAAGCCATCTACCAGCCCCCCCAATGGCGGAGACCCCCCTAGCTCCCAATGAGCCCCACCACCATAAGCCTTGAAAAGGCTCTTTTGGCGGCACCTCCCGCCGGGAGAGTGGCACCCACACCAAACAAACTCCAATCGAGAGCAGAGGCGTGGAGACAGCAGAGGAAGCCAGTGGAGCTCACCAGGGGGGTACCCCACATGATGATCCACAGCCCCAAAGGGGCACAGGAGTCAACCCTATTCAAACCAGAACAACTAGCGGCCCCCACGTCGGGGGAGCAGCGAATAGACCCCTCCTCCCACCTTCCGCATCATGGAGACAGCGATCTACCTTGGGGACTTCTGGCGAGGGGGGCAGCCAAGGAGGAGCAGGCCCAACAGCTGCGGACACCGCAGAGGAGCATCCATGCCGAAGGCGACGCACAAAGAACAAGTGGGAAACGGGGGGGGGGGGGGGAAGCAGCTGGCAACCGGGCCGTCCTCTGGCGGGGCGCCCCTGGAAAGGGGGGGGGGCCCGGAGATGCAGCACCCTACCCACAGGCGGAGGAGCAGCCAAAAGAGGTGATGAGCCTAGCAGGCACAATAGAGACCATAACTTTCTGACAAAACTTGACATTTTTCTGCAGCACACCGACTAATAACCACGGTACACCACTGTGCCGCGGCACACACTTTGCGGAACACAGAGCCTAATCAAGTTCATGGTAGTGTATTTGCCACTTCCATGAATAGCTGAAAGAAGAAGAGAAACTCCTAGAGATTGCCTTTCTCTGTTCTTTTGTAAAATTTTAAGCAAGCACAGCAAGCATGGGTGATTTCTGGTCCATTTACACAGTGTAATGTGCTGCATCTCAAGCAATTTATTAAACACTCCCACCTTAAGGAGTGGCTTTCTAGGGACACAGGGAAATGGGGAGAGATTATATGCTCCATTTGAGGTGGTTAGGATCCAAACACTACCTATTCACATAGGGAGGCCATATTGGTTAGACATCAAATTGTAGAAGACAGATATTGGAAAATTTACATGGAAATGATGTACGCTGAACATCCTAGTACACAGGATTCCCATTTTAAACTGTGGAACTCACATTCAAATAGGTGTGTTTAGGTATAAACTGAAAGCACAAAACTTCTTATGCATTGCTTCCCTATTGGTATGGGACACAATACAAACATTTCCAATGTAATAAAAAATGAAAGAGTTCATTTATGATACAGCACCATGCATATGTCCTTGGAGATGTGTAATTTTGGATCAAGTGCATTGTGTTTCACACCTGAGAAACTGACTCTGCAATCCTAAACAGAGTTATGCTTTTCTAAGACCATTGAAGTCAATGGGTTTAGAAGAGGATAACTCTGATTAGGATTCCACTATAAGAGCTTTAGAAAACAACATAATTATGTCAATTTATGGCAGCTTAATAAACTCATCAGAAATCATTACAGTTGGGGCTTGAAAGGCTACAACATTTGGTGCTGCTATGAGAGCAGAGCCTACAGCTACCAGCTTTCTCTGGACTCACCAGCAAATATCACTGCTGCCAGTTTTTTTTCCCAGACAATGACATATGTGGTTCCTTTGTTCTAGTCCAGGCAACATCCCAAAGGTTGCTAATCCATGACCAGAGGGAGAAGCGCTTGGCAGTAATTTCAGCTCTGCGTGATTTTACTGCAGTGCTCATATGTTCAGATGCACAACATTTCAGAGAAAAAATGGACTTAATCATCTGTGCATTAAAGCAGAATGATGTAGTTCTCAGTCCATGTCAATAGCCAATGTTTGGTCTAAATGACACTTCATTGCCTTTACAAAAAATTAACATAAGTAAAAAGCAAATGTAATTTCCACTAGGAAAGCAGTTGAAAGAAGTAGGAACAACTAGAATCCTATATATATATAGAAAAGGAGAAAAGGAGAGAGAGAGAGAGAGAAATATATATATATATATATATATATATATATATATATATATATATATATATATATATATATATATATATATATATATATATATATATATATATATATATATATATATATATATATATATATAGGATATATAATCTTGGCAAATCTGAACTCCTCATTGGTTGGTACTGGGTGGGACTGTGGTGCATCAACCTTTGGCCTGCTTTTGCACTGCATTGGCTGTCTCTGCTCTCCCCCACCCATTGCTGGCCCCAAGGCAGACAAGGATTGGCCCTCTGGGGAAACTGCTAGCAGTGCTGTTGCTAGGCAACTAACCTTGCTTCTCTAAGTAAAAAGCAACCAAGCTTGGTTCTCTCAGTAAAAGGCAGTGGGGGAGGCCCTTTCAAGTCCTCTTTTGGACTTTGAGGGAGAACTCATTGGTTGACTCAGCTCCTCTCTCCCACCCAAGTAGCTGTTGCTAGCCAGCTAAGCTGCTTCTGTCAGTCAAAGGCAACCAAGCTTGGTTCTGGCAGTTTATGGCTCTCCCCACTCTCCATTGGCTAAGCCATCTGTTTTTCTGCCATGCAGAGGAGAGAAAGAAAGCTTTCCCTTGACTGGCTGAGGGAGAGAGGAGGAGGAGGGAAAGAGCCATAGAGAAAGCCTTCTCACAATTGACTGAGGGAGGAAGGAGGAAGGAAGGCTCTTTCTTGATTGGCCGAGGACTTCTTTGATTGGCTGCGGACTCCTCCCTATCCTTCTCTGGAAGGGAAACAGATACAGGCAGAGGAACTAATGGTGTCCTGAACCAGCAGGCCAGATACAGAAAGAGAGATAAGGAAGGAAAGCAAGAGACAGAGACAGACTGAAGTCCTGTGCTTAAGACCAACAATGTTGTCAGAGAAAGAGTGTTGGTCTGGAAGGTATCACTAAAGGCCTCTGAGGGAGACGTCATCGGGGCCAGTTCCAGGTTGGTGGGAAATTCCTAGAGATTCTGTGGTGGAGCTTGAGGAGGTCATAGGAGTTAGGGCTTCAGAGTGGGGTCTGCCAGACTCAAGTTCTTGCAGTGGAAGCTGACTGGGTGATTTTGGACCAGTCACAGGCTTTCAGCCTAACCTGACTCACAGGACTGTTGTTCAGATTGGGGCGGGGAGAGGAGAATGATATAAGCTGCTTTTGTCCCCACCACTGTGGAGGGAGACTGTCTTTTCCCTAAGTGGAGGCTGTAGGGAGGGGAGAGGTGATGAAAAGCTGAAGTCAGAGGGACAAATAAAAGGAAGGAGATAGGGTTGCCAACTCCAGGTTAGGAAATTCCTGGAGATTTAAGGGGTGGAGCCTGGAGAGGGTGGGGTTTGAGGGTGGAGTTCAGCTACAATGCCATACACTGCACCCTCCAAACCAGCCATTTCCTCCTCAGGAACTACTGCTGCCAATCTCCAGGTGACAGCTAGAGATCACTCAGATCACTGGCGATTACTATGCTCTCCAGATGACAGAGGTCAGCTCCCCTTGAGGTGGGGGGTGGAGTGAATGCCTTCACTTGGGTAGGTGGGAAGACAGCAAGGGAGGGGGTGCTCATCCAGAGTCTCTTTCTATAGCCTGTTTATTTTTTCTCTTCAATGGGCCATATTCCTAGTATATCATAATTCATTTAAAATTTCCATAGAACTAGTGTGTTTGTTTTTAGAACATATAATACAAAGTGGTTTGAAATCATGCTCTTGGAAAGTGTAGATACAATTCCTGAGTAGATACAAGTTACTGTGAATGAATTACTGTGAATGAATGTATATATGTGTACACACTTGGCTTTAAAATAAAAATTAAACACATAAATCTCATGCTACTCAGTGCATGTACAGGTGAACATGTGATACAAACCCTACATTGTTCAGGAACTGGTCCCTGGTTTCAATTGCAAAGTGAATGTGTTTTGGAACTAAGATATACACATTACAAGCATATGGTTGCCAATCCTAGATAGGAAAATTTCTGGATATTTGGGGTGGAGTGTGAGGAAAGTGGAATTTGGGGAAAGAGGGAGTTCAGAAGGAATTTGAGGCCATAGAGTCCACACACAGAAGCTACCATTTTCTCCAGAGGAATTGATCTCTGTGATGTAGAGATCAGTCATCATTCTGGGAGAACTCCAAGCCCCATCTGGAAGTTAGTAACCTTAGGAATGAACTCCGGAGAGATTGGCCAAGATCTATCCAAGCTACTCTAACAAATGCTGGAAATGCGGGAAGGTGAAAGGAACCTTATTTCATATTTGGTGGCAGTGCGTTCACGCCAAAAAATATTGGGCCCAAGTCAATATCTGGTGCCAGAAAATTTTCAAAATAAGACTTCCGCATATACCTGAATTTTACCTGTTAAGTATAGTAAAGGAAAATCTCCCCAAATTAGAAAAAAAAACACCAACGTTTGTTATATATTGTCACCATGGCTAGAATTCTATATGCCAGGTACTGGAAGGTTGCAAAAATCCCAGAAAGGGATGAGTTTGTGCAAAAGCTATTAGAGGCAGTAGAACTAGATATACTAACAATGAAATTAAGAGGACAGTCTTACTCGGCTTGTAAAAAGATTTGGAACCCGCTGTATCTATGGATAAAAAGTGTGGGAATTGAAATGAGGAATCTGAATTTATGTTTTGGTAACTCCCCTTAAGCTCTTGGTGGTGGGGGGTGGGAATGGTGTTGGGGGTGTTTGAATGTATTATATTGCTGTAACAATTTGTTTTTGCAAGTATTTTGTACTGCAAGCAAGCTTCAATAAATTGTTTTATTGTTAAAAAAAGAAAAAGGAATGAACATGAACATGAACATGAACATGAACAGGGCTCATCTCTCTAGAGTAGAGCTTGGTACTTAATTGGTGAAATGAGAGGTGCAAGCACTTCAAGCTGCTATTTCTGCCTTGGGAACGCCAGATGACTGTGAATTCATTCTTGAAATACACATACCAACTGTCCCGTCCCTACTGAGATGGGCCTCCACTGGGAGCACCCCCCACACCCCCAAGGGCCTCACCATATTTTGCGGCCACCCACCGCAGCCCATCTTCCTGACACGCCTGCCAGAGCAGGAAACCGGCGTGCCCAACCCCAGACTAGGGAGGAGTGGCTGAGCCGCGGCAGTGGAGGGGAGAAGGCAGGAACAATGCCCTGCAGAGTGGGCGAAGGAGTCAGGGATCTCAAGACGCGGTGGCACCCAGACGCAGTCACAACGTCCCAACCCACTCAGCCACCACATGAAGAACACGCCGCAGGAAGTCCTTCCATGACGTCCCTGCTTATAAGCGGGGGTGGAGCTAACCGGGGGTGGGACCTGGGAGGAAGGGAGGGGGCCGGGGGAAGGATAAAAGGCCAAAAGGCTGAGAGGTCAAGGAGGAAGCAGGCTGCTGCAACAGAAGGGCTGCTGAACAAGAAAGAGGGAGGAGCCCAAGCTCAGCTGGGGAGGACACGAGCACAGAGGGGTGAAGTAACCCAGCTCTTTCCTCCCACATTCTGAGACCTCTGGGAAGCCTAAACGGGGCATGACAAAGTGGTTGAGGATGCGGGCACCACCCCAAGCCTAGGACAGCCCCGCCCCCATATCCCAGCTCCTTGGAGGACGAGGCCAGTGATGACTCGGTCATAGAAGTGGGGCAGACGACCGACATGGATGCCAACCCCACACCTTTGGACTTTGCCCAGTTTGGGCAGTGGCTGGCCGACCACCAGGCACAGCTCCTACGTGACAAAACCCAGCAGCAGCAGGTGGCCCAGGCGATAATCGTGTGGGACCTACAGCAGGCGCTACTGACCCAACCTGTCCTAGTGAAGGCCACGCTGTTCGGGGCAGGCTGGAGTCCCTGGCCCCCACTTATGAAGCTGGGCATGGAGGACGATGTAGAGGCCTACCTAGAGGCATTTGAGCAGGTCGCTGAGGCCGTTAGGTGGCCGAAGGAACAATGGGCATTTATCCTGGGATCATACGTAACGGGCAAGGCGCAGGCTGCCATGAAGGCAGTGAAAAAGGCCCAGGTGACCCATTATGATGAACTCAAAACCACTATCTTGGACCACCTGGAGGTTACCCCGGAATCCCACCGCCAAAAACTGCGCTCATGACTACCACTCGTGGTGGTCCGCCCCCGCTCAGCCATTGCCACACTTAAAGATGTGGCAACCCTTTAGCTCTGCCCGACCACGGAGGATGGGAGGCGGATCGTGAAACAGGTGGTGATTGAGCAGCTGCTGCAAGTGCTGCCTCCTTGCACTTGACACTGGGTGGCTGCTGGAAGCCAACGTGCCTCAGTGTCCAGGCAGCATCCAACACGCCATCTGTCCAGGCAGCGGACCCCCGCGACACCCCTGCCTGGACAAACGGCAGCAAGGCCACAAAAGGACTAACCCCAGCATTGGGGCAGGCGGTGCCCAGCTCCATCCGGGGTCGAACTGGTGGCCTACTGGAGAGGGGCAGGCACACCCCCGCCCGCCCACAACCTACCTGGCATGTGGGGAACTCGGAGCTGACCCCTGCTGTTGGGCTCATGACCCCAGGCCAATGGGTGCGACAGCAGCGGTGAAGGGAGACCACCGGCAGAGGAGCTTTAGCCAGCCAGAGATATGGGACCGTGCTTCATCTGTGGCCAATGGGGTCACCTGAAGAGGGAGTGCCCCTTGATGGAATGTGATGTCGGCCAGGAGGAAGCCCTACAGACCTCGAAGGTGAGAAGCCGATCTCCTCCCTGAACCATACCGGTGGGGCTCGGGGGGCAACAGATGCAAGCCATGGTGGACAACAGCAGCTTGCTGTCAATGATACGGGCCCACCCAGTGCCAGCCCTGCTGCCCATCTGGCGGACAGCCACCATTTCCTGCATCCATGGACATACAGAAAGCTGCCTGGTGGTATCCATCCCCTTGAGATACCTGGGCCTGTACTGGAGCATGCCGGTGGCCAAGGTCGCATGACTGCCCTACCTGGTCCTCCTCGGATGGGACGCCCCTTGTTTTGTGGACATCTTGGAAGCTGTGAACCCTGGCCACCAAGGGAGCCGGCCCCTGTCGCACAGGACGCCGCAGCCCCGGCCATGGAAGAAGGGCAAGATCCAGAAGAGGGGCCATCAACCCAGGACCCGGCAGCCATAGATGCCCGAGAAGCGTGGCCAGCAGACCCTCAGTTCATGGCAGCACAGAGCGAGGACGAAGGACTGGAGCCCCTGAGGAGGCATGAAGCAATCTGAGACGGGGTCACCATAGATGAACGTCATGGTCAACACCTGCCTCGGATCATCAGCAAGCCCAAGAGACCCAACGGAGATGGTACAAGAGGGGAACCAAGCCCTGGAACTTCCAGGTGGGAGCCAGCATCCCAGACCACCAAGGGGTGATGGGCCAGAACCTGGGAGATACCTGGAGGGAACCCTTCCAGGTCACATATGTGCTGGGCCCCCTCACCTACGAGGTCCAATGTGGTACCTGCCCCCACCAGAAGAAGGCCATCCACATTAACAACCTAAAGGAGTGGCAATAACGGACACCACAGGAAGTACAGAGACTCTTGACAGAAGACACGAGCTGGGCGACAGGGCCCTCACCTGGACCGTCCTTGGGGAACCGAAGGAGAGTCTGTAACTCAATGGCATGCTTACACCAGCACAGCAACGGGACCTCCGAGCCATCCTGAAGGACTACTCCTCTGTCTTATCGACGTGGCCGGGACTGACCCATCTCGTCAGGCACCAAATTGCGATGACCCCAGGCTAGGTGGCCCGTGCCCGGTGGAGGCCAGTGCCCCAGAAATGATGGGAGGTCATCACCCAAGAAGTGGAGGATATGCGCTGCCTCGACATCATAGAGCCCTCCCAAAGTGACTGGCGCAGCCCAGTGGTCCTGGTACTGAAACTAGATGGCAGCATCCACTTCTACATGGACTACCAGGAGGTGAATAAACTGGCCAAGTTTGACGCCTACCTGATGCCCGGGCAGACATCCTCATTGACCAACTTGGGCAGGCTTGATATCTCTCTGCACTAGACCTGACCAAGAGGTATTGGCAGGTCCCCAGGCACCCAGCCGATAGAGAGAAGATGGCCTTCGCCACCCCCCAGGGGCTCTTTCAGTTCAAGCGGATGCCCTTCAGGCTAAATGGGGCAGTGACAACATTCCAGCGACTCGTCGACCAGGCATTGGCCCAGTGCAAGGGCTTTGCCTGAGCTTACATCGATGACATCGACATCTGCAGCCCGACCTGGGAGGCACATTTGGACCATCTGCGCCAGGTCCTGAAAACCCTGCAAGCGGCCGGGCTTCGAGCCAACCCCCAGAAGAGCCACCTCGGGTTCCAAGAACTTAAGTATCTGTGGTTTCTGGTTGGGAAAGGGCAGCTGCAGCCCCTGCCCGAGAAGATCGTCACTCTGGAACACCAGCCGCACCCCCACACAAAGAAGCAACTACAACATTTCTTAGGGTTTACGGAATGTTATAGTAAATTCAATCCCAACTTCACCACTACAGCCACACCCCTGGTGGACAGTCTCTGGAAGGCATACCCCAACGTCCTGCAGTGGGGCCCCACCCAGGAAACTGCCTATGAAAGACTCCGCACCAGTCTGTCCCAGGAAACAGTGCTACAAACCCTTGACTTCTCCAGACCCTCTACCTTGCACACCGATGCATTGGGAGCAGGCATTGGGGTCGCCCTGTTGCAGGGTACGCTGGGAGAAGAGTGCCTGGTCCTGTTTATCAGCCACAAGTTACTGCCCGCAGAGCAGGCATACTCCACAGTGGGAAAAGAAGCCCTTGCCGTGAAATGGGCTGTCGGGGCCTTAAAATTCTACCTTACTAATAACCCCTTTCATTTAGTGGTGGACCACACCCCGCTCCTGTGGATGTCCAGGATGAAGGATAGCAATGACCGCATCCTCAGGTGGTACATGTCACTTCTCCCCTTTTCTTTACAGCTTATCACCAGGCCGGTGCGGACCACCGGGTGGCCAATTACCTCTCCAGGCTCTTTGAGGATGACTACCCGCAACCCAATCCATGGAAGGGGGTGTGTCCCATCCCAACTGAGATGGGCCTCTACTGGGAGCCCCCCCTGCACCACCCGGCTGAGATGGGCCTCCGCTGAGAGCCCCCCCGCACCTCCCGGGGCCCCACCATACCTCATGGCCGCCCAATGCAGCCCGTCCGCCCGACATGCTTGCCAGAGCAGGGAACCGGCATGCCCGACTCTAGGCTAGGGAGGAGTGGCCAAGGAGGGGAGAAGGCAGGAACAATGTCCTGCGGAGTGGGCGGAGGAGTCAGGGACCTCAAGCCCAGATGCAGCCACAACGTCCCAACCAACTCAGCTGCCACATGAAGAACAAGCCCCAGGAAGCCATTCCACGGCATCCCTGCTTATAAGCGAGAGCGGAGCTAACCAGGGATGGGACCTGGGAGGAAGGGAGGGGGCCAGGGGAAGGATAAAAGGCCAAAAGGCTGAGAGGTCAGGGAGAAAGCAGACTGCTGCAACAGAAGGGCTGCTGAACAAGAGGGAGGGAGGAGCCCAAGCACAACTGGGGAGGACACGAGCACAGAGGGGTGAAGTAACCCAGCTCTGTCCTCCTACATTCTGAGACCCTTGGGAAGCCTAAACAGGCCCTGGCCCAAGCCAGGCCACCAGGGGAGCAGCGGCCACAGCGGAGCATGACAGGGGCCAGCAGGGGCGTGACACCAACACAATCACAGAATGATGTGGAATAGCGTTTGGAGGAAATCCTCCCATAAGTGGACATCTATGGTCTGCTGATACAATTTCCAGAATTTCTAATAGCTGTGGTTACTATGCCAACAAAGGTTCTACAAAACAGCGTCAAGCATGGTAAAATTCCATTGGTAATTGATTGTTTTAGGGTCTTCCATAAAGCTGGTCTGTGAAATATCATGGAGGACCAAGGTCTGTTAGCTCTGTTATTCTTTCCTCCTCCCCCCTCTTACTTTATTGCTTGCAAAGTAGAAGTAGAGAGAAATGAAACTAACTTGAGAAAGAGTAATCAGTACCTTCCCATATATTCCTGTTAGGGAGTGTGACACATCTGGGGAAAGCAAGGACGTTGTCCTGATAACGCCATGAGAATGTAGACATTTATGATAGTTTATGTGTGAGAGCACATCCTTCGCCCCCACCTTTTGGAATCCTTTTGAAGTAAGCCTTAAAAGTATTGTATCAATGTATCTTTAGCATCACTCTCAAGAATCTGTTACACTGAAAGTATCGGTCTATCAATAAATGTAGTTTTGTATTAAACGCGACTCGTCATTGAAACCGCATGCTTGACAAACAGGGATTTCTTATGCACTGCTCCAAGAGCCATACATAGGCAGGCCTAAGGTACTTTAAAGAACTTGTGGGTTTATCAGGAGAGCAATATATTTCTTTTTAAAACTAGGGCTTGGAAGCCTGTGAGCTTCTCCCTTTCAGATAGACTCGTATTAGTTATTTCTGGTCCTGGCACAAGATTGTGAGCTAAGTTTGTTCCCTGCTACATTCCCCACATCTCACCCTATCTCTTTGAATTTGGCAGGATAATGTATTCCTTCTTGGACTCCTCTCCATTTTTTTGTATTTTTACCGAGAGTGAATTGAACTGTGATTTTTTTCATAAGTAAAGACTGCACAGGCTAAATTACAAAAAAGACTAGCAATGATTATGTCATTTGCAGAAAAATGACTATAAAACATATTGCAGAAATACCTGTAAAGCAGGGATACTGAACTTTAACCACTCAGTTGTAGACTTGTACATTTCTTTCATACTTAATTACAATAATTATGAAAATTGGACGTTTAATAATTATGGTAAGTAATATGAAGATTAAACAAATTCCCCATCTAAACAGTCTAAAATGAAAAACAACATGATTTTCTTTCTCTTTTTTTTTGGGGGGGGGGTTCTTTTATTATTGCCCTCTCTTGGTTTCATTTTTCCAAGGCAGCCAGTCTCTCCCCCCCTCAAATGTCATAGAGAGTGCATGGTGTTTCATAGGAGGAGGGGTGGGGGAGAGATCCTCTAGGCTTTCATGATTGCCTGCAAACTGTAGCCGCTTAGATTCCAGCCATGAAGGATATGACATGGGACTTCGCCTTCCTCTCTCCTCATAATGCCTGCTCCGCTTTGCCAAATTCCATCTTGCAATCAGCTCTTTTATGTTTGCCTATTACTCTGCCAACCCTATCCCTCATCCAAGCAAAAGTATCTCAAGGTCCTCCTCTTGCTGTCCACCCTGATGCCTTAGCCTCCCAGTGCCCTTGTCACTCTGCCACTTCCTTACATTACTGTTCTTCAAGCTTAGTGACTGCTGTGGTCTCTGTGTTACAGACTGGAATCTTACCTTTTTGTTCTCCCATAGACTTTAATGTTAAATGTGGGTTGCCCTCTATTGCCTCAGAGAGGGAGCCCTGTTATTCTAGTTGTCTGAAACCAGGCAGTGTGGATGTTCTAGGGGAATACTACATTACCACAGAGTTTTGTCCAATTTGCACAAAAAATGATGGAGGTACAAATCTGAGAAAAAGGGGAGGTCTTCCTTTGAAACAAATGAGAAATAATAATGAAAAACAATTATAAAAATGAAACAATAACAAACAATAACAAAATCAAAGTGTGTAACATATTGTCAATAACTACAATTTATTTAGGAATGAATAACAAAAATATGAAAAAAACAAAATTAACTGCCATGTACAAGTCTATTCAAGTGATTACCATTGCACCACTTATTTAAATGCATGTCTTCTACAGGAATCTACAGAATTCCCTTTCAAAATACATTATAGTCGAAGGAAATATTGTAATTCTTTTAAAGCATGAACCTTAAATCACCTTCTGGCCCTGTTCACACAGCATGTTGAGTCCATGTTAAACTGACCCAGTTCTGTTCCGAATATCTTTGTTCCGGATATTATCGATCAGACTGCCACACTGCAATTCGAATCACTCTGCAGTGAAACCGTCTTCTGCTCTCCACATGATGGCCCCATACAGTTATTTTTTTTCCCTCCACTATTATGCACATGTGCCCATTATGCGCATGTGCATATAAGTTAAAACATTATGTGGTTATGCGCATATTGCTAAGTAGTTAAAAAAATGGTGACTGTAAACTGGATGTCTGAGGCTAATTTTGCTCTGGGGCAGCCATCAGACATTTGGAAGTTGGTTAATATCACAGCAGAACTATCCAGACAGAGAAAACTACGAGGTGAAACCGGAGAACTCAAAAAACACCGCAAAGGAACAGGTAACAAAACAATCCGGTTCTGAGAAGGATTAATACCGGGAGGCAGATGTTGCTGTCTGATCAGCCACTTTAAATCTGGAAGGAAACAGCAGCAACATCTAATTATACTGTGCGTCTGAACAGGGCCTCTGTGTATCTTAAATCCATGCTTGGTGGGAAATGTTTTAACTAGTCAGGCCTATGGATGGGCACAAACTGGGAAAATGCAGTTCAGTTCATGGTTCATGGTATGCCTGGTTTATGAGTCAGGAACTGTCACAAACGTTTAAGTGTCAAAGGAACCAGTTTGGTTTGTGAAGTTTACTATGGGCTAAAATGGTCCCTGGTGTCTTAGAGACACCAAACTTGTAGGAGATCTCTAGCATATTCTCCTTTACCTGTCCTCTAGGTTTGGTAAGAGGGATTTATAGGGTCTGAGTTACAAGGTGCCACCAAACAAGGTGTCACCAGGAAAGTGCTCTCTGGGAATATGATAGGTTCAGGTTTAGGAAGTTCAGAAGTTTATAGAATGGACTCTAGTTCACATTGAGCAGAAGGGCTTAGTTACTGGGTGAAGGGACAATGCCGTATTTTGAATGATCCCTTACATAAGCTTCAATCAGAACCAGATCTACATTTTTTTTTTGAGAGGGGGGGGAAATTAAAAAATGACGCCCCCTTTTGGGCTATTCTGATATTGTTTTGTTTGGATGTGGTTTATTTAATGTTGCTGTAAAGTTTTTAATGTTGTCAGCTGCCCTGAGCCTGCTTGTGGGATTAGGTGGGATATAAATAGAAAAATTAAATTAAATTAAAATACAATATAAATAAATCAAACACAATAAAAAATTTAAAATTAAAACCAACATCTATAATTAACAAAAATTAACTAAAATAAATTAAAATAAAAAATAAATATGCTTTAACATTTACTGATTCAGCCCAAGATATTATCCAGTCACTGAAAATGCTTTTCAGTAACCCAGCTTTCTACTGCTTCTGAAATGCCAGTTTACAGGGTAGGTATCACCAGAGGGAGGGAACTACTGGACATAAGCTGTCTTGATTGGCTTACAAACTGGCACTATAAGTAAACCTTGATCAGTGTAGTGGACAAATCCATGGAAAGGATTTGTCCTTCCAAGGATCCATTGAGCAGTACTATTCTAGAACAACCATAATAATGCCATTAGATGTACATGTCATGGGTGCTGGGGACCCTGCAGAGGAAGTTGAGCCTGCAGAAGAAACTGTGCCCCTGCCACCTGCACCAGTGCCCCTGCCTCCTGCTGGAGAAGATCCCAGCCCCCCTGCCTCGCCCTCTCAGGTGGCGCGTGTGCGTGACTGCCTCCGTCAGGACCTCAGGGATCGGAGGAGGGCGGCACGCTCACAAGCAAGACGCTCCCTGAGCCCTGAGTTTTGAGAGGATTCTGGCCCTTCTAAGAGCAAGGATGCTTGAGTTGTAACAGGATCCTGGCTGCCTCTCTGAGCCAGCAATTAGCCCAAATGGGCAACAGCCAGCAGAGGGCTATATAGCTGTAGGCTTTGGGAGGAGGCTTTGTGGAAGCAACTAGTCATCTCCTTGACGCTCTAGCATCCACTCCGGCTTGACTTTGGTTTCTGGACTCCCTGACTTTGGCTTGTGACTTCTGGACTCCCTGACCTCGGCTTCTGGACCTCAGACCTGCGGTACTTGTACAGTGATTTGGATTTGGCACCTTGGACCCTCCTGCTTACTGGCTGCAGACCTCGGACTGCCCCTGGACTTTGCCTGACCCGGCCCCAGCCGTGACAGAACGGGATGTGGGTAGACAAAAAAAAGTGACCAAATACATGTGTCCACCTCCTGTCCCACTCCTGGACCATCCCACTCATGCTACAAAAAGCTACCACTACCAGAGTGGTAGCTTCTTGTGGTGCAAGTGGGATAGCCCTTGGGCAGATTAGGGGTAGGTAAGAGTGGGATGGGAGGTGGACACGTACATTTGGACACACTTTTTTGGTTTGCCCAGGTCCTGTCCATCTACTGACTCAAAATGCCAGTCTGCATCCAGCCAATATGTTACTCTACCTTCTTATAAGTAGGTTAGAAGTGTATTCCATCTGGTGGAATAATAATAAAAAAAAAACATTGTCTGTGGTTTACAACTACATTCAAACAAATGCTACATTTTATGAGGCAACCTATTGCGGACTTATTCCCATCTAACTGAAGAAGACACCACCACCCACCCCAAATTATGGAGGATAAAATTCCATTTGGTCATAACTATATTATTCTTTTTTTTTTCTTTTCTTTTCTTTTTTAAAATCAAGCTTATCTTCTAGGTTGGTTTTGTAGTTCACAGTCTCCTTTCTATTACTTGCAGTTTGGTGATTTGGAACAAGATCAATACCAAAGTGATCATGTTACATTGCAGATGACATAGTACATATGGACTAAAACATCTGATCTTGTGAGTCTCTAGCCCATGGTGAAATTATCACAATTTCTAGAGGCCAAAAAGAGATGAACAGATATTATGTGCCTTATTTTTTTTTAAAAAAAATCAAACCATTATTTTTAGAACTGATTTTTAACCTTGTCACTTTCTTAATCATTACATTTTATTCATTTTAAAAAACCCACCAAATGTTAGGGCATATGCTTGTGTGTACATAACATTTGTTAGCACATGTGGGTCTGTATACAGACACATATAAACAATGGCTTGCATGTGAATGATGGGGCAAGCTTTTACAAAAGTTTTATGAGCCCACGTCTAAGATAGATTAATCTTTCATGAATGATGATGTGTAAGCTGCTCAAATGATTCATTAATTTTCATGGTAAAGAAAACCAGCATTTTCATAGGCAGATGGCACTGTTATTTTAGAAGAGAAAGCTGAAGTCAGAGACAAGAGCGTGTGCTCTATTATCTACTGTGCATTCAAAACTACAGGGAGAGAAATACGGATAATGTCAGCATCTGCAGCATCCAAAGCACACACCACTTATCATACCAAGTCAGAGGCTCAGAGAAGCCCTATTTTGTGTGTTTCCATGTTGCATTATACAATCTTAATAGAGCATAGAAAAACAAATCCTCTTCAGAAAATCAGAAGGAAAAAAGAGTTACTCATTTTGTGACATACATACTTAAGAAAATAAATAGAATTGTTTTATCCTGAGTCAGAACATTGGTCCATCTAATTTAAAATTGCCACCTAGTCTGCCTGACAGTGGTTTTCCAAGGACTCAGGGTGAAAAAGGTATTTTCTTTTTAAATCACTTGCTACTTGTTCTTTTAACTAAGGATGCCAGGGATTAAACATGGACCTCCCATAAGCATAGCATGGGCCACCACTGAGTTACAACTTCTCACAAGGTACAGCCTCCTCCTAAAAAAAATGCTACTCCATGTAACATGAATTTCATTTTTGAGAAAGCAACAAGACTTTCTTAAATATTCACCTCATTTAAAAAGAGACTATCTTTAATAGTTTTGTTAATTATACTCATAAGGCACAATTTACCAATTGGGTTTCCTGTGTTCAAGTCCTTTTCTGAATGAGTATACTCTTTTGCACTTCCTTTCAATGAGGCATCCACAAGAGAACTTCCTGGTGGATGGTTCTCTGAGGTACATCCTACATGTTATAAGGACTGCGTAGCAGCTGTTGACCCAGATTTAATCCTTGGGAGTCCCTGATAATGCAGAATGAAGATACGAGCCATGATACCATGGCACCTAGATGCATTTCATCCTAACAAGCAGCAGCAAATGAAAAAGTGGCAAGGATAAGGGAAACTCTGAGCACAATAACATAATTGTGCATGTCTTCCTTAATTAAACATTACTTGAGAGATATACTGAGCAGCTACAAGTCAGCAGCAGCCATGCATTCCTTGTAATGTGTAGTTTGGGTCTTACTGAATTTTTACTGTGTCAGCATTTTATGACTCTCTCTGCAATACTCACTTTATTGAACTGTTGTGGCTATCTTGTTTAAAATAACGCTGTAAACTTTAATGCGTCTTCATAGGTTTGTATACTCTTCTGTGCACTGAAGCACTTATAGTTTCAGAATTGGTTCCTAAAGACTTAATGTGCACACCTCACTGTAGGGGGTATGAATTGTCTTGTTTAGAGTATAAGGGTTTTTTCCAAAGGAGAGTGCAGCCTGGCTAAGTGCATGCTGTAAGACAAATTACTGGTCATAAGATGTGAAGACGATTATTGACATTAGCTAGAGCTACAGTAGTGCTTAAAAAAGAGGTAATGTAAGCAATTTACTTGCATGTGATCTAGATGGATGTCACAACAACACTCACAGTTGACTAATATCGTCAGCATTCTAAGGAATGCCAACTTTTTAAAAAAATGGACTTGAAAAAGAAAAGTAGATTATCTTAAGAAAAAATGTCTCCCCTCCAGGTGACCAAGGGACCCAGAATTTCATCTTTCTGGTTCCTCCAACATCCTTTCTTGCTATGCATAGCTATAGGGAATATAGAACAACACAAACCTGATATTCAGTGGTTTAAACACAGCCATCTTTTCCCAATCAATGTCACCAGAATCTCCTCCTTCAAACACTTCCCATGTTCATGCAGGTCCCATGATGCCCTAGATAGATAGTTGGTGGTCAAAGGGGACCCCTCCCCTTTTCCTTTTTTCAACATTTGAAAATTCAGTATGTACTACATCTTTTGAAAACAGAAACTGTCCGAATTCGCTAAAGAAGGTGTTGTGAATTTTTAGCACAATGATATAAGTTGTGGATATATAAATATGCATCTTAAATGCCTTTAACAATTATTTCTGACAATATAAAAAGATTTTCCTTCCACTGAAAAACTAACTCATGAAAAATTATGTGGGAAATGCTAACTGAAAGCTAAAACAAGTAGGAAGAACTTTTTCAGGACTTCACAAGACAGAAAGGGGACGATACAGGTTGGAACAAGTTACTTCTCAAGGCTGTCCCAAGAAAGATACATTATTGTAGGAGCAGCTGGATAGCCAGACAAATTTATCTAACTACAAAACAAACAGAGTTCCATTCCAAGTAGACAGTCCAAAAGCAGAGTGGGAAACAAATCATTTTGATAATCACAAGTAGCATATATGGAGTCAGTACCAAGTTTTGTGGGGCCCTGGGCAGAAAGTGTTCAGCCCTCCATGCTCATGACTAAGCCCCTCTTCTTGCCCATCCACCTGCATGCCCCCCACGTGTCTGTGCATCCTTCCTCTGCCCACTCACAAGCTCTCTCTCCATACTGCCTGCACATTCTTTCTCTGATGACATTGTGTGGTGGTTGCATCTAGGACCTCAATTACCATGACCACCAGCACCATTCACATGCCTTTGTCCAGCAGTGCTATGCGGCAGGCACAGCTGGAAGCAGACAAGGCAAAGCACTCACAAGAAGGCAGTGGAAGGGAATGAGTGCAGGCGTCAGAGGAGGTGCATGAGTAGGGAGTTGGCAACAATGGGCCCTATTAGAAGCTCTGGGCCTGGCAGCTGTTCCACCTCAGAGTATTATGATTATTTTTTAAAAAAAATTATACTCCACCCTATCCCACAAGTGTGCTCAGGGTGGCTTACAGCAGGGGTGGCCAATGGTAGCTCTCCATATGTTTTTTGCCTACAACTCCCATCAGCCCCAGCCATTGGCCATACTGACTGGGGCTGATGGGAGTTGTAGGCAAAAAAAATCTGGAGAGCTACCATTGGTCACCCCTGGCTTACAGCATGAAATCCACAAAACCATAAACACAATAAAACAATGTATGGGAACAGTAGATAGTACAGAACATGCCTCCTATAGGTTCCTCGAGGATATAGGGTATGTTGACACCTGGTCATCAAACAGCAAATTAGAGCACTACTGTCAAGAAGTAAAACAAAAAAAATAGGATCAAGGTGAACCAGGATCTATTGTATAGAAGTAGGTGGAACAAAAGGATCACAACAAAACATGGCACTGTGGTTATTAGAAACGGGCATGGTTGCCAACTGTGTGGAGAAAAAATTCCTGTCACTTTAATAGAGGCTTAATGGGATGTCACCTACCTCCATGCCCTGAAAAGCTTCAGCTGCCCATTTCCATGCACTAAGGTTCTATTGAAGGGACAGGGCATTTTTCTTCAGACATGCTGATAAACTTAAGGGCACCTAAAAGGAAGAAAGAATGCGAGCAAGGGTGATTACCTTCTCTCTCACTTCATTGGCATATTTAAAACTAAATGCTCTTTTTTCTGGGTAGCAAACAGATTTCTGCATGCTAATGAAATCTATTCCAAAATATTAAAAACCCAGCTGGAACTAGAAAGCAGACATTTTGCTTTGCTGTGATAGCTTTAAAGTATTCACATCACTGCCAAAATAAAAAGAAAGAAATGGGCTATAAATCATTGAGAGGATAAATCATCATCAATCCCTATGCTGTATTTTAACATATACCCTACTTACATAAAGGACAATAGAAATGACTCTTCACTTGAATAGTTTATTTCTGTTTGTTAGCATTTACAGCCTGACTGACAATGAATGAGTGTTCTGCTTTAATGTGGGTATGGTATATCTTTTCTAAAGTGACCAAATTCAAACCGAACTTTCTAGTTATGCATATTTTGCTCTATTTTGAAGACAGAGCAATATTTGCTCTTTGAATTGCTCTGTAAACCAGCTCCCACGCTTGTTGGTGTCAACTCTTGGTGTCTTCAAGGGCATACAATAAAGAAATTGTTCCACCCTTTGGGATTTTCTGCCTGAGAATTTAGATGCCAGAAAGTGTATGCAAGCACTTTGTTTTGTGAAAGGTGATGGAAAAACAGGAACTTCTGTTTGCTTCCTGCTTTCCCAGGTCTTAAAGAGATGCACACAAGAGACTCTATTATGAAGGTCAATGCTCATCAATACTCTCAGAGAAGCAAGGGGATTGTCAAGATGAAGCCACAAAAAGGATGAATTGCAGTGATCCGTGGAGGTAAAAATGAGTGAAGCTTTAAAGTGTTCAACAGGGAGAAGTCATTGCTGGAGATAAACTGTTCCACCTCAACGTGTTTTCTCCTGTTGATGCCCATATTAGCCTGGAGTCTATGATGCCCGTTGAGATCTCCTAACAACAAAAGAGATGTTCTCTGGTCAACTAACTTATCAAACCAAGGCTTGCCTCAAGCATTATTCTGCAGCTAAGAGAAAGAAATAGAAGAGGAGAAACAGAGGGTGCACCCAAAGAGGCCATGGTTGCATTTTGTCCTATAGCAATTTAATGCAGTAGCCCATTATGTAAAGTGCTTCATGCCAACATTGTTCACACAGTTTTGCAGCATTTGGACTAATTAAAATACATTCTGTTTTCAGGTTCTATAGTTGCTGTATCATCATCACAAGGACATAGGACTAAATTCAGCTGAAAAAGAAGATTGTTTGGTGATTCCCCCCCCCCCCCCCCGCTGAATCTGTCACAGAGGTTGGTAGTAAATAAATAACCCCTGGTACTGGAATGTCTCACAGTGCTATTCTAAGAATGTTTTCATGGGACTATGCCCCACTGAATAGATATGAGTAGAATTCTGAATAGATCTGCTTTCTCAACAGAGCCTGCTTCGGCGGGGAGGGCGGGATATCAATAAAATGATGATGATATTCACTTGAACATATGCAGAAGTTCTTCCTCTGTATGCTATTCAGTAACTTCTCATGTTGTTGCTGTACTTCATGTTTTCCTTTTTGTTTGAACATGCAAAGAAATTAGCAATTTCTTCAAATCAAACTTCTCTCTCCTACTGTTGGTCACACTAAATGAGGGGTGGTTATGATACAGAAGCTAACCTCTCATTTTTTATGAACTTTTGCTTTCTGGCTACAGATGAATGGAGCCATTTCTCTAACTTCTAAACTCTTTAAATGGGAATATTTATTTATTTTATCTCAGTGTTGGAATTACAAAGGTCACCTAATCCGTCCTCCTGCCAATACAGGAACTACAACTATAGTATCCTCAATAAATAAGTATCCAGTTGATACTTAAAGCCTCCAATGATGAAAAATCTACTATCTCAGGGAAAAAACCAACACTGTTCCAATATCAAAGCACATCTCATTGGAGGAAGTTCTTCCTTCAATTTAGATGAAACCTCTTTTGCTGTAGTTTATTTGATTCCTGTC
Organism: Heteronotia binoei; assembly: GCF_032191835.1. Classification (NCBI taxonomy): domain Eukaryota; kingdom Metazoa; phylum Chordata; class Lepidosauria; order Squamata; family Gekkonidae; genus Heteronotia; species Heteronotia binoei. Next base: position 71,154,362 of record NC_083231.1, read on the forward strand.
ATCAGTCTGAGTCCTGTCATCCATCACAGCTAAAAACATGTCCACCCCATTCTCTGCATGACATCCCTTTACATGTCAAAATGTAGCAATCATATCACCTCACCAGCATCTCTTATCCAATGTAGAGATTCCCAGCTCCTTCAGCCTTTCCACACAGGACATGGTTGCAAATCTGTCACCAGCTTCATTGCTCTTCATCCTTCCACCTTATTGACATCCTTCCTAAACTGAGGTGTGCCAAACTGAACACAGTACTCCAAGCAAAGTCTAACCAAAGCAATCTACAGCAGCACCACTTCATGTGATGTTGACACCACACCTCTACAAATTCAGCCTAAAATTAGCCTCTTTTTTTTAACTGCAGCATCACACTGCTAGCTCGTATTAGGGGTACTAGGAGTAAGGCCCATTGTGAAGAAAAATACAATGGGCTCTAGAAAGAGGCTCTGGGTGAGTGCTCTCCACCCTTGTTGTCTGTGACCGGTCCAAAATCACCTAGTCAGCTTCTGCAGCAAGAACCTATGTCTGGGCAGACCCCACTCTGAAGCCCTAACTCATATGCCCTCCACAAATGCAACCACAGAATCTCTAGGAATTTCCCACCAACCTGGAAAGGTACTATTAAAGGCCTCTGGGCAAGTGCCCCCCCCCCTTGCTGTCTTCCAAGCCACTCACATAAATGAAGGCATTGACTCCCTCCTCCACCTCAAGGGTAGCTTATCTCTGCCATCTGGATAGCAGTTGTAATTCTGAGTGATTTCCAGCCCTCACTTGGAGATTGGCAACAGTGGTTCAATAGAAGAAAATTGTTGATTTGGATTCTATGGCATTGTACCTCTCTGAAGTCCTACCCCTTCTCAAACCCCACCCTCTCCAGGCCCCACGCCTTAAATATCCAGGAATTTCCTAACCTAGAGTTGGCAACCCTATCTCCTTCCCTTTACCTGCCCCTCTGACTTCAAGTTTCCATTACCTTCCCTCTCCCTGCAGCCTCTACTATCACTCTTTGGGTACAATCTGCCAACTGTGGCTGCAGACAAGCTGTTTGATCCAATGTCATTGGTGTTGTCCTGCAGATTTAAAATGCAGATTCAAACAGCAACATCTGTTCCCCAGATGTTGGCTCCCCATTCTCACTCATCAAGTCAGAAACCAATTTCTCACTAGTGTTTTTCAGCCTCCAGGCTTCTGTTTCTGCCAGCTTAAGTGATTGACTTCCCACCAGTTGCTCTGCGGGCACATTTTGATGCAAGACTCCTTCCACTTCCCCATGTGGTATTGTAATCCTTAAGTGACAGCATCCCAAAACCACACAGGGAGCTGGAGAGAGCCCTGCATCAAAATACACCCATGGAGCAATTGGTGGGAAATCGATCACTTGCACCAGGAGGAAACAGAAGCCTGGGAGCAGAGCAATGCTAGTGAGAAATCAGTCAGAGATTTGATATCAGGGAAAATCTGGTGTTTATAGATTGAACTGGTCTCACTGAACATTTTCTGATGTTTGAACTCTCTCTTGCAAAATCAAGCCATTTAGGAAGTCAGATTGCACACTTCTATCCGCTCACCATTTAAAAAATTCAGTTAGCAATGTGTGCATAAGCAGATCTTCGCCCCAGGGTTTTGAATCAGCGCTTGCGTGTTTCTGCATTTAAACACTCTGTCAGGATTGGGAGCCCCCAGAGGAGTTGTCCTCCGCCCCAAACCCCTGTCTCCTGTTTCTTGGGGTTGGAAAGCTGTGGAAATAGTCCCTAGTTAGACTCCCATATTTTTCTGTTTCAGTTGCTGTTTAAGAACATCCCATGATAGATCATTTCAGAGAGCTCTAAGAGAGAGCAGAGAAGCTCTGAGAGAGAGCAGAGAATAAGTGCTATAAGGGTGAGGTTTGACTTTCTAAGCAGCTGGGGAAGATGCTGAGAATTTCTGAGTTTGTGTGACTGCTGAAAATTCTGAGTTTGTGGTTGCTGGGGAACTGCTGTCTGTTTGGTTTGAGTGGGCTGAAGGTGATTGAAGGTGATTGTTGCTGATTGATTAGGAATGGCTGTGTTCTCCACCCTCTTTGCATTATGAAGCTGCGCCTTGCCAGAGGCATGAGCTGAAGGGCAAGAGCTAAAGGGCTCTTGGCCTGTGGCTCTTAGCCTGGGGGCTGTGTAAGGACCAGGAACCCAGATCCCTATTTTCCTTGTGTTTCCAATAAGGTAAGTTGACCCTCCAGAAGGGGAGTCACATAAACAAGCAGGATTTAAAAGGAGACTGTATATTTTTTAAAAAGCTATCATGAAGGTAGAATGCCAGCAGGGGGGTGGGGGCTTTCCAGTGTTTTGCACTGAGTGTCACATGTATGACTATCTGCCCACAGGACAGAAGTCTTGGGTGTGTGCTCGATGCAACAGCAACAGCAAGCCTTTATTGGCATAAAACAGATTTAGCAGTAAAATAGCAATATAAGTAATATAAAATCCTAGATTATAGAGTACATAGGGAGCAAATATACATAAAATAAGTAAAATATATACGAGTAGAGTTTATCCAAATTAAATAATTAAAAAAAATAAAATGTGGTCATTCCAGAACCATTCTCTGTCATATTTCCATGGCCTGTTGAAGAAATCTAGCCACCATTAAAGTTACCTCAAAGCAAGTGTCATTTAAAAGTTTGTGGACTTTGCCTGAATCAGCACAGCCCAACATATCTGCTAAGATATCTTTCAGGTATATACAACGAATATCATCATAAAGAGGGCAGTTCAATAATACATGGGAAATAGTTTCAATACACTTGGGATTACAAAGACAGTGTCTATTAGAGTACTCAATCCTGTTAAATCTACCAAATAGGATAGCAAATGGTAATGCATTATATCTCGTTAATGAGAACGCACGCCGTTGCTGTGGAGCTTGTAGAGAGGAGAAATATGACACTAATTTCCCTACTGAGAGAGGAAGTTCAAAATTCAGCGGGGAGCAAGACTTGTTGGCCAGGCTATATAACGTTTGCATTTCAATATCTAGAATTCTGAGATTAAGTTTCAAAAATGCATCTTTTAAGGATAGCATAAGAAGTGAATCTAAATCAATGCCCATAGATTTAATTTTCCTCTCAATAAATACTAGCCAATTTGACAAATTAGATTCTGAGAGCAGTTGATATAAAAGGCTCTCTGAGTCAGAGTGGAAATGTAGCCGTAGCCAGTATTTAAGTGACATTAGCCATGCTTGTGTTTCCACAAGATTCGTCCCTGTTTCTAAAAACAAAACTGCATATGGTACACACTTTGGGAATCCTAGAATTTTCCGTAGGAATTTTGATTGGACACCTTCAATGTTATTATCAAAGGCTGTGATCTAAACTGGGACCCCATATAAAAGCTGCGGTATCACTTTAGCCTTAAATTTTTTTAGCGCGGCTGGGATAAACTGATTAACTCTGCTGTAAAAGAAGTGCTGGATAGCTGCAACGCTAACATTGACTGACTTAATTATACAGTTACGATGATTAGTCCAAAGTGTGTTATATTGAAAATGAATTCCTAGGTATTTGTAGTATTTTACTTGTTCTATCTCTTTGCCGGCTATTGACCATTTAGTTGGTTTCCAAGATTTGGAAAAAACCAACAATTTTAGATTTGTCATAGTTCAATAGGAGCTTATTGTTGTTAAGGAAGGTGATACAGCGAACAAGCAAACACTTTAATCCAATTCTGGAACAAGATAGGAAGACTGTATCGTCCGCATATAACAGTAAGGGAACATGTCTGGCACCAAGTTTTAGACTATGATGGTCAGTATCTGACAAAAATGGAGCAAGATCATTAAGAAAGAGGTTAAACAAAAAGGGGGCCAACACACAACCTTGTTTAACCCCCTTTCTTAACGGAATTTTTGATGTTAGATTGCTTGATAAAGAGCATTTGACTTGACAAAAGTTGAAAGTTTATAATTTTTTAATGAGCATAAGGAGTCTTTTATCAATACTTGTTAGTTCCAGTTTATCCCACAACATGTCTCTGTCAATCGAATCAAATGCTCCCTTTAAGTCTAAAAAGGCTACATACAATTTCACAGGACAGAAGTCTTGGGTGTGTGCTTGATGCAAGGAGCTCCTGGTCCTCAGGGAATGAGTTCATACCCTTGAGGCTGAGGTGACTGGCCTGGATAAGCAGAGACAGTCAGTTAGGCACTCGGAGAAGAATCCCGGGGACGTGATGAGCCCCGCTCTGAACATGGCAGCCTCATTGCTGCCAGGGAAGATGAGGGTCGAGAGGGAAAAGGGCACCATGCTGAGGATAAGGGGAATGCGCCCTCAGAAGGAACCTCTTCTTCAGTTGGTGAGCGGGTATCCTTTCGCACCAAGGAACCATCCCTGGGCAGGGAGGGGGGGTCTTGGTAGTTGGTGATTCGATTCTTAGGCAAGTAGACAGCTGGGTGGCAAAACCGCGTACTGATCATATGGTGACTTGCCTGCCTGGGAGAAGGTAGTGGACATTACGCGTGTAGTAGATAGGCTGATAGACAGTGCTGGGGAGGAGCCAGTGGTCGTGGTGCATGTTGGCACCAACAATGTGGGGAAATGCAGTTGTGAAGTCCTGGAGGAAAAATTTAGGCTGCTAGGTAAGAGACTTAAGGCCAGGACCTCCAAGGTAGCCTTCTCAGAAGTGCTACCTGTTCCACGTGCAGGGCTGGAGAGACAGGTACAAATTAGAAGTCTCAGTGTGTGGATGGGACGATGATGTAGGGAGGAAGGGTTTAAGTTTGTTAGACACTGGGATGCTTTCTGGAACAAGTGGGAGCTGTACAAAAGAGATGGTCTCCACTTATCCCCAGATGGAACCAGGCTGTTGGTGCTTAAAATAAAAAAGGTGGCAGAGCAGGTTTAAACTAAATCTTGGGGGAAAGCCGATAGGAGATGAAATGTCTCTGGTTTCGGAGGACACATCTCAAAGAGATGAAGGGTTAGCTGTTACTTTTCTACCGGGTAATGGATTAGAGTTGTCCTTTCAGATGGTGACAAACAGTATGGAGTGTCTGCCAAAGTCTCAAGGCAGCAGGAGGAAGGTGGCGGGCCTAGCTTGCCTGGGAAATTATAGATGTTTGTATACAAATGTTAGAAGTGTTCAAAGTAAAATTGGTGAGTTGGAATGTTTAGTGTTGGGAGAAAACATAGACATTGTGAGAATTTCAGAAACTTGGTAGAATGAGGAGCCTCAGTGGGACACGGTGATTTCTGGATATAAGTTATATTGGAAGGATAGGGAGGGAAGGGTTGGAGATGGGGTGGCTCTGTATGTCAGAGAGAGTATACAGTCCAGTAAGACTGAGGTCAAAGAATTAGATTCCCTTCTAGAAATGCTTTGGTTTGAAATAGAGGGACCAAAAGAAAATTTAACTATGGGCGTTTGTTATCGCCCACCAAATCAAAAGATAGAAGAAGATTATTATATGATGGAAGGATTAAAGATTGTGGCTAAACGTAAAAACTGTGTCGTAATTTTAACTATCTGCAGATTGATTGGGTCAATATGTGTTCAGGTCGAGAGAAAGAGTTTCTAGATGCTCTCAATGACTGTGCTATGGAGCAGATGGTCTCAGAACTTACCAGTGGTGGGGTGATCCTGGATTTGGTCCTAAGTAATGCCCAAGACTTGGTGAGAGATGTAAAAGTGATTGCACCGCTTGGAAGCGGTGACCATAACGTTATTGATTTCACCATTTGTATAAATAGAGTTGCCCCAAAAGACTAGCACAACCATGTTTAACTTTAAAAGGGGTGAATTCTTTGAGATGAGGAGGCATGTGAAGAGGAAACTGAAAGGAAAGGTAAATGCAGTCAAAACCCTTGGGGAAGCTTGGAGGCTATTTAAAACTATGGTAAAATGGTAAGCAGTGGGGTGCCGCAGGGCTCAGTACTGGGTCCCATGCTCTTTAACTTGTTCATAAATGATTTGGAGTTGGGAGTAAGCAGTGAAGTGGCCAAGTTTGCAGATGACACTAAATTGTACAGGGTAGTGAGAACCAGAGAGGATTGTGAGGCACTCCAAAGGGATCTGTTGAGGCTGGGTGAGTGGGTGTCAACGTGGCAGATGAGGTTCAATGTGGCCAAGTGCAAAGTAATGCACATTGGGGCCAAGAATCCCAGCTACAAATACAAGTTGATAGGGTGTGACCTGGCAGAGAGTGACCAAGAGAGAAATCTTGGAGTCATGGTAGATAACTCACTGAAAATGTCAAGACAGTGTGTGATTGCAATAAAAAAAGCAACGCCATGCTGGGAATTATTAGAAAGGGAATTGAAAACAAATCAGCTAGTATCATGCCGCTGTATAAATTGATGGTGCCATCTCATTTGGAATCCTGTGTACAATTCTGATCACTGCACCTCAAAAAGGATATTATAGCATTGGAAAAGGTGTAGAAAAGGGCAACTAGAATAATTAAAGGTTTGGAACACTTTCCCTATGAAGAAAGGTTAAAACGCTTGGGGCTCTTTAGCTTGGAGAAATGTCGACTGTGGGGTGACATAATAGAGGTTTACAAGATAATGCATGGGCTGGAGAAGGTAGAGAAAGAAGTACTTTTCTCCCTTTCTCACAATACAAGAACTTGTGGGCATTCAATGAAATTGCTGAGCAGTCAGGTTAAAATGGATAGAAGGAAGTACTTCTTCACCCAAAGGGTGATTAACATGTGACTGCTGCAGGATGTGGTGGCGGCTACAGGCATAGCCAGCTTCAAGAGGGGGTTAGATAAAAATATGGAGCAGAGGTCCATCAGTGGCTATTAGCCACAGTGTGTTTGTGTGTGTGTGTGTGTGTGTGTGTGTGTGTATATATATATATATATATATATATATATATATATATATATATATATTTGGCCATTGTATGACACAGAGTGTTGGACTGGATGGGCCATTGGCCTGATCCAACATGGCTTCTCTTATGTTCTTATGCAAGAGTAAATGTGCTGAAGTCAATGGAGATACTCTTGTATAAATCTGCATTATGTTTACACACACACCCATGTATTCCAAGGAAGAGAGGCACAGCAAAGGAGACTGAGAGGGGCCACAATACTTGGCAGAAGGATCATGGAGTTGTCAAAATAGAACCAGCACTTTGGCTACATTCTTATGTGCATGTGTGAAAGACAAACAAAAATAAGGATTCTGATCACCTGCCCACTCAGTGGTTACCATGCAGTCAACCATGGAGTTCGTTGACACAATCAACCATAGAATTGGTCACCAATGCCACAATGTCACTTCTGGCATAGACAGGAAATGATGCCATCATGTCAGCGCAATGCTTCAGAATTCACCCCAAACACTACAGTTTAAAGAATGTTATGTAAGCATAGCACCAAATCACTCCCATTTCTCCCCTCCTTGTAAGGGGGCAGGTTAGGGGGGTTTAAAGCAAGATACCTAGCTGCTGTACTATTATTGTATTTTCCTTTCAAACCAATTTTTTTGCCTGAAGTTCTCAACACTGTGAAAAACAAACCATTACATTAACGGAAAATAGTTGTTTGTTATTGATTCACTATGCAGCAAGGAGAAGAGCAGGTAACAATCTTGGTAAAGCCAAGGAGCAGGTAGAAGAATAGCAAAGTGTGGGAACAAGGCAGTCATGTGAAGTGTTAAGACTGAGCTATATGTGGAAGGTATTGCTTGTTTATTTTTTTATTTAAACAGTTAAAATAGTTTATTTTATTACAAAATAAATACTCTTCTGGATAGAATAGAAACAGAACAGTTACTGGCTCTAAGATCATTTTGTGTAATAAATATGTACTTTTCTTGCCCACTCTTTCTAATTCTACTAGTTTGGATAACGCTGCATTAGCACTTTGTACAGGAACTGTGAGAGGACGAAGAATGATCTCCTTCTCATATACATCTTTCCTAAAAAGTTCTACTTTCAAACATTAACATTGCAGCATGTTCAGCAGGAAGAAGAATAAAGGTTGGGTGTTTTCCTTCTGACTCTCAGCAGGAAATATCTATTTGTATATGATGCCTGAAAATGTATGAGAAGGTTTATATTGTTAGTGACCTGAAAATTCAGCCCTGAAGATCAATGCTTGAGATAGTTTTCTGTTCTAGCATTCATGGTTCTATAGATATAACGTCTCCATATCTTAATGTCTTAAAACAGATCCCAATTTTAGAGTCCTAAGTTTGCCTGAATGGATGTATTGAAAAAGAAAGAGAGAAATGCAAGACACAATTGATAGGATTTATTTTAAAATGTTCAGACACTTGCTGATATAACATTGACTTTAGCCCAGAGAGGTAATTGCAAACAGCAGGAAGAAGTCTCACAAATAAACTTCAGCTCTAGATTTGATTTAGAATGTGCTAATAAATGTGAACATAGTGGATGTCATTAAAGAAATAATCAGGAGGGATTTCTAAAAATATGAGTTTCTGTAAAGCAATTTCCTGCAGGGTACATAAAATCATAGATTCTGAAGAGGCTATTTTCCAGGCATTTCTAGTTAGTTAATATCTAGTAACTAGCACAGACTTGCTTTCTGTTGTCAGACATTTGTCTTTAAAGCAATGATTGCTTCTAAATATGCAATACTGCATATATTTGAGGTGATTTAAAGGGGTGAATAGCTAATCACGCTAGAAGCAAGGGAAACAATGTCTGATGAGAAGCTCAATTTCAGAATACTTGAAAGGACATGGAAAAGTTTTTCAGGACACAGCTGAAAGAATCTTCTGATCATGGAACATCAATTACTTTATTAAAGTCTGAGCATTCCTATAATCATCAATAGGCCGTTTGTAGTACCCCATTGCTACTCTGATTTAAAAAAAAACCACACCCTTGAATCAAGTTCTTGATTATCAGAATTAAAGTAAGAACTATGAAATCATAGTAGCTTCCTTTGGTTTCAGCTGGAATTACATTTCTGTGAATACATTTTCTTCCATCAATTAGGGTGAAATTTTTAAGGAATCGACCTCCAGTGCAGGGGTTCCCATAGTGGTGCCCATGAGTGTCACAGCACCACCAAAACTTTTTCTGGTGCCCACCAACTGTTTTCAGAAACTGGGCAGAACCAGGTGGGTCATTTGCCCATCACAGCTTCTGACAACCCATTGGTGATCTGATTGATTGTGCAGATTACAGATAGTAGATTAAAGGTAAATGCTAGTCCATGCAAAAATAGTATTCAAATTTGTCCAACCATTCTTGTCTATATGGAGAGGATTTCTTTTTCCAATGACAGGCAAAACCAATATGTGCTGCATACAATAGAAATTATCTGGTTTTACTTGGGATTCTTCCTACATAATTCAGTAGAAACATCTCTGGAGTAGGCAGAATTAAAATTCCAGTTCCATATGCTAAACAATTCAACAACATCTTCCAAAAAAACTTCGCCCTGGGGAAGTTCTGCCACATGCAAAGAATGAACTATTGGCTTCACCACAAAACTAATATGTTGCCAAGTTGCAGAACAATTATATATTTTAGCCAGTTTTGGGGAGCTGTTGGCAATAAGTTCCACTGATCTTAACAATGTCCTTCCTGATACAACTGAAAAAGTTGACCCTTTTGAAAGAATAAATTTCCAAATTCAAGATTCACAACATATCCTAAAGCTTTTCTCTATTTCACAACAATGCTTTTCTCTCATATGTGGGTGTGGGTGTGATTACTAGAAATTAATATTTTCTCAAATTCAGAAAAGTTTCTCAGAATATATGTATTTTTATTATTTTATCTGTTGAGAATCTTTTTATTTGGTTAAAAAAATCATAATACCACCTGTGATCTAATCTTACTGCTGTTTCATATTATGTGACTTTGCCATTACTAATGAGAATATACAATCTAGTGCAGAGGTGTCAAACATGTGGCCAGCGGGCCAAACCGACCAGCCCAGGGCTTCAATCAGGCCTGTGGGTCTCTCTTCTCCCTCCTATCCTCACCCTGAGAAGCTCTGAAGGTTGTGATGATGTTCCCAGCTCCTTCTGCCTTCTCTTTGCAGAGTCCAAAGCTAAAAGCAAAGCTGCAAAGAAAATGTGGAATGGATTTCCCACTCTGGCTTCTGGGCAGAGCAGAGGTGAACAGAAAATCCACTCCACATTTTCTTTGCAACTTTGTCCATGTGTTTCAATTGAGAGGAACTTCCTAGTGTTCCAATGACCAGCTGAAGCTTCCTGTCATTGCAAACTAAGCACTGATGCCTTGAATCAGCTTTGTCTCTTCTCAGTGGAGTGAGAACTAGCACCTAGTAAGTATTCTAACTTGGGAACCCACAGCCAAAGGGGGATATGACACTGGAGAGCCATTGCTAACCTGGTAGACCTTTGTGGGGCGGGGTGGGGGGGGAGAAGCTTGCAATACCTTGACATTTCATGTTTTCGCAGGCTGAGAGCATTTTATTTTTTAAAGTTTATGCTGTGATCTTTGTGCTTTTTCTTGAAGTTTTATGTTTAAAATTGTATTGCAAAATCCCACTATCTTTCTTTCCATTTTAAACAAAATATTGCAAGAGTTTTAAGCATGTTGGAAGTTAAAAATTGAAATATTTAATTGTGTTGGCCTGTGTCCTCTATAAAGTCTATATCTCTGCTACCTGGAATTACATTTTAGGACATGCATGGCTCAACCCCACAAAGTCCCATTTATGTCAGATCTGGCCCTCCTAACAAATGAGTTTGACACCCCTGATCTAGCACTTCCATTTCTTTCCCATTTACATAAAGTTTTAGCTTATGTTTTCATTCAGCTAGCTGAAGAAAGAGATGAAATTCCTGGAGCCAACTGAAATGCATATTTTAACCTGATATTCATCATAGTAATAATGCTAATTATTATTCTTATAAACTCTGTTTTCTTCTTTTGTTATACAAGAGTAGTGTTATAAAGGATTATTATGAAGAAATATAAGCATAAGTATAAATTACTTATAATAGCATGAAAGTCTAGCAGCATGATAGTAAAACTTCATGTTTGGAAAGGTGTTTTTCTTTCCTTTTTTGGTCATCATGTCACAGCTTACTTATGTTGACCTCATGGAATTTTCAAGGAAAGTTATGTTCAGAGGTAGCTTGCCATTGCCTGTCTCCACATTGCGACCTCTGTATTCATTGGTACTCTCCCATCCAAATACTGACCAGGGCCAACCCTGCTTAGCTTCTGACATGATCAGGCATAAATGAATTCTATACAATGTAAAAAATATTTACCAAATCTAAAATGTTTCAAGTATTCTAACATATCCCATACTCTACCCTATTGAAAGCATTCTAAGGGTCTAGAAATAGAAACATAGAAGGAATTTATACTATTTTAAAATATTAAACTAAACTTTTTTTTCTCTAAACTTTGGAGTTAAATGATGTGCAGAAATAAAACTTGTTTGATCAGAAGGTATATATTTAGCTCTCACTATATTTAATCTAGAGGTTGGAATCTGTTTTAAAATTTTACAGGTTCAGGGAAGCAAACTAACTGGTTTATATGAGGTAAGCAGTAGGCCTTTTTCCAAGTTCATAAGAATCCTGCTTTCAGGCTTTGATTGCGAAAAATTCTTCAATAGATTAATTTCATTGCGAGTTCCTAACAATGAAAGGCTAATTATATGAGACAAATTATAATAACATTCCTGTGTTAGCCCATCTAATTCAGGAAATTTGTTCTTTTTAAAAAGTGCTTAATAACCTCATGGACTTCCTGAAGATTAACTGGAAACCTCTAAACTGTTTTATCAATTTGAGATAATTTGAGTATCTTTAGTTTTGCTTTTAAAATAAGCTTATTTCCCTGTAGGTTTTATGTTTGGTACAGAATACTGTAGAAGTCAACAAATTCAGATGAAATTTCCAGATTTTGCAAATTCAATCTACCTTTCTTTTTTTGTTAACCTTAGCAGCAAGTAATTTTTCTGATATATCACCATGTTTAAAGTACTCGTTTTTGTATATAACATACACCTTTGGATTTCTTCTAAACCCAATTCTATTTTTCCTTTTTTTTAAAGTTCAGTTAAAATTGAATGCAAATTGGAGTCTTTCTTTCTTTCTTTCTTTCTTTCTTTCTTTCTTTCTTTCTTTCTTTCTTTCTTTCTTTCTTTCTTTCTTTCTTTCTTTCTTTCTTTCTTTCTTTCTTTCTTTCCAGCCGAATCCCTACCTGAATTGTAACAGCCAGTTTGGTGTAGTGGTTAAGTGCACGGACTCTGGGAGAACTGGGTTTGATTCCCCACTCCTCCACTTGCACCTGCTAGCATGGCCTTGGGTCAGTCATAGCTCTGGCAGAGGTTGTCCTTGAAAAGGCAGCTGCTGTGAGAGCCCTCTCCAGCCCCACCCACCTCACAGGGTGTTTGTTGTGGGGGAGGAAGATAAAGGAGATTTTGAGCCACTCTGAGACTCTTCGGAGTGGAGGGCAGGATATATATCCAATATCTTCTTCTTCTTCTTCTAAAGTTTGGAGATGGTGTTATTAGCTTTAGTCTCTTATCTTTATGATTATATAATTGCAATTATTTTGCACAAAGTGTAAGTCACCTTGAGCAATTCTCAAATTGGAAAAATCATATAAACAATACTAAGTAAATAATGGCTTCAGGGAACAGAAGATGTGAACCTCTGCCCCTTTCCACCACCACCCCCAGGCTGCCTTTTATGAGAGTGATATACTCAGCTGAGCAGCCCAGCCTGCCTGTCAGCATGTACAAGCCTAGTTGTGCCTCTGCTCTCAGAAGAATAAGTAAATAAGATTTGCTGGTATGTTTCTTATTTCCCAAATTTATGTCTTTATGGGGGTACTACTTATATATATCCCAGATAACCTTCTTTAAAATTGGCAAAACAATTTAAACAAGTTTATCTGACAATTTAAATGCTCAAGATTGAATTATGACATGATCAGAAGGCCAACTAACAAAGATGGACTGACAGTTCCTGATCTAAAAGCTTATTACCAGGAATTCATATGGTAGATCTTGTGAAATGTTACAAAAATTCCTACAAGGTGGACTGGAAACACAAAGAAGGGCACTACTTTACCCCACATTCTTTTCAGGAGATATGATTTAATAAGGGAAAAAGTTCTAATGATTTATATAACAATCCCTTCTAAGATGCCATGTGAAGAGTCTGGTTCAAAAAATGTAATTTTTTTAAAAAAATCACCACCTACCTCTTTACTAACTAGTTTTGTTGATTAACCATAGTTTATATCAGGGTCATACAAAAACTCATTTAAACAATGGAGAAATGCACATCTCTCCCGATTTTTAAATGTTACAAAACAAGAGAAAGCAAAATTAGAAAGAGACTATAATATCATACTTCTTTGGTATGAATATTTACAGCTTTAAAATATCCTCATTATTCCCTACATATGTCACTAACAGAATTTGAGAAACATTTATCTGACAAACACATTCCTATCAAGAGTCCCATCTCTAAAGTATATAGAATCTTGACACAAACTGACAGCACTAAATTGCTAAATTATCAAAAGGCCTGACAGAAGGATCTCAAAAGAGAGCTAATGGACTACCAATGGATCCAAATATGCAACTTCCATATTTTAACTTCTTGGTGTTTTAATTTCCAGTTATTAATTTGCAAAAAAAAATTCAAGGTAATACTTAACCTTTTTTACCTAATTTACCGTTTTTAGGTAAAATTATTGAGAGGGCAGTGGCGCTGCAACTACAGGGTTTTCTGGATGACGCTTGCATCCTAGACCCTTGCCAGTCCGGCTTTCGCCTGAGCCACGGGACGGAGACAGTGCTGGTCGCCTTGGCAGATGACCTCCAGCGGCAACTGGATCGAGGTGGCGTGGTGGTGCTGATGTTGTTAGACCTGTCGGCGGCGTTCGACACGGTCGACCATCAGCTACTGACCCGCCACCTCGCCGACATAGGGGTTAGGGGGCTGGCCTTACAATGGCTTTCCTCCTTCCTCAAAGGTCGGGGACAAAGGGTGGCAATCGGGGGTGAGCTTTCCCGGAGGCACACATTAGATTTTGGGGTGCCTCAGGGAGCAGTTCTCTCTCCGATGTTATTTAACATCTACATGCGCCCTCTTGCCCAGATTGCCCGGAGTTTTGGACTGGGTTGTCATCAATATGCGGATGACACCCAGCTCTATCTGCTAATGGATGGCCGGCCTGACTGCGTCCCAGTGAATTTAGACCGGGCACTGCAGGCCGTGGCAACCTGGCTTAGGCTGAGTGGGCTGAAGTTGAACCCGACGAAGACAGAGGTCCTTTGCGTGGGTCGTGGCGCTCTGGGGAAGGAAATACCTCTCCCGGTTTTTGACGGTGCGCCGCTGAAAGCGGCGGGCCGGGTCAGGAGCCTGGGAGTCCTACTGGAGCCTTCACTATCAATGGAGGCCCAGATAGCGGCCACTGCCAAGTCGGCGTTTTTCCACCTGAAGCGGGCAAGGCAGTTGGCTCCTTTCCTGGAGCTCCGGGACCTGGCAACAGTGATCCATGTGACGGTCACCTCAAGATTGGATTACTGTAATGCCCTCTACATGGGGCTGCCTTTGTGTCAAACCCAGAAGCTGCAGCTAGTGCAGAACGCAGCCTCCAGGCTACTAGTAGGACTCCCGAAATGGGAGCATATACAGCCGGGGCTGCGTGAACTGCACTGGCTGCCAGTTACATACCGGGTCTGCTACAAAGTGCTGGTTATCACCTTTAAAGCCCTATATGGCCGAGGACCTGCCTGCCTGAGGGACCGTCTCTCCCCATATGAGCCCCAAAGAGCACTGAGGTCAGCAGGGAAGAACATGCTGACCATCCCTGGGCCAAAGGAGGCAAAATTACAGAGTACCCGGGCACGGGCCTTCTCTGTTACAGCCTCGTGCCTCTGGAATCAGCTCCCAGAGGAGGTGCGGGCCCTGCGGAATCTGGACCAATTCCGCAGGGCCTGTAAGACCATTCTTTTCAAGCAGGCCTTTGTAGACCGCTGACAGGATGGCTGTTCAACCCACCAAACGATTTATCTAGTGATCTCTGCCATTATATAAATGCACAGAATAACATCAGGAATATCACCGCCGCTGTTAAATTATGGAATGACTTAGACAACCGGAACTGGTTTTAGATATCATTGTTTTAAATTATTGTACGATTTAAATGCTGTTTTAAACTTATTATATATTGTATAATTTTATTGAACTTGTTGTTAGCCGCCCTGAGCCTGCCTAGGCGGGGAGGGCGGGATATAAATAAAATGTATTATTATTATTAACACTGGTTATGCTTTAATATATCACCCCATCATCATCTTCACCCCATTGAAAACTCTGTGGAGAATGATGGATCTTTATCCATAGCTGGTGGTTCTATAAACAAATTAACAAATATTGGATATAAGTATTGACACAAGTCAAAGAATACACAGGGTAAGAGGTTCCCAGAGATTGTCCTTCTTAATCTATGGGATAATAATAATAAATATAACAACCACCACCACCACCACCACCATCATCATCCTAGAATTTGTAAGGAATTAATGCTAACAGCAGCCAAAAATCTTATTTCTTTCAATTGGAAAAGAAAGGCTTCCTGAACATTAGAACAGAGGTATCAAAAGTTATGGGAATATTTTAATCTAGATGAGGTCACAGATAGTATATCAGGATCAAACAATGATCTGAATCAGACAGACCCAGCAGAGAACTGGTATCTGTTATTGAACAAACAATGGGATGGATCAACAAATAATATAGATTTAACAAAAGAACAGTATTCTCTTTTATGTTTTCATTAGCATTTTCAGCAGGATTCAGATTAAATTGTGTATTACTTCAAGAAGAACTCTGTTAACTTTATTGATATACTTTCCTCATTGTTTTCCCCCATGTACCTAATATCAGTCTGTTATTTTATATCTTTGGATTTTATATTAGCATTGTATTACATGAACTTTTAAAGTAACAAAAATATTATTTAAAAAATCTTGGGAATTGTAGTTTGCAGACATTAACACACACAAGGTAGCCTTTATAGAGTTGCAATTCCTAGGGATTCTTGGGGAAATAAAATTACTGCTAATTCAGTGTTAGCACCCATGTCCAAAGACATTAAATATCCACTGGTTACAAACAGCAGATTTAAAGAGCTGTGTATTATCAGAGTATTGATAAAAATCAACCCCAAAACTATGAATAGTTTGTCCTAAGCAATTCGCATACAGGTTGAAAAGCATGCGAGATAGCATTGTGCTTTGTGGAACTCCACAGTTTAGGCCCCACTCTGAAGATACATGTTTTTCAATAGAACCCTTTGAGTCTAATTCAGGGATGTCAAACTCATTTGTTATGAGGACTGGATCTGACATAAATATGACCTTGTTGGACTGGGTTATCCAAGTCATAAAATGTAATGGCACAGACAAATACACACTCAGCCTATTCCACCTCACTGGTGCTTTGTATTTCCACCTGTGATCAAGGGTAGTGGACAAAGGAAGCTGTTACTCTTTCCCTCCCTCCCCAGGGGATGAGGAGGGAGAGAAGCTTCAGCCAATAGAAGGAAGAGAGGCTTGATCCAGTAGCTCTGCTATGCAATTAAGAGAGCCTGGGAAAGCAAGCTCTCCTTCACCCCCTTCCACCCCAAGAGAGGAGCCCTAGCCAATGGAGCCCTAGCCAATGGAGAAAATAGACTTTGCTCTGTAGCTCCTGTGTAATTGAGCAAGACTGTCTAATGTGATACAGAAGGAAGCAAGAGAGGGAGAAGGAAGCAGATGACAGTAAGTTACTAATGGGCCTCATAGGAGCCTTCTGAGGGTCTGATTCACCTCCTGGGCTGCGTTTTTGAAACCGCTGGTCTAATCCATGAGGAATGAGTTGAAACAGTTCAATGCATGTCCCCTGATACCTACTTCTGTTGCTCAAGTATCTCAACAAGATGGCATTATGCATTGTATAAAGGCTGTAGACTATAAGTGTGGTCAAACTATTTCAAAACTTCATATTAATGATAAAAATGGTAAAACAAAAATAATTCCTTTTTTCTGTGTTTGAAACCTTATTGATATGCAGAAACGTTTGATTTAAATGTCTGTTTTTTTCAGTGTAACCTAGAATTCCTTCTCCACTTTAATGATGGCTAAGTGTACGTGTGTTGAGTTTTACTAGAAACAACTTCCTTCCTTAGCAGAATCTTTTTAGGTATCAGCTATCCCTCAAACTCACCAAATGGATGATTCCTTCACAGATTTTTAATTAGGCTTTCTCTCTGTGAATGATCATTTATATCTTGTGGCTAATTCATTCTTTTATGGGTGGAAAAAAAAAAAACCACTAGCCAATCTAAATGGTAAGGCTGCAAGTAACCTAAAACATATACATTCTAGTTGCTTGTGAAGTTTAAAAAACAGAGCAAAGTTAGAAATTAATTTTTATGTACGAGTTTAGCATTCCTTAGGAAGACAGTCAACATGGCTGAGCTTCTATTTCTTTCTCATATTCAAGAAGCTACATGACTTGGGATAATGCAGGACAATTTGTAAATAATTTTTGAACCCTTCCTGGAGATCTGTCTGGCATCAGACACTGCAAAAAAGCTTGAATTGTTCTGTTAGCTTTTTATTATTCTGAATTTTCTTTTTAAATGCCTTTTATTAAATCATGCCTCTTCTCCCTGTGTACTTCTGCCATGATTTTGTTACACTTACCAGATTGTTTGCTTATCAATATTGGGGATTTTGTTACTCTTTTATGAAATTATTACATATGGCAGCCTAGAATATTCAGATACTTTAATATTTAAGCATCCTCAGTCTCCTATTTTAAAGTGAAGGAGATGGAAACTAATAGGTCTTTAAAGGCCTTGGTTGGGTACAAAAGAGAGTTTTTTGTGTGATAGTTCACAAATCTGTTGCAGTAAAGTCAGAGCCGACCCTAGGGTGCATGATACCCCAAGCAGCCTTGGTGCCCCCCACGCCCTCCGCACTGCCCCCCACTCCCCTTCACAGCGCCTACTTCTCTTCCCTCTCTTCCTCACAATTTTAATGCCTGGGAATGGGCAGTGAAGAGCCATGCTCCCAGGCTCTTTAAAGGTCAACCCCCCATGCTGATCAGCTGATCGGCAGGTAAAACTGCACCAACGGCCAGCGGCTCCTATGCCGGCCCTCAGCTGTGCTAACAATCAGTGTGAGGGCAGTGGCAGCGGGAAGGATGAGTAAGCCGATGCTGCCATCTCCTCCCTACTTCCTTCCCACACAATTGCTTGTCCTTCCCGCTGCTGCTGCCCTTGCATTGATTGCGAGCATGTCTGAGGGCCAGCATAGGAGCCACTGGCCTCTGGTGTGGTTTTACCTTTAAAGAGGCCAGGGAGCGCAGCACTCTACTGCACATTCCCGGGCATTAAAATTGTGAGAAAGGGAGGGAGAGATGGGGAGGCAGATAGGGATTTGTCTAGGGGACAGGGTGGGGGCAAGGGCTGAATTCAGTACCCCTGCCCTGCTGGCACCCTAGGCAAATGCCTAGTTTGCCTAATGGGCAGGCCGGCCCAGAGTAAAGTGTATACCCATAGTCTGCCTCTCCATCACACCATTATTCAATGTGATTCGGAATCCAATGTCTTAAAGAAGGTTAATTGTTTCCCACACTACCAGTTCATGCATCTTTTTGCCCCTATTTAGTTTTTTTTTCTAATTAACATTTTATTCGTTTTTCGGAATATATATACACACATATATATATACACATGCATACATACATACACATGCATACATGCATACATCCATACACACATTCATTTATATACTTACAGAAACAAGAAAAGAAAAGCACAAATATTTACACACATACAGTAAAATATCATAAAATTAGTCATATAAAACTCTATAGGTATACAGATATAGGCAGAATTATTTATTTATTTATTTATTTATTTATAAATTAATAAATAATAATAATTATTTATTAATTTATTAATAAATAAAATAAATAATTAATTAAAGCAGCATGTAAAATGCAGATTGATCAAACACGTTGACTAAGTATGAAAAATATATCTTTTCATGGAGTGAGATCAGAATGTATGTAGAAATATAATTATAAATGTAATTTTGTATTGAAAAGTCAGCCAATCAATATAACATATAGTACTTAAAAGAAGAAAATTGTATTATGGCATTGAAGTGAATGTATATTTGACTCAATATACTGCATGTAGAATATTTCCAAATTACCTTAAGGTGTAGACCACGGCCAGCGCAGATAAAAGGAAAAGGAAGAAAAAAAGAAGAGGAAGAAGATGATGATGATGAACAACAACAACAACCAAACAAAAAGTTATAAGAAAAGAAGATCAAGAAATTCTAGCTTGTGTGGTTGAACGTCACTTGCTGTAACAAACTGAATAAAAGGAAACCATTTCTCCATGAATTATGAGTGTCCAGTTTCTGAATTTGAATGGTGGATGTAGTCTGTGATTTTTTCCACAATGAGAATGTCCCAAACCTTGGATAACCAGCTGGAAATTGATAGAACTTGAGGTGATTTCCATTTTGAAGCAATTAAGGTTTTTGCCACTACCAACAGCCTTGATATCAATGCTTCTCTGAACCCAGGTACAGTTGAATCTTGCCAAATGTCCAGAAAAAGCATCTATTTAGTTTGTGTTCAAAAAGTAATTGGACATCATGCTCAGGATTTTATCCTGCCCTCCATCCCGTTTGTAAACTTCAATTATACTGTTTGGCTGAGAACACAAGTTTCATAAATAATAACCATCAAGAATGTTTCATATATGGTGAGGATAGCAAGTCTGTGTTTTGAGTGGACATAATTATGTAAGATGATTAACCATCACTTGTATCCTTATTCAAAACGTGCAGAAATCAACAGAAGTCTTTCCACATGAAATTATATCATGGCCATGCTACATGCATTATGTAAATACAATTGCTCTGTTTTTTCACGTTGTTTCAGCAGATAGGAGGACATGCAAATTAGATTGTTAAAAGCATTTTCTTTCTATTTTTAGCCAGTGATCACCAACTTGAAGCATAGTGTAGATGCTTGATTTTTTTCCCTTATGGGAAGATGTTAATTCATGTCCCTTGTTCTTTTTATCATTATTCTTACATTCTGGAAATCATTAACTCTCACTGACAATCTTTCATGGAAAATTGACATCAGTTCTAATTATGCTCACTCTAGATGGAGAGATTTCTTCATGTAATTGGTTCTTTCAAAAATTGTCATTATATTGTTGACTCTTGTTTGTAGAGCTTCTTCTTTTCCTCTGAATTACTATTATAATGCCTGAAAGATTATGGATTTAGGTGGAAACTGGAATTTTATTTGTCCCAATGAGGTGAGTTCTTGCAACCTCATTCTCATTGTTTATCTTCTTGAATCTGAGGAAATAAAGTGGGATATAAATTGTTTTTATGTACAATAAAAAGTTATTTGTGCCTGTTTATGGCAGGCTGAGCTCATCAGAAAATAGGCCTGAGATTTTCAGAACTGGCCACCAACTTCAGGATCATCATGGTAGTTGCAGTGCTTAAAATGAAAGCAATCCTAAAGTCCTGGCCCAGATTATTTGCAGTTATTTTCAACTGAAGCAATAGTTTACTTAAGAACCATTCATTCAGTATCCAAACTGAATTTATTCAATATACCGCCAGGGCTTTTTTTGTAGCAGGAACTCCTTTGCATATTAGGCCATGCCCCCATGATGTATCCAATCCTCCTGGAGCTTACAGTAGGCCCTGTAACAAGAGCCCTGAAAGCTCTTGGAGAATTGGCTATATCAGGGGTGTGTGGCCTAATATGCAAAAGAGTTCTTGCTACAAAAAAGCCCTGCTGCTAATCAAACAACTTGCAATAAAAGCAGAGGAATAGCAAAAGCTAAAATTTCACAAAAGGGTAGACTCATCGTATGGGGTACCATGTCTCACAAGTTACCACACATGGCAGGATATGTAAAGAAATAACTCATGTGAGAATCACTGATAAAGGGAGCTTCAACTCTTGAAAACTCATACCCTGAAAATTTTGTCAGCCTCTAAATTATGTGCTGTTGGAATTGAATCTAGCAGTTTTACCTCAGACCAGAATGGTTACCCTTTGAAACTATCTTCATGAATTAACTAGGGACTTTTGAAAATAAAAACCTGTTCTTTCACAAGGAACTGTAGCTGATGAGTTGCAGTTCTGCATCACATTGTCATACATAAGGCATAGTGTCCAAAAGTGCTGCTTGAGATAAAATACAATTTTACTGATTTATTAATATTCATATTCAGTTTTACAATTAGCTAATATTTATATAATATATTTGTGTTATAGAAATTTTCCTGATTTGTGCATCATGAAACACAGTTCTCCCATCTTTGTTGTAATTTATTTATTTTATTACTTTCCATTTATATCCCGCCCTTTCCGCAAGCGGACTCAGGGCGGCTTACAACATTATAAAAACAATTGTAAACTTCAAGCTAGCCAGAGTCTCAGTTTACCAAAGAGACTTCTCAGATTTTTTTATGCTACTGTTATTCTGATTTTCATTCTCTTGTCTGAATTCAGTCAGTTTTCTTCAGGTAATTTTTAACAGTGGGTATCACTATTATATTCTCTAACTTTCCTGAGAGAACCACTTTACCAAACACTGAATTGACACTGGGGATGTGAGGCCAGTTGCTTTGCCTCCATATAGGGTGACTGGTTCAAATTCCACTGACATTGCTAAGGAGATTAAAGACATGTTAGACCTTGGACTAATAGCACTGTCTGAAAGTCCTTGGGTGTCCTGCCATCTTGGTACCCAACACCCTGAGGTATTGTGTTGATTACAGAAGGCTGAATAGGGTCACTGTTCCCAATGTATATCCCATGCCCAGAGTGGATAAATTAGTGGAGCATCCCATTTAATCTCCACCTTAGACCTTACAAAAAGGTACTGCAAAGTGGTCATTGACCCTAAAAACCAGACAAGACTGCATTTGTCACTCAGGAAGGACTTCTTGAATTTGTCGTTTTAGCCTTCGGGCTTAGGAATGCTCCAGCTACCTTCCAGAGACTAACTGATAAGATGCTATCAGTCTGAGAAATTTTGCCCTTGCCTATATTGATGATATAGCTATCTCTAGTCATACCTGGAAGGAGCACCTCCGACACCTTTCCATCCAAGAGGTTATTATGACCGTAAAAGTGTCAAAATGCCAATTTGCTATGATGAAGGTAAAATACCTGGGACAGTTTGAGAGGTGGGATCACTCCAGACAGGAGTAAGACACATGTAATTAAGGAGTGCCCTGCGCTCAACTAAGGAATAGATAAGGGTCTTCATCTGGGTTGTGGGATATTATCAAAAATTTATTCTAGACTTTAGTGCTATCACAGCCCCTCTATGTGAGATGACTAAAAAGAAATACTGTGAGTGATCCCCAGAGTGCCAGCAGGCATTTTACATATTGAAATCTGTGCTCACCACTGAGCCAATCCTCAAGGCTCTGGATTTTCAGAAACCCTTCACATTATACATGGATTCTTCAGGCCCATCCAATCCAACACTCTGTCACACAGTGGCCAAAAAACCAGGTGCCATCAGGAGGTCCACCAGTGGGGCCAGGACACTAGAAGACCCCCCAGTTTTGCCCCCCCCACCCTCCCCAAGCACCAAGAATCTGTTTCTAGCAGCCAGCAGCAATGCTGCTAGGCTGCAGGAACGTATTTGCCTCCCTGGAAGGGAAGGGAGGACTTTTGAGGCCTGTTTGGGAGCGCTTTGGAGGGTGTGGGGCTTTGCTGTAGTAACGGCAGGACTATCTGCCCTCTATCTCAGTCCATGGCTGAAGTTTGGGAGAGCAGGAGCGCTGCATGCTGGCTCCTGCTTTTCCTTGTCAGTTTCAGTGCCAGGGACTGAGGGGATTGTTGGGAGTGTTCTTTTATTGCTCCTCGCTGTTCTTGTTCCCAGAGGGCCAGAAAGAGCATTTTCATTTGCTCCTTCTCCGGCCCTGTCAGTTCCCTTATCAGCGATCTGATCGCTGATAAGGCAGGAAGGCCGCGGCTCTGTAGAGGTGATGGCGGCCTTGAGATCGAGGTTTCTGATAAGGTGGCTGATAAGGTGGTTTTTGCAGAGTGCATGGGACAGCCAACTTTATAAATGGTCTGTTTGCAGCCCCTCCTTCTCTCCCCCCCTTCCAGGATGGAAGGGAAGCATTGATTTGGGCAGTGTTTGGCAGCCTTATTGAACTGCTTTTTATGGCCTGCACCCCCCCCCCCTTTGCATGCAGTTCTCCCCCCCCCCCCTTAGTGTTGGCTTTTTATCTGCTGGTAGAAGAGCAGGTAGTTGGTGATGTAAAAGCCACTTTTCTTACATTTTGTAGGGCATTAGGGGGATTTTTCTTGTGAGCCATTTCAGCCTGGGGGGTTAGTTGAGCTGGGTCAGCCATATTTGCTTCTTCTTTCTTCTTGAGTAGGTAGGCGGCCATTTTGGCTGCACCTATTGTCAGCTTCCCTGAGGGCTTTCCTCCTTACAGAGTGGTGGCCATTTTAGGTGCTGCTGTGACAGCAGCCATTTTAGGGGGAGGTATTCTGTGAGTTCCCTGCATTGTGCAGGGGGTTTGATTAGATGACTCCAGAGGTCCCTTCCAACTCTATGATTCTGTGAGTTTTCTGCATTGTGCAGGGGGTTGGACTAGATGACCCTGGAGGTCCCTTCCAACTTTATGATTCAATTATTTTGGGACAATTTTGAGCAGTTTGACTCTTAATTGGTATTGTTCATAGTGATGTAAAAAAGAGACTGGGAAATCCAAGGGTAAACACCCAGCGCCTAAGGCTCCTAGAGCCTCGCCTAAAAGGCCAGCCCTCCCCTTTATCATCCTCAGATGAGGAGAGATTAGTACAACCATTTTGCAAAGGCTTGGGGCGCTGGAGCAGGCGGCTGGCTTCCACCCCTCTACCCCACCCCAGGATTCAGGCATAGGCTTGGGAAAAAGTCTAAGGTTGCATTTTGCAAAGGCTTGGGGCGCTGGAGCAGGCGGCTGGCTTCCACCCCTCTACCCCACCCCAGGATTCAGGCATAGGCTTGGGAAAAAGTCTAAGGTTGCATTGCAAGCATATATATTGACAAGGTTGTCTATCCTTGAGGGCAGGTCTGCTGGAAGCATCACTGGAGGAGCTGGGAGTCCTGGTTGTTCAGACAGGGGAACAGCTTCATCCCTGGTGGATGCTGGATCAGGGTCGGCAGTGGTACCAATTGGATCTGTGGGTAAGGTTGGAGACACTCCAGAGTCATACACTGGGTTAGCTTGACCGTGGTGACCAGGACATCTGCGATTTCATCATCCTCTTCCCATAGTATTGCAGCACAGGTGATTTAACCCTGCTTGCTCTGCTGGGAGTTTGGCTCCCAAGGAGTATGCAGTGGGAAGGCTTGCCAGTACGAATGCCCCATGTGTGGTGGCTTTCACTCCTTTAGTAACTGCCCCAGAGCCCACAAGGGCCATAAGAAACGGAGAGGGGGCGGTAATTATTAAGTTGGAAAAGGGGCCCAGTCTGATAACAGTGGAACCTCTTGAATGGTGGCTGGCCAGATATCTGCAACGGGTTGATAAGGCTTACCTGTTAAAAGGTTTTATGTTCGATTTTAGGATTCCTTTAAGTGGCAGATTTGAAGGAAAGGATTGATTCTTTCCTTCTTAAGGGGAAGGTTGCTTTGCTTGAGCTTCAACAGCTGATCGGGCATCTCAACTTTCCTTGCAAAGTTGTGGCTCCTGGCCGTGTCTTCCTGCACAGGCTGTGTGATGTTATGGCAGGTCTATACCTGCCACAACATAGAACTTGAGTTACCAGCAGCATGAGGGCAGACCTATTGGTATGGCAGGAGTTTTTGGAGTCCTTTAATGGGATTTCATTTTTCAGGGAAGACATGAAGATTGAAGCGGAGCTTCAGGTCATGTCTGAGGTTGCTGGGTCTTTAGGTTTTGGGGTTTATTTCCGCGGGCACTGGTGCGCAGACATATGGCCAGACTCATGGGTTCAGGCAGGTGTGAACCGAGATCTTACGCTTCTTGAGTTCTTTCCCATTCTTGTTGCAGTTTGGCTGTGGGGCAATTATATGGCCAATTGCACGATTCATTTTTGGTGTGATAACATGGCAGTGGTACATGTCATTAATTCCCTTTCATCCAAATCTCAATGGGTTATGAGGTTGGTGAGGGCCTTCACTCTGTGTTGTCTGCAGCTTAACATACTGCTTTTAGCCAAGCATGTTCCCGGGTGAATAATGGGGTGGCTGATGCTCTCTCTCATAAACAAATGAAGAGGTTTTGTCATCTGGCCCCAGAAGCCAATTGGGAGCCAGTGCAAATGCCCCAGGGGCTATGGCTGATTGGAGAGTCGAGGCCTGCAGAGCAATAGGCCTAGCCATTGCACCTAGCACCAGGAAGTCTTATGAACATGCTGTGTGGCAGTTTGAGGACTTTAGGTCAGAGGTAGGGTATCGCATTGTTTTGCCCCTCCTGGTGGAGCAGTTGCTCCACTATTGTGTATCTTTAAAAGGTAAGGGATTGGCTGTGCGGTCCATTAGGGGATGCCTGTCTGCTCTGGCTTTTGCTAGTAAGGCGTTGGGGTATAAGGAGGAAACCGCAGACTTTCATCTACGGAAGATGCTGGAAAGCTGGGCTACAGAGGCTGGGCCTAATCCTGTCGCTTAGGGGCTTGAAGGGGGTTTGGAGCACAGTGTATGCATCCTATTTTGAATCCACACTGTTTTATGCCACTTCCTTGGTTGCCTTCTTTGGGGCCCTTAGAGTCAGTGAGCTAGTGGCAGGCTCCAGAAATGATGTTTCTGGTAGGGCTTTGTTGCTACAGGACCTGAGGTTAGTGGAGAATAAGGTGGTCATTACTGTTTGACGCTCTAAGACTGACCAGCGTCGCAAGGGAACCATTTTGGAGCTGGGCGCGTGCTCTGAGGAGGAGTTGAGTCCTGTTTTCGCTTTGGCTGCCTATTTGGAAATATGTGGTCCTAGGGATGGATTTTTGTTTTGTCACCTCAACGGCAGTCCGCTGGCAAAACATCAGTTTTGGGCTGTGACTTCTTGGGCTTTAGCTAAGTTTGGGTTGTCCGGGGTGTGGTTTGGTACCCACTCCTTTAGAATTGGGGCAGCCTCTACGGCCGCTGCCTTAGGTTATCCTTCATCCATCTTTCAGCGCCTGGGTCATTGGCACTCATCACCTTATGAATCCTATGTTTGCCCCCTGCTCAATCAGTAACTTTGTGTGGTTTGTACATTAATTTTATGGTTATTGTTTCTAATTTGACTGTTGGTTTTTTTTAGATGCTGTTGTTCCTGGCCAGAGGAGCTAAGTTCTCATCTGTGGACACACTTATATGTTTTAGGGTGCACATCAGGCTCAGAGAACTTTGGTCGGCTCTCAGCTGGGACTCAGCCAATGGATTACTATTGAGTGGCATGGGCGCCGGGGTCTTCATTGGCCTGGCCTGATGCCATTGTTATTCCACGGGAATGCGGGCCCTCCTCCTTAGGTTTTAATCATTCACCTGGGAGGGAATGATCTTGGGCTAGTAAAAGGTAAGGCTTTAATCTTGCAGGCCCAAGAGGATTTTTGGTGCATTAGGGAGAAATGGCCCATAATTGGCCTATAATTTGGTCAACCATGATTTCCCGCCTTTTTTGGCATAGTGCTTGGGACCCTGCGGGTATAGAGAGGGCCCATTACAAAGCTAACAAAGAAATTAGGAAGGCATTGGAAGGGGCGTTGGGCCACTATCTGCCCCACCTGGATATTTCTCTGAAATTTCTGATTTTCAAAAAGTTTTATTGGTTTCAGAGAAGAAAAAGAATGGGGAATGGGAAAAAATAAAAAAACCACAATACATTCCAGTATTATTTTGCATAGGAATACTTTCAAAAAACTTAGTTCTACAATATTTTTTTACATAAATTGTCCCCTATTATTTTGTCTCAACTGCACAAAATCCATTTTCAAATTTCTTCATGATCTTCTGTAACATTTCATGTACCATTTTCCACTAGTCTTCCACAATCTCACATGTCCACCACATATGATAAAAGGAACATTTCCAACACTTGTTGGATATATTAGTATAACTCTTACAGAGTTTCTGTGGAGTCAGGTACCTCTATAAAACATCTTATATAGATTTTCTTTGAAAGTTACTGACCTAGTTAACTTAGCATTAAGTTTCCATAGTCTCTCCCAGTCTTCTAATGCTATATTGTAGCCGAAGTTTTTTGAACCATACAGTCCTTTACAACTTCATCTTGTGTCTTCATTTGATGTAGGTATGCATATATTTAGAATCCTGCAATGTCTTTAGTTTGATTCTAGGTTTTTTGCCTTGCCAAACATATTTAGCAACCATCCTGTTCAGTTCTTGAAAAATCCACTATTAAAAAATATTGGAATAGTTTGAAATAGAAATAATAAACTTGGTAGAATATTCATCTTTATTAAGACTATTCTTCTCATTAAAGGTAAGTTTAAATCATGCCATTTTTCCAAGTCTTTTTTAATTTCGTTGAGTAGTTTATCATAGTTATCTGCTTTTAGGTTGCTAGATCTATTTGAAACAACCACACCTAAATATTTAATTTTTTTTTTCATAAATAAATCCTGATTTCTGCTGGAAGGATTGAATTTGTTCCATCGTCATATTCTTTGTCAAAAATTTTGTTTTGTAATAATTAATCTTTAATCCTGCATGATGGCCAAATTATTTGATCTTGTTTATAAGGCAGTCAATTGAGTCCATTGGTTGTTCTAATATAAAAACTAAATCATCAGCAAAGGCTCTCAGTTTATATTGTTCATCTTTTATCACAGCTCTTTTTATGCTTGGATCTTCCCTTATTTGGTTAGTCAATATCTCTAAAGATAAAATGAAAAGTAGAGGTGACAATGGACAGCCTTGTCTTGTACCTTTTTGAATTTTAATAACATCTGTTAGTTCGCCATTCACTGTCACCCTTGCATTTTGTGAAGAGTATATTGCTTCTACTGCTCTCAAAAAGTTTTCACCACACTCCATGCCTTTCAATTGTTGTAACATAAAGTGCCAACGAACATTATCAAATGCTTTCTCAGCATCTAGACAAATTAAGGCCAGTTGCTTCTCTGGATGTCTCTCATAATATTCCAAAATATTACAAACTGTTCTGACATTATCTTTCAAATATCTTTTAGGAAGAAATCCCGCTTGATCATAGTGTATTATAGATTGTAAAACTTTCTTCAGATGTTGTGCCAATATTGTAGCAAAAAAAATTAAAAGGGAAATTGGTTGATAATTTTTAATATCTTTCAAATTATTTTCTTTTGGGATCAAAGATATTGTGGCTTCTTGCCATGAAGCTGGTATTTGACCTTCATCTTGGATCTTTTCAATGAGACATTTGAATGGTAAAAGCAGAGAGTCTTCATAAGATTTATAAAATTCTGCAGGTAAGCCATCTGGTCCAGGAGTTTTGCCATTCTTTTGAGATGTCATTGCCTCTCCAAGTTCCCTTATTGTTATTGACTCATTTAAAATTTGTTGTTGTTCCTCTGTGAATTTATTAAGGTTATTTTGATAATATGTTTTTCTAACTCTGTTTTCTAAACTTGCTTCTCTTCATATAATTTTTTATAAAATTGCTCCACAATTGTTTTTCTAACTCTGTTTTCTAAACTTGCTTTTCTTCATATAATTTTTTATAAAATTGCTCCACAATTTGACGTATTTCTTGTTTTTGATTTTTCTCTTTATTGCTCTCATCTTTCAATGTCGTAATTATTCTTCTCTTTTCTCATCCTATATGCCAACCACCTTCCAGGCTTGTTAGCATGTTCAAAAAAGTTTTGTCTAGTATACCTCAGTTTAAGCTCCATCTCTTCCATAAGAATTAAATTCAATTTATGTTGCATTTCTTTCACCTTTTTTTGGAATTCACATTTTGTTGGTTGTTTTTTAAGATTCTCTTCTGCTTTTCTGGCTTGTGATATTAAATTTTGGAAGTTTTCAGTTCTCTCTTTCTTTTTCTTGCTACTATATCTAATTGCAAGACCCCCGTAATAAGCTTTAGCAGTGTCCCAAACTACTTGCATCTTTACTTGTGTTATATTCTGTTTGAAAAAGTATTCAATTTCCGCCTTGGATTCTTTAAGAAAGTCTTTAGCTTTCAAAATTGAAATATTTAAATTTCATAATTTTCTCTTCCATAAACCTTTTAGCTATATCATTACAGGACTGTGATCTGAGATAACCCTTCTTTGAATTTCTACATTAGTTAGATCTTTAATCAAAGTTGCCAAAAGCCAACACATATCAATTATTGACCAGGTTTGATGACTGGAAGAATAGTAAGTAAAATCTTTATAGTTGGGATATTTTGTTCTCCATACATCTACCAGGTCCATTTCTTCTGCTAATTTCCAAAAACTTACTTGTAACTGAAGACCTTTCCTGACCTCTACAGAGGGGATGGGGTGCATCTCTCTGAAAAAGGTAACATGCTTTTCATGAGAGATCTCCGGCAAGAGCTGCAGGTGGCCTTGGGCCTCCCAGTGGGTGCTAAGGCCTAAGTAGAGACTTGGCTTTAGTAATGGCAGGTTTTACTGGGTTTATGGTACTATGTGGCTAGGGGAGGACCAAAAAGCATCCCCCTTCTGGGGAGTTAGGAGTCTGGCAGGATCAGCCTTTGTGTTTGATGACTCGGGGTGGGAAAATGCAAGACCATCCTGGAGGCTTGATTAGAGGGTGCCTTCCATTGAGATGTGCGTCTGGTGGTTGGGCCCTCTGGGGCTTATCTCCTTGCTGGGCCGGTCTGGCAGGAGCTGTGCCACACTTGCCCACTAATGGTAGGGGAGCGGTCTGTTGAGACCCCTGGCCCTGACCAGGCCACAGTTCTGGTTGCCCTTGCTGTTTATTATTATACTTAATAAAGTGGTCCTTAGTTATATCAATACCTTGTGTCCAATTCTTCATTCCAACTTGGGGGGCAATCCGTTTCTAGCAGCCAGCAGCAATGCTGCTAGGCTGCAGGAACGTATTTGCCTTCCTGGAAGGGAAGGGAGGACTTTTGCGGCCCATTTGGGAGCACTTTGGAGGGGGTGGGGCTTTGCTGTAGTAACGGCAGGACTATCCGCCCCCATCTCAGTCCACGGCTGAAGTTCGGACCTCCCACCTGCCCTGTTTGTTATGTAGGCAAGTGCTGTCAGCTTAACATACTGTCTCCTGTCAGCTTCCTCTCAAAAATTAGTTTAAAACTGTTCTGCCACCTTTTTTTATTGTGATTTTAAGCACCAGCAGCTTGGTTCCTTCTCAGGACAAATGGGGACTGTCTCTTTTATACAGCTCACATTTGTCCCAAAATGAATCCCAGTGCCTAGCAAATTTGAGCACTTCCTTCCTACACCATTGTCTCATCCATGAACTGAGACTCGTAATTTGTGCCCATCTCTCCACCCTTGCATATGGAATAGGTAACACTTCTGAGAAGGCTACCTTGGAGGTCCTGGCCTTGAGTTACCTGTCTAGGAACCTAAATTTTTCCTCAAGGACCTCATGACTGCCTTTCCCCCATTGTTGGTACCAACTTGTACTACAACCACTAACTTCTCCTCAGCACTGTCTACCAACCTATCTAAAACACACATGATATCCACTACCTTCGCACCAGGCAGGCAAGTCACCATGCAGTCAGTATACAGGTTTGCCACCCAGCTACCTGCCTAAGGATCAAATCACCACCTACGAAGAACCACCCTAACTCCCTGCCCAGGAATGTTTCCTTGGTGTGAAAGGATACCCATTCACCAACTGAAGAAGAGGTCCCTTCTGAAGGCACATTCCCCTTATCCTCAGCACAGTGCCCTGTTTCCTCTTGACCCTCATGCTCCCTAACAGCAGTGGTGCTGTCATTTTCAGAGTGGGACATATCTAACAAGTCCCCAAGAGTCTTCTCTATTTGCCTGTTTCTGCTTCTCCAGGACAGCCACCTTGGCCTCAAGGCTGCAAACTCATTCCCTGAGAACCAGGAGCTCCTTGCACCAAGCACACACTCAAGACTTCCATCCAGTGGGTAGATAGTCATACATGCGATACTCAGTGCAAAACACTGGATAGCCCCCAACCCCCTGCTGGCATTCTGCCTTCATAGTTTCTTTTTAATTTTTTTTAAAATAAATATTTATATATAATCTCCCTTTTAATACCCTTCGTATTTATGTGGCTTTCCTTGTAAAAAGCCACATCAAAGATCAACATGTTGAGCCAAAATGGGAAGGATGAGCAACAACACACTATTCTATATTTGAGCTGCAAACTGTTGGAGTGAGAGCAGCATCTCTCTATTATAGAGAGAGAATGCTTGGCCATAGTGTGGGCTACTGGGAAGTTAAAACTGTACATCTGGGAGAGAAAATTCACCCTCTGCACTGACTAGTCCCCTTTCTGCTGGCTGAACCAATAAAGTGAACAAACAGTAAATTGAAACAATGGAGTTTGCAACTTCAAAACTATAATTTTTACATAAACCATATCAGGGGTAAGGAGAATATTATTGCAGATATCCTCTCCAGGTCAACTTACAAGTGAACTGTGAATATCCATATAGGTTAAACTGGTAACTGTATTGTATATTAGTATAGTTGTAAGTTATATGGAATTTTAATATAGTGATATATTTTGAAATTTGTATATGGTAAGGTAAGGTAACAACACATGATCCTGATTGCTCAGGTGAATCCTGTAAACTTTCCCCTTGCACAATTATCTGAAAGGGTGGGACATGTGACAGACAGCAAGCAGAAGCATGCTCATAGGTAGTGCTGCTTGGATGACAGAGAAGTAGCTGACCTGATTGACAGCTCATGGAACTCACTCTGATTGAGGAACTGCAGCTGTTGGGAAGAGGATGACAGTCAGGCAGTTGGAGAGTTGGATGGAGAAGTGATGGTGACTTTTGAGAGACTCTAGTGTGAGAAGAGTCAAAAACAAAGTCTGAAACAGAGTCTGTTTCAGAGCCTGTGTGGTGCAGCTATGGAAAAAGAATAGACTCTGGAGGAGACTGTTCCATTCATTTACTCAGTCTCTCTCTGTGTAAAACAAAGAATCAGAAATTGAGAGGGGAATTAGTTCTCCAGTTTTAAGCTTAAAATCCAGTGTGAGAAGACTGTCAGTCTGGAAGATAAGGATTTGGCAACTGGTTTGAAGTGATATTGAAAGGCCCTAAACATGCCAAAAAGCCTAGGTTATTGATCTTAAAGAGAGGATAATAAAGATCTTGCCAGAGAAGAGGGTCTAGTAGGAAAACCCTAGTCTTAAACAGAGGTATAAAACTGAGTACATTCTCAAGATTGTGTGATTAACCAGTGTGAAGTTCAGAAGGAAATCTAGAAAAACATCTGTTATACCTTCAGTGAAAGCCAAACACCTAAGTCTAAAAACATTTCTTGCTTATTCAGCAGCATAAAATGCCCTTCTGTGATTATATAGAACTTTCTGTCTACCAATTTCAAATCCCAAACACTATGTAAATATTGATTCCCTTCCCTGACAGTTTGTTCAAATACACCTTTAAAAACTGTTTAAATCTTTAAGAGTGCCTAACGTGCCATTTCTGAAGGGGAGTTTTGGTAAACTGATGCAACACAAGGGTGATCATTTTAGAAAGGAGATTAATAAAATGGTCATCTTGTCACAGATACCTATTAACAGTTGAAAATACCTTACAGACAAGAGTTCAACGAAACATTGGCATAATGCACAGAAAGACACATGTAATAGGTAACTGCCCTATGCTGCCCTCTTCATACTCATTTCCCCTCCCTATCATTTCCCTGAATCCACAAATCCTTCATTCAAATGAAAGAGTTGTCCATGAGGTGTGGTTCTTTGAAGAGAGAATGGGCTCTGTCTAGGCCCATCATTGTATATTATTTTTCCAAGTATGACTTTTTAGAAAGAGTGATAGTAATATAATTTCTGAAGCTGCCAAATTGAATTAGAAAGCTGAGAAACTTAGAAGTTCAGTCAATCCCCAGCAATCCAATAAGTTTTGAATATCCCCAACAGCAGCTGTTGGCTGGTTGCTTATGTGATGCTGAATATTGTCAACTGAACCAACAAAAATTCTAAATATTGCTGGCTTTAAATTTCAAAGACCTCTTTAGTGTGTCCATGTGAGGTGCTTGACTCCAGAATTTCTGAATGCTATCTGCAAGAAGCCCAGTCCTGCTGGCATTAATGTTGAGGAACATCTACACACTTTACCTTTAGAATATTCTGTTTCAGGTCCTGTGAAAACACATTTGGACAGGCTTTGCTCTTTCATGCACATGCACTCAACCTATGGAAAATAAGAAGGGCAACGTCAACACAACAATAATTGTATCTCCACCGCAGTTATAGTTTGTCCTGTTGCCTTTGAATTGGAATTGCAGGACTATGTTGCAATGGCAGAGGCACACTTTGAATTATTCATTTGGATAAGTCCTTAATGATACACTTTGCAAAAACATCCTAGGAAATATGACAACTAAGTTTCACTTAGTAATGCATATGTGCATATTACAGCTTTCAATAAGAAGCGATAATTTCTCCTCCTTTTCTACCGGATGATTAGATGTTGGTAAATAAGTTAACAGTGAGTGTTAGAAAGCAAAGCTAGAGGCAATTTAAACCATTGTAAAGCTAAACAGATAAGAACAAATTATTCTGCCTTCTACCAAGTCCAATTATTGCTTCATCTAGCTCAAAATTTCTACTCTGATGGACAACAGCTTTTCAGAGTGTCATGCAGGGAAGGATCTTTCAGATCTTCCTTTAACTGGCAACTGCAGGGACAGGACATGGAGTTTAGCATAGTACAGGCTCATAGCTAAAAAATTTTCAGGGGCTAGCAATGGGGGAACTGGTGTGGTATGACATCACAATTTTTTTAAAATAATAATAATAACAATAGATATGCAGCATTTCAGAGCAGTAGCAGCAGGACCAAGGCAGCTCCCAACTGGTTGTTCATCCAGAAGATGGAGGAAGAGAGGAGGATGTCGGGAGACTGGAAACCACCTGTGTTTCATTTCCTCTCTATCTCCATGTGTATATGTGTGAATGTCTGATTCCCCCCTCCCCTTTGCACCAGCCCTGTATACTTCATATTTGACCCAATATCTGGAGCATATACCTTATTGCATTTACATGCTTATTCTGGGACTTTAAAATTGAAAGGAGTAGACAACATCCTCCCTCCCTCCCCAACCCTACTTCCCCACTGATTAATCATGGGTATTATTTCTGTGCACTGTGTTGGAGACATGGTGGAAGCAAGATCAGTAAAACTATGCCAGCTGTTTCATGGGCAGTGTGTGGAGCAATGCACCATAAATTAAATGAAAAAATGCAAAAAATAATACAATTTTTTAGGCATGGAAACTTGTAGTCTGCTGCCTCTTCCTCCTTTCTTGTTCATTTTCCTTCTCTGCATCCAATGATGTTGCAGTGGCTGCTGCAGTAGGGTTTGTTGTATCTCCTTGCTGATTCCACTCCATACTGTCCCATTGGAAGGGAGAAAGTGGGTGGGCGAATGATCAAGCAACCAATGGCAATGACTGATGGTACATCTTGGGACCATTCCCCGTACTATAAAGCTATGCCCCCACAAGTTTCCATGCCTAAAAATTGTATTTTTTAAAAAATAATAATAATAATTCATGCTGCGGCACATGCTACCCATGAAAGGGCTGGCATAGTTTTACTGACCTTGCTTTTACCACACCTCCAACAGCTGCACACAGAAATTCTACACATGATTAACTGGTGGGGCAGTTAATCCAGAAGTGAGCCCACAGCCAGCAGCCTCATGGACTGACTTGGCTGACTCAGCTGGGCTGGAGTGGCCTTACTGTACCTGTGCCAACTCAGCACAGTCATGTGACCTGGCTGCTGGTGCTGGTGAGTCAGCTGAGTCAGTCAATGGAGCAGTGCCATAATAGCTGAGCTGTCCAGCTATAGGCCCATCCATCAAGGCCACTGGCTCTCTTCCCTGTCACCTTAGCTTCTCCAGCCAGACCTTCATTTCCGTTCACTCAACCACAGGGAGTCGAAGGAAAGAGAAGTGAAATGGGATAACTAGGGGTGGGAAGAATGAGAGGGTGTTGTCCACTCCTCCTTTCAATTGTAAAGCCCTGGTATAAGCAGGGCTGGAGCAAGGTGGGGGAGAGGGGTTGGAAGAATCATACACTCACTTGCACACACACACACACATACACACACAAAGGGAGAGGAAATGGGACACACGTGGTTTCAAGTCTTGTCTCCTTCTCTCTTCCTCTGTACAAACAACTAGCTGGGAGCTGCACATTTTTAAATTATTATTTTATTTTATGATATCACACCCCATTGGTCCCCCTAGTGACCTCACTGAAATTTTTTTAGCTCAGGGCCTGATGGTCTTCCTCTTTGTCTTTGATGAAAAAGAAGAAGAGAGCAGAGGGGGTGAAGGAGAGTTGGCAATGATGGTTGTTAAGAAGTGACATGGTGAAACAGCTGCTATTGCCTGCTTCACCTTTCACATATGTGCATGAACGGGCACTCTGGATTTCTTGTCCAAGGCCCACATGAATACTGGAGTCGGCTGTAAGCTCTAGTTTATGGTTCCTAGTGCTGAGTCCCTTGGTATGCCCCTAACAATAAGCTTTGCTAGCTGAATGGAGCTCAATTATGTCCACCAGCCTTACATTGTGGATTGCTAAGTGCTTATTACCATGCCAGGCAGGCTGTAATATTTGGGAAATCTGTTAAGCCTTTGGTCAGCCATTCTACATGGTTCATAGCCTTGTTTAGCTTGGTTGACCACAAGTTGTGCATGCCACACATGGAAATCTCCTCAAATTCTTTCAATAAGCAGCTGGAAAGGATGCCCTGGATCAGTCATGAGTAAGAATCCTAGAGTGAGTACCTTGGATTGCCCATAATCCCAAATATTTCTTTGAAATATTTAGGAAACCAAACTTCCAAGTAATTTTTAATAAAAAAGGGAGGAACATTTAAATTTC
The DNA here is from genome assembly GCF_032191835.1 of Heteronotia binoei. Classification (NCBI taxonomy): domain Eukaryota; kingdom Metazoa; phylum Chordata; class Lepidosauria; order Squamata; family Gekkonidae; genus Heteronotia; species Heteronotia binoei. The sequence goes on from NC_083231.1 coordinate 71,190,393, forward strand.
ACCTTGAATGTTTCTGTTTGCTTGAACTCTGAGAAGACCTTAAAAGAAAATGGAGAATGACAATGTGTGTTCTTTGAACCAGCCATTTAGCTCACTTTAATAGGTAATAAATGTGTCCTTTACATCCCAAATACCAAGCATCTGTGCTTTTCATTTGAAAGTGATATTGGGTGCCCAAAGCTTAACTCTGTAATTCACTTAGTCCAATGGAAGTAACACGAACATTTTCAGGGACAAAAAAGACTTCTAGCTAGTTATATACTAAAGCTGCACTGCTTTCTACAAAGACAGTGGCATTTAAATTCCCTTTTATATTCTGTAATATTTCTAAGCACAGTTGCTCTTCTGTGCTGCGGCACTCTGCCAATTTTCATAAAATAAAAGCTTTAATGCGGATGCTTCTGCAGGTCAGAAGTTTTTTTTTTTTTAAATTGGATTTTCTTTTCAAAGTGTTGCTTTCTTAAGACTGGCATTCATTTCTGCATCTTAAAGAATAATACAAATCACCTGTTTGGTTCAATGTAATAGTCAGCTTTGATACCTCTTGTTCCTATCTACTGCATTAATGAGATGCAGATGTTACCTTTAGCATTTTAAACTTTGTTTCTGCTTGTGAGGGAAAAAAGAGTTTCCGGCAACATCGCTCACTGAAACCCATAGAGGTTTTTCCTCTCATTATCCTTTGTTTGAGAAACCATAATCTTTCCAGTGGTGAAAAACTGGACCATGCTATATAAAGCCAATCAGTGCAGCTTATTAATCAATTTGAGTGACTTGCTGGGAAACAGCTTCTTTCTCCCCATGTTCTGTGCTTAGTTCACAACATTCCCAATCCCCCTAGTGAGTCCAAAGAGCAAGCTGTAGAATCCTTATGCAAAGGTAGAACGGCATGCCCAAGTCATAGTAAATTATATCCTAATGCCTTTGTAATGAATCCCAAATTTGCAAAAACACAAACCACCCACTGTTTGCAATGCTCCATAGTGATTGAATTGGCTAGCTAGGGATGCATCTCATTTGAAGAACGCTTTGAATAATATAGCCTTGATTTTATGAAGCCTTCTTGAGAAAAATGGCAAAAGAGAATGCAATTAATCAAGAGCAAGATTTTAAGACTTGATGGATTGAGTGGCAGCAGTTTTAAATGTAAAAGGCAGGCTCATTTTCAAGATGCTGCTAATTGTAAATCACACCCCGAGATGTTTTGTTAGAAGTGTGACTGCAGTTGAATATCATTGCTGTTTTCCATTTTGCACTTTCACTTCAATAGATAAACTACATAAGCTGTTTCTGTGGGAATGTATTTGCCTCCCTGGAAGGGAAGGAAGGACTTTTGCGGCCCGTTTGGATGCACTCTGGAGGGGGCGGGGCTTTGCCGTATTAAAGCAGGACCATCTGCCCTCTATCTCACTCCACAGCACCTCTATCTCACTCCACAACACTCGGAGGAATAGTAGCGCTGTGTGCTGGCTCCTGTTTTTTCTTGTTATTTTTATTGCCGTGGACTGTGAGGATTGTTGGGAGCGTTTGTTTTCGCTCCAGACCGGTCTGCATTGTTTGGCCGATTGAAGGGCTAGGGAGAGAGTTTTATTCGTTCCTCCTTAGGCCCCCTTTTTTCAGTTTCCCTTATCAGCGATCCGATCGCTGATAAGATGGGAAGACGTGGCTCTTCAGTGGCAGTGACAGCATCTTCGGGCTCCTTGGCGTTGGCCCGAAGACCGGCCTTGCTTTCAGGGGCTGCGGTGTTCTGGGGACGGGAGGAGAAGAACTCCAGACAACAGCCTGTGTTGCCCCCCCTTTTCCAGTTTCGATCCTATCCCCCCCCCTTTTTCACTTAAGATCTGTGTTCCAAGGGTGTGGGTGTGCACTCACACACCCAATTTTTGTTAAAGTCCTTCCCTTCTTTTCTAGGGAGTGTGTCTGTATGCCCTTTACCTTCTTTTTGTTTTGCACATCCCTAGCTGTGACATACAGCTTCAGCTGAGGGCTGGGTCTCTCGCCCGCTAATGGCAGGGAAGAGATCTGTTGAGACCCCTGACCCTGACCAGGCCGCAGTTCTGGTTGCCCTTGCCATTTATTATTATACTTTAAAAAGTGGCCCTTAGTTATACCAATACCTTGTGTCCGACTCTTCATTCCAACTTGGGGGGCAATGCTTTTTCACATTTTATTTTTTTACTCCTGTATTTACTATCATATCCTTGATTTTTTGTTATTTGAATGCCCTAGAAATGAGCCACTGGGTGGTTAGCCACTAGCAAGTGTAAAAGCAAATGTTTTTAATATCTGTCACAATTTATTACATGAAGATGTGGATAGAGGATGATTATTCTAAAGGCCTCTTAAGAATTACTGCTACTCCAGCAAAGAGATGAGCAGCCCTAATCTTCCCTGCAGTTCTCTGTTGAAGTGAACTGGTTTAAATAGTGTTGTACTTGGAATATAAGGCACAATTCTGTTATGTTTGCATAAGTCTTAGATGTGGTTGAACCAAATTATATAGAGCTGCAATTCAATTCAGTAAGTTCTGAGCATGTGCCAACTATTTACAGAATAATGGTGATTTTAAGTGGTGGAATGACTTTTCCTTGAAGATCCTTGGACACTACAGTCACCATTTCCCCAGGAATCCCTGCCAGCACTTCCCTGGTCCCTTACCAGCACTCAGAGGAG